>NW_022900924.1:16673757-16692957 GCF_012274545.1 Fukomys damarensis | reverse complement strand
GGGGGGGGGGCAGTGTTAAGGGTTCCCTTGTCCCCAGGGGTCTCTGATCCCATAAGGTGGCAGGGACACTCACCCCAGTGGCCACCTCTCTTGCCATCTTCTTGTGGCTAAAGCAGGAACCCAGTGCCAGACCCCCTGACTCAGAGCCAGCTCTGCCACCCCAGCTGTGTGACTTGAGGTCAGTGACTTATCCTCTGTACTCAGCATGCTCATCTGCAAACAGGTAAAACGGCACCCACCTCGTGGGGTTCTTGTAGCACACGTACCGTAAGCATGGTATAAATGTGAGCGGTAGTCGTTGTTACTCTCTCTCCCCCATGTAATTAACAGGCTAGACTGGAGTTTGCAAACTGGCAGGCCAGGGTCCAAATCCCCCAATAAATCTGTTTTGTTTGGCACAAACTGCAATGTTAGGTTTCTCTCTGAATTAGCTGCCAATGATTAAAATTTGGGAGATTTTCACACTTTAAAAAACCTGGATTTGGGGCTTTCCTGGGAATCAGACACCCGCGTACACATTGGGTCCACAGTCCCAGGTGGTGTCAGTGGCCCAGAACTGAGCATCTGAACCCCCTGTAATGGGGTGACTGTCGCCCTGGGCCTTCATCCCATGACATCACTGGCTGGGCCCCTGCAGTCTCCTTCCTCTAAGCCCCTTAAGGTCAGCCGAGGACAGGTGGGCCCTGTTCGTGATGGCCCAGCACCTGTCACACAGTAAGTACCTACTTCCACTTCAAAGAGTGTGCGTTGCCATTAGGGTCTCACATAACGGAGCAGGTCTGTTTTGTGAGGACCCTTAGCACCTGAGGAAGGGTGACAAACTCCAGCCTTGGTTGTGTCTACTTGGGGTCCCCCAGTTCCCCAGATCTCCTACCGCCCAGTAGCCATTAGAAGACAATCCCATTTTCCACCCTTTCCATCTCCCCCCATCTAATTCTCCTCAGTCCTTTATAGGTGTCCTGAAGACCCTCACAGAAGGTCCACTTGCCCACCCTGGGACCTGGTCTGAGGCGCAAAGCACCAGAGAAAGCTGCCGATGGTCCCAGGACTCGCAGCCACTGCTCCCTGTTCATTTCATTCAAACACAAGCCTTTTTGTCTTTTTTAATTTTAGTTTGAAGCTTTTTTTTTTTTTCAATCTGAAACTACCTTTAAAATCCCTCTTTTCCCCTCCCCTCACTGTTCCATTGCTTAAAAATGGCTGAACCAATTTGGGTTATTTTTAGAAAAATGCCTGGCATGTTGGCTGACAACCTGTATTCTAAGTTTCAACCTGATAGGGAAAAGACAAGAGTTTATAAACCTCTGGGAGGAAAAAGGAAACACGCAAAACATTGCTCTGGAATAGAAATCATCTGAAATTCAGGTGTAACTGGGCACCAGCCCCCAGCTGGAGCTTTAAGGGGCAGAAAGTGGAATTTGTTCTCCTGAGCTTCCATGCACATCGCAGGGAGAATGGGACACAGCATCTGCGGCCTGAGAGGGTGTGGGTCGGATCCCCACTGCTACCTCACTCCCTATCTGTGAGCTGGAGAGGCACCTGCTCCTGGCCTTCTTTTGCTATTTGGGATACAGGGGTGCCAGTGATAGACGGGCACCCAGTGACTTGTCCACGATGTTGGTGATTGCCATGCTGCCACAATGCACAGACAAACTCTGGAAACAAAACTTGGGCAAGCTTTGTGAATATGAGAGGCTGCTGAGCATAGCTTGCCAGCCTCCTGAGTTGAGTGTTTTTGAACAGTCTTGTTGAGGTATGACTTGCATACTATGAAATTCACCTGTGGCACATGGGCAGTACAGTAGTTTTTATTGTACAGATGGAGTTGGGCCACCATCCCCACAATCTACTTTTAGAATTGGCATCACCTTCTGAAAAGATCTTTTGTGTCAATTTACAGTCCCTTTTTGATTCCACTCCCAGCCCCTGGCAACCACAAATCTTTCTGCCTCGCTGGATTTGCCTTTCCTGGTCATTTAGTATAAATGGACCCTGCAGCCTATGGTCTTTTGTACCAAGCTCTGCGCTTAGCATCACACTTCCAAGGTTCACTCGTGTTGTCAGGTGTCTGCATATTTTGTTCTTTTATGGCTAAGTGGTTTCCCGATGTACAGCTAGGCCACATTTTATCCATTCATCAGCTGATGGACATCTGGGCTGTTTCCACTCTGGCCATTGTGATTAGCGCTGCTGTGAACATTTTGTGTGAACATGTTTTCAATTCTCTTGGGTAAAGGAGTGGAAACCTGGGTGGTAGAGCACACTTATGTTTAACTCGTCAAGGGGCTGCTAAACTGTTTTCCAAAGTGACTGTGCTGTTTTGCATTCCCCTGGCAGTGCTTGGGTATGATAGTGTCTTCACTGACATTTGAGTGGGTGTTTTTGGTCCTTGATTTCAGTGAGGGTTTGGGCTAGGAATTCTGGGAACATTAGAGCTTGAAGAGGGAAAGGGAGAGGGCACAGAGCATGGGTCAAAGCCACACGTCCTTAGATGTCCTGAGATGGCACCATCCTATGGAACTTTATGATGATGTAAGCAGTGTGTATCTTAATTTCCGATATGGTAGCCATAGCACCTGTGATCTTGAGCACTTGAACTATATGGCATATGCAAGGAGCTGAATTTGTGATTCTATTTTACTTAAGCTCTTTTTTTTTTTTTTTAAGACAGGGTCTTACTATGTTGCACATGTTGGCCTGGAGCTCTTAGAGTCTCCTGCCTCAGCCTCCTGAGTAGCTGGGACTACAGGCACAGCCCCCACACCCAGCCCATTTAAGTTCACTTAGATGTTCCAAATGTAAGTAACTATAATGGGTTCATGGTGACCTTATGGGATGGTTCCATTCTAGAAGTTCAAATTCACTGTTCAGTAGGTTCTGCACCTTTGAGGATCGGTCTGAGTTCCATTCTTGTGATCACAGACAGCTGGGGTGGGCATGGGGCCCAGGAGTCACAGGGCTGTGCCTAGGTCATGTCTAGGTGGCGCTCGGTGCTTGTGGGAGGAGAGGTTGTGTGTGCACGGAGTCACAAGAAGAATGCGGATGGGTTGTGGAGCTGGCAGAACCCAGGTTCAAATCCCAGCCGTCACATCTGTGATGTGGGACAAGAGACCTGTCTCCTCCAAGCCTCAGTTTTCTCATCTGAAAAATGGAAGTTCTACCATTCTCAAGGATTGCTGTAAGACCCCGAGAATACAGATCCTGTAGCTCAAGTCAATTGTGTAGGAGGAAAGGGGAGTGGCCCCTTTCCCCATGCCCTGTGAAGGTCAGACCGACACCCCTACAGTAACAGCAGGGGAACAGCAACAAGGGTCACATGTTCATTTGAAGATGTTTTTTTAGTACCACCAGAGCCTTTAGACTGAAGACCTGAAGGTCTGGATCTACTGTCCACTTTTATGCCCAGGTACTGCAGGGCATGGACCAGCCTGTAGGATGGGCTTGGGCTCAAGGGTCCAATGTGAGGCAGCAGCCTTGGGGACACCCAGCCAGGCCCATCTGTTCAGATGCTTCCCACCTTCCTACTGGGCCTGGGGAAGGGTCCTTTCTGGAGTGGGGTGGGTCTTAGGACCTGCATCAAACAAGGCACAGGTCAGAGAATTTCTTTAGGGACAGTTTTTACACAAAAGGTCAGGAGGAAGCTAGAGCAATAACTAGGTTTTATGACTGGCTTGAGGGAAAAGGGGTTCTGGTTTCTAGCATGTGTTAGGGGAGAAAAATTCTAGTTTCTGTGGCTCACTCAGGGGAGGATGGGGGATGAGAGACAGGCGGTCAGGAGAAGGTCAGAGAGAAGCCTTGCTTCTGAGGCCATCACCTTGGGGATCATTTTCTAAGCACCACAAGCAAGTGTGGGAAAACAGTAGCTTCTGTTACCCTTGTCTTGATTTTTGCTCCTCCTGGTCCCCGGGTCCAGATCAAGGCCAGGAAAGCCCTGTATCTGTCCCACACTCTCCTGGAAGCTAAGCTGTTAGACTGTCAGTCCACGGGCCCCAGGGACACTGTCTGCTGTGGCCACTGCTCTTCCCCAGCACCTGGGACAGTGCCTGGCACAGAGAGGGGGCACTCAGCCCATGTTTGTTGAATGAATGAATGATGTCATTCGCTTGTCAGTGAGCAGGGCATAAGGGGCATGGGATTCCTGGAGAGTACACTTTCCTTGAGAAGTGTGCAGGCAGAGGCTTCTTGGAGGCAGGAATGGACCATGTGGGTGTGGGGTGGATGAAGGCGGTCTCCATCCCCAGGCCTGGTGTACCCACAGCCAGGGTGTACACAGAGGGAAATAAAGCTTCAAATGTGGCCTCTCAGCCAAGTAATTGTCCCAGGCCCCAGACCGCCCGGATGTGCTGATGGGCACCCACCCCTTCCATCTGTTCATCTGAATTCTCCTCGCTCTTTTCTTCTCTCTCCTTCTGTTTTTCTCTTGCTCTTTCCTTCTTACCTCTCTGGACACCAAAGTGAAATAATTCTATTTTTATATAACTGTTTTCTTTCTTTTTTTTTTTTTTTTCATACGGGGATAGAACTCGGCCCCTGCACTTCCGAGGCAGGCGGTGGAACCACTGAGCTAAATCCCCGGCCCTCTTTCTTTGATTTGTGTTAGATATCTTGTAGCTAGCAGAATCTTCTCAGCTTTACTTTTCTTGTTCGATATGTAAAGAAACTCAGAGAGGTGAACATTCATTCAAAAAAATGCCTCTTGAGTTTTGTGCAGGCCTAGAAACTGGGGTGAAGTAAGCAACTAGACGCCGGGACCCCAGGAGCTTCCACCCCTAGCGTGGAGGCAGATGATTAAACACGCAAAGTGTGGTCTTCACAAAGGATGGACGCTCCGATCTAGCCTTAGGGTGGGATGAGGTCAGTCAGGGTCCCCCAGAGGAGGTCACAGGAGTTGCAAGGAAGGGGAGGAATTGCAGATAAAGAGAACTGCATGTGCAAATGTCCTGGGAAAGGAAAGAGGCTGGCTCCTTGGAACAGCAGAAGTGGTCGGTGTGAATGGAATACCTAGGGAAAGGAGAAAACGGTCTCCCTTTCATGACCAGAGCATGAGCAGGGGGTGGACCCATGGGCCCCAGTGAAGTGTCTGATGTAATCTAAGATGGGAACAAATAAATCAGAAGTGAGTTTCAAGCCGGGGAGAGACGAGAACTGGTTCACATTTAAGCAGCTCACTCCGTCTGCCACGTGGGGGTGGGTCTGGGGAGAGGAGGAAGCAGCCCTGGAAATAGCCCAGGCCAGGGAGAGGCAGGGGAGGGCTGGCAGCTTGGACAAAGGCGGAGTGGAGGCGGTGGTTATTTCTGGACAGGGAGAGGTATTTGGGAGAGTGGCTGGGTTTCCTTCAGTGTCACTGTTATCCCCACACTGCGGGTGGGGAGGCTGAGGCCGAGAAGTGACTCGCCCAGGCTCAGGGCCAGCACATGCAGCGGGGGAAATTCCACCCCAGGTCTGCAGGGCCGCTGAGCTCCCCGTGTCTGTCCTGCACTTCCTGCAGTGTGACGTCCAGCCGGGTCTCCACAGCTGGAATGACGCCCACAAAGTGTCATCCCCGTTTTACAGATCAGGGCACTGAGGCTCAGGCATTAGGAGCGCCCAGCTGGAGCAGCCAGCAGCAGCTGATCTGAGCCGTGCTCCGAGGCTTTCAGCTGGGTCAGAGCTGGCCCTGTCGGTAGGCTCTGCGGCGGTTAGCGGTGCCAGACAGGGGCAGCCCCCTCGGGCCTGTTAGTCCTGGTGGCGCAGGCCCAGTCCTGATCAGACTCTGCGTGGAGCCCAGTGCCCTGTGAACATCGTCTTTGGGTCCATGTGTCCGTAGGTCTCTTTTCTTCTCTTTTCTCTTTTCTTTCTCTTTCTTTCATGGTGCTAGGGATCAAACCCAGGGCCTGGCCCCATGCTGGCAAGTGCTATGTCACAGAGCCCATGTACTTTTATTTCTCTGTGTGTGTATTTCAATGTGTTTTTCTATCTTATATATGTGTGTGTGTGTGTGTATACACCTCTTTGTTTATATGTACATATATATTTCTATTTGTGTATGTGTTTGTGCGTCTGTATATTTTTTCTTGTGATTCTGTATGTGTCACGTATATGTATATAAGTACCTATGTGTTTGTGTGTGTACTTACACATGTGTGTGAATCTGCAGATCTGTCTGTATTTATGCCTCTGTGTGTCTCCATATGTGAGTTGGATTTTTTTTTCCATGTTAGGACTTGAACTCAGGGCCTTCACGCTGAGCTACATCCCCATCCTTTTCTCATTAAGTTGCTAAATTGCCCTAACCAGGCTTGAACTCGCCGTCCTCCTGTCTGGAGCTGGGACTATAAGCATGCGCCACCACACCTGCCTGTATTTATGTCTTGTGTGTCTGTTTCTGTGTCTTCCTGTGTCACCCACACCCACATAGACCCTTCCCTGTAGTTTGCTCTCAGCATGCTGGGGACGGCAGCCATCTCCAGTTCCTGGTCTTCCCTGATGATGGACAAAGCAAGTGCGTAATGGGCGTGGGTGCTCGGTTTTCAAAGCTCCTGGGCTCTGGGGAGACACAGCATTTGGAAAGGGTCCTATCTGCGTTGGTTGTAGAAGTGGCTGTCTGTGATTTGGGGAGCGAGCATTGCCCCTCTTGCAGGGACAGTCTTTGCCTTCGCATAACTCTCACTGGGTCAGGGCCTGACCCATGTAGCCGCCCCACTTGTTGTATGGACTGCACCAGGGAGGCTCTGTGACTCTGAGGCTCTGGTGGTTTCAGGTGACTAAAGTCAGCTGGGAGAGAGTCGCGCTGATAATGATGATAAACATTCTAGAAAAATAGAAGCAAGCCAGGCACAGTGGCCGCACCTATAATCCCAGCTACTCAGTAGGCTGAAGCGGAAAGATTGCAAGTTGGAGGCCAGCTTTATCAACTTAATGAGACCCTGTCTCAGAATTTTAAAAAGTAAAAATAAAAAGGTTGGGGGTGTGATTCAGTGGTATGTTTGCCTAGCATGTGTGAAGCCCTGGGTTTGATACCCATGATCAAAAGAGGTTTTTTTCCCCCTCTCCCTTCTACTTTTATCCTTTCCCTTTCTGTTTATTTGTGTGTGTGTGTGTGTGTGTGTGTGTGTGTGTGTGTGTGTGTGTGTGTGTATTTCAGATACTAGGGATTGAACTCAGGTCCTCACACCTGTGAGGCAAGTACTTTAAAACTCAGCTGCAACACCAGCCCTTACCCTTTCCTTTCTGGAAGTGGCAAGAAATTTATCCCAGGGCCTCACACAGCCTGACTGGAAGTAGGCCCTTCAGTTGATGGCCTAGGCACAGCCAATTAGGTCCCCGTCACTTTGTGAGATATTGGGAGGAGGCTGGAGCAGGAGTTCTGACATGAAGTCCTCTCACGTGACCCCACCCGGTCAACCCCTTTCAGTGCAGGCCTCCTTCCGGGAGGTGTCAGTTTGGGGGTGAATGTGTTCCAGCCCATAAAGAAATAGTCATGGCAGCGTGTGTGGGATACCTCATTAGGGCAGCCCTGAGAGCGTCCCTGGGGGCCAGGACCACAGCAGAATGGGTAGGTCATTCCATTTTTCCTCTGCTTCTCTCCTCCTTATCAGCCCTACCAAATATTTTTCTTTAAAAATGGTTCCTAGGGGTGAAAATTTTTTTAATAAAATAAGAATGTTTCCATCTCCATGCTTAGCAAGTAGGTTCCATGGAGTATTTATTAACAGTAATGCGTCCCATTTGTTTAGGAAGAAATTGCATCTACAAATTTCTTCTGGTCCTTTCAGGAGCCCTCGAGGCATCCTTGCCCTTATTTAACTGATGATGGGGCAGCAGGAGACCAGACATTTGCCGAATTCAACAGCAGATTGGGGAACAATGCCAATCACCCCTGGTGTGGCCCACTCCTGCCCGAGCCAACCCCGCCTCATAGCAGGGCCTTCTCTCAATCCTGCCAAGCACCTTGCCTGGCAGGGTGGCACTGACTCTGATCTGCCCCCTCCCTCTCCTGCCTGTAGCTCCTGCACATTTGCCAGGTGCCAGGTCACAGGAGACCCTACTGCTCGCTCAGGCTCCAGCTTGCTGCCCAGAGCAGGTGCCTCTCCTCAGGCCGGCGGTCCCTCGCTCTCAGTGGCTGTTTACTTTTGTCCCATGACCCTCTGGCTCAGTCTCCACCATCCCCACTTTCACTGAAGGCAGCTCTTCCCTGCGGGGCTGCTCTCCCACCTGAGCTACAAACACCCTGGGAACTCTGGCTCACATATTAGGTAATCAGTAAATGCTTCCTTCTCTGCCTGGGTTGCGCACCTGTTCCTTTCTTAGCCCCATACACTGGTGAGTTTTGCTAGAGCTTCTTGAGCTTCCCACAGATCTTCTTCCCATCCCCAATCGAAAAAGAGAGGGGGCTGAGAGAAATGACCTGGAGGACTACATGGTTGCAAATAGCCCCAGCTGCCAAGGTGGTGCGATGCCTGGAGAATGGCGGAGCAAGTTCAGAGCCCCACTCCGCTTCCTCTGGCCCTGCACTTGGAGCAGGGTTGTGATCTCTGGGAGGCTGCTCATTGCTCATTGCTGAGGAGTCATCATGAACACAGGCCACTGGGGAGACAAGGGGGGCTGAGATGTGGAAAGTGCCATCCTATGGTAAGCACTCGATCCCTGTAATGGATGAGGAGTCGTTGCTGTGGCCCTAGCAGGTGCATGGCGCATAGTAGGTGCTCGGGAGACACTTGCTGAATGAATGAGAGAATGATGACTTTAATGACCCCATTTGACCAAGGAAGGCAAGGCCAGCGCACCCAGCTGCACCAGATGAGCTGGCCGTAAGAGGGCGCTAGAGGGAGCCCTGGCCCCCACCTGACACTGTCAGAGTGGGATTACTTTGTTTTCCTGGTGCCATGGGGTGATAAACTCTGAGAATTCTGGAATATAAAACAGCAATCAAGGGCAGGAAGACGTGATCGGATGTAGCTCCGGTTTTCGGGGCTTGTCACAAGGTAATTAGGCATTTGATTGGCATCCATGCTAAAGGACAGCCACCTCCAGCGCCTGCCCTCCTGCAGCAGCATGGCCTGCCTTCCTGCCTGTTGCTTGGAGAG
This sequence comes from Fukomys damarensis, assembly GCF_012274545.1. Taxonomy (NCBI): domain Eukaryota; kingdom Metazoa; phylum Chordata; class Mammalia; order Rodentia; family Bathyergidae; genus Fukomys; species Fukomys damarensis. The sequence continues at coordinate 16,683,892 of NW_022900924.1, read as the reverse complement.
CCAGTTGTTGGTAATCCGTGTTTCCTTTGTCCCTTTATGCATACATTCACTCAGCAGGTATTGAGTGCCTAGTATGCACTGAGTATGGAGATACAGCCGTGACCCCAGGAACAAAGTCCTTCTCCTTGTGGACCTAACATTGGAGGGGCCTCGCATTAGAAACAGTCTATAAACAAATGGAAAAGTGATTACATAAACGTGCCAAGCCAGATGCTACAGAGAGAAACGGGCAGGGAGGGCTCAGGAGATATAGAGGCACTTGCTGCTTTAAATAGGAGAGTGGGAGAGGCCCTGCGGCAGGAATGTGCTGGGCAGGAATGTGCTCAGTGTCTTCAGGAGCCAGCCAGGACCCTGTAGGACGATAGCAGAGTGAGCAAGAGGGGAGTAGAGGGCAGGAAGGCCAGAGACGACTTGCACAGGGCCTTGACCCTGATTTGGGTGGGAGCCATGGGAGGTTTCTGGGCAAGGAAGGTCAGGTTGTGATTAGTTTGCCAGGAACCCTGTGGGTACTGGGTGGGAAAGGGACTGTAGAAGGTAAGGGCCTCATCAGGGAGCCCAGAGAGAAGGCTGTCATAGTCACCCGGGGAGTGATGACAGAGACTTGGCCCAGGGTCACATCAGTAGAGAAGATGAGAAATTGTTGGATTGAGTGGACAGAATTTGCTGATTTGTGTCAGCCTGACACTCCGCGCAGGGTAGGACAGGACAGGACAGAACAGGTGTCTGTCCTCCCAGTACCTCCAGGATCCTGGGGCTGGCGATTGCCCCATCCCAAATGTCAGCCTTGGTCCCAAGGAACCAGAGGGTGAGGCCGAGACCCCATTTATAGTGAGAAGGCCCCAAGACTGCCTGTGAGCAAGACTGGGGAGGCCTGGTCTGCCTGCCTGGTGGTGGCACTTGGCCCTCCTCAAACTAAAAGCAAATTACTGCCCAGATTTTCTGGAAGCCAGAGCTGCTTTTGAGAGGGGTGGAGAGGCTTTAGCATTCACTGTCTTCGCTCTCTGTGACCGAAGGCTCCACACAGGCAAGACCTGGATCTCTCTTGTCCTTGACTACATTTTAAGCACCCAAAGAAGAGCTGTTGAGTAAATGAATGAGTCAGTGGACAGTCAGACAAACAGACCAATGGACAGAGCCATGGTCTGACCAAGCCCAGCTATGCTCAGATCTTCAGGCCAGCGTAGATGATGGGGATGATGTCCTTGTCCATATCTAAAGTAGAGCTCCAAGGAAACAACTCAGAGAATCCCAGCACTTGAGAGGCTGAGGCAGGAGAATCACCACAAATATGAGGTCAACTTCATAGAGAGTACAAGCCCAGCCTGAGCTATATAGTGAGACCCTGACTCAAAAACCACACAAACATGCAACCCAGAGGAAAGAACCAGAAGGCATTAATTCAAGTCTTCATCAATTCACTCTCTAGCTGAGGGACTTTGGGCAAGTGGCTTTGTCTCTACAGATACCATATGTCCCATGGTATCTGCAACATAGGACAGTTTTTTCCCCTCAGCAGATGTTTCTGGAGATTCTGCCCTGTTCCTAGCACTTTGGGGAGGGTTTGAGTGGCTTTCTCTATGCTGGTTAGTGTGAGTCTAGTGCAGAAGAGTGGTTTTAAGGTGAGCGCTGTCCTGGAAGTCTGCTAAGACATTGGCAGCCTCTCGGCACCCAATTTGAGCTCGCTGAGTGTGACCTGTCCATCACCCATGCTGCTGGAATGCAGCAGAGCCACCTTGGCCTGGAGCCCTCCTCACAGGCCCCGCCCCATGCCCCAGCCTCAGATAATTGGCCCAATACATCTTGGCATGGGAAATTTACATACAGTGCAGGGAGTGATGGATGGCTCTGGTAACCCAGGCTGTCTCTCAGCCCGGCTCAGTTATCCATCTCGGCGGGCTGCAGAGCCATCTGTTTTGTCTGTCTCCTTGCTCATGGCAGGCCAGCATGTGCCCTCCATCCCAGGTTGTCCCCAGCTCCCTCCCAGAGTCACCCTTCTGCCGGTAACACTGCCAGCCTGCCCCATCGCACACAGATTAAGCTCCTTTGCTGTGAATGTTCGCAGAAACCTACCTCTGCAGTTTGTCAGGTCCCTAATGGGAATGCTGTGAAATGCTCTGTGGGCCTGGGATGTGGCTGCCCTAAATGATGACCTCACCTTCGTGCATATTCACATCGTCATTCATCCCACAAATACCTTCACATGCCTGCTTGTACCAGGTATTGAGCAAGAATCTGCAGATAAAACTGTGAACCAGACAGCATCCCACTCTTGAGGGCCTGACGTCTCCCTGGACTGCCGGCACCTGGCAGTTTACCTGCTTATAGCTGGGCATGGTGGCTGCACTCAGTAGGCTGAGACAGGATCATTACAAGTTCGACGCAAGCCTGGAGTGTATAGTGAGTTCAAGGCCAGCCTGAACTACATCAAGAGACCCTGTCTCAGAAACCAATCAAAACTTTACTTGTTTATAATCAAAATGTTTCAGGCCAATTATTATAGTCACTTCAGAAGCACAAATTTCCCCATTTTATAGATACAGAAACTAAGGCTGAATCATGTGTCCAAGGTCACACCTCCCACACTTGCTAACTTTTTGTAAGGACAGACAGCAGTGCATTGTTTTTGTTGTACTTTCACTGTGTGTGTGTGTACGTTAGTAGTAAAGGTTCCTTTTCAAATGCAGTTATTTAGGTTTTGAGAGGGGTCATATATAGGTTAAGAACAGTAAAGCTATACCTATGATGCTAAAATCAGATTAATGGTTACCTTGGGAGGCTGAGGCAGGAGGATCACCACAAGTTCAAGGCCAGCCTGGGCTACACAGTAAGTTAAAGGCAGGCTGAGCTACATAACAAGACCCAGTCTCTAATAATAATAATAATAGATATATTTAGGGGCACAAAGGAGGTTCTGGGGCTAGGATATGTGTGTTCTGTGTCTTGAGCTGGTATCATTGAACTTAAAAGTTATGCCTATCTCAACCAAGGTAACTCTAGGAGTCCATTTGAAGATTAATATTTTGAATGGCAATTTAGGTGAAATGGTAATATCGCAGCATTTATGCAGAGGGACAGGTGTCTAGGTTTGGGCCACGAGGCTCCTTGTGGCTTGTGTGTTCTGAGATCTTCAGGCCTGAGTCCCGAGATTGCCCCGCATGCCACTGACAGACCCTCTTGGAGCTGGGGCATTCGCCGTGCAGTGGGCACTTGCAGTGGGAGCTGCTGGGTGCCAGCAGAAAAGCCCCTTCCTCCAAATCCCTGCTTCCTGCAGCGCTTGGTCTTGGGTGGCGGCTCCAATCCAGCTTCCTTTCTCTCTGCACATTGGCCTGAGCCTCAGCTGCATCTATCATCTGCTTCAAGCTCATTAAAATTATTTCTTTTTAGTTGCAAATGGGCTGTTTATGATGATCATTATTTGAATGGTCTGCGCCCGGGCTCCGGGCTGTCTGTCTGCTGCTGATGGCCGGTTAATCAGATGAGTCTCCTCCCCGCTTGGGCCTGGCCCAAAGTCTGGGGCTGTGTTAATCACGGCTCCCCTCGGGCTGGGGGCTGGGGCCAGGCGGGGAGAGGCCCCCAGTTCTGCCAGATTGTGGAAGGAGAGGCCCTGCTAGCTGGGTGTGCGGTAGTTTACATACATGTTTGTAAAACTCCACTTCGGATGAGGGCTGGTTTACGTTTGTGACAGAATTTTTTTCTGTTCTATTGAAATAAATATAGTGCCGTGAGCTTTTTATTTTAAGTGTGTTTTTTTTAAAAGATCATTGTCAATTCTGTGTTTGGCCCTGTTGCTTTGTTGATGTTCCAATATCCATTCTTTTAGGGTGGGAAGGAGTAGTTTTTAATCTCTCACTTGCATTAAAGCTTGGCAGTGTTCTGAGTCTTGTTTTTGTTTATTTTTGTTTTGTTTCCTTTTTGGTAAGATTTATACTGACCCATAAGGCTCAGAATGCTTAGAATGCCTGATCCAGTGAGGCGTTCTTTGAGCTCTCAGTGTATCTAAAATGAGATTAATTTCAGCTCGTGTTTATTGAACTCTTGGTACTGTGCGTGATGCTTACACATTTATATTACATCATTTGAAACAAGCTACCCCAAATACCCCCAGCTAATGGGGAAGTGGAGCAGAAGACTGCTAAAGAGCAAGGCATTAAAATTTTGCCTTTATAATCCACCAAGGGGATAATCCGTACCTCAGTTATTAGAATTGACTGTAATTTATTTCCTAGACCCCGTTTGGATCACCTTACAGACACGTTAATGTTTGTTACATGAGACGATGTATATTAGGAACACAGGATGGTGCCTGGTATACGTAGGCGCTGGATAAGTGCTAGGTTTTTTTTGCTGTTATTGTTGTTATTACTGCTGTTGGTGTGTTTACCATAGGAATGTGGCAAGAATTCAGGGTTGAAGGATGAACGTAGGTTTAGGCAAAGTTGAGGAGAATGTGGACATCAGTGACATCATCTGCCTTTCAACAGCCAAGCAGAAGAGCTGGGCTTGTGGCAGGGCCAGGACTGAGTGCCGCTGATGTCCTCTGCCTTTCCTCTCTCTGCTCCCTGCAGTGTGGGTGCAGCAAATGTCATGCCTGTCAGATTTGCATCCACAAGCAGCCTGGGGGGGGGTGCAAGTGGAAGGAGCCAGACGTGATGGTCAGCCGCACATCCAGCAGTGGGACTTGCCTGCTCTGAGATTTCTTTTCAGAACATGGGTTGGATTTTTAATGAGGAGTAGAAGTCCAGCTCCCAGCACCTATCCTGGTTGCCATGGTGTGGACAGGTACAGTGTCCCTGAGATAAGAGCACAGTGTCAAACACGATAGCCCCAAATCAAGTGATGCACACCTAAGTTCCAGTTCTGTTTGTCCTGCAGCAATGTAAAAAATCACATCTTTGTCTTCAAAAGAAATAAGGAAAACTTTGACAAGTGCTTTGCTACAACTCAGATTGACCATGGCACTCCAGTTCTTTGTCCCCTGCCAAGTGAGATTCTGTCCACCTGACTGCATGAGCTGTTGGCTTTTGTCAACCTTTGTCTATCGCTACAAACAGTGTCTCCCCAGCCACTCAATGCTTTGGTTGTGGCCAGTTACATTTTCTTTATGGGAAGCTACAGCTAGTTTTAAATGGCGCTAAAAGAAAAGCCCCCCCCCCATGCCACTTTGTTCCTCAGGTAGCTCAGAATCACAGGGAAGTCTTGGGCTAGAAGCAGTTTTACCTTGCGCTCCTACAAGAAGTGGTTTCAGCACCTTGGAGAGCACCCATTTCCCCACCTCTGTTTTCAGTTATTTTTGTGCCTCTGCCTTCTCCCTTCTCACCTCATGATTCTCCTAAGAGGCTAGACATTTCTCTAAAAACAGAAATGATCTCCTGGATTACTCCAGAAGTCTCCATAGGCCAGAAGCATCAGTCCCAGGCTTGTGGGACCAGGTTATGGTGGCAAAGTGAATTGCTATTGAGCAGGCTTAGCGACTCTCAGACATGATATAAGACAATTACCATGCATTTTGTCTCTTAGAGGGAAAAGGATTTGCAGTGGGTTAATAGTACTTTTATTTCATTATCTAATGGTAAAAGTGTTTCATTGTGTGTGCAAGATGAATGTGTATTAGCGATGACAAATGAGGTCTTTCAACGCAGTGCCGGGCCTCATCATACATATGTTAGATTAAAGAGTTCACCCTGGAAATACACTCCGCATCTGCGTGTGTGTTTTTAATAAATCTGATTGAAGAAATTTATTGCGCCACCGGATTTAGGAAATTATGGGGCTTGATTGCTGCAAATATAATCGGGTGATATATACAGAAATGCTCCTCGAGTTATGGTCCAGGAAAAAAAAGCCCATCTCGGGACGGTGCCAGAAAGCAGCAGACCACATAAACAGAGCATTTCTTGAATTATGCAAATGAAATCCATGACAACTCGTGGTGAATTGTACTCCCCCTGTGAAACTGCCACCGTTAAAGTGAAGAAAGCTTCAAGAAGGGCGACCAAGAATACGTGTCTGGCCAGCAGACATAGTCTGTGGCGAGTGTGAACTGCAGCATCTCCCCTTCCTTCTCACGCTCCTTTCTTCCCTTCCTGGTACATCGAGAAAAACCCTAGTCTGACGCCTTCATTGCACATAGGCAGGCAAGGCACCTTCCAATCCATTTCCGCCCAATCTAGGAGTCCTCAATGAAATATTTCTTATACTCGAACTGAACCTTAAGTGATTTACCATAGGGTACACAAAAGGTCAGCATGCTTCTTATTGGCACCTTCATTTTTCCAAAATCTACTGAAATTAAAAAGCCATCTATATCTTAAGAGGCATATTTATGAACCTTTAAGTGTAAGTAAGTCATAGTTGGAACAGTTCCCACCTCTGATATATGAAAGCTGTCGACAGCCCTTTCTTACACTATAATATGCCCATACAATATGCCGCACTTTACTATTTTGACACGGTTTGGAGATGTTTTCTACAGTTACTGACAAGCTTATGCCATCACTCCTTTGGAAATTTAAGAGGTGGGGCGGGGGTGGGGAAGAGATGGGAAAAAAAAAACCAACAACTCCACCCAACTTTATGAGAGATTATTGATCTGGCCCGACTTCCAGTGAGCAAAAAAGCTGTCCTGTTTTTTTGGGGTTTTTTCCTGGTTGCCTCCCCAGTTTCATAAATTATTCCTTTGTGCCAGGAGTCAATATCTTTTCTAAGCTTTGTAAGTTACAAAAACTTGTTCAGTATGGTATTTTGTGTGACGATTAAAAAGGAAAAAGAGGGAAAAATCTTTTTCTTCTCTCTCCCTCTCTCTCTTTCTGTCTCTTTTATTGTTTCAGAAGGAGCTTAATTCCGTCGCTTCCGAGCTGTCTGCACGGCAGGAGGAGAGTGAACATTCTCATAAACATTTAATTGAACTCCGCCGGGAATTTAAGAAAAATGTACCTGAGGTACAGTATATTTGTTGTTATAGAATTAACTCAGTAGGAATGCAGATTTTTCTCTATTCAAACTATATTTTGAAAACTATAGACATAAGTGACTAACAAGAAAAGAAGCTAATTAGCCACAAAGAAAAATTACAGCCCCCGCCTTTCGGGGTTTCTTGGCATAGCAGTGCTCAGCAGTACTGTCTGAAGTTAGGGCAAACCACCTCTCCATTAAAGTCATTGTTCTTGAGGAGTCCAGGAGAGTCCATTTTCTCTCCATGGCCATCTTAAGTCCCATGGCTTAACCTGAAACAGCTTGGCTCTGGCTCTTGATTTTATTTTGCTTTTCCATTGGCATCTGTGAGATGGCAGAGATAGATTCCACTGCCATCCCCCAAACTCTGTCCCCACCACCTGTACATGCACCTACTGTCCCCCTCCATATCACTTCCCACCTGGTTCCAGCTGCCAGCTTCTCTCTCTGGCCTGAGAAAGACCAGCCCCCAGCAAGGGAAGGACCCCCTGGAGGCACAGACTGGCACAGACATGTTTCTGTTCTTGCCAGGGTGAATGTGAGAATTCTTTTCCCTCCTCTCTCAGGCCCTCCTATTGCTTCTCAGATTGAGAAAAGTGATAAGCATAAACAAACAAAAAAAAATAAAGCCCCCCGACTCTCTATAACCTAGGCAGGGATGTGATACATCAGCACTATCACAGGAAACAGACTTGAGGCCAAACCTAACCCACAGCCACCTGTGTTTCTCTCTGGGTGGCAGAAAGTTAACGTTCCAGTACTCGGTCCTTATCTGCTCAGGTAAGCTGGACCCCAGAGGAAGTCATCTGGGTCTGCCATCAGATGGAGACCTGGAGTCCACCAGTTACACCAGACTGTCCACATCCCCTGAGCTCCTGTTGCTGTCTTGCTGATGGAGGAGGGCCTAGGCAGGAATCAGGCCTCCTGCAGGTTGGCCTCAGTCCCTCCACTGTAAAGTCCTTCTCACACAGGTCTTACATATTTCTGGAGAAGGTGAGAGCAGAACCTGGGGTTTAGCTAGAAACCATCTGTGGACCAAGTCTAGAAGGAATCTTGGGTTTGAGGGCTGAGAGGGTGTGCATGGAAAAGAGCCATGAGTCTCAGATGTCACAGTCTCAGAAAGGCCAGATCAGGTCCTTGCTTTCACTCAGAGCTAAAAGGCTCTAGGCGATGCTAATGGACACCACCCTACCCCCACCCACCACCTAAACAGAATGAGGCTTGGTCTTTAAGCAGTTTTCTCCCCAGCATGAGTGTGCCTCTGACTTGCCCATCTCTGGCAAGCAGAGCTGAGACAGCTGCAGGTCTTCACAGCCCTGTGCGCAAGCACACACACATACTCCCTCCCTCTCTCTCTCTCTCTCTCTGTCTCTCTCTCTCTCTCTCATCCACTTAGACCCTCTGTCTTCTCCTCTTTCCCCCAGAGCAGTGAACTCCCCTTCTCACCCCTACCTCTGTCCATGTCATGTGGAAGCCCCAGGTGATAAGAGAAATTCAGGCCAGGTTTTAAGCCTCTGACTTTGACTTATGTAATTTTAATACTGCATAATTATGCAATTATGTAATTAGGAGGAATAAGTTTCCACTCCTGTTATAGTCAAGGCTCTGAAAATTCTCATTTTTGGAATTTGTCTCACCCAATGGCAGAGCTTTGCCAAGGCTTTATTTAAGAGCATCGTCCGGCTGGTCCCAGCTCACCTGCTGCTCGTGCAGCGGCCTGGCCTCCCCCACAGTTCGGCAGATGGGGCAGAGGGCCCAGAAATGGCCACAGTCCCTGTCAGACTCCCCCTTCAGCAGCTCCCAGATTTCTGTCCTTTGAACGCACTTGAGTGTAGGGTGATGAAAAGAGCCTATGTGGGGAGTCTGGTGACCTGGGTTCAAGTCCCAGCTGTGCCACCTTCCTGCTGGGTGACCCCGAAGAGGCCCCTTCTGTCGCTAACACTTCTGGAACCTGGACCAGAGGTACCCACTGTGTGTTTCATTTCGTCTGTAAAGTCTCCAACATTTAGTGTCTCAGATTTCACCTGCAAATTGGCTTTCTAGTGTCTTCTGAGACTGTCTGGCAGATCTCAAAGCCTACAGGCTCCGTATCCATGCTGGGGTTGTCAGCTGGACCCAAGGCCCTGTGTTCTCCTGCTCCGGCTGCCTCCTGTCCACTTCCCACCTGGCCTCAGTGGGCACTTGGGTTCACCACTGACCTGGCATCTCATATTCCATCTCTTCCATCACCCAGCCTGTGCACTGAGGCCCCTTGGGACCAGATCCATGGGGTTCACAGGTACTGTCTGCATCCCCCCTATAGGGCTTCATTTATGTCACCGTATCAGCAGTTCAGAAAGGACCTGGGGGACAGAAATTAATGAGGAGAGGACCCAGGACTGAGAGGGATTTCTTCTTTCCCTAACCACCTGTGTCCTTCTGCCTATCTTTTCTGTTTCTTTCTGGTACCCCTCCAGCTACCTCACCTCCCCCTCCCACCAGTTTTCTTGTGGCTGTGGCTAACTGTGGATCCCAGAGGAAACCAGAGGTTTCAGAGTTGGTGTTTTGGGAAATGTGGTTCTAAGGAATTCCCCCTTACCCTGGGGAAAAGAGCCAACAGAAATCTGCCCAGGGAGCCCTTGGGTCTGAGAACCACAGGTCACTTTAGAAAGTCAGAAATTCAAGTCTGGAAATTGGAGGCCCCGGGTGGCCAGAGCAGATGCCCACTGACGGCAGCATTGGTGGAGCCCATCTTCTGAGCTGAGCACTGCAGGAGCCAGGGGCCCTGGCAAGTCCCCAGAACGTAGCTGTGCATTGTGGTGATGAAGGAGAGACAGGTATAGGAGTAGACAGAAGATGCAGTCATTGTGGGGTGGGAGCAACTGGGAGACGGCAACCTGCAAAAGGCAGCCCCTCGGTGATACCTGGCAGGACGGGGATTTGCTGTCAGGCTTTGATGATAGCATGGAGAGGAGAGAATCGGGCCACTTCTCCAGCCCCTGCTCAGAGCGTCTGTGATGACCTTTCCATTCCACAAGGTGCTCTGCAGAAAAGACCCAGCCGAGCCGAGCGTGGTGGCTCACGCCTGTAATCCCAGCACTCGGGAGGCTGAGGCAGGAGGATTGCTGTGAGTTAGAGACCAGCCTGGGCTACATAGTGAGTTCCAGGTCAGTCTCAACTACATAGTGAGACCCTGTCTCAAAAA
>NW_022900924.1:16649696-16673342 GCF_012274545.1 Fukomys damarensis | reverse complement strand
TTGCTCAAAAAAAAAAAAGAAAAGAAAAGACCCAGCGTAATCAATCCATCTGGAAAATACCACTTCCTCTCTCCCTCTTCCGGAAAGCTCTAGTGTATATCACCTTTAAGGTTCTGAAAAGTCCTGCAGGAAAGGGACCTCTTGGATGTACTGCTTCTCATTCTGATTTGGTTCCATGCCCCAAGTGTATGTGTGTCCCTCATGAAATTCCATAGAGCACAGGTCTGTGGGACCCCATAGGACAATGGTCAGGGGCTATGGGGGTGCCCATCTGGCACTGCGATGAACCCTTCACTGATCTCTTTTTCAGGAAATCAGAGAGATGGTGGCACCCGTATTAAAAAGCTTCCAAGCTGAGGTAAGACTCAAGGCCTAAGGCTTGTGGAAAAAGGCACACCCAGCTCCCTCTCCCATTCCACTTGGAGTTGTCAGAGGAAGCTGGTAGGTAGCCTTGGCTCTGGAGAAAACTGCCCGGCCCCCATTACAAACCCCCTCCCCAGTCCATGTGTATCCTGGTTAGTGGAACTCCAGTTTGATCCCCAGAAGCTTCCTTTCCCGTTTGGTGCCCAGCCTCCCACTGGTTCAGCTGCATGTAAGATCTGTGATCATGGTCGAACCTCCTGGGTTCCTGGCTTCGAATTTGGGGGTGTGCTCTAGGAGACCTGTGCCCCACCTTGGCATTCTGTGCAGCTTGATTAAGGCAGCTTGCAGATAAGTGCAAACAGCTACCAGCCCCCTCAGCAAGCCTTTCCACTGGCCCACTCTGCAAATTAAGTCAGCACTGTCCGCACACTTCTTCCATCCAAGAGCCCTGGTTCTCCGCAGCAGCCAGGTTGTCCCAGGTACATCCTTCCTCTTGCCTTTCCAGAGCTCTGTGATAGGGCAGAACTCCTTGCTTCTCCTATCACTTGACTTTGTGGCTAGTATTCTAAGAATGTCCACTCACCTGACTGGCACAGTCTAGGAAAAGACTAGATCACCCCAGGTCAGCAAGTGAAAGGGAGGCTGGAGTGGGGGGCTCCTTCCAGAACTGGCACCATTCAGAACTCACTGGTAGGAATGCATTTGCATTCTGTTTTCCACTAAGTGTCACAGAGCCCTGTGAGCACATAAGGCGATATTGAAAGTAAACAAAACTTAGCACTCTGGAAGGCCGAGTCAGGAGGATGGCAAATTCCAGCCTAGTCTGGGAAACTTAGAGATTTAGTGAAACCCTATAACAAAATTAATTTTTTTTTTGTACCGGAAATTAAACTAAGAGCCTTGCACTTGCCAGGCAGGCTCTGTAGCACTGAGCTATATCCCAAGCCCTAATGAAAAAAACTTTAAAGGGTCGGGGATGTAGCTCAGTGTGAAGATCCTAGATTCAATCCCAAGCACTGTGAGGAAGGAAGGAAGGAAACTGTATTTACACCAGTGCTGCTGATCTCCATATTTTCCAGTCCTTCATTTTATTACCAAGCAGACTGATATGCTTATTTATAGTTATTTATAAGGCCATCCACTGTTGGTTCATTTGTTTGTGAGGTGCCTGGACCAGAAGGTGGGTGGAGATAAAGCCAAAAGAGAAAAGAGTACTAGTAGTGTGTTTCTCCTGCTTTTTAGTTTTTAAAAGGCAGAATTCCCCATGTGCTGACCCCTGGTTCCAGGATGGCTGCTCAGCCCACAGACTTCCTCGGCAGCCGGTCCCCTTGCAGCCCAGAACAGGGCTGTTCTGCAGACAGCTCATCTTCTCGGCTCTTCCCATGCTTGGGTTGATGGGGACAGAGCTTCTCTTAGCCTCCTACAGCCTCAGTTGCCCTATTTGTGAGGTGGGGTGAAGACACTAGAGGTCTTTTTGTGTTATTTGGGGGATTAACTGAGGTATAATGCAGGGAGAGGAGTTAATGTCATGTTTGGCACTCAGAGAGCTTCAAGGGCGATTTGAATCTTGCTTCTGCTGCTTACTAACTGTGTGACCTTAGGAGAATTGCTTGACCTCTCTGTGCCTCCATTTCCTCGTCTGTAAAATGGATAATAAGTATACCTACTTCATAGGGTTGTGACTGAAGAACAAATCAGTGACCAATGCAGGAAGTTTTGCCCTCTGCTGTGGCTGGACTGGCAGTTGCTTTCCCTATCCAGCTCTCAAAGCTTTATATCCAGAAGAAGAGGACTTTCTGTCCCTGTAGGAAGTAGGTTACCTCTTCAGTAGGAGACAGGGTTCAACACAGGTCCACAGCGGACCGAGACAGCCTGCTGTGAATCTCAGCTGCCTGAACCAGCTCTGTGGCCTAGGGAAGCTCCTTAACCTCTCTGAGCTTCAGCTTCCCTCCTGTGCCAGGTGAGGATTCAAAGAACGAAGCAGCGCCCATGGCCTCGTGCAGTTGGTCTTCGGCTAAGTACTGGGGCAGAGAAAGTCATCGTGGAGCCCCTGGGGCAGACAGAGCTGAGCACTTGTTTCCAAAACCCGTGTGCATGTGTGGTGTGTTGCATGGACACAGCTTTAGTAGCTGGAGATCTTCAAAGAACTTCGTTAATTTTCTTAAGAGAGCTTTCCATCGTGCCTTTAATGTACCAAAAAGACTCCGTTTGTCTGGAATTGTATTCCCGAAACCCCTGCTTTCCTCATGATCTATTGACGAAGCCCTCAGAATTGCCAATTTCCTACTCCCCCCCCAGCGCCTGGGGGTGGGGCGAGCACAGCTGTCAAAGAAAGGTGTTAATAACAAGCCTCTGCTCCGTCCTGAGCAAGCTGCTCACGCACGGGCTGTTCATAATCCAAATATGATTTTCGTTTTAATTTTTTTAATGAGGGCTCATCCTTTATGCCACTTCCCTCCTGCAGTCCACAGGGCTCTGGGCTGGAGCTGCAGGTTCCCAAGTGGGCATCACTCACCTTCTGGAAATATTCCCTGGGGAGAATACTGTCCCGAGTCACATAAACTGGCCCATAAAAATGCCGCTGCAGCTGAATGTCCGCCCATCATTCCTGCCTCTCCAACTGCATTTGGGTCTTTGGTTGAAATATGCCATATCCAAGTTCACTCCTGAAATTCACTCCCCCAGCCCTGGATGTACAGACTCTGGGCATTCTTTTTATCTTCATATACTGTATATGAATGAGTTCTTTTCTTTTTCTTTTTCTTTTTTTGCCAGTGGGAGGAGTGGCGAGGAAGTGAATTTGCCCTGCTGTGAATCAAGGAAGATTCTCTTTCTGCCTTGATTGCTTAAAGGACAGTTATGATTTCCCCTGCTCAGGGAAACAAAGACAGCCAGAGAAGGTGGCTTAATGGGGACAGCTTGAAATGGCTAAAGTTTGAGTATCCTTGTGCGCAGAGAAAAGAGCAAGACTAAAGCCCCGCTAATTACAAAAGTTGCTTTATGAAAGATAATTCAAAGCAATAATTTAGCAAACATAATCAAGTCGCACAGATGGGGTTGTTGATGGATGGATTGCAACATGCAATTAGCAGTTCTCGCAGTTACATATCATTAACCCTCCGAGCACAAAAATTATTTTCTCATTATTAGTTGAAAAGGTAAAATTAAGCTGACTAGACAGTAAAGGAACAAACTACAATTAATTACCTTCATTTATTACAGTCATTATTTTAAACTTATTTTTACTTGGAGAGAGAGATGAAAACATCTAAATTAAAAGTTTTGTTACGCGAACTCCGAGGTGAGACTTTTCCAGAGAGCCCGAGCACTGGCCTGACTGAGAGTATGCAGATTTTCTCAGCCTCCTTCACCCACAGCAGAGGTATGTGGCCTGCCCGGCTGGAACACAGCAGACTGGGGACGAGGGTGCCGCCTGGGCTGAGTGAACAGGGTCGGAAGAGCGTGAGGGTTGGACACCGTGGTCCCAGTCCCGCCCCGATGCTGACGGGCCTGTGTGATCTTGAGAAGGGACTTCACGTCGTTGGGCCGCGGTCTCCTCCCCTGTACACAGGCAGAGCTCGCAGAAGTGTGTGAGCGTCTCAGTGAGATACCGTGGGTCGAGTGGCCAATGAGTCTCGAGCTCCCACCGTGGCGGTATGTCTTGTTACTCGAGTCTGTGAACATTTCCCCTTCCCTCACCACGATCTAAGGGAGCTTCCTGGAGTGTAGGAAGGTGACCAAGACCCCGCTTATCACACGATGCTTCGATCGTCACGTGAGTCCACACAGTCATATTCGCTCAACATGTGCTGAGTGACTGCAGCATATCTGGCGGCAGGGCACACACTTAGGGCTGGCTCGCCTCCTTGGCGTGAAGAGCAGGTACTCCTGCCACACCCAGAAGAACCTCCTGGAGAAGCCGGGGCCACCCTTTCACTGGTCCACTTTGGTGGACCTACTGTGTGCCAGACCTACACAGGGGCTGTGGAGGAACCAGAGATGGTGACATTCCTGCCCTCAAAGAATGGCTGTAGAGTTGAGTCCTTGGGGTTGGAATTACATCCAGGAGCTCCAGAAAGCCCTCTGGGTCCCCCTCAGAGCTGCCTCATCTTTGCTGGACTTGCTGTTTGCACCCATCCCCCTGCTGGCCACTGCTTCCTCTCCCAGCTGGGCACATCTGCCTGTGTCCTTGTCCTCCCCCATCAAAACAGAGTCTGGGTCCTGTCCTTGCTTCTAGGCCCGGGCTTACCTTGACCAGCAGCAGCCTGGGGCCTGCGTCACCATGAGGAGTAGAGGAGCCAGGAGCTTTGGGCCCATGCTGCATGTCTAGGCCAGTCAAGCTGTCACATCCCCAAGTGCCATCTTCCTGTGACACCCGAGAGATGGTGATCACGGACCACCCAGCGGTGGACAGTCGCCCTACAGAACCAGAAGAGGTCACGATCAGTGGTTGTGTAGGACTTCTGTGTTTGGGCGCTTGGTTTTTAGCAGGAGAGAAGCAGAGCACCCACATCTATGAGGGGCTCTCCTCCCTCTCCTCCATCCCCAGCCCCTTATCCCGAAATCAAACCTTTAGGCAGATTTGAGCCTTGGAACAAAGTTCTCCCAGTGCCAAGACCTGAGGCTTGATCTCACAACACAGTGCAGCAGGCCTCCCCGGTCGAACCCCAGAGGACAGTGATGGCTTCTGGGCAGAGGCTGGGCACAGGGACAGATGCAGGCTCCTTGGCTCAGGACCGCCTTGTCCTTCAGGGACCCAGGCGAGGAGCACCGGCAGTGCTTCAGCTCTCAGGTCTTTCTTTTGAGTGTCTGCCCACGGAATCAGGCATCTCCATCTCCAAGGGCCCCACTGGCTAAAGGGAGTTGAGAGCAGACTCAGCAGGAGTCCTTTCGGTTGGGGACAGGGATGGTGCGGGTGTAGGGGCTGACAGGAAAGCCTGCGATGGGGTTCCGCTGCCTTCTGTGGGTGGGTCAGGTGGAGAGTGAGGCGTGGTGGCCAAGGATGACAATGTTCCTTGATGTGCAAATGATCAGCCACTGACAGAAAGTCTCATCTTGGAGGAGTCCGCTGTCCTGTACTGTGGCATCTGAGAAATGGGTGGTGACAGTTTGCTGGCCTGAGTCATGTGGGTCTTGGGAGTGGCCCCCAGGTCATAGATGTAAGGCCTTGTGACCTGCTGTGGCCCACAAGATGCCAGACCCTTCCCCACCAGCCTCCCCCAGACAGAGGAGCTGGATATCCACCTTGGGTGACCACCTGCAGGTGGGCAGAGGGCTCCCTCCTTCTGCCCACAGGCACCTGTCAGCGAGGTCTCCCCCAGGCCAGACCAGCAGGTGACAGGGAGTGAGCAAAGCCAGGCTGCCGACGGTGCCACCTCCTATGGGGCTATCGGTGCAGCTGGGGGTTGCCCACTTGCCTCACTGAGCAGCTGTGCTCTGCGGGGAGGTCAGCTGCTGCCTTTCCAAGAGAAGGCTCCCGCCGCCACTGACTGCACCTGCTCTGCGCCACACGCGCCCTGGTGACTATTTCTCGTATCATTCCCAATGTGGCCACCCCTAATGAGGACACTGAGGCCCAGAAATGACAGCATCTGTCCAGGGCCAAGTCTACCCCAGGCCAGGAGAGGACGAAGAGCCGTGAGGGGCAGGGGCTCCACGCACTGTGTGATGACCAGAAACGCACAGCCAGTGGCCCTCTACACCCTGCCCCGCCTGCCTCTCCCTCAGCCAGCAGACAAGCCCGGCGAATCCCCGCCTTAGGGTGTTGGCGCCTGTCCTTCCCTGTACCACCTCTGCGATGAACTCCTTTCAAGCATCCTGTGCCCCAAAACAGGGACATGCTCTCCCATCAGACTGCCAGCAAGACACACATAGCATAGTCTGCCGGGCAGAGCATCAAGACAGATCGTGCCATGTGCCTCACTGGGTAAGTGCAGGGCTATCACAGTTAGTGTCTGAAAGTGCTGGGCCTGGTGACGCCTGCCTCTAATCCCAGCACTCTGGGAGGCTGAGGCATGAGGATCATAAGTTCAAGCCCAGCCTCAGGAGTCAATGACGTAAGAAGACCCCATCTCAAAAAAATGTTAAAGGGGGCGCGTGCTGTGTGTGTAGCTTAAGGCAAAGGTCCTAGGTTAAATCCCTGACACCACAAAAATAAGTGCCTAATAGATAAGTGTAGTACCATATAATGAGCAGCAGATCACTCAGGACCTTGGGGCTGCCATAGTATTTGCTGTGACTACGAATGAGCTATGGGGAACTACCAGGGGCTTTAGAGCAGGAGAGAACC
Organism: Fukomys damarensis; assembly: GCF_012274545.1. NCBI lineage: Eukaryota > Metazoa > Chordata > Mammalia > Rodentia > Bathyergidae > Fukomys > Fukomys damarensis. The sequence goes on along the minus strand of NW_022900924.1, from coordinate 16,666,690 downwards.
AGCTCTGACTCGGGTTTTAGCAGGATCCCTCCAGCTGTTAATCAGTGAGAGGAGAAACTGCCCCTTCTGCGGTCCCTCCCAGAACCCGGACCAGAGTTCGTCACTGATGCCCCCACCTTCCGTCCCTGCTCTGGACCCTGCACTTTCTGAGGCTGAGGGCTTCCTGTCTTTCCCTCCCAGACAGTGGTGGGTGGCCACGGGGGTCCTGACCCAGGACAAGAGCCCCAGGGTGTCAGTACCTGTTCCTGAAGCTGAGGCGTGCATATCCCTCCTGCCCCTCTTTCTCAGCCCCTGTTCCTCCTAGTCCACATCTGCCTGAGGACTCTGCCCTCTAAACTGAAATTTCATTGCAGGGCTTTTCCTCCTCTTCCAACTGCCTTTGATGTCCTAATTCTCTCACTCCCCAGACTGCACTTTCTCTGGCATTCTCAGCAGTGTGACCAACACTTTGTACATGAGGGGCACCTATGTTGTGCTACCCAGCGGGCAAGTCAGGGAGAGATGGCCCTGTCGGCCAGCAGCACTGGTCTGGGAGGAGGAGCAGGAGGCACGCGTGGGCACTGGAGCCGCATTGGCAGGGGCCGCATCCAGCTTGGCTACTCCTTGGCTGCGTCTCCTTGGGCAAGTCACCTAACCAGAGTCCACTTCCTCTGTTTCAACGGAGATGGAATAATGCCCGTGTCAGAGGCTCAGCAGCAGAGCTCAGTGAGTTGAGACTTGAAAAGCCCACCGTGTGGGTGCGCCCTGGGGGCTGCAGTCAGCCTTCCTAGTGGACTAGAGGAGAAGCCACATCACCTTTGTTCTTCCCAGGAGGAGGCTCTGCTTGCCCTCATTTCTCAGGTGAGGAAATGGGCTCAGCCCATGGCCTTAGAGGTGACTCAGGCCAGAACAGCAACTAGCAAAGTGATAAGTCCTGGGCGTCGCCTCTGCTTAGCGGTGCCACAGGTATCCCCCCCTTTCGTGGGTGGGAAACAGGCTCAGAGCGGGGAACCACTTGCCCAGCCGCACACAGCTCTTCACCAGTGGTACAGAGGGAGGGAGATGCCCCAGCCTGGAGGGCTGACCTGCCCTTTGGGGGCCTAGGAGTGCAGGAGGAGCTCAGGTCTCCTGTCCAGGTTGAGGCCTGAACTGGAGATTCGCAGGGAACCAGAGGGACCTGGCCTCTCACAGGTGTCTTTGCTGAGCTGTTCTTTCCAGCAGAATCAGCCAGGGAAGCCCTTGCATTTACAGAGGTGAGATTCAAAGCTGAGTCTGCACACCCAGCCCAGGACTCGGCCATAGTAAGTGCTCAGTGAACGAGGGTGTCCCTTGCAGCTTAAATGCAATAAGGGGAGCTTTCGAGTCTCTCCCTCTTACCCCACTGCTTGAGTGTGCCCATGCACCTTCCATACCTCTCTGTGGTGACATGAGGACTCTGGGGAGGAGGGATCCTGAGAATTGAACCCACAGCCTTCACACCAAGCTAGCTCCTCAGCCCTTTTTTATTTTCTGAGACAGGGTTTCACCAAATTTTCCAAGCTGAGCTCGAACTTGCCACCCTCCTGCCTCAGCTCCCCAGAGCACTGGGATTGTGGGTGTGCCACACGTCTGGGTGACATGGCTTTGATGTGTGCATCTCCTTGGCTGCCCACACCCAGCCTTGGCCCTCTGGAGCCTGCCCTGAGGCTCAGGGTAAAACTTCCGCTGGACTGAACAGCCTTCCAAATTTAATATGAAGAACCCACCAAAGCGTCATTGAACCTGTCACACCATATTACAACCAAATTAAGAACCAGCAGCAATCCTCTTTCGTTTGATATCATATGCCTTATAAAGTAAATTATTAATGCTTTTTCCCCCCCAGTTAAGCAGTTATTTGCAGTTGTTCCGGGTATTTCTCATTAGAAATAACATCATCTAAAGAACGATATTGATTGATTTTTTTAATCTTGGAATCATGGACGTGAACCACATTTATATGACATTCCCTTTAACTAGAATTCTCATGCTTTATTTTTATATTATTGATCTTTTTGACACGAATTGCTTTTTGGCCTTGTGCGAGTGTTGTAAGCTTTCCGCCTGCAGAAGAATGGGCCAGGCTGTGAAGAGTGATCGCCCCAGCCGCGTGGCAGTAACATTCCCGCACATTTAACAACAATTAGTCTGTGCTGACGCCGTGGTAGACTTTCGTGTATGAAAATTTATAAGCCTTTTAATGGACTGCATTATGGAAGGCCGTGTGGGGCTGGTTGGTGGGCAGATAAGGCCGCCAGGTGCATATCCATCTATGGCTCTGGCAGCCAGGCCGCTCTCGGTGCCCACATCTGCCTCCTGGGCAGGGTGGAAGCTCCTGGAACAGCAGCCCCGTGACACCACAAGGGGAACGGTGGCCATTCACAGTCACACGATCATCCCCACAGTGAATCTTGGTGGAGCACCTCCTGTGTGGCAGGCTGGGTGCTGGGTGGAGGCGGTGGGCGTTAACCATTCACTCCTGTGGAGAAGGGCTTGACCGTCTGTGCCTCCAGGACCATGCTCAGTGCCTCAGGAAAGTGTGAGCACACATTCCTGGTGCATCTTGCACCAGGGCAGAGTAGAAAGGATGTAAGCCCAGAGTCACTCGATCTGAGTTCACACAGCAGATCTCAGCAAACCTGTTTCTTTGTAAAATAAGAATGGAAAGAGCCTGCCACTCAGGGAGGCAGGGAGGATTTGGTGCAGAAGAACTTGATGCATGGGGCTTTTATTTCACTGAGCTTAGTGGCCTCAAGGTTCACCAGTGTTTTATTGCCTTTATTTGTAATATAATTTAATTGTGACTTTAGCTTAGAGTTCCTGAAAGTTTAAAAATCAGGCTTTGACAAGCTACTGCAGGCAAGCTCCCAGCACACCACCAGAAGTAATCCCTGTAATAAATGAGAACAGAGGTAAAAATGGTAGACTTTAGGTCAGAGAGTGCTTGAGCCAAAGTCTGTTTTTATCAATAAAGCTTTATTGGAACATAGCCATGCCCACCCACTTTACATTGTCTATTGCTGCTTTCCCACCACTGCAGAGCTGAGCAGTTGCAACCGAACCTGTGTGTTCCCTGGAGCTGAAAGTTTTTTATCACCTGCCCTTGCCAAAAATGTTTGCCGTCCTCTGCTTTTAGGAAGTGGAAGAGAGTCAATCTCCTCATTCATTTGTTTGTTCATTCAGCAGGGATTTACAGAGCACCTAGTGTGTAGCAGGCACTGTCAGTAGACACAGGAACAAATGAAACAGAAACCAGAGCTCTGGTTCCCTCCCAGTGCTGGCCTTGTGAGGAGAAGACAGGACGTAATTCAGCTGCTTGAAATAAGTAAATTCAGTTATCAACTTCAGCAGAGCTGTGCTATGGAGCTCCATGGGGCTGGGAAAGCATCCTGGAGAGTCAGGGAGGGAATCCAGAAGGAAGTGACTGTGACCTGGGTCAAGAGTAGTTATCAGAAGGCCAGAATGACGGCCAGGTAAAAGGTCAGCATATGCCAATGCCCTGGGGCAGGAGGCCAATGGGAATCTCATGCCCTGAAAGCCCAGAGCCCCCAGGGCCCTTCCTGTGCCCTATGGTCCTCTATCCTCTTCAATCCACTCTGTCAAGCATAAGATCACCAGGAGCCAGGCTCCCTTTGGCATGGGGGCCCTGTTGCCTCCTCATCCTCAAAGGCTACCCTTAAACTCTCACCATTTTCCTGCCTTGTCCTAGAGCCTCCACTGCAAAAGGTAGACATTCGTATTTGTCTCTTCTCCCTGAGATTTATAAATTCCTGCCCTGTAATAAAATTCTCAGCACAAAATAATAGCACTTCATTAAAATGCATAAAAGCAAAGACTAGTATAGACCAGTGCAAATCAAGATCAGCAAAATTCTGTATCCAGATTTGAGCAGAGACCCTGCCCTGAGCCCCAGGGACTGAAACGTGGAATCGGGTGTAAGTGGGGTTCCACTTCCTGAGCAGCTGTTGGTATCATCGTCAGAGCTGGCTCTCTGATACTGTAGAGCACCTGCTGTGTGGCAGGCAAGGTGTGGAGTATAGGATGTTGTGGAGTAGTGTTCTAGAGAACCTAAAATGGAGGAGACTGAGTTTGTCTTGCAGAGGAGAAATGAACTTAAAGAGGATGAGATGCTGAGATCCTTTGACTGAGAAGCAGGAGAGCTGGAATTCGAACCCAGATCAGTTTGGATTCATCCAGCCCTGCTGTCTCTGCATCCCAGAGTCCTTCACTGAGCTGACTCATGGAGAAAGGAAACCAGGGTGGATCTTGGAGTCCTCCTCAAGGGCCAGTCCCAAAAGTGGCCACACTGCTTCTGCCCTTGTTCCCTGGGTTGGAACTCTGTAAGGAAACCACACCCAATTCCAAGGGTACAGTCAGACCTCATGTGCCTAAGATGGGATGAAAACCCAAGTGAAGGCAAGTGCATTGCCCTGTCTGCTGTATGGTGGCCCCAGAGGGACCAAGCATCTCCCTGGCTATGGACACAGTACAGAGCCCTGACAGCCTTGCACGTGATGCCATGTTTGGACGAATGAAAGGGAAATGGACCACAAGGGGCCTGCCAAGCCCAGGAGTTGGCACAGGGAGAAAGTAAGTACGTGAAGGGGGTGGCAGATACTGTAAAGAGCCTTCTGTGTGTTCTGTTCCATATGGGGCCAGCTGGGGGAAGAGATGAGCTCAGTCCAGCAAGGAAGCCAAACCACCAGAGGGAGTCTACCAGAGGACCATTAAGAAAAACGCACATGTGCAGGAGGAGTAAACTGTGCCAAAGAGAAAGAGGTTAATTTTCAAGCAGGCAGTTCAGGAAGACTCCCCAGAGGAAGTGAGATCCCAGCAGAGATTAGGAAGTTTGGGGCAGGAAGGAACTGGGGTGTGGTGGTTGAAAGCCTAGGCCTTGGCCACAGTCAGACCGAGGTTCAAGCCCCAGTCTGGTCAATGGCTTATGGTGAGGATGAGAAGAAATGGTAACGCCCATGCCATATTCGTCAGGATTCAGAACAACTCAGGAAGCTGGAAGTGGAGAATGACTGTCCCCACTGACAGGTGTCTGGGGCTGGGCTGAGGTCACATGTGGGACTGGACGTGGGGTCCTGAGTGCTGACCTCCTCTGTGTGCTCTGTGGACAGAGGAAGCACTGTGGAAGCTGTTTGGATGTAAAAAGACTGCGTGCCCGGTATCTTGTGGTAGAAAGATCTCCGTGAGGTGCACAAGGCAGCAGACAGTGGACTCAGAATTCAGGGCAGGTGGCCTGGCCTGAGACAGGGGCAGAGAAGTCGGAAAAGCGGCGCTGGTTGGCCCAAGCCTCTGCGGGAGCAGAACATGACTTCATTAGCAGGAGGCAGGGGGGCTGGTTTTGGGGAGACAGTGGGGTCCAGCCCAGGAGGTCTCTGTGTGACCTTGAGCTCATGACCCCCATCTGGAAGTTAGGGAACTACTCGCCCCTCCTTAATAGGGCTTGCTAAGGGGTGCTGTGAGGTGTTTGCCATACGATTGGTGCTTAGAAATGGCCCTTAGTATCGCTGTCCTGTTTTCTGTTGAGTGGGACTAAAGCTGGACGTGAGAGGACTGATGCTGAAGCCAGCAGGTCCCACACCAGCAAAGTGTGAGGGCTGTAGCTGGTGACATCGGTGACCGCAGCAGCAGCCAGTGCTCCTGTGTCCCCAGTATACACCTTGCATTCTCTTCACCTTTCTGCACATATGGTATTAACTTCTAACCTTTGTCACCGTCCCCAGGCAAGGGGGTATTATGGTGCCCATTGTACAGATGAACAAACAGGCACAAAAGCCGGACAGTGAGGAAGGGACAACCACTGGCAGCCTCAGTTTACACAGAGATCTACCCGTGAAGTGGGTGATTCATCTCGAGAACTGTGTGCTGCCCTGAGGGTTTCTAAGAGGCCTCAGGTCCAAGAGAAAAGCCTGGGAGAGTCTAGCCTATGTATAGTGGCGTGATTCCTGCACCCTCACTAGCAGCTCCAGGGTTCTAACTGATCCCGTGTTTTGGTGCTGTTTTCTACAGCAATTGCAAATGTAGTTAGTTGTCCAAAACCTGTTGCCTCCTGACACCAGCCAAAGCTCTCTGGCAAGGAAGGGTCCCTCCGAGGATTATCGTGTCGTCCCCACACCTGCCAACTTGGTCCCCAGTCCTCCCGGATGGAGACCTAAGGTGTCTTTCTCGTTCCCTTCTCTCAAAATGTTCTTCCTCCCCAAGCCCCTGAAGACCCCCGCTGTCCTTCAAGGCCCCACCCAGATGTGGCCTTGGCTGCAAGGCTTCGTGACCCTCTCTCTATCCTGTGTCCTCTGTGTGCCTCCTGAGTGAGGGGCCTCTCCATCCACAGGCAGCAGGAGCAGCGGACATTCTGACTCCCAAAAATAGCTCGGCTCATCTGAATCCAGCCCCTCTGTTTCCAGATTAATTTACCCGCGTCCTTGCCAGCAGCCTGCGTGAGCTCTTCCAGGGCTGACATCCCACTTAAAACCCCCCGTAACCTCAGTGGCCCCTGCCTTCCCCCCACTCCCATGAGGCCCTCTGCCAGCCAGCACTGCCTTCTCCTGCCTGCTCCCCTACGCTCTCTCTCTTCCATCTCAGGACCTTTGGACACACTCTGCCCTCTGTCTGACACCCCTTGCCCCCCAGTATGCCCACTTAATGCAGGATTCTCAGCCTCTGCGCTATGACCAGGTGCTCCTTTGTTATGGGGCTGTCCTGGGCATGGGAAGGTGTTCGCCAGCATCCCTGGGATTTACCCCTGAAACACCAGCAGCACTTCCGTGGGTGACAACCAAAAATGTCTCTAGATATGGCCGGGCCCCAGGGGCACCATTGCCAGGAACCTGTAATCACTCGGCTCTGTAGTCCAATGTCATTTCCTTGCTAAGGCCTTCATCACCTCCCAAACTTAATCCTCCCTGTTACATAAACTCATAGGACCCTCCACAGTGCTTAGCGTGGTTTGTGCTTGTGTATTTGTTTGCTTAATTATTCAGATAATGCTCATGCCTCCCGCTTAACAAAAGGAAGGAGCACATGCACTGGAGACTATTGTACTACACAGTCCCACGTGGTGGTTGACACAATAGGTGTAGAATAAATATTTATTAAGTGACTGTTGACACATAATAATATTGGCAAACATCACTAGCTGTTTGTGTTCCATGCAGCATTCTGAGTGCTTTGCAGATACCGATTCGTTTTTCCCCGTGACCAGCTGATAAAGTAGATAAAATGATGGTCAGTAGTTTACAAATGAGAGAAAAGGCTCAGAGAGGTTAGGTAACTTGCCCAGTAACAGCTGCTCTCCTAAATGCAGAGGCTTGAACCCAGGCAGCCACACAGCACCTGGCTCAAGTCCAGAGAAGTACTCTCTGCGCAGGTGCAGACAGACAGGTACAAGATGCTCAGATGCTGAGCGAGGTCACAGCCAGCTGGGGGCAGATTACCAGCCCTTATTCCAGGCCTCTTGGCCTTTCTTCCACGCCCTGTGTCCATGGGTGGGGACACTTTGACAGTTTAACCAGTCAATTATAATAATATTTTTCTCTCTGAATGTTTAAAAGGGAAAAAAGTTGACTTGCTAAGGTATAATCATGGCTCAGAGGCCAACCTGACATTAGTTATTAATTAGGCCATTATGCATTCCACAGTGATAATTGCTTTGCTGCGGACTCACCAAGCATGAAACGGACCCACACAGAAACGCAATCTATCAATCTGAGAAGCCGCAGCCCAGTTGCGTTCTCTCACCTTGAGCCGGGTGTACACCTTAGCGGGAAACAAAAAGAAATTAATGGAACGTCGATAGGCAGCGTGAGCTGGCCCCGACCCCAGCCCAGCGTGGGGGATTTCGTGCCTGGCCACGGGGACAGCATTTAGGCAAAGTTTATCAGGAAAAATGGCCATTTCTCTTTGCGCACCTTCCCATTTCCCACCGTGCTGTTTAGGGGAGAGGAGAAGCCATCTCGGTTGCATCTGTCTGCCTTGCCTGTTGCGCTTGGCAGTGAGTGGGGTGGGGAGCAGCATCTGCTGGGTGGCCCCGGGCCTAAGGGAACAGGTGCAGCCTCTCTGCCTTTGTTTCCCTGTCCTGGCCTCCCTGGGGGAAGGAAGGAGGCCCCAGCATACCCTTGTGGCTTCCATATGGTCATGATAAGGGTAGCTTACAAGGAATCTTAAAACTGGAGATGCAAGAAACAGAATTCACCCAAGTGTGCTTGTACCAGAGAATTGATTACAAAATTAGCTGTCACACTCATAGGACATCTGTTGTATGCCAGATGTACTTACTGTGCCATCTCATTCTCCTCACAGCCCTCTGAGGGACGTACAGTGGACCCTTGACTTAGGAACTCAGTTCCAGGGGGCTGGTTGTAACTGAAGTTGGTTGTAAGTCAGTACAGCTGAGATCTGGATGTTTACCTGGGTACACGCTATAGATAACAAGAGGCAGATGAATCTTCCATTAACCTAATTAACCCAAATTGTTTGTATATCAGGCCTGTTGTAACTTGAGGGTCCACCATATTGGCATTCTGCCCATTTCTAAGCAAAGAAGTTGAGGCTGGTCAAGGTGAGGTAACTCGCCCAAGGTCCCACAGCTGGTGGAACTGCGATTAGAACCCAAGTTGGCGAAGACAGAACGCTTCTGTGACTCTAGTCTGAGAGGTCAGGAAGCTGTGTTGGGCTCCCAGAGGGGGGAACAAGCATCCAGGTTAGTCCAGAACAAAGGTGGGTATCCCCACAGCAGGTGAGGGCAAGTACCCCAACAAGGCCACCTACGCTCACCCCACAGTCATTCACGGGAATAACCCCAAAGAATCAGAACTAACCAGTTCCCACTTCAAATTCCCAAGGTAATACATAGTTCTGGCTTAGTTTGAGTCCAAGTTTGCTCCCAGTCCACGGCAGGTGGTAGGAAGATGCTTCTGTGCAAATATGGCTGCTGCAGCTGTCCTGGGGGAAGGAAGGTCACACACTAGTGTCCTGGCCACTGGCCCCATCAGTTGCATATTGATTATGTCTGCCTGGCATAGAAGCTTCTTAAAAAGTGGATACAAGTGTCTAGAAGAGTCTGCTCTCCCACAGCCGCCCCTCTCATCCCTTAGCCGCTTTACGCCCTGGACTTACCTACTGGCTTCCTTCAGGCCTTTGGCGTTTTCTCCCTCGAGGAATGCTTGGGTTCTTCTCAGCAAATGGGTGGTAGCCAGGTGTCTGCAGCGCTGAAAGTATGCACATGTCAACCACGTGGTTGGCAACCAAAGGTTGGGCAGAGATGCTACCAAGGTGTGACCACTCCATGTCAAGAGGGCCCAGTAGGGCTGAGCATGGGGCTCAATGGTGAGTACATGCTTAGCATGCACAAGGCCCTAGGTTCAAAGCCCAGCACTGCCAAGAAAGCAAAGGGGGTGTCGTCAGTGAGACGACAAATTCATATTGCTGAGGAGGGGTTGCTTCTGTTTCTTGCCCATTCATCCTTCCAAGTAATTTGCCTACAGCAAGGCCTGACACATGCTGTCTCTCTCATGTACTCTACGAAAGAGGAGCACCAGAAGCTCTTCTCCAGTGGGTGAGTTCGTTCCCAATTGAAACAAGATTGAAAATGTCCACAATGGCCCAGCCTTGTGGTTCATCCAACCCATGTCCCTGTCTCCGGCCAGACCTCAGGTGGGACATTTAGAGCCGTGACATTGATCACTGAAACTTGGGCTGGCCCACTTCCCTGGTCCACCCTTCCGGTCGAGCTGATGCCCTAAAATGTTGCTGACGCTTGAGGCAACAGCTTCAGCTGCACAGCCTCTCAGGAAGTCGGTCTGGAGAGCCGACTCGTTACAGTGGCGAGTAGAATTTCCACATCTCTGCCCTGCGTTTCCTCTTTCAGCCTACGAGATGGGGAGACCCTGGTAATTTGAAAAGTGGTGAGAGGACCATGTTTTCCTATTTGTGCTTTTTTCGCTTGCTGGGCACAGACATAATCATTCATCATCTCAGCAAATATTTATTGGGCTTCTCCTACATGGCAGATGCTGTGTTCTAAGCAGTGAACAAAACATTCTAGCAGGGTGTGACAAATCGATAACAGTATCACCTGCTGTTTGTTGAGCAAGGACCTACTCACTTTGACGCTGGGCCAACCTTCATGCTTTCATTATTGCCTTTCATCCTGGCCGCATATAGTGCTATCTTTAATCCCCATCTTACAGAGGAGGAAACTATCTCAGGAAGGTCAAGTGGCTTTCCCAAGGCAAAACAGTGAGCAACCTTCTAGACTAACACTTGGCAAATTATAGCCTCGGGGCCAATTCCCATCACGCTGCTGCCTGTCTTTATAAATAAAGTTTTATTGGAGCACAGCCATGCCCATTCATTTACATATTGTCTCGGCCTTCAAGGGAAAGGTTGAGCACATATGATAGAGAGACTGTATAACCTGAAAAGCTGGAAGCGTTTACTACGTGGCCCTTCACCAAAAAGGTTTGCTGACTCATGTCCTAGATCAGACTTGTAAACTTTGGCCAAATTTGACTTAGAACGTGGATATCTTTCCTATGTTTTTCCCTTCCCTCCCTCCTCTTCCTTCCTCTTTTCCTTCATTTCTTCCTCTTTATTATAGTAAAATTCAAGCCTATAACAATAAAGAGAATAAAATAATGAGCCACCTGGATCCCATTTAAGAACCTAAGCACACATGGGCTCTCCCATCACATGCTCTGTATTATCAAGAAGCAGTCAAAGTCACTGTGTCATTTCTGCTGTTAATATTTTAGTGTATGTCTCTAAAAACATAAGCAATCTTTTGAAACATTGCCACAATATCATCATTTAACGGTAGTTTCTTCATAGCATCAAACCTCCGGGCAGTCTCAGAGTCCCTGATGAGCTCTTCCAGTTTTGAGATAGTTTTGCTTATATCAAAACTCAAGGGGACCATGGATTTAGCTCAGTGGTGCCACTGCCTGCCTCACAAGCACAAGGACCCGAGTTCAAACCCCCCCAAAAAACAACAAAATATACACATTGTGATTGGTCAGTGTGGCTCTGAAATAAGGTAACCAGCTGTCACAGTTTGGCTCTTGACCCAGGAGGCTCCTGAGATGCAGAACTTTCAATTTCAAAACTGGGACAGTCTAGGGCCTGGGATTTAGCTCAGCGGTGCCACCGCCTGCCTCTCAAGTGCAAGGACCCAAGTTCGATCCCCGGTACCAAAAAAAAAAACAAAACAAAAACAAAACTGGGACAGTCTTGAGGTACAGAAAACTCTCTAAGATCAGGAAAGTCCAAGGGAAACAGACAAGTTGGATACCCTGTCTCTTCAAATCGTAAGCACACTCTCTGTCCTGTCCCATGTGTGTGTGTACTGTTTATGTATATGTGGAAAAAACTGGGCCATTTTCCTGAAGCCCTTCCCCTGGCTACAGTTGACTGTACACACACTGACACTGGCTTCAGGCTAAGACAGTGATATCATCATCGTGGATGAACTTGGAGCTGGTCAATTTTGATTCTTCTGGGTGTTTAGCTTGAGTGACTGTTGAGGGCAACCACTTTCCACCAGGAAATGCTCAGAAGCTGAGAAAGCAGGCCTGGAGAAAGGGCAGGAAGGAGATGAAGATTTTGCCCCTTATGGCAGAAGTGCCAGCCTTGGTTGGCGTTGAAGTTGTGTGTTTTGTGCATGGACATTTGGGTCTGGGGGTGTGATCATCTCAGGGTCGGTATTTTTAGCAAATCTCCTTACAGGCGGTGCTGGCTGCTTCCATTAGGAGATGCCTGGTGCACACACACACCCCCCCCAGTTACTTCCAAGACAGAGCTGGAGGCTCATCGGAGGTCAGGATCAGCCTGATTGAGGACAAGCCTGATATGGCTACGTGGGGACACCGGGGCCCCCTGCCTCGTCCATGTTCTCAGTGTGGGGAATTCATTGACTCTTGCATTTCCAACTGAAGGGAGCTATGTTTTCTATTTTTCCCCCCTCTAAATTATGTTGCATCCAGATTGGGCACAGGGCGTCCTGTCACAGGGTGTCAGGAGGAAAGAGGGGACAGAAAAATTCTTTCTTTTATCCGGATGCTGTCGGGTCTCCTGGCAAAGGAAGAATGGAAAGGAAGTGCCAGGCGTTTGAAGTGTACATTGACATTTGATGTTAGGTGCTGGGGACAGGGTTCGGGTATGAAAAGGAGTTGGGGCTGTTGCACCCCAGGAACCTTTTGTTTGTGTCCAGCTACATGGCATGGGTGAGTCCCATGAGGTGGGCAGAGTGACATTTCATCCCCTAAAGCAGGGACCCATCCTCAGGTACGTACAGGGACCCAGAGGCACAGGGACCAACACAGGCACAGCGGAGGTAAAGTGGTAGTAGGGAGAAAAGAGGACTCCATCTGCCACCTCAGGGAGGCCTGCCCTGCTTAGGCAGACTATGACAGACAGGTCTTGCTTGCATTGCAGGGGCCAAGAGCACAAATTTCAGTCTGTAAATCCCTCCTCTGCCTGTTTTCCTGCTGTGTGACCTGGGGTAAGCCTCTTGACCTCTCTGTGCCTCGGTTTCCTCACTGTGGAAGTAGAGATGACAGCTGTATGCCTGGGCTCATACCGTGAGTGCCACCATCAGTGACATCGGTGGTGTGAAATCTGCCACGATGGGGTTCTTTGCCACAGAAAGTGGCAAGTGCTGTGTAGAGGGGCCCTTTTCCCCCACCAGCCAGCCAATCCTTACCAGCCCCTCACCACCCCTATCCCTCAGGGGATCATTAGACTTTGGAATTGGAAAGCACCTGAAGCCATCAGCACTTAGCATTCACCGTGAGTTCTCATTTATGGTAGGAATGTGAGCCCACGGTGGCCACATTTTCCACTTTTTTAGAGAAGTTGAAAAATCTCATGTCTCTGTAGAATCCCATGATTTTTTAAATGTTGCCTAATATCACACATTTTCCAAGCCTTAGCTGAACGCAGCACAGGTGGAGATTTGGACCTCAAGCCTCAGGCTTGCAGCCAGGCTCAGAGGGCTGAGCTCGGTGTCTCATGGCTGTGCTAAGCCTCACCCCTCCCCTCCCTTCCCCTGCTTTTCACCTGCTGGGCGCACTCCCTCCCCTGCAGATCAGCAACCTGCAGGGCCTTTGCACGTGAGGCCACCTCCTCCTTGGAGTCCCCCTTGGCCAGCTCCCTGCAGGGTGACTCACTCCCCATAATGGCTGCCACCCCTTGCCTTCTGTGGCACTTGCCTGCTTGCCTGGCTGGGTGCTGAGCACCTTCTGTGCACTGTCACCTTGGCCTGAAGATCAGTCCTCATAGGAGGAGCAGCCCAGAAAAAGCATGAGGCCGTCCAAGGCTACAGACAAGCAGGGGAATTGGTAAGAATCACACCCGCCCAGGCCCTCCGCTCTGGAGCCTCAGGGCCTGCAGACAAAGCTGGGCAACACAGTGGAGCCCCCATGTCCATCTGAGGCCCTGGTGAGTCTGTCCCCAGCCACACTCCACAGAGACCCCAGAAAGCATGCTCCTATATTTAAAAGCCTGGGTAGGGTGGTACTCGTGTGGCATTTGGTGGCTGCCTCTCCTTAAAGGGCACATACGTTCTTCAGCTTCACACTTCTGGGCTGGCATTTTGGAGAACTTGCTAGAATCACTTTAAGAAGGGGAGACTGCTGCCACCTGGGACCCCTGCGTGCCTCCCAGGAGCAAGGCCACTGAGGCACATGACAGACAGCTCAGGGTCACCAAGTGTGTGGGCCTGGCGTGCAGACCCCGGACAGCACCAGGGCTGAGGAGGTACTTGGCATTGCACACCCTCTCCTGCACTCTGGCCATTTGATTCCAGCCCTCGTGTTCAGCAGCTTCCACCCCCACAATGCCCATGGATGGTGCCGACTCACAGGACGTCTTGTGACCTTAGCTAGTGATTCTAAGGACTGTGTAGCCTGGTCAGCCTCACCCCATACTTAACAGTGAACAAAGCACATCTTTTAACTCCTGCCGTCATCATACATTAGCTGGGCCTTGGTGTTCCTGCTTTCTAGATGGCAAAACTGAGGCACAGGGCAGATCAAGGAAAGTCATTCATTCTTTCGAGCATCCATCCATCCAGTGCACATTCATTAAGCACTGGCAGGTGACTGCGTGGCTTCCCTGCACTGACACCAGGCAGCACTGTACATTGTTGTACCCATTTCACAGTTGAGAAGGCTGAGGTCCGTAGTGCATGAAAATCACAGCCAGGGATCCTGGTTTCAGACTTGACCCCAAAGTCCATTGCTTTGAACCCACAGCCTTTACTAAGCCTCCCCATCCTTCCCTTCCTGGTCTCTGTCCCCACCAGGACATGCAAAATGCCAAGCCCTGTGGGGTCTCATGCCTGGGGAGGTACAGAACCATCTGGGTACCCTGTGTGACCCTGTTTCTCTGAGCCTAGGTCACCCAGACCTTCCTGGAGGCAGAGGGAGGGTTTGCTGCTTCTTGGAAGTCTGTTGGCCACCATGCTGCACAGCCCCAGAGCCAGGAAGGCGAAGCAGGACTGGTACAGTTCCTGTGTTATTTTCACCTGTTTAGCAACTGACTGGAAAGTTGCTCTTTCAAGGCAGCCAGCTTCAAAAACAGTAGCAAGGACACAGGCAGCAAAGAGGGCGTGTCAGCCTAGACCGCGGAGAGAATGCCCACCCCTCCTGCAGGTGCATGAAGGACCTGAGGCGGCCGCTTCAGACCTGGTTCTGTCCCAGCCAATGGGTGCCAGCCAGCTCCAGGTGGCCGATGGTGGAAACAGGCCCTGGTGGCCAGATCCCTCATTTTCCTAGAGAAGCCAGCGATTTGGAACTCTTCTGGTTTTTAAATACTGGCTCTATATATATGCACATATTTTCATGTGCACAGTCCTTAACGGAGGTATCATTTACATACAGTAAATAAAATGCACCAATCTGAGTATATAATTTGATGAATTTTGACAGCTCCAATATTTTTAAAACATTGGAAGGTCCAAGAAAATAGGACCATAGGATGCCTCTGGCCCTGGATCCATCATTCATGCCGGCTAGTCTAATGTGACCCCACAAGCAAAGTGGGGTACCGCGCACGAACTGTACACTACAGTACCCACAGGGAGGGGGCTGGCTTTGTCCAGCAGACCCTGCACATTGAGCTACATCCCCATCCCTTCTTTTTTTTTTCCTTTTTAAATTTTGAATCAAGGTCACAGTAAGTCACCCTGGCGAGCCTCGGACTTGTGATCCTCCTGCCTCAGGGTTCCCAGAGTGCTGGGATCACAGGCACGCGCCACCACGCCCAGCTTAATGTTGTTGCTCTCACAGCAAGAGCACAGGCTCTGGAGCCTGTGTGTGAGTCCTAGCTCTGCCGTTTGCTGTGTGGCTCTGCACAGGTCCCTTCACCTCTCTGAAGTCTTGTCTTCGTTTGTGTAACAGGAACAGTGACGGTGGTGACTTCATAGAGCTGCTGTTAGGATTAAATTTGTTCTCATGCTAAGCACTTGGACTGGTGCCTGGTGTATAGTAAATGCTTTATGCGTGTGTTCATTGTCTTTTTTTTTTTTTTTAGTAGTTAATAAATAGGCCTGTTTGTTAGAGCAGTTGTGGATTTGGAGAGAATTTGAGCCAAAAATTCCCCTGTACTCTTCCCCTACTGCCACCCCATTTGCTCTTTTGAACATCCTGCCTTAACATGGAGGATTTTCCATTGATGAACCAATATTGAGACATCGTTATCAGCTAAAATCCATCGTTTACGGCAGGCCTCGCGATGTTGTGCAGCTCTGGGGCTTGATGATGCCATCAGGAATCCGTTAGTCCTCACAGCTGCTGGGAGAGCAGCACTGTGGCTTCCTGAGCAACCTATGCTGGGCTGGTGGGAGCCATGCATCCTCTCTTACTCAGGAGGGAGAATACAGCCCATTCCAGCGAGGGAAGGGGACGCCACAGCAGTGCCCTTGAGCCTGTTCTAACTACCCAAAACTGCAAGCCATTCACTCGCTTTGAGCAGGAGAGCTCCACAAACTCTAGCCCCAGATTCCCTGCCATATGGCTGATTCTCAAGCCAGAGACACCCCCAACCCCCACTCACACCCACCTCTATCCTGTGTGACTAGGAGCTGTGTCTCAGCCTCTCTGAGCTTCTAACACCAGAACCGTCCTCCTGCCCGGAGCTGCCTTGGGGACTGTTTGGAGGCCCGGATGTGCTTGTTCCCATAGTTCTTTGTATGCTCTGGATTAAAGCTGGGAGGTATTATGATTTAATGTTGTGCAGAAAAACTGAGCCATTAGTGAAGGGGATCCACCTTCGGAGGCTGAGCGGCTGGAGGGCTGCATGTAGGGACCTGGTGATAGTCGTCTAGGACTTGTCCCTCAGATGTGAGGTGGCCAGAAAGACACCCGACCAGAGACGCCTCTGGCTACAATGGCAAGGTCAGACCTGGAATGCCAACTCCTGGGCTGTTCGGTCCTGTGGGCAGCGGGCCACATGCCCGTCTGCAGTGTCTGTGGTATCAGCAGCACCGGTAAGAAAAACCAGGTGCAGGTGCTTCCCAGTACCCAGGACAATGAGTTCTATTGTCCTGCTTCACCCGTGGCCACACCCCAGGCACAGCTGGAAATACAACTTCCATTCTGCCCCTATCTATATGTATGGCCTGGCCAAATAAGTGATAGATGTTTAGTTCATTACAGGAGCCTATAGTTTCTTTTATTACCCCAAAGCAAAATTTATTTGTAAGGCACTGAAGAAAGCCTCCTGTCCCTTTTGTGCCAGGAGCCCTCAGAAGAGAAGTGAAACTGTGTATTCACTGCTAAAAAAAGCCCCAGCTTATACAATTTTAACAATAGAAAAATGATCTTTGTGCTCCGGTGCGTGGATGCTTAGAGGAAAACAGGCAGTCTGTTCAGGTGGCTGGTGAATTACAAATGAGTGGTTCGCCTTTGTTTTGAGTGACAAGCAATTTAAATGCAGTCTTACGTGGAAGCCTGGAAAAAAATTTTTTTTCCCAGAAGAGAAAGAGAGGCAAA
>NW_022900924.1:16608506-16649551 GCF_012274545.1 Fukomys damarensis | reverse complement strand
GACGAGGCGGGTGGGGGGGGGCGGAACGGAAAAATGAAAAAAAAAAAAAGCTTCCTCTCGAGCTGAGAGATTATATTAGTTGCCACTGTGCGGAGGTGAGAAGTTAGAACTTCATTTGATAATTATAAAATCAGTAGTTTGTGATTGGATGTAATTGATGATTATACCGTTGCTAATAGCAGGCCTGCCCGCCTTCGCTTGTGGGACATTGCATTTTTGCAAAGCTTTGGAGTCGTGAAAGCTGCCCAGCATGGAGCGCCGCCTGCGGGGGTCTCAGGGAGCTTGACATAAATGCATTCAGGGGCCTGTATTATGTCAGATAAAAAGTGTTCTTAACGCCGACATTTGAAAACACTTTGCTCGGTGTCTTATTTTTAGCCTGAGGATAATTACAAATATTAGAATAAAATTGCATGGCGGTTCTCCTGCCCACCAGACTCTGCTGCCCTCCCCCAGCCCTCAGGCAGCGCCTGGCCTCCCGCCCCTGGCCTCATGAAAACCCAGTGGGAGGGGTCCGTTGCTGGAGGACACTGAGGGTCTGTCTGCCTCTGCCTCTCTGCCCTGGTGAATTAGAATTGATGCACCAGGGGGCCTGTAGTCTGACACTTTGACTTTGCACATGGGGAAACTGAGGCTCAGAAAGGTGGAAGGACTGGCCCCGGGTGAACGGGACGCAGGTCCCAGCTGAGATGAAAGCCAGGTCTCTTCACTTGTGGGCCCAGTGGCTTCTGTTTCCTGCCTTTCCGTGGGTGTGCCCAGGACACAGGCTGGGACCTCAGGGCAGATCCTTGGCCCTTTCCCTGTCCCCACCTGGGAGCCTGCAGGGTCTCCACAGAGCGGTCCAGACTCCAGCCGAGGCCAGGCCACCTGGAAAGTTGTTTTGCCACCGCTCTCTGGCCTCTGTGTTGTCAGCTTGCAGTTGGGAAGGATGAGCTCAAGCGCCCCCTCTTCTCCTTCCAGTCTCACTTACTGGTTTGTTCATTAATTAATCTGGTGCCGGTCCCTGCCCAGCCCTGTCCTGGGCCCTGGGGGAGGAAAATAGGTCAGTGTCCACTGAAGATCATCCAGCTCTTCATGCCCCACATCTACTCTGTGTTCCCCACGAACGAATCCTGTGGCTCAGCCTTCAAAACTGATCCAGAACCTAAGCCCTTCTCCCATCTTTGCTGCCACCATTGTGCTCTGCACTGCTGTTGTCACTTACCTGCGCCTTGGCAGTAGCCACCTCCCTTATTCTCCTGCTTCTACCCCAGCCCTGCCGTGCTGACCCAAACATACTCCTGCCCCAGGGCCTTGGTACCTGCTCCTCTCTGTCTGAAACATTCTTCTCCCCATAACTCATTCCCTCTCCTATAATCAGCTCAACTGTTCTCTCCTCCCAAAGCCTTCCCTAGGGTGCAGCATAGTCACCCTTCCTACCTCATTCTCCTCCGATGCATTTGACCAGTTCCTGATACTCTATATTGTGATTTATTTTACCACCCACCTTTGCCTCTAGGTGTCAGCTCCACCAGGCTGGTATTTGGGTCCATTTTCTTGGGTGCCGAATGCCCAGTACCCACTGTCCCTAAGGACATGCTCAGTAACTCTCTGTTGAGAAGATGAATTGGTTGGACACGTGCACTGTCTGCCTTTGCATGTGCTATTTTGTTTCACCTTTGAAATACCAGCCTGTGTCTGCCAGGTGTTCACTGTTTCTGGGGCAATGGAAAGCCAGTGTCATCCAGGCCATCGGCAACAAGGGATGCCCCAGAGTTCAGAGGTCACAGTGCCACCACTCTGGCTGAGCACAAATGTGTCCCATAAATAAAAGTCACAAACCAGGGTGCCTTTCCAGACCTCTGTCAGGCCCCGGATGTGTTTGGGACAGGGAGGGGCAGGGTGCCCCCCTGGGACATGCACATAGTAGGTGCTCAGCAACTCTGCCTGCAGTCAGTGTGGTCACTGGGCCCTCTGTGCCCAGTGCACTGGCAGGACCGGGGGGCGGGCATCCTTGGAAGGCAGGGCCTCCAAGCACCAGCTCTCGGTGACTTCCACCTGAGAACTCAGAATGGATTAGTGGTTTACACCTGGGAATTCGAAAAGAACTAATGGCTTAGACCTAGAATCCCAACACGAATTAATGATTTACACCTAAAATCAAAGTAGATTAATGGTTTACATCTTAAAAAATTCAAAACAGTGACAGGTGGCCAGATACATGAATTCTGTTCCATCCCATCTGTCTCTGGGACCACACGTGGCCCCTGAGCCACAGGAAGGGCAGGGCTCTCTAGGACCTCCAGGGACTCTTCAGGCAACCAGGGAAGGTCTCCGGCCTCTACCCCATGCCTGCAGGATCCCAGAGAGCCCAGATTGACATCAGCAATGAAAAACAAGAGTCAGACTCTTATTTAAGCATTGACATTAAATTGTAATTTTCATTTACTCGGCCACATCAAAGATATATTTATAGCAAAGAGAGCGCTAGCATTCCCCCAGCACAGCCCCCAGCAGACCCTCTGGGAGGAGGACAGGATCGATCCTGCTGGCCTGTCCTGCTCTGCCTGTCCCCACCAACCTGTCCCCCCAGCTCTTTTGGCTCTGTGGGTTCGAGAGGGCTCGAGAGTGGGAGTTAGAAGCACAGGCCTCAGAGCCAGCTAAACTGGGGCTGAGTCCCAGCTGCCGAGAAGGCTTGGCCTTTGCTCCTCTCTGCCTTGATATCACCATGAAGGGGCTGTTAACACCCCTGCTTCCTCTTCACCCCAGCCTCCCACCTCCTCTCATTGCCCAGCAGTCTGCAGTTTCCCCCAGAATCCTTGCCACCTTAGAGCCTCTCATCTCCCAGAACCGCCGGCCCCACCATCCCCAGAGCCCTGACCGGTGGTAGAGGGCCACTGTTCTCAAAGCGTGTTCCACAGGACCCTAGGTATGTTCTGTGGCCAAACACACCTGGGCAGGTGCTGGGTTAATCAGAGTTAAGAGGACCCTTCGTGCCCATCAGAGCATCGAGCACACTCCAGGGTTCCTGTGCTTGTCTACAGAGAAAGCTCGCTGACTCCATCACAGGCCTGGGTGACACACTTTGAGAGAGCTGCTTCTTTTTCCAGGTCCCTCCCCTGCCACCAGTGGGTTCTCTTCCTCCACTGGGGGCTGTGTCTGGGGGCACACGGCAAGGCCTCCGAGTCCAGAGGCCGTCGGTCATGAAGAGCAAGCACAGGTTCCTGGGTTGTAACCACTAGCAGATAAGAGCAGGCAGCTGGAGCAGACCCCGCCTCTCCCCTGGCCTCCCTGCTTCTGCACCTTTGTGCCGCTGCTCAGGGACCAGACACATCCTCACCCCTACTGCCCAACAGCAGTATAAATGCCACGCGCCCTTTCAGACGCTCTGCTCTTTCTGATGGTGACCTTCCAGGGGTAAGCAGAGCTGGCCCTGTCACCTTCTCCTCCTTCCCCAGATGGCCTTGAAAGATGTGCCCATCACAAGCGAAACCTGTCATTTTGGACACTTTTCTTCTGGCCTGCGTGATGGGGCACAGCCATGAGGCAGCCCCACATGGCCTTTTATTTCTGCCGAGCCCACCTGGTCTGGTGCAGATAACATGTGCAGTCACCGTCCTTGGGAAAGCCACCCTTTGTGGCTAAAAGAACTTTCTGATTCTATAGGAAGCTTTGGCCAACTTTCACAGCAAAGAGGGTACTTTTCTGCCCCAACACCTTCACAGGCGGGTTTACTTTGCCCCTTCTGGGAAAAACAAACCGAGGCCACACAGTACTTGGTGACCTTATCCCAAAAGTGGGTCAGAGTACGGAATTAGGAATGTCAGGGCCTGGCCATCTAGGAGCAGACAGGGTCTCCGAATGGCCGTTGTACTTGAGAGGCACACTGACTGTGGGAAGCCTAAACACCAGCTGACCCAAGCCGACTGCTATTCTGGGAGTTTTTGATCTCTGCTTCTGAAAATATTGTCCAGCTGTTAGATGAAGCATGAAAGCAGGGATCAGCACACTTGTTTCTGTAAGGGCCCATCAGTATTTTTAACCTCGAGGATCACAGGATCTCTGTCACAACTACCTAGCCCTGCCTTGTAAGCATAAAAGGAGTCATAGTGCCAGGCATGGAGGTGCACCCTTTTGATCCCAGCATTCTGGGAGGCTGAGGCAGGAAGATTACAAATTTGAGGCCAGCCTGGGAAACTTAACATCTTAATGAGACCCTAAGCCAGGTGTGGTGGTACATGCCTGAAATCCCAGTACTTGGGAGGCTGAGGCAGGAGGATCACCAAGAGTTCAAGGGCAGCCTGGGCTACAGAATGAATTCAAGACCAGCCTGAACTACACAGCAAGACCCTATCTCAAACAAATAAACAAATAAATAACTGGTTATGCAGCTCAGTGCAAGAAAGGAGAAAAAGAGAAAGAAGCTATAGATAACATATAAAAGAATGTTTGTGGCTGTGTTCCAATAAAGCTTTATTTACAGTGGAGCATGTGGGAAGCTGAGGCAGGACAATTTCACACTCAAACCCAGCCTGATCACCCTCAATAAAAAAATTTAAAATTATAATAATTAATAAAAGAGCTTGGTTTGTATGTCAGCACTCCCTGGGCTCAATCCTCATTATTGTCCCCATCTTTATGTATACAAGTGGATGAAGGCCCAGATTTGACCTAAGGGCCATAGTGTGCTAACCCTTGATCATTGGCTTAGCACTTTACAGAAGATACGAAATACAAGGTACATGTGTAACTTAAATGTTTGTAGTAGCTATAGTGTTAAGAGTAAGAAGAAGCAGGTGAATTTCATTTCAGCAGTATCTTTTATTTAACCTAATCTAACTATTACATTGTCCTTTCAACATATAATCAATATAAAATAATTGTTGAGACCTTTTACAGTCCTTTTTTGTGCTAAGACTTAGAAATCCTTTATTTTAAACTTGCAACTCATCTCAGTTTGGAATGGGCACATTTCAAGTGACTGATGTCACGGGCTGGTGGCCATTGTGTGGGACAGCTCAGCTCAGCTCTCGGGGAAGGTGGACATTCTGAGGAGACAGTCACAGAGAGAAGTAATACACTGTCTCCAACGGATGAGCTCTGGGAAGGAAAAGCAGCAGGTGCGCCAGGGAAACATTAAGACCTTTCCAGCACTTACCTTCCCCTTCAGAGTTCTTGTTTTGTTGTTTTTGTGGGGGATTTTTTAGCTTTTGAGACAGTCTTGCTATGTCTTGGCTGGGCTTGAACTCACTGTGTCACTCAAGCTGGCTAAACTTGTAGTGACCCTCCTGCCTCGGCTGGGATGATGACGGGCCTACACCGCCATGCTCAGCTCAGAGTCCCTTTTCAGCAGTCAAAGGAACATTCTTGTGCCTTTCCTCAAGCCCCAGCCACCACCATGCTCCGTGTGGACAGCTCTAACACGGAGCATTCAGACTTTGTACCCACGGAGGGCTGGAGAAAGGAGTTGCTTTTGATTCTCACGATTTCCTTGGGTGCCAGGTCTGCTGCACAGCAGCTTCTAATCTCGAGTGGCCAGAGAGGACTTGGGAGGCAGCCACGTCCAGGTGGGGTCTAAATGACTGGTCCCTGGCTGCAGTAGTTTTTCTAACCAGGAGCAGAAGTGTGACATCTAGATTCAGAACCCTAGTCTGAACCTGCAGACCTGGTAGGAATCTTGACCTTACCATGTGCTGACTGGGTGACCTTGGAAAAGGAAGTTAAACTTGCTGAGCCTCAGTTTCTCCATCCACATGCGGAGGACAATGTCAAAAAAGATTCAGCCAGCCGGGGATTTAGCTCAGTGGTGCTGCTGCCTGCTTTGCAAACGAAAGAACCCGAGTTCAATCCCTGGTACCAAAAAAAATAAAAAAAAATAAAAAAAAAAAAACCTCGGTGAAAAGAGATTCAAACAATCAAGAATATAAGGAGCATCTGATGCAGTTACACATTCCATGGGTGCTCAGGAAGTGTTTCCTCAGTAAAGGAGAGACTTTGTCTCACTCTGGAAGCTCAGAGACCAGAGACTTCTTTGAAGAGCAACGAGAGAGATGAAGGCACTTTCCTAACTCACCTTTTAAAAGTCACTTGTTTGACATTGGCCATATATTTCTCTCTACCTCTCTTAATTACACTGCTTCTACACAGGCTTTATAAAATCTTCAAACTGTGTTGTCCAACAAATACAATGTGATACAAAAATGTAATTTTACTTTTTCCAGTAGGAAATGAAAAATTGGTTTAAAAAAAGAAAAAGTGATTGCACATGATTTTGATATGTAATCAATGTTTAAAACAATGTTGATGAGCTATTGTATTTTTTTTCTCACGTTGAGTCTTCTAAATCTTGTGTGTATTTCACACTCACTACACATCTTAACTTGGACTGGCTATGTTTCAAGTGCACAGTAGTCAGAAGTGGCTTGTGGCTACCACATTGAACCACCATGGTTTTCAAATTCTTCCCAGAATACACTACGGTTTGTGGAGCCTTTCTCAGCTGAGGCCATTACCTAGTACCAGGACAAACACGACTGAGGTCGTCACCTGGTACCAGCAGAACCTACCACTCTTACAGGCAAGGAGGGGATTAATTGGTCATACTTGGAAGTAAAACAATCTGTGAGGTGAGTGCCAGGGTTTTATCTCAGTGGTTTGCCACCTGCCTTACAAGTACAAGGACCCAAGCTTGATCCCTGGTACCAAAAAAAAAAAAAAAAAAAACCTATGAGGCTGAAGGATCCCAGGAGTTTTTCAAATGGCTTTATGTGTATTAAATCATTTGATATCCCCAGCACCCATTAGAGGGAAATTGTTGTATTATCTCCACTTTACTAATGGGGCAATAGAGGCAGAGGTTTAAGTGACTTTCTTCCCAAAGACACAAACGTAGTAAGTGGTGAAGCTGGAATTTGAACCCAAATGGGTCCAGGGCCTGTGCCTCAGTTGCCCACCTCCCTGATGGAGTGAGAATAAAGATGAGATCCCAAAATGGAGTCACAGTCAGGACCTGGAGCTGCTGCGATCCCCTTGGATTTGTCCATTCAACAAACTATTGAGCTCCTCTCTCTGCCTCCTCTGAGCCACAGATACCAGCAGCCCCCAGGCCTTCGAGAGTCCTCATGCTGCAGGACAATGTCTGTCTTGTCTCCAACATCTCCTGAGGTCTTGCCGAACAAGGAAGACCCATGAGCATCAGGATGACGCCCCTACTGCCATCTCCTCACCACTGGGCCATCCTGCCATCCGTTCTTGTGTTCAGTTAGGAAGCGTCTTTTGGGCCCTTTCAGTACACTGGAAGTCGTCTTTACATAACCCTGTTATTCCAACATTTGTTGAAGCTGTTTGATGTCTTTCAATTCCACTTTAATTTTCCATAGCAAGAAATACGCCCAGCCCTGCCCCAGTTTCTCCCAAAATACATACATTTGAGCTTCCAGCATATGCTTTAATAATAAGAAAATTAATAATCACTGTTAATAACCCACTAGGTACCCATTGCTGTGTCCAGTACTTAGTGGCACCTTCATTTAATCCCCACAACAGGCGTAAGAGGTAGGTCCTATTATGTGCTCCCCATTTTACAAATGAGAATACTAAGGTCAGAGAGGGACAATGGCTTGCCCAAGGTCACACAGCCTGCACACAGCGGAGTTGGGCTTTGAACTCAGTTCCTAACTTCAGAGCTCAGACTTGCAGCCTTCATTTCCCCTTCCCCATCCCACATTTGTGCAGGTAGAAGATGATTTGCTTGCAGCCCCCGGTGCTGTGGCTACACATGACGCTTTCTCTTGTTTCCAAAGGTGGTGGCCCTTAGTAAGAGAAGTCAGGAGGCGGAGGCGGCTTTTCTGAGTGTTTACAAGCAATTAATTGAAGCACCAGGTAAGAAACACTTGGCTCCATAAGTGAATAATTACCGACAAGGACCCGCCATGAGCAGGCTCACAGGCACTTCCTGAGGTGGGATCTGAGGCAGACCTGGGCTCCCAGGTGAAGCGAGGCCCTCCAGGGTGGGGGGGCCACACTCTCCACTGTGACACCCCCACCGCCTTCCCACATTGACCAGGTACCCTCTGCGGGGGCTTCTGATGAGGTTTCCCACCGAGTGTCTCATCACTGGGACGCGCACACCAGGCTGCAGGTGACAGAAGGTGCCATTGCCCTCTGTCAGCAGGGAGAATAGAGGGGCAACCGCCAAGTCTCCCCAGAGTGACTCGGGCCACCTCAAAACCTGGTATCGGAGGAAAGCCAGACCCAGAAGAGTGCACACTGAATAGCTGCCTTTCCAGAAAACAGGCCAGGGGCCGTCTGTCGGCAGTGCTTACAGCGGCCCAGAGGGAAGCAACCCCATGCTTAGCAGGGGTAAAGGGAGCTTTAAAGTGTGGTCTCCATGCTGAGCAATATTATTCAGCCATGACAAGGAATGAGGTGCTGATCCATACTACAACTGGGTAACCTTAAAGGACATGGGGCCAAGTGGAAGAAGCCAGACAGAAAAGTCCAGAGAGTATGTGATTCCTTTTATAGGAACACCCAGAAAAGGCAAATCTGTAGGGATAAAAAGCAGTTTGGCCATTGCAGGGGTTGGGGGAACCAGAATTGGGGAGCAACTGTTTGATGCAAATGAGTTTCCTTTTGGGGAGATAAAAATGTTCTGGAATCAGAGCTTGGGCTTGTGGCATACGCCTGTAACACTCTGGAAGGCTGAGTCAGGAGGATTGCAGATTGAAGTCCAGTTTGGGCAGCTTGGCAACTTAGCGAGATCTTGTCTCAAAATTTAAAAATTAAAAAAGGGCTGGGGATGTAGCTCAGTGCAGAGGCCCTGGGTTCAATTCCCAGTATCTTAAAAAGAAAAAAAAAAGAGTTCTGGAGCTAGATAGAAGTGGCAGAACATTGTGAGTTTACTAAATGTCACTGAGTTGTTCACTTTAAAATGATAAATTTTGTGTTATATGAACTTTACCTCTACTGGGAAAAAAATTCGCCCGGTGCTGTTAAAAGTACTGTTGGTCAGTCTGGGTACAGTTCACAGAAGTGTGGTCACTTTGGGGACATCCAGTGGCACAGTTAGGGCACACAGGTATGTTGTACACCTGTGAAGTTTCCCTTTTCTCACAGAGCCCATCGCCTGCCACTTTCCTATCTATTGACCCAGAAACAGGAGGCCAGCACTCAGAAGTTCATAGCTCACCTAAGCTGCCATCGCAAACCCAGGGCCACACCAGCGGTTTAGAGCTTGGGGTGGAGGGGCTGACAGACAGGGGGAACAGTGAGAGGGCTGCAGCCCATTAGGTGCAAGATTTCATTGC
Organism: Fukomys damarensis; assembly: GCF_012274545.1. Classification (NCBI taxonomy): domain Eukaryota; kingdom Metazoa; phylum Chordata; class Mammalia; order Rodentia; family Bathyergidae; genus Fukomys; species Fukomys damarensis. The sequence goes on along the minus strand of NW_022900924.1, from coordinate 16,640,264 downwards.
AGCTCCCTAGGGAGTTTCATCTTGCTGGGCACCGGGCTGTCGATACACGGGCGCGAGGCCAGCCGAGGGCTCTGAGGATCCCCGAGACTGGCCAGGAATTTTCCCTGGTGTCCTCTCCCCTCTCCCCAAAGCCCAGGAGCACGAAGGTCATCCCAAGCCAGTGCTGACTTGCATGTCTGATTTCCCAGCTCTCCTCCCTAGAAATGGAGGGGCGGGGGGACATCCCCAGCTGTCACCGAGTTAGAGAATGAGGAGCCTTAACTGATGGAGACGCACCATACAAACAGCCCCTTTAGGGGCTCTAATTCATTTTCGAGACATTTAAGAATAACAAAATGTTTTAATGATTTCTTAGGGGAATTAGGAAGACATATTTTTGTTCTCATTAAATTTTATCCTCAGACGCAAGAACCAAATGTCAGATGCAGTTTTGGCACTCAGAGCATCCCCCCACCCCCCCGACCCCCACCATAAAAATACCACGCCTGAAAAACGGGCAAGGATGGGATGTGTGTGCCCCTGTTAGTGTATTTCTTGACAGGGAAATTATTTGTTGAAATTCTCCCCCCCACACACACACACCCCCGACCAAAGCCACACACAAGTCCTGATTCAACATTTTTGTTTTGAATGACTGCTGCCAACACAGATCTTTGGCAGAGAATGCAATATAGCCTGATTGCTCAGCAAGTATTTTGATAAGTGTGCAGCCTGTATGTCTGTAATTACGAAAGAAAACCGTAAATCTTTTGGATATTGTTCACACAGATGTGGCGTGAAGTGAGAAAAAAAGCAGTAAAACGTGTTAAAAGCATAATTAATGTCATTGTTGCAGAGGAAGATTTGATTTAAACCCCTCTGACTTCTGTATTGGTGACGGCTGATTTCTTTATCCTGCGCATAGAGTCACTAGGTACCGACCCGAGCTTCAGAAAGCTAACTTGTTAACTGAGTGATTAGTAAAAGACAGGGAGAAAAAAGGAAAAAAAACAAAGAAAGAGCCAGTGAGAGGGCAGGCAGAGGAACAGTGCTGAGAGGATGAGAAGAGAGAGGTGAGTGCCCCAAAGTGGTTTTTTTTCTGCTTTTCTTTGGTGTGAGTTCTGATGCAGGATTTTACGATTCCTGGCAGGCGTTTCCAGCCCTGCTCCTTCTTGGGGGGGGTGAGGCAGCCAGCAGGGTGTTGTGTGGGCACACTGCTGAGGGGGCACTCGGCTTAGTGTTTGTTCTGAGCCGCGCGGCCTAGGCCAGGGGTCCTAACTCCTCTAAACTCTGGGCTTTAGAAGAGGGGTAGTTGTAGAACTTACACATCAGTCCACAAGGACGCGGTACTCTGCGCCCGATCGTGTGTAGCGGGGTTTGATGGCCCGCAGCCCGCTGACATCCGGGTCTAAGAGGTACGGCATCTGCCACTAATTACATGAGGTTCTGTCAACTGTCAGGGACGCCGGGGGCAATGCAGGCAAGGGGACTCCCGAGGCTGGAGTAGCAAAGTGCTTTACCACCGTCAGGGTTCCCATATTTGTCTCCCCAGTTATCAAAGTAGCACATACGCACTGTCAACCTCAGAATATACAGAAATATTAGAGGAAAGAAAGTAATCCACTCGAACGTCAATTTACTGGGGCTTTGGCCCCTGGTCTTTTCCTGTGTCCTTTTCCCAAACAGCTGCTGAGTCTGACTCTTTGAGCCACGAGAGCATCTGTACTCCCCCGGGAGGTCACGGGTCCTAGGGGCTTTGGTTTGTTGTGTCTAACAGACTCTCATGTGGCTGTATTGAAACTTACTGAGCCCCTGCTGGACACTGGGCTTCTGGTTGCTCAGGAGATGTAGCTTACTAGACCTGAGGACGAGGAGGAAAATGTGCAGTAGTGACGTATTGGCCGCAAACCCGTGATCAGTGGTCAGAAAGAATTGGAATATTTTTCTCTTGTTTTTGCTCCTTTACATTGTGCTTCTTTATTTGCTCATCTACTAAATATCTTCTCGTATGTTATGCCACTTCCGTTTATCCTGTTGTAAGTCACTGGTTTGTATGTCCATAATCCTTTCTCTGTTGGAGGGTAAATCATTTTCTTGTTGATTTGTACATACTCTTTGTATATTAGGGATATTTACTTTTGTGCTGGTGTGTTTCATGTCTTCTCCCCTAGTTTGTCTTTTGTTTTTTATCTGTGTAATAAAGTCTCTTGTATATAGTACATAGCAAGTATTCAAGAAACATTTGAAGAAAATAATCTTACCAAACCTTTGCTCTATGGCTTCTGATTTGGGTGTCTTGTTTTTTAAAGGCTTTCTCCGCTCAAGGTTATAGATATTTTTTGAGTACTTTCCTCATCTTAGTTTTTAAAAATTTAAATCCAAACCATCTGAGATAGATTTTGATGGAAATAATGGAGGTGGTTAGGTATCCAGCTTTTTGTCCCAAATGACTAATTCTAGCGCCATCTAGTGGATGAGCCACCTCTGCGTGTAGTTAGTTAGATTTTAGTATAATTAGAAACTAGTCTACCCCCTCTGCCTTTTCAACGTCCTCCTCCTCCTGCTCCTCCTCCCCCCTTCTCCCCCTCCCCCTACTCCTCCTTCTCTGCTGCTACTGCAGCCGCTTGTGCCTCTGCTCAGGTATTCCTGACCGGGTTATGAGACACTGAAGGGTAACTAAGTGAGTTTTTGTTTGTTTGGGTTTTTGCTGGGTTTGGATTTTGGTTTGGGTCGAACCTTTGCAGTGAGCTACATCACCAACCCTTTGTTTTGTTTTGTTTTTGTTTTTGTTTTTATTTCGAGACAGTGTCTCGCTAAATTGCCCAAGCTAGCCTCAAGTGTGAAATCCTCCTGCCTTGGACCCCCAGAGTGCTGGAGTTATAGACATGCACCCCAACACCTAGCATAAGGTTTTGGATCTTGTTTTCAGTACTAGGGGTTTGAACCCAGGGCCTTGCACGTGCTAGGCAAGTGTGCTGCCACTAAGTTACATCCCCACCCTCGTGAAACAGTTTTAATGCATAAAAAAGGAAAAGCATAATGATGTCAGATTTTCCTAAAGACAGTAATGACTTGGGAAGGCAGCAGTCCCTCCCCATTCCCTCTGCCAGGACTACCCGCTCCTCGAGGCCACCTGCCCAAGCCTGACTTTTTCAGGGAGCTCAGAGTTAGAGAGTGGGGTAAGGAAAGCAGCCCGCACGTGCCGGCACCCAGTACAGGACTGTTCTCCACCAAACGGGAGGGCGGGCCCTGCTGCCGCGGCCTTGGCCAGCCCTGACATCTACTGCAAGCTGAGTGCTGTGGAAACTCAGTTGGGGACCCGCAAGGACCCTGACCCAAAGGCAGACAAGCAGAACAGACGGAAGAGAACGGGCTCCGAGGACAATGGCTGAGGGCCTCGGAGAAGGCGGCCTGGAACTTGTTCGGGAGGCCGAGGTACCATGCTGCAGTGCCCCTCTGGGTGCTTTCTGTGTCGCCCCCCCAGGCATCCTCAGAGACAGTCCGTCCCCTGCTGCACCCTGTGCTGCTCAGAAAGGGCAGGCTTAGGTCAGGCCACCTGCCCAAGGTCATTCAGCACAGACACAGGACAGCCAGCTCCTGACCACTAACCCCAATTGCGGAGTTTTTAAAATCCAAGGAGCTTGAACAAGAAAGCCACCTGGGACTCAACTGTACAGACCCATAACCACAGGGACAGGGCCTTTGCTGCCACTAGGTGAGAGGGACCAGACAGGGGTTGGGGCCTTTGCTGCGGTTGAGCATTATGGCCTTCACTGGCCAGGAACTTGTGCTCCCTCTGGCCCCGGGCTCCAGAGCCATGGTGCCTTGGCAGAGGGGAAGCAAGGGACTCCAAATGTGGTGGACAGAGGAAGGGGGAACAGGGCCTTAGTCTGAGAGCCCCTCCGCATAGTGCTGGGCCAGTCCCCATTCTGACATTTTGCTTCCCGTGCACACTTGACTTTGCCAGGCCTCAGTTTCCCCACGTGTACAGTGAGAGTAATGATCTTCCCTCCTTGTGTGTGCAGCCATTGACCTGGCTCAGCAAGCAAGGCACCGGGCACAGGTGTTCCCCCAGCCAAATTGTGCAACCAGTACCTGCTGTGTATCAGATGCCGTGCACATCGCCGGGAACACAGAGGTGAACACCACAGACACCCTCCCTGCCCCCCGCAGGATTCCTGTGCAGCTCAGCTGAGGGCCCTTCGGGGGACTGTAATGCACATAGATCTGAGTCCGGTCTCTGGATGGCCTTGAGCAACTGGCTGTACCTCTCTGAGCCTCCGTTTCCTCCTCTGGAAAAGCGGACATAGGTCCTGGGGCCTATGGCAGAGGTCAGCGAAGCAAAGAGTACCTCGTGTCAGCAGCTGCCACTGCTGTCGTTATTGCTCTTGGTGTTATTCTTGTTACTTTTGGTACCCAGTGCCAGGAAGAGCCTCATTTTTGGCCCCTCTGCCTCTGTTCAACCCAAGACACCCCCTAAGCCAGCCAGCTCTGGCCGTGGCAGGAGGAAAGGAGTGGGTGGGTGCATGGCTCTGGGCTGCATGTGTAAGGGCTCTGCACCCCATCTGCTATCAGAAAGTTAAGACGAAAGGATCAGAGTTAGTCTCGCTGCCACCGTCAATAGCCTGAGCCTCCCACCCGCGCGGGCGCGAAGCTCGGGCCCAGATGGGAGCAGGCTTCTGTCTCGGAGATATTTTGGAGGGGCGCATGCATACTTCTGCATATATGTGTTTCTAAACAGCCTCTCGGACAGCCTTCCGGCTCCAGCTTTCTTTAAAAAGCTCCGGACAGAGTGGGAGGGTTGAACTGCTTTTCCTCCATCCCAGCCTCCCCCGCCCACCGCGATGTTTTTAAAAACACCACCAGCATCAGCTAGCGGCGGCAGAAGGAATAGACGGGTGCCTTCCACAAACCCGGTACGGCGTTAACGTGTTATAAATCCTTCGTCCGCGTTCTCCAAGGGTTCCGATCCCTTGTAACCAAGATGGATTAGTCGTTTGGTTAAGCAGATTATGCCTAAAGAGCAGGCAGCCGGCTGTGAGACAAAGCCCCGCCCCTTCCCCTGCACCCGAGGGGACCTGGGCCTCTCAGCCTTCATACTTGATCTTCCCCTCTGCACAGTTTTCAACTCATCAAAGGCGTATTGTGTTCAAATATTCAAATACTTCAGGTTTGGGGGTCCCTACCTTCAAACCCAGGGTGGATTTTACAAATCCAGGGTGGATTTCAGGCCACTGGGCTCCTGTTGCCCTTGTCTGTGAATAGACCATCAGTTGCAGGAGGATGTGGGGAAATAAAGTCCCACTGGCCCATGTCTCTGGGCAGGAGCTCTGGACGCCCCAAGTGTTAGCGGAAAGATTTCGGTGCATGTGCTGATTTCTGGGCTGCAAGGGCCAGCCAGACACTGGAGGAGACACAGGCCGTTCTGGAGGTCAGAGGCTGGGCAGCACCCAGAGTTTCTCCAAGCAGGGTCCCCTAATATCAGGGGCAGCCTGTGTGTGCTGGGCACAAAACTTGAACTGTGAACACAGTGGGGCCATGACAGGTGTCCCTGTCCACTTGTTGCAGGTAAAACTCTGCAGTCAGGGGCAAAAGCATCCTCAGTATCCTGCAGAATTTAATAGCAGTAGATTTCTTGGGGGTGTTTGTTTGTTTGTTTGTTATTCCTTGTGGTTTTTCTGTTGTTTTGTTTCATTTTGTTTTGAGACAGGGTCTCACCATTTTGCCCAGCCTGGCCTTGAACTCCTGGCCTCAAGTGATTGTCCAATCTTAGCCTCCCACATGGCTGGGATGACAGGCACATGCCACCACTCTCGGCTTTGGGTTTATTTTTGTGGTTAAAACACCTTCAATTTATGATATGAGATCCCAGTTCTCTATTTACAATAGGGACACAAAATACACATTGAATATCCCTTATCCGGAACGTCTGGGTCTAGAAGTGTTGCAGATTTTAGGGTATTTTTCAGGTTTGAAAATGTTTGCATGTATATGATGAGCTATCTTAGGGATAGAACCCAAGTCTAAACCCAGAATTCATGTATGTTTCATGAATGTGTATTTTTTTATACGGGTAATTTTACACAATACTTTAAATGATTTTGTGTATGAGACCAAATTTCATGGTATTGAATTTCTCATTTGTATTTCATGTCAATACTTGAAAAGCTTCAGGCAGTAGAGGATTCCAGATTTCAGAAGATATGTAAGACAGGCATCAGGCGGGTCACCTTTTGAGGGCATACAGATATGGCAGAATGTGTGAGTGGCTGAGGAGAGGCCTGTGTTCGAATCCAGTGCTACCTTGTTCTTGCTCGGGGACTTTGAACAAGTGGCTTCCCTCACTCTTTCCTGGGAAACCACTTTCTCACCTGGAAAACAGGGGTGATGGCAGTATCTCAAGTGGTTGTTTCGATGATTAATGAGATAGAAACATATGCAAAGTGTCTGGTGCATGTGCACAAGCAGTTCAAGTTCCTCTGAGCTCCTAGCTCAAGATACTGGGTGCTGTCTCACCTGCCCTGTGCCCCATCTGCTCCAGGGTGGGTTGCTGCTGCAGTTTTGGGGGTGAAAACCAGAAACTCATGTTTGGGGACTGGAACCCACTCTGAACCCAACCCCCTGACCCAGACCAGGCAGCAGGGATGGAAGGGGACACTGGCACTGGACTCACCTGGGCATTGCCAGCTCCTGAGCCCACATCCTCATCTGTAGACGTGGCCGGTGGTAGTGAGGACCCAGCAAGGTCATGTTTCTGGGACAACAGCCCCAGGGGCGAGCCCCAGGTGGGCAGCCATTCTCCCATCCTGACCTGGGCTGTTTCTCTGGAGGCTTCCTGTGTCTGGAATATTCTCTTTCTCTCCCTCTCTCTCTCTCTCCCTCTCTTCTGTCTCTGTTTCTGTCTCTCTGTCTCTCTCATCTCCCTGTGGGTTCCCCATTCATTCAGGCCCTGCTCAGAGCAGGGACCTGACTCAGCCACAGCCCAGTTACTCAGCAGTGGGAGAGAAAGGAAATGCAGGAGAACCTGAGCCCAGCACGGGCTGCCTCCTCATGCATGGATCGGGCTCGTCTCCACAGAAGACCGAGAGGAAATGGAAATGGGTACAACAGGAGGAAAGCAGGTTACACTTGAGAGAGGACCTCCTTCCTGCCTGTCTCACAGTTTGTATCCAGACTGTAGTGTTATGGGTTGAATTGTCTCCCCAAAAAGATAGGTTGAAGTCCTCACCGCCAGTACTGGTGAATGGGACATTTGGACAGGCCTTCACAGGATCTACTCAAGTTCCAATGAGGGCGTTGGAGCAGCTGTTGATCCATGATAACTGGTGTAAGAAGAGGAGAGGAAGTGGGCATGGTGCTGGGGCACATCTGTAATCCCAGCACTGTGGAAGGCTGAGGCAGGAAGATGGTGCGCTTGAGCCTGGCCCAGGCAACTTAGTAACTTAGCAAGACCCTGCCTCAACACAAAAAATTAAGAAGGGGCAGGGATGTAGCTCCGTATGAAGGCCTGGGTACAACCCCCAGAACCAGGAGAAAAAAAAAAAGGCCAGGGCAAGGTAGAGAGGAAAAGCGCATGAGACAAGTGGTGATGGAGCCGAGATAGAGGAACACAGCTGCCTGCGGAAGAAACCCGGAGGCTGGGAGAAAGGCCAGATTCTCCTCTGCAGCCAGCACCTGGGTTTCAGATTTCCAGCCTCCAAAACACAGAAGTAGTTTCCTAGGGCTGCTGTCCCAATCTACCCCCAGCCACCCTACCAGGAGTGTTGGTGCACGCCTCTAATCCCAGCACTTGGGAGGCCAAGGCAGGAAGACTTGCTGCAAGTTCGAGGCCACCCTGGGCTGCATAGTGAGTTCAAGGCCACCTTGCATTCCGCAGTGAGACCCTGTCTCAAAGAAAAAAAAAAAAATTTACTTCTAGCCAGGTAGGCGACAGGGGAAATTTACCCTCCTGGTGTGCAGTCTAGAAGTCAGAAGTCAAGTTGGTGCAGGTGGGTCCTAGAGGTGCTGAGGAAGAAGCTGGCCGCACCTCTCCAACCTCTGGTGGCTATGGAAGTCTTGGTGCTCCCGATGCCTCCACCTCCATGTGGCCTTCTCTGTGTCCCTGGGTGTCCCCCTCTTCTAAGGACCCTGGCCGTGGGAGCAAGGCCACCCAACTCCAGTGTAACCCGTTGTGACCTCATCACATCTACAAAAACCAAGTTTCCACATAAGCTCACTTCCTGAAGTTCCAGACAGGCCTGAATTTGGGGAAACACCGCTGGACCCAGCATGGTGAACTACAGCCACTTCCTGTCTAACTGCTGAGTCAGCACCTCTGCCTCCTGGGCTGCTGGAATGATTGCAGTGGCCTCCTGCCGGACGCCCTCTACAGTCCGCCTTTGGCATAGCACCCACCCCTCCTCACCACCTTTCATGGCATGAGTCGCTCCTCAAGGCCCTGAGGATCAGTGGTGTCCCAGGCCACCTTCTCAGAAGCAGGCTTGGTGGTCTTTCTGCCCAACTCCTTCCAGCCACCAGGATCAAGACTGCACCCTGATACACTGCGGCACTTTGCACAAAGTCCTTCCCTGCTCTTTGTGCAAGCTGTGCCCTCCTCTTGGGCTCTTCCCCCAGCTGCTCCCTTCTCTCCGCAGCAGCACCTGTCCACTCCCGGGTCCCTGCTCAAAGCAGCGTTCCTCTCCATCTTACAGACTGAAAGCCTAGACTCTGAGTGGGGAAGTAGCGGCGTGTGCTGGTGGGCCCTCACCTGTAAAGTGTGGGAGGCAGGGAGCAGGAGGAGCACAGGGTGCAGTCTGACCCCCAGGCAGCACGAGGGAGGGGGGCTGGGCGGCACACAGAATGCCCAGAGCCCATGCCAGTCACCAGGCTGGCGGGAGCTCGGGGGATGCAACAACAGGCAGCCTGGGCCCACAGCGAAACAGAGACCTTTCCCTGGCTCTGGAGGCCGGAGCCCAAGGTCAGTTTCTGCTGGAGCCTCCCCTGCTTGCTTTTGGGTGCTCACATTCTCTCAGGGACTTTCCTCCGTGTATGTGTGGAGACAGAGAGATCTTTGTGTCTTCTCCTCTTATAAAGGAACCAGCCGTGTGGGACTAGGGCCTGTCTTTGTGACCACATGTAGCCTTCATCCCACCCGATGTACCCTCCTTGGAGCAAGGCTTCACATGCACTAGGGGACAGGGTCACAGTTCCATCCCAGAACACCTGCCTGTCACAGGTCGGGCAGGAGTGACCCAGGTCCACCACCCTGACCACGCCCGGTCATTGGCTGGGAGCAGCCCAGGCTGGCATGGCCCGAGTATGCTGGATGCTGCCTTCACCGACTCGCATGCAAGTGGTTCTCTTAGGTATATTCCTCACCACACAGGCCACTGTACCAACAGCAGGAGCATCGTGTGGAGTCTGCAGGCCAGTAGCATAGGGACTCTGTTTCCACGGGATCCCTGCACATAACTTTGCAGTAGGTCCTTTTATCACCTCCTTTTACTGATGGGGAAACCGAGGTTTGGAGTCCTAAGTGACTTTCCCTAGTGTCACAGCCAGAGTCTGATCTGCAGCCCCTCACCCTGTCCTGCCCCATCTCCCCAAGGCTTTGGATGCACTGGAGATTCCAAATGTTCCTACCTCTCAGGTGAGTTTCAGCCATGCCGGTGTTTAATAATCGCCCTGCCTGAGACCCCCAGCTCCGTGAGAGAGGCCCAGGCCTACAGCACTCACCTCAGCTTCCCCTGCTCCTGTCTGATGGCACCAATGTTGAGTGTGTGCCTGGGTTATACTTGGAGAAGGAATTGGAACAGGGCTGCCCAGAGAAGTCAGTCCACTGTTCAGAGTCACACAGCAAGCCAGCGGCAGGGCCACAGAGAACCCTCAGTCTAGAACTTTTGGACTAAGAACAAGAAATCCAATTCCCCCTACTCCTGCCTCGAGAGTCAGCCAGCTCTGAATTCAAATCCCACCTCTGCCATTTCTGAGCTGGATGACTTGGCACATGATGTCTCCTCTCTGGGCCTTCATTTGCTTGGAAATGGGGGCAGTAACAATGTCTGCTTGATTGTGCCTTTATGAGGAGGAAGACAGGGCCCAGAGGAGCTGTGCTTATGGTATAGGAGGGGCTGCCTATAGGCGCTAAGACTCCAAGTTGCCTGGAGCCAGTTAGAGCAAGGTACCCCATCCTGAAGCCAGATCATTGGCACCTGCCCAAAGATTGTGGTACCAAATATGTAAATCTACAATGTGGACGTCCCTTCCGTGAATGCCCTTGGGCTCTGCACCATCTGCCTGAATGTGCACAGTGGGCCCTGGGTGTCGTAGGGCTGTTAACCCTCGTCTTACTTTCGCCTCTCTTCCCTTACTTGGGCTGTGTCCACTGCTAGGACATCGTCTGTTTCTTTCTTGCTGACCTTCTAGCCCCCAGAGTTCCACAGTAAAATCCTTCCCTGGCTCCTTTCCCTCTGTCCATTGCTCAGACTGGCAGAGGTGCAACACCCATGGCCTGCTGTCTGCCTTACGTTTTAGCCCTCTGAGGACCGTGCAGCTGCTCCCAAGGGTCCGGTACAGGGGCCCTGTTGTGAAGGTCTGTATCAGCCCCCGAGAGGCCGCTGCCCTGTGCTCTGTCCCACCCAGACATCTGGAGCTTCTGATTCTTGTCATGCAGCCATGTTGTTGGCAAAACCCAAGAACCAACGCGGGCAGTGCCACCGTGGGGGAGGCTGTGAGAGTGGATTCCCGCTCCCCTGAGCACTTACTGGGTACTGCGCTGATCACTTTGCAAAAGCTCCATCAACAAATCCTTATAGTAGCTTTGGTAGAGGCTGTTAGTGTCTCTAGTGTCTTCTTTTTACAGGCAGGAGGACTGAGGCTTAAAGTGGTGAAATTTTATCTGAGACCCCCACATTAAGTGGTAGAGACAGGGTTCAAACCCAGACCTCTGCCCTCAGAGCCCATGTCCGAGCTCACTTCCCTCCTCCTGTGCCTGCTTTAATCCAACTTCTGCCAAAGTCAGCTCCCTTTCTGTGACTTATCCTGTGAACCTGCCTCCCACAGCACACTTATTGAGCAGATTTGTTTTCTCATTGTTGCTCTTGTTGTTTTGGTACTGGGGGTAGAACTCGGGACCTTGCGCTTGTGAGGCAGGCAGTGGAACCATTGAGCTAAATCCCCAGCAAGCAGAACTATTAAGCACCTACTGTGTGCCAGCAAACATGCCAGACCACTGGGGCCTCTTTCGTCCTTTTCCCTTCCTGAGGCTTACTGTGGGTTCAGAGTTCCTAGCTGCTCTGAGAGTCAGCCAAGCTGTTTGTTTTTGTCCCCTAAACCAAGCCAAGCCAAGTTGTTTTTGTTCCCTAAACCTGACATTGGCTAGAAAAGCTCTGGTGTGCCTGGTGGCTACATTCTTTCAAAAATTCACTTTTCCATCCCTGTACTCTTTGGCCCAGTCTTTACTCAGGCTTGAAATGAATCTGTTGGAACAGTGATTTCTCAGATCTCCCTTTGTCAAAAATAATTTGTAGTGTGCATTGATCAGGGTTCTTCAGTGTCATGCAGCAGACGCCAACTCTAGCCAAGCTCTTAAGCAGGAAAGGGATTTGTCAGGGAGCTGAAGGTGGGGGAGAATGGTGAGACTGGCAGGCTGTCAAGTCCAGAGCCACCCATAAATGGCCGCGGTGGTTCAAATTCCCAAGGCAGCGTATGATTGGCCAGGCTGAGTCAGGTGACCCTTCTCGAACGAAGGCAGGACATCTCGATTGACAGCCCCACTGGAAACTAAAAGGGAATCAAAACTGTGCTTCCAACTCTGGCCCTCTGGGGAGAAACAGGAAAGTCTAGCAACCAGCCATGACGATCCCCACCTGCTTCCCCAAAGGCCTGGTAGGTTCACACAGACCATCAGCGAGAGAATCTCCAGGATGGAGGCCTGACAAGCTTGATGAATTCCCCAGGGAACTCTGGTGTGCTGCTTCCTAGGAGTCCGCTGAGATACTCGAGGACCTCCAGTTATCCCGCTAGGCCCACCTGCCTGGACCCAGCCCATCCCTCACTGCTTCACACTCTTTCCCCACCTTAAAAGGCCACAGGAGCACCTACCTCATCATGGGGTGGTAACGAAAATCTGTGTAAAGAGCTTGGAGCTGGCTGTGGCCAAAGCATCTCCCACACACACACACACACACACACACACACACACACACACAGATTCCTCCCTCAAATTCAGGAATGGAGGAGCAGGGAATGTGGGAGAGGGTGGCCTGTGGTCCATCTCCACCGTGCCACCAACTGTCTGGCAGGCTTCATGGACATCACCGGACCCTGGCTTTCCTGTATATGTACTGGGAGAGGGGAGCTGTGGGACAAGTTCAGCTGACAGGTCCCTCCCCAGTGGGACTTACAGGTCCCAGAGTGGTGTTACTTTGAGACAAGATCACTGGCCTGGTGCCAACATGAAACCACACCCTGTCCTCAAACTCTGTGGAGTGTCACTTTTTAGACAGCCAGCTCCCAGCAAGGCGAGCTCTGGCCTACCTTCTCTCAGGGTAGCAAGCCATGCCATGTGCTTAGCCCTGCATAGTGCCCTGCACACCTCTCAGCTACGTTCCACACATGGCCCATCTGCAGACAGGAAAACACAGGTCCAGAGCCATCCGCTAGCTATCCAGAAGCCATGTGGCCAACAGGAGCCAGACCTGACACCTGATCCCCTCTCGGTGATTCTGAATCTCCCCGGTAGTCCCTCCTGGGAAGCAGGAAGTGTTACACCGTTCCCACTCTTCAGGCAGAGAAACCAAGACTTGAGGCCCATGGGACTTAGGCCCAGAGTTGAATTTCGGATTCTGTGAGCTTAACAACCCATCTTCTACAACAACGCACGAGGCAAAAAGCAGAGCCTTGAAACCTACGACACCTGCATCGAACACCCCCATGCCACTGGCCTCACTGGGGCTCTGGGGCAGCTCCCTAGGACAGGGCACCCAAGCCTCTGAGGGCCTCAGAGCAGAGGAGAGCATCAATACCTTGTCCCTGTGGAGGAGGTGGGTGACACATGTCCTGTCCGTCCCAGAGTGATCGCTTGCCGTGGCCAGCTGGACCCCTAGTCTCAAACTAGAACTTCGCCTCCTCCCCAGACCCAGGGCCAGCTGGCCGCGGCCACCCGCTCCAGCCCACAGCCTCCTGTGTTTATCTAACTTCCCTGACCCCAGCGAGCACTGCCGCTTTTTTCTTCCTTTCTCAAAAAACAAGACACAATAGGAAGCGATTCCTTGAACTTATTAAAAAATCCAGACTTGTAAATTAATTTGTTCGTGTTGTACAAAGGCAGTGCAGATGGACTCATTAGCATGCACACAACAAATAATTATAGATGAATTTTTAGCTGGCCTGCCTAATGCGCTCGCTGGGTTAATTATGTCAATGTATAATTACATCAGCCCGGGGAGACATAATGGCGAACCCTGCTGAGCAGGCCCTGCCTAATGACGGGGTGTGGGGGGTGCTGCTGACAGAAGAGAGCGCGCAACACTCCGCCGCACCTGCTCACCTCGGCACAAGCTCCACTGTCCCGCCAAAAGGCCACCTTGTTCCAGCCGGACCTGAAGGTCCCGGAATACAGGCACTACCCCATTGTCTACCAGCAAAAAATGCACTGGGGCAGACTGTGTCAGGCTTTGGTGCTGGGTGCAAGTGGTTTAGTAAGGGAGCAAACACAGATGTAGCCCTGGCCCACGCTTGCTGCAGTTTGTAGCCCAGTAAGTGGTAATTAGGTGGCCTTGCAGGGAGACGCGAACGTGACCACAGAAGGATGTGGATAGCTAGGAGAGTTTGTCTTGGGCTGACACGTTCAGGTACTGCGTTGAGCAATTTACCTGGATCCTCATCACAGTCCTGGAAGATTGATACTTTTATGATAAGGCACAGGGAGATAGAGTCACTCACAAGGTCACACAGCAATGCCGAGATGAGGACTGGGGGTTTAGCTCAGTGGTTCTGCCACCAGCCTTGCAAGTGCAAGGTCCCCAGTTCGATCCCCAGTACCAAAAATAGAAAGCAGATTAAAGCAGAGTCCAGACATGTCCGACTCCAAAGTCCATCCTCTTTTATCCCTCTGATCCCCAGCAGAGAGAAATGGCCAGCAAATGCAGGGTGGCAGGAGATGTTGGGAGAGAGAGCCAGAGAATTAGAAAGGAGCAGAGCAGACCCCAGGCCCTATGGTCTGGGGGGAGGAGGCCCTGGCTTTCCTGGACCCCATGAATACCGCCTGCAGCTGCTTGGGCTGTAATAGGGCACACACCAGGACAAGGGGCCTTCCTGCCACCACAGCAGGAGAGCCAGGGTCCTGTCTCCTCCCCACCACCTGGCTTCCCTGAGTCTCATCTTCCTCATTCATGAAAACAGGTTGGGTCCAAGCCACCCTCCAGGGGGCGCTGTGAGGACCGTGGGAACTGCTCTTGTAACTCAGGAATCATGGGGTGGGGGAGATCCTTGTACCTGCCCTGTGTGGGGAGTGGGGATGTCCTGGAGGCACCCTGGGGCTGGGCTCAAAGTGGATAGAAGAAAAAACGACACAGAGGTGTAGGCTGGAAGAGGAAGCCTAATTCCAGGCAGAGGAAGCCACATTGGTAGACACCACACATGGAGGTGAAGATTTTGCTTCTAGGAAACCTGCCATTTAAACACAAAGGATTGTGTCATCCAGGTCCCCTAGGAGGGAGGGAGGAAGCTGGAAGAGGTGGGAAGAGCCACAGACCACATGACAAGTTTGACCCTTGGGGACAGAGAGGCAGGGGCTGGCTGCAGGGGAGGCCTCAAGCAGGAGTTGGCCCACAGAGCAGTCTACCTTGGTTTCCCTGTGGTGCCCAGGCGTTGTCTGGGGAGGCCTGCAGAAGGCAGAGCCTCAGATAGCATTTCAGAGCATGGCAGCTCAGAATGGTCGGAGGTCTGCGGGACAGTCTCAAGGCCACCATCAGTGGCATTTTCAAGTCAAGAAAATGCATTATGATGACAACCTACTGCTGTCTTCCCCAGAGGAGGAAACTCACACCCTGGGGAAAGCACATGTGCCCCAGGGAGGGGCCTGAGGAGCCAAAAGTCCATGCTGTCCCTGAGCTGGCAGTGACTGCAGGTGGCACTTGTGGATGGTCCCCCAGCTCACATGGAAGGATCCCCCACAGCCTGAGCCCACACATCCCCACCCCATCCTCCCAGCTCTCTCCTTCTCTGCAGACCCTGTCCCTGCGTTTGAAGTGGCGCGCAGCCTAGACGACAGACTGCAGCCCCCCAGCTTCGACCCCAGTGCACAGCCCCGGCGAGACATCCACAGCCTGTGGAAGAGGCACCCCGAGCTCCTCGGCCCCAGAGGTACCGATCAGACCCTCCTAGAGCACCCCAGACCTTCATGTGGTATCTAACAAAACCCGAGGCTTTGGAGCTTCAAACTGGGCCACCCTTGAGGGCAGTGGGGGAGAGGGGCAGGGAGCTGCACTTTATTACTTCAGGTGACAGGCAAGTTGAGGCACCACTACTGCTGAGGCTACTGAAGGTTAGGGAGACTGCAGAAAATGCTCTGTGCTGTCACTTTGGGTCCTAGGTTATGCGGGTCATGCACTTCTACCTGTAGTGCAACATAGCACTTCTAAATGTAACATGTAGTCACCATGAATGTTGACAGCCTGCCAACAAGCAGAGAAGAATGTGGAGGTCACTGCCAGGTATGTGGGACTCAGGCCTGGGCACCAAGGCATCCCTTCCACCTCCACCCCATTGTAGGCCCAAACCAGGCCTGCAGTCACACCCAGCTGCAAAGGAGGCTGGGAAATGTAGTTTTGCTGTGTGTTCAGGAGGAGAAGGGGCAGGATGGAGAGAACACAGAAGTAAGGGGAGATGAGTTGGAGCCTTAAGACTTTCTGAGCTGATGACAGATTCTAGGTGATATCCCATTTGATTTCTGCCTCTAGGGATCTAGACCCAGAACATATGGCTGTGTGCACTTACAGGCCCGAAGTCCTAGTGCTGGTTCTAGGTGAGGAATACATGATTGTGCTTTTGAGCCTTGTAGCTCAGGACTCATTTAGAAGTAGGCTCTAGATGGCCAGTGGTGGAGGTCAGAGAATAATCCTGGTCAGCCCATAGGGGACTACGTGAGCCTCTCACAATGGCTCCTGGATGCTGTGTCAGCCGGCCACAAAGGCAGGCAAAGGTGGGAATGGGACCTCAGGGCCACCCTCAGAAGGGCAGGCCTGGATCCCACCCAGGGCTGTTTCCCCACACTGGAAGAGTGGACAGACCCCCCAAGGGCTGAGCCAGGCATAGCCAGCTCTCCCCTGCCCCACCCGCCAGAGAAGTTCCTGATCCCACCAACAGAAAGTGACTAAAAGGGCCAGGAATTTAGCTCAGTGGTGCCACCACCTGCCTCACAAGCGCAAGGACCCAAGTTTGATCCCCAATACCAATAAAGAAAGAAAGAAAATCTAAAAGGCACAAGCAGACACTTCTACGAAGTGACGCAGGAGAAGATGGGGACCTTGTCATTAGTTTGCACAACGTGGCCAGGGAAGGTCCTTGGTCATGGTCACCAGTTAATGAGTCTGATGATGCCATGGGTCACCACGGCCATGGGATAACAGGACTATAAGCAACTGCCACCAGATTCTACTTTGGAAGTCACTCTCCAGTAAGGCTGCAGATGGACGCACCTAGGATCCAGCAATAGGGATGCCGGCCACTGGCTTCGGAACAGTGCAGACTGGAACAACCGGATGTCCAGTGACAGAGACTGGGTCACTCACTGCATCCCAGACAGCCGTCAGGGTGGGAGAACGATATGACAGCTACACTGCACGTCCCAGATGGACCTGCAGGGCCTGAAGAGGACCGCGTGGATCACAGTGCTCGATGGACACTTGTTGTTGCTTTTTTTTCTAATTGAGTTTATTGGTACATTTTAGGTATACGGTACAGTTACATTCATTATTGGGATCTTGTACCTTTCCATGACAGGTCTTGGTTCTCATTTTTGTTGTTGCTTTTGTGTTGTCTCTGGTTTTTATTGTTGCTGGCATTGGTACTAGGAAATGAGGACCTCTCGCATGCTAGGTGAGCGCTCCACCACTGAGCCACATCCCCAGCCCTTGTTATATTGGGTTTTTTGTTTGTTTGTTTTGTTTTTTGTACCAGAGATAAAACTCAGGACCTTGTGCTTGCAAGGCAGGCGCCAGAACTACTGAGCTAAATCCCCAGCCCATGTTAGGCTTCATTTTGAGACAGGATCTTGCTCAGTTACTCGAGCTTTGGACTTGTGATCCTCCTGTCTCAGCCTCTCAAGTAACTGGGATTACAGGTGTGTCCCACTGTGCCCATCATAGTGATGAAAATTTTTGAAAGCAAGGAAATGAACAAATCCAACCTGGGGCTCACCTTGGGTGGGTGAGACAGAGGGGGTTGAGGTGGGGAGCAGTATTTGGGAAAGGCCCTTGTGACTGCCTCATTGCTGCCCATTTAGGGGCTGCAGACCTGGCACTGTTCTGCCCTCCTGAGTGCCATACTTTGTAAGGTTGTGCTGAGTAAGGGAATCTACCCAATAGGACAAGCAGTCTATGATTCTCTTGATAAGGAATGTTTAGAATAGGCAAATCCATAGAGACAGAAAGCAGGTTGGTGGTCACCGGGGTCTGGGGAGGGGAAAATGAACAGTTATTTAAGCCAGGAATAGTGGTACACACTTGTAATTCCAGCTACTTAGGAGACTGAGGCAGGAGGATCATAAGTTCAAGGCCAACCTGGACAACTTAGCAAGATCCTGCCTCCAGATAAAATTTTTAAAGGGCAAAAGATGTAGCTCAGTGGTAGAGCACTTGCTTAGCATAAGCAGGGCTCTGGGTTCCATCTTCAGCACCACAAAACAACAGAAAAGTTGCGTGTGGTGGTGCATGCCTCACATAAGTGAGTTTGAGTCCAGTCTGAACTGCATAGCAAGACCCTGTCTCAAACCACCAGAAGAAGAAAACAAAACAAAACAGAAAAAGCTTAATAGCTATAGAGCAGTGACAGTGGTCTAGGATTAGCAGTGATGATTACACAATATCATGCATATACTGCATGTCACTTTTTTTTTTGAGACAGGGTCTCACTTTGTAGTTGAGACTGACCTGGAACTCACTATGTAGCCCAGGCTGGTCTCCAATTCACAGCGATCCTCCTGTCTCAGCCTCCCAAATTCTGGGATTACAGGCGTGCGCCACCACGCCCGGCCTGCATGTCACTTTTAAATGGTGAATTTTATGTATATTTCCCCACAGTTTTTAAACAGACAATCAAGAAGGCCAAAGGAGACTCAGTTGGACCAAGGAAGCTCCACTGGGTGCTGTCCAAGGCTGGCGGGGTGGGAATGCGACTCACCTGCTTCGCTCCAGGGCCCGAGTTTGGGGAACTGACACTGACCCACTGACGGCTGCCTGTCACATTGCTCCTGACCATGGGTGTTTCTCCCTCTCTCGCCCTGCAGAGCAGAAAGAAGGGCCATCCCTCACCAGGCCCACGCTGACCGAGGCGGCCCGCCTCCCGGGTGGCGCCGGGAAAGTCCTCCTGACCGAAACCTTGCTGCAGAGAAATGAGGCCGAGAAACAAAAGTGAGGAGGGTGGGTGGGCCTGGCCTGGAGTGGGGGAGGGCAGGTCCCCTGCAGCTGCAGATGGGAAGGGACATGGCAAGGGCTTTTCGGTCCAGCAGGCCCATTCTCCTGGGCCTCGGTTTCCCCATCTGGAAAATAGAAATAGGACTCATAGTGGTATATTAGCATCTCCAGAGAAACAGAACCAATAGAATTTTTTTGTTTTGTTTGGTTGGTTGGTTTTGGGGGGTTTTTTTGTTTTGTTTTGTTTTTGAGACAGGGTCTCACTATGTAGTTGAGGCTGATCTGGAACTCACTATGCAGCCCAGGTTGGTCTTGAACTCACAGTGATCTCCTGCCTCGGCCTCCCGAGTGCTGGGATCACAGGCGTGCACCACCGCACCCGACCCAATAGAACTTTTCTAATGAGGTATTTTTGGGTTTTTTGGGGGGTACCGGGGATCGAACTCAGGATCTTGCGCTTGCGAGACAGGCGCCCAAACCACTGAGCCAAATCCCCAGCCCTAACAAGGTATTTTATAATGAGGTATTTAACGCAGTCAGTCTGAAACTGAGGAATCCGACAGACCCTGCCAGGAAACAGGTGCTTCAGTCTTTCCCCAGTTTGGTCCTAAGACCTTCAGCCGCTTGGTTGATGTTCCCCCACGCTGCTAGGTCTTTACATAGAGTCAGCCGCGTGTCATCAGAGTGGCATCTGCAGGATGTCTGCACAGACGCCTGAGTGTGTGGCAAAGGAACTGGCGGCGCTGCCCTACCCGAGTAGACACATGACACTGACTGTCCCCGTGGCCTTCACTCCCAGTCTGCTGCAGAAATGAAGCGAGCCAGACATGGCGGCACACACCTGTAATCCCAGCATTTGGGAGGCTGAGGCAGGAGGATCGCCAAGAGATCGAGGCCAGCCTGGGCTACATAGTGAGTCAAGGCCAGCCCGACCTGCATAGTGAGACCCTGTCTCAAAAAAAAAGACAAACAAAATCATGAAGCGAGATGGGTCTGAGGAGTGGAGGGTGTGGTGCTGGTACCGAAGGAGTCACTTCTGGCTCTGGGCTGTGTGGTGATGGTCACTGCATCTGTCCTTTGATTCACTCAGTCCTCACTCTGTGTCCTCAAGGAGCTACCTGCTGTGCACCACGGCCTATTCCAGGCACTGGGGACACAACAGTGACAAATCAGACGACACTTTTCCCGAGTGAGGAAGACTCGGGAAAAAGATGATGATGTACTAAGTGATGACAGGCACTGTCAGGGTGCCGCGGTGTAGACACTGCCGGGAGCATCTGAGGAGGGAAGGGCATCGCAGGCAGAGGGCGAAGCCAGGGCGCAGGCCATGAGGCAGGAACACGCCCTGCGTCTGCGCAGCACAGACCCGAGTGTGTGTGGAGGGGAGGTCAGAATCAAAGGTCCTTTCCTGTCGTGACTGAGCCAGGCAGTGCCAGGTGCCCCTTCCTTCCTTCCTTCCTGCTGGAACCCCCTCTCTCTCTGCTGAGAGGCCTGGGCCACACTGCGCTGGCCGAGTATCCGAGTTCCTGCCACACACTGGAGAGGGCGCACTCTTGCTGGGAATCAGTTGACGAACGGAGGCTGGGACGGGACGTTATCTAGTGACATGGAAGAAAAGAGCAACCCGAGCTTGCCGACACCCTCCAAGGCAGAGCCTGCCGGAAACCCCATTTCACATTTGAGAAAACAGGCCGAGAGTCAAGGCCGCTTGGTCTTCTAAATCTCTGCTTCCAGAACTCCTTACAGAAACTTAGCAGGGCCACCGTGATGGGGCTGCACAGCCGGCCAGACGGCAGGACAGTCAGGTGCAGTCACGGGGCAGGTGAGGGTAGAGGACGCCGAGTGGACCCGGCCCAGGGTCCAGCAAACTCCATTCCCATCCCTCTACAGGGGCCTCCAAGAAGTGCAGATCACTCTGGCAGCCAGACTGGGGGAGGCAGAGGAGAAAATCAAGGTGCTACATTCAGGTACGTGTGTGGAACACGGGGCCACAGCGGGATGCCACGGTAAGGGGTTCCAGAATGAGAAGGGAGGGCAGGGGGGCAAGCACCTTGCCAGCGGGTCCCGGCCTCCATCTCCAGAGGCCACGCAACGAGGACCGAAGAGGGCAGCATGCGCAATGCCTGCAGGACCAAGCGGGTGGTCAGGAGAGGGACGGCAGCGGGGTGAGGTTGGCCGTCTGGCAGAACCGGCAGACCCCACTGCGTGGATCCGTGGGCCATCCTCGGACTTTCCCAGTGCTCAGAGCTGGCATTGTGCAGACTGCTCATTCACAGGACATCTGTGAGACTGGGCTGTCACCCCACCTGTCCCCTTGCCTGCCAGACCAGAGACTCAGCAGGCCAGGGGCCAGGAACCCCCGCCCCTGCTCCCATCCAGCCCAGGCTCCAAGATGCCCCTGCCCTGCCCCCTGGGTTGCTCCCGCCGTCCGAGCCCCTCTACCCCACCACCTGCCTCGGCTCCCTTGCTCCCCCACTCTCACGCCACGTCAGGCCCACAGTGGGGTATTCACCCCAGGGAGGCTCAGCCCTTCCCACCATGGAGTGGGGGCCTCATCCGGCTTCTTAACTTCCAGCGTTAAAGACCACGCAGACCGAGCTAATAGAGCTGCGGAGGAAATACGACGAGGAGGCGGCATCCAAGTAAGTGAGCGCCCTGCCGGGTGCGCCTCCCCTCCTCCCCCCAAATCTCTGCCTGAGTCCCCATTTCACTAAGCAGCTCTGCTCCCCCACCCCAGGTGCACAGCTGTCCCCCTTTGCTGTGCCGTCCCGCATCACAAGCCATAACTGACCACCTGGGACGTGGGGCCGCCTCCGCCACTGCCTGGGGGCCAAGTAACGTCACCTAAATTACTCTGAGCTCTTAAGATGTCACTCCTTCCATAAACATTTATTGGGCACCTGCTGTTTATCCAGCCCTGTGCTGGGCCCCTGGGAAAAACACGAGAGTGTGACTCTGTCCCCAGTCAGAGGGGACAAGCAGTAGCTGATAGCGGGGTTCATCGGTCGGCTGACTGCTCAGCACTGTCCCCGGCAGACAGGAATAAGGAGGACAGGACTTATCCAGGGCGGCTCCCCAGGCAGGTGATGAGGACCGAGTGAGGACTGCTGTGCCGAGAGGCCCAGAGCATTCGCGCAGGGTGTGTGGCCCCGGTGGGCAGAGGGGAGGCCTGGCTCGCACGCTCTGCTGGAGGTCGGAGGGCTGTGGGCACCACGGGGGTAGTTGGGCTGTTCTCTGACAGAAGGGAGGCGTGGCGGGGCAGAGGCCCAGGTGGTGCCCTAGAGCGGAGTCCCGCTGGCGACAGGAGGCCAGGCTGCTTCTGGTGTGAGGAGTGGCAGAGCCGAGGCCCACAGCCTGGTTTCCGTCTGGTGGGAAGCGGGGAAGGCAGCCTCGATGGCAGTCCCATTGTGAGACTGGAGTTCGGACTGAGGCTGGGTGCTGGGGCCCGGGGGCCCGCTGGCTGCCAGAAGCCCCCTCAGGGCCTCATCTCTGTGTCTCAGGGCAGATGAAGTCGGCCTGATCATGACGAACCTGGAGAAAGCTAACCAGGTGAGAGGCTCTGCCAGGCGGGGGCGGGGGTGCCAGGGGAAGGGGACCTGTGTGCCAAGTGTGTGCAAGTGCTGCTCCCAGGCAGGACTGCTGGGCTAGAGATGCACATGGGCCCTGAAACGCCGGGAGGGCGGCCGGCAGGGTGGCAGAAAGATGTCCTGGGAGGGCCGGGGATGTAGCTCAGTGGTTCTGGTGCCTGCCTTATAAGCATAACGGCCCGAGTTCAATCCTCGGTACCAAAAAAAAAAGGTCCTGGGAGAAGAGATGCAGAGCAGGCTTAGAGAATAAACAGCGACTGTAGTGAGAGGACATCCAGGCAGAGGGAACCGAGCAGCCCTTCCTGGTGCTCCCTGGGGTCACCCGATGCAGGAAGAGGGGGTACAGCAGACACCCTGAGATCTCAGCCCGTGAGGGCAGGTCCGCATGCTGAGCTGTGACACAGGGGTCTCTAGCAAGACAGAAGGAGCCAGGGACGGGGGCAGGAGATGCATCAGAGGCTGCCCAGCCCCCTCCAGGTCCCCTCGGCCACCTGGCTCTGTCACAGCCACAGGGAGCCCTGTGTACACCCGCAGCCTTCCCTCAGGCCCTCTCCCCAAGACCCAACCTGGTCCCGAGTCCCCGCCTCCCCGGGCTTCGGATGTTGGCAAGTGAGGGGCAGAGTCTGGAAGGACCTTGAAGGGAGCCAGCTGGGGCCGTAGAGATCCAGTCTGGAGTCTGGTGTACCCTCTACATCCGTCCTTGGTTCTGTGAGATGCCAGCAGCTGGGGGTGTGGCTAAGCACTACCAGCAGGGTCTCGGGCTGGGCCCATTCACCTGGTGTTGCTTTCAGGAGGTTGTTGAGGGAGGCCGCTTGGAAGAGAGCTCTTTGGGACTGGGTGCAGAGTCCTGCACTGTTCCGTTCCCTAAGGGAGTTCAGGCAGGGCAGAAGGCACCACAGCGACAAAGGGCAGGGTGAACCCTGCTGCAGGGAAGATTCAGATAAGGTTGATTTCAGCTAGGTGTGGTGATGCAAGCCTGTAATCCCAGCACTCCAGAGGCTGAGACAGGAGGATCACTGTGAGTTTGAGGACAACCTGAACTACATCGTGAGCTCAGACCAGCCTGGACTACACAGTGAGACCTTGGCTCAAGAAAAAAAATTTTTTAAAGGTTGATTTCAAGTCCTTGCCCCCACGAGAAACTACCAGAAGATTTCTTCTCACAGGGCAGGATGCCCCACTGGGCCCTGGGTTGGGTTGGTGCTGCTGCGGCCCCATTAACACCCCGCCCCCCCATGTGTTTTGAAACAACCATTAAATCGGTCCCATTTTGTAGGAGTTGAATGCATTTTTACTTCAATTTTTTAAATATGTAATTCATTTACATAGTTCAAAACTCAAGAAAGATATACAAAGGAATCCTAGGAAACTCCTTGTCTCTCCAGTTCCCCTGCCTCATAGCTTCCTCTCTGCTTTCTGGGGTCTCCCTCAGATGGGCAATCCGTTCACAAGCCCACTTTAACCTCTGGCTTGTTTGTTTGTTTGTTTGTTTGTTTGTTTTAGACAGTCTCTCACTATGTAGCCCAGGCTGGCTTTGAACTCACAGCGATCCTCCTGCCTCGGCCTCCCGAGTGCTGGGATTACAGGCCTGGGCCCCCACACCTAGTCTACGTTATCTTCTCATCCTCTTCCTCTCTCCTTCCTCTCCCTTTCCTCCTGTCCCTTTCTTCCTCCACCTCCTTTCTTCGTCCTTTTCCACACTACTGAGGATTGTACCCAGGGCCTTCACAATGAGCTGCACCCCTAGCCCTTTTAATTTTTATTTTGATGCAGGGCCTCACTAAGTCACTGAAACTTGGGGTTCTCTTGCCGCAGGCTCCCAGAGCGCTGGGATTACATGTGTGTGTCACCATGCCAGCTTTAACCTCCTTAAAGCAAAGGTGCTAATATGCTGTACCTTTCGTCTCCACATGAGTATCCTGTGGCTCCCTCCAAGTCGGCTTAGAACCCGGTCCTTCCCTCTGATCTCCGCCCGTGCAGTGTCCACTGTGTGGATGTGCTGCGATCCCACCCGGGGGACAGCATACCTTCTGTATCGTGTTAGAGTAATTAATTATCTTCGGCTTCGCAAACCTCACGGTGTCTGTCACAGTCACCTTCACCATTGCAGCATGAAAGCATAGACCACATAGACCAAAAAAAAGCTAGGCTGGGCATGGTGGTGCATGCCTGAAATCCCAACCCTGGGGCGGCTGAGCCACGAATTCGAGGCTAGCGGGGCTATATAGTGAATTTAATGCCAGCCTGAGCTACAGAGCAAGACCCTGTCTCAAAAAACAAAAAGGGAAAGGTCCAGGGATATAGCTCAGCAGCACCATACCTGCCTGGCAAGCATAAGGTCCTGAGTTCGATCCCAGATACTGGAGTAGGGGGGTGGGGAGAACAAAGGCAAAGACTACATATAAATGGACAAGACAGCCAGGTGCCAATAAAACTTTATTTATAAGATGAGCAGCAGGTTCACTGACCACTGGTGTCACAGTTGCCTGTTGATGAACACATGTGATGTGTCCAATCTTTTTCTGTTACAGTCAGTACTTCCATAAATAACCTTGTACAGATAGCATTTCATACATCCATAAGCTAATACGTAGAGTAAATCCTCAAAGTGGAATTGCTGTGCAAAAGGCCTGTACGTTTGTGATTTGGCAGAGTAGCCAAACTTCCCTTCGTGAGACTGTACCAGTTTCCCTCCCTTCAGTGGGTATGAGAAGGCCCATTGCCCAAGGACAGCACCAGGACCATATGACCTCAAACTTTCACATTTTTGCCAACCAGATAGGGTTGCATGCCTGTAATCCCAGCACTCAAGAGGCTGAGGCAGGAGAATTGCCCCAAATTCAATGCCAACCTGGGCTACATAGTGAGTTCAAGGCCAGCCTGAACTATATAACAAAGACCTTGTCTCAAAAAAAAAAAAAAAAAAAAACCTAGAGTAGTTTGAATAGGAAACTATGTTCAGGCTGGCCTTGAACTTACTGTGATCATCCTGCCTCAGCCTCTCCAGTGCTAGGATTACAGGTGTGCACCACCACACTTGGCTCTTTTTTTCTGAATATAAAACTAAAAACCTGTTCATAGACAAGCATGGAGAAGAAAATGTCACTGTTTTAGGTTTTCAGTATCTGTAGTTACTGATACCATCCCAAGTGTGACCACAGGGATTGTGGACACGGCCGGTCCCAGGATCACTGACACAGTAGTCACCATGCCAGTTTGCCCACTTTCTGTCCTGGGGATGACCATATGCAGAGCCAGTGTCGTCCAAGGTGTACTGGAGTTTATACCCTGAGCAAGGATCCGCAGAGACAAACCTGAAAGTTCCACTGGAGACACATCTTCTGCCAGATGAGGGAGAGAAACTTTCTCCCTAGTATCATGGGGGTGAGGGCAAGGACCCTGAGTTCTAGCCTTGGACTGAAAATGTGTGATGTGTGTCTCAGGGAAGATAAGACTCCAGTTTTAGACCCCCAGCTCCACAAGCCAGGGCAAGTGGGTATCTCCAGACCTGGCCTCCTCCTTCTTGGGGTGTAGACCTGCCCCCTTCTAGGAAGCAGGAGCACTCTGGAGTCTTTGCTGACTTATCAACCCAGAGTTTGGGTTCAGCATCATCGCGGCTTTACCCCCTCCACCCCTCCACCCCTCGGGTGGTGCGGATCTAATTCAGGCCGTTGGGATGTTAGGACAAGTGTTCTACCACAGAGCTACATCCCCCGCCCTTGTTTTTTCTTGTAGCCCAGATCTAAACTATATTCGTATTTGCTCAGAAAACCCCACCCCAACATAAAAGCCTTTTCTCCATAGCCCCACACATCCAAAAATCCTTCCCAAAACAAAATGAAAGTGAACCCTTTCTAGAAAAATGTGGGGTGCCAACACATAGTTAACAAATTAATTTTTTTAAAGCAACAACGTGATGTCTGTGAGTGTCTGTGTGCCAGCTGTGGGTCTAGGAGTCTGAGTCTGGCGTCAGTGTGTTACTGTGTCCAGCTGCACCCCTGAGAGTAAGAATGTAACCACAGTAATTCAGTACAGAGCTCTCACCTAGCATGCAGAGGGCCTGGGTTCTATGCTCAGCACCACAAAGAAAAAAATGTTAAGTAACCTCAGCCTTTCCAATTTTTCAAGCAATGGCTTAAGTAATATACCCTGATGATGTTAATAAAATAAGCCAATTAGACACATTTGTATGTGTTAGATGCCAAGCTCAGATGCAGAGTGAGTTGAATTCTGCCAAAACCACTTAATCTGCAAAACAACCCTAGAAGATAGTTGCTTTTAGAATCCCCATTACAGATAAGGAAACTGAGGTTGGAAAGAGAAAGCTCTTACCCAAGGTCACATAACCAGGAAGTTGTAAGGATTTGAGCTCAGACGTCTCCCCAAAGCCACAGGCTGCATTATTAACATTTAGATGATTCCTCCTGGATTTTTTTCTTAGAAAATTTGATGTAAAATCCATTCTTTTTGCTTTGCAGTACTGGGGATCAAACCCAGGGGCACTGTATATCCCTTGTCCTATATATCCCTATATCCCTTGTCTTTTTTAGTTTTGCTTGGGGGGTTTTGTTTGTTTGTTTGTTTGTTTTTGTTTCATTTTGTTTTGTTTTTTGAGACAGGGTCTTACTAAATTGCCCAAGCTGGGCTCTAACTGGGTGATCCTCCTGCCTCAGCCTCCTGAGTAGCTGGGATACAGGTGTGCACAAACATGCCCAGCCGTGCTGATTTTTACTGCTCAGGACCCTCCTGACACTTTCATTGCCCCCCTTTCACAAAAGGGAAATGGACTGGGAAGGGGAAGTGACTTGCCCAGACTTCCAGCAGCTTGTGACCTGGGAAGCCACATCTGCAGATGCCCCACGGTCTGCCTGATGCCGTGAGAGCCCGGAAAAACCTTGCTGGCCCGGGGAGCTTGTTCAAAGCGCACGAAGTGAACAGCGTGCCTAGAGATGGGTGAAAGCGTGCCGCCCCCACCCCACAGCGCCTCCTCGGGGGCCCAGGGCTGCCTCAGCAGAGGTCTAGCCCTGTCCCCTGGCTCCTGTGGCAGGTCTGGGGTGCGGCCCCCTCACCTCTTGCCCCCTGTACCCCTTCTCCTCCCAGCGCGCTGAGGCCGCCCAGCGGGAGGTGGAAAGTCTCCGGGAGCAGCTCGCCTCCGTCAACAGCTCCATCCGCCTGGCCTGCTGCTCCCCCCAGGGGCCCAGCGGGGTAAGGAGGGGGTCGGGAAGGACGTGCTTCTCTTATGGATATCGGGGTGATCGCGCGCATCTCTGAGAAGGCAAACACGGGTGTGTGTGTTCAGGGGGCGTCACATCCTCATTGCCGAGGTAAAAATGTAGCCACCGTTCTTTTAATTTTTCAAGCTCCAGCTTCCATATGCCCCCTGTTTAAGCGGAAGTCTAGTGTCTTCCTTTGGAGGCCTCCCTCAGCTCTGCTCGCCCAAGAACGCCAGGGGTCTCACACCGGAGGTCATTCCCATTGCCGCTTGGAGAGGAGCCAGGCGGCAGCGGTGCCGTTCTGGTGGCTGCCGCTAGACGGCGCTAGTGGGCGACAGCCCGCCCAGCTTGATCTCCAGGGACGGAGAGGTCCAGCTGTTTTGCAGTCCCTGCAGGCACCTGGAACCAAGGTGTGAAGTATCACACCACCGCTCAGCCCTAGGTTCCCAGTAGGGTCTCCCACCCAGCCACATGCTATGAATTTTTGAGACAGGCTCTTCCTATGTAGTGGAGGCTGTCCTGGCACTCGCTCATTGTGTATCCATGCTGGCCTCTGACTCACCAAGATCCTCCTGCCTCAGCCTCCTGAGTGCGGAGATTATAGGTGTGCACCACCCGCCCCCAGCCCTGCTCTCATTTCTTGGCAGCTTTGGGCAGGGCCACCACATTCAACCCCCCTGCCGCTGTTAGTGGTCTCCTGGTCTCCGTCACTGCTTCCCAGAGAGCCCGGTGTTGGTTCCCTATGTAAATCAGTCAGCCTTTCTTCCAGACCTCTGCACACTGCGGCTTAGACTCAGACTCCTCCTTGGGATGGTGGGCAGTCTCCACCCCCGGGCCCCTCCTCACTCCACCTGATGCCGGGCCCGGGCATCTGCGTGGCTCTTTCTGTTTGAGCGTTAGAATGTGTCTGTGCAAACGTGTGTAATTGTGTGTGTGTGTGTGTGTGTGTGCTTGTGAGTCCACACTTTTGGACGTGTGGACTGTGCCTCAGCTTCGTCACCTGCACAGGCGACACCTCCGCCCAGGCTCACTGAGAATTACGTGCGGCTCCTCCAGTGGTGCCGGGCTCCTGGTCTGTGCTCAGCAGATGCTTGGAGCCCTTGGTCGTCTTCTCATGAGAGCGCATGGCCCCTTTGAACCCACACCTGTATGTGTCATGGCCGTGTGTCTCCTGGCTGCGTGTGCATTTCCATGAGCGTGAGGATCCAGGAAGGCACGCAGCTGCGTGCGCTGCGACCACAGGTGTGTGTCCCAGCAGACAGTGTGCATGTCCTCGCGCCTGGCCGGCCACTCAGCACAAAGGGACAGTGAGGAGTGTGAGACGGGCGGTGGAGGGCGGGGGCGAGAGCTCCCGGGATGCCTCTGAGAGGAATTCGCCAGTGGTTCTTAATTAACCCCCTTGGAACCCAGCAAGTGCTGTGCTAATCAGCCACGGGGAGCTGGGCTGGTTTGGGAGGTGAGCTTTTCTTCACAACAGTGGCGCTTGATGCTAATTAATTTATAGTATTAATGGCATCCGCTTCCTGTTTTAATTGGCATTTATCTCCATGCAAGAAAGCTGGGGTTGGTAGTGGTAGGTTTTGTGTGTGTGTGTTTGTGTGTGTGTGTGTGTGTACATTCACGTTTAATGCTTCTTAAATGTATTTGGAGGTGAGTCTGAGACTGGTGTGACTTGAGGTCCCCTCAAACAATACCTTCTACATCTTCATCTGGGACAAAGGGGCCTTTTCCTAAAACCTGGGACTCTGGGCTATCAGCTAGTAGGCAGAAGGAACCATCCTTAATGGGGAGTGAGGCTGCGAGGTCACATGTGTGACCCTGAGGGCCCCAGACAGGAGGACATCACCTGGGGTGGGACCCGGACTAACTTGAAACCTGAACCTTTGTCCAGGCCACACACCCCCACCCGCTGTAGGCACCCAGTTCCCCACCGTCCTGCTCACTGCTTCCCTTGGTGGTGGCTTATTATTAACAGTTGTCACTGCTGTGTAGCCTACATGAGAAGCGTACGTACAGAAATCACACAGCACTTTTTGAAGTTTTCAGTGTGAACACACCCTGTGCCTGCAGCAGATCCACACACAGACCCTTCCATTCTGCTTGGGGCTTGGAGTGGGACAGCCTGCAGCCCCCTGTCCTGGGTCGGCAGCCCCTCAAAGTTCCACTCTGCCCTCAGGAGAAGGTGGGCTTTGCGCTGTGTTCGGGGCCTCGGCTGGAGGCGGCCCTGGCCTCCAAGGACAGGGAGATCCTTCGGCTGCTGAAGGACGCACAGCACCTCCGCAACTCGCTGCAGGAGCTGGAGGAGGCCTCCGCCAGCCAGATCGCCGACCTGGAGCGGCAGCTCACAGCCAAGTCCGAGGCCATAGAGGCAGGTCCTGGGGGAGGAGACAGGAGGGCACCCGGGCAGAGGTGTGGCCTTGGAGCGCTGGGCCAGCCTCACCTTCTGGGTTTCACTTCCAGAAGCTGGAAGAAAAGCTCCAGGCACAGTCGGACTATGAAGAGATCAAGACAGAGCTAAGGTACAGGCTCTCGCCTCCCTCCCTCCCTTCCTCCCCAGCTCCTAGCAGCTGCTCTGGTGCTCTTGTCTCCCCAGACCAACACCTGGCCAGTAGGGGTCGTGCCAGGTGGCTGTCTTGTCACAGGTGTAGTAACCAAGCACTGATGTGTGACCAGATAAGCTCAGCTGCTCCTAGGGATCAGCTGGTGCAGCTGCCTCTAGGAACATCGGCGCAGGTTAGCAAGCCACAACTTCAGGCCTGCGGACACGGTGGGCCAGCCATACGGTCACCCGTGGTTTCCACAGGGCATCATGGCCAGGACGGCCAAGGGTGCCAAAACCTTCAGATGCCAGAGCCCCTTGTAGGAACTGGTATAATGTCTGTCTGCCTGGCCCCACGCATGTCCCCTGGGTACCTGAACTCCTCCTGGACCCTTTCGGCTCCTAACACGATGCCTGCACAGCACCACCACCCCACCTTCACGGGGGCTCGTGTGGTCACAGGTTCAAGTTTTGTTTGTTGGAACTTTTTGGAAGTTTTCTGTTCCCAAACGTTTCCCATCCATGATGGATACAGAGGGCTGCCATCCACCCAGGAGGTGAGCGGTCAGTGCCTCTGGTGAGGCCCCTCCTCAGGCTTGGGGCCTGGCTGACTTCCAGTCTCCCCACTTTCTCTGCAGCATCCTGAAAGCCATGAAGCTGGCCTCCAGCACTTGTGGCCTCCCCCAGGTGAGCATACCTGCCACTGTACCTGTCCCCGAGGGCAGGCTGCCCCCAGCCTCTGCCAGCCGTGCCCCCTCAGCCCTGCTTCCTGTCTCCTCAGGGCATGGCCAAGCCCGAGGACTCAGTGCTCATGGCGAAGGAGGCCTTCTTTCCCACGCCGAAGTTCCTTCTGGAGAAGCCCTGCCTGCTGGCCAGCCCTGGTAGGAGACGAGGGACATTCTCAGGGGTCACTCGGGGCACCCTCAGCCGGGGGGTCTGGCACTGAGGACTACTGCCTTCCCTGTGTCAAGAGAGCCACAAAGCAAGGGGTGCACACTGACAGAGCGCCACTGTGTGCCTGTCCCTCGGGGCGCCGGCCCATATCCACGTTCGAGGTCACACAACTCAATCCCAAGCCCCCAAAAGGATCTGGCCCCTGGAAGAGCGTGGGATGGGGCCAGCCCAGAGCGGGTGCCCCAGAAAGCCCCGTACAGGCGGAGGGGAGTCTGGATTCCCTGCCACAGGGTGGCAGGCGATGTCCCCATAGTGGGAGGGGCTTCCAGAACAGGCATCTGTGCAGAGCCCTGAGGGTGGGGGTAGAGAACTTGGAGGGGCCTGTCAGTGTTGGCCCTTCCGGTCACTGGACACCCACGAGGCTTCTCCCCCACCGCCCACCTGTCTCCGTCCCGTCTCTCCCGCCCCCTCTCTCTCTGAGCTTCTGTCCCTGTGTGTGTCCCTCTCTGTCCTTCTCCGCCTCTGTCTCCTTCCATCTCTCGGCCCCACCCCCGGCGTGTGACTTCTTTCTGTCTCTCGTGTTATCTCTGTCTCTGTCCATCTCTGCCCCTCTCTCACATTTTCTCTCCTTTCTGCTTGTGTCCCTCTCTTCCTGGTTATTTTCCCTTGTGGTCCCTGTGTCACGGCCCACCTCTCTGTCCTTGTCTGTCTGTCTTGGCGTTCTAGAGGAGGACCCGTCGGAAGACGACTCCATCAAGGACCCGCTGGGCGCCGAGCCACCCTACCCCTCCCCGCAGCCTCTCCCGCCTCCGCCAGGGCCTGAAGACCCCCTGTCCCCCAGCCCCGGACAGCCACTGCTGGGCCCCGGCCTGGGGCCTGATGGCCCTCGGACTTTCTCGCTGTCCCCCTTCCCCAGCCTGGCCTCGGGGGAG
>NW_022900924.1:16607974-16608338 GCF_012274545.1 Fukomys damarensis | reverse complement strand
CCCCTGAGCAGGCAGACGGTGGCGGGGGCGTCACCGCGGCAGCCGGGGCAGAGGAGGAGCAGCTGGACACGGCGGAGATCGCCTTCCAGGTGAAGGAGCAGCTGCTGAAGCACAACATCGGGCAGCGCGTGTTCGGCCACTACGTGCTGGGGCTGTCGCAGGGCTCGGTCAGCGAGATCCTGGCCCGGCCCAAGCCCTGGCGCAAGCTCACGGTGAAGGGCAAGGAGCCCTTCATCAAGATGAAGCAGTTCCTGTCGGACGAGCAGAACGTGCTGGCCCTGCGGACCATCCAGGTGCGGCAGAGAGGTGAGTGTCCCGGACCGCGGCGGCTCAGGGCCGCCCAGCAGCGCCGGGACGGACCCCC
>NW_022900924.1:16604545-16607830 GCF_012274545.1 Fukomys damarensis | reverse complement strand
CATCCCCGCCCGCGCTCACACCCGCGGTCACCCATCCCTTCCGTGTCACACCCGCCCCTGCGCCCCCCCTGCCACCCTCACCCCGGCGCCCTTCGCTACCCACTCCTGATCACCCTCAACCCCCCAGTCACGTCCTCCGGGAAGCCCCCACCCTGCCCGAGTGGGTTGGACGCTGCCCCTTCTGGGTCCCCCGTAGTGGCCTGTAATGCTTGGGGCCGTGGAGCCAGCTCAGCCACAGATGCTGACCCCGCTGTGTATTAGTCATGTGACGGGAGACAGCTACTGCCTCCCTTTGCCCCCACCTTCTCACCCTTACAATGGCGGCAGTGTTAGCACTGCTTTCTGAAGGGACATTGTGCCTGGCAAGCTGGGGCCGTCACAAAGGTGCTCCACAGACTTGCTCCAGTCCGTGCTGTCCTCCACCTCCCTCGTTACAAGTCTGCCGTTGCCAGGGACCAGTGCATCCTGCGCTCTGTAGACAGGCTGACTAGGGTTGGGCTGGCGCCAGTCTCCCACTGGGCTTTTGCGGTATCTACTGCCGCCTGGTGGCTGCTTGGAGCAGGTGTCCCAATTTCCAAGCCGCTTACTGCTAGGAACAGAGATGTTTCCCTTTGGCCCGTCCTTCCTGGTTTACAGCAGTGACAGACTTGCAGGTCGTGGTGGTCACACCTGCAGCCCCCACACTCAGGATGCTGAGGCAGGAGGATTCCAAGTCTGGACTATACAGTTCATTCAAGGCCAGCCTAAACTACATGGTGAGACCTGTCTCAAAAAACAAAACAACGCCGGGCTTGGTAGAACACACCTGTAATCCCAGCACTCGGGAGCCTGAGGCAGGAGGATCATTGTGAGTTTGAGACCAGCCTCGGCTACATAGTGAGTTCCAGGTCAGTCTCAACTACATAGTGAGACCCTGTCTCAAAAAAGCAACAACAACAAAACAACAACAAAGTGACAGACTGGAAACAATTTATACTTTCAGCAGTGGGGGTCAGAATGTAACATATATAATACCCCTCTGGCACTTATGCAGCCATTAAAGCTAGAAGGGTTTTGTTGTGGTTTTTGTTTTATTTTGTTTTTGTCTTTGTGAGTTATTTGGCGTAGTTTTGTTTTTTGAGTATTGGGAATTGAACCCAGGGCCTATGCAATGACATATATCCCCAGTGCCCCGCCCCCTTTCTTTCTTTTGAAACAGGGTCTTGCTAAGACAGGACATTGCCCAAACTAGGCTCAAACTTATAAGCCTCAGCCTCCCAGAATGCTGGGGTTACAGACATGACCACCACACCAGGCTAAGATGGAAGAACTTCTTGACGATGGGAGAAATTGCACACCTGTAATCCCAACTCTGGGGAGGTTGAGGTAGGAAGATCACCAGCAGTTTGAGGCCAGCCTTAATTACATACTGAGACAGACATTGTCTCAAAGAAACAAAATAGGGCTGGGGATTTAACTCAGTGGCACCGCACCTGCCTCACAAGTACAAGGTCCTGAGTTCAATCCCTGGTACCCCCCCAAAAAAAACAATAAAGTTTCTTTCTTTCTTTTTTTTTTTTTTTTTTTTTTTTTTTTTTTTTTCCTGGTACTCAGGATTGAACTCACACTTGTGAGGCAGGTGGAGGCACCACTGAACTTAAATCCCCTGCCCAGAAAGATTATTTTTAAAAGAGTAATTTAAAAATGATAGGTGAAATCATTGATGCTGGTTCTCAGTGGAAACAAACCAAGCCCTCTCCCCACATAGCCAGTATGATCATACCATGCATGTGGTGTGAGGAGGACACCCGAAGGAAATAGGTTACACTAGTTCAGGCAGTCGCCTTAGGGAGAGAATGGTGAGGGATTCTTATTTTCACACTAAGTTTTTGTGCTTGTGTGTATGCCTGTGCATGTCTGGGTCCATGTCCGTGTTCACCACGGTAAGCATATGTGACCTTTTTTGCTAAACTTTAAAAAAATTAAGGTAAGTCAGGCCCGGTGGCACACTATAATCTCAGCACTCTGGAGCAGAAGGCTTGATCATAAGTTTTGAGCCCAGCCTGGACAACTTAGTGACTTAGCAAGGCCTTGTCTCAAAAGAAAAAAGAAAACCTGAGGTCAAAGGCACATAACTTAGAGCTAACAACTGTGTGTGTCCTTAGTAGAGATCAAACCCAGAGAGGCACTGTACCACTGAGCTATATCTCTGTCCCTTTTTTATTTTTCTTTCTTAGATAAGGGCTCAATGACTTGGTCAGGTAGGACTCACACTTGTGATCCTCCCACCTCAGCCAACCAAGTGCGGAGTTTATAAGCACATACTACTGAGCCTGGCTGCAGTTAACAATCTTATACCCAGGTGTGGTGATGCACACCTGTAATCCCAGCACTCGGGAGGCTGAGGCAGGAGGATCACCATGAGTTTGAGGCCAGCCTGGGCAACACAGTAAGACCCTGTCTCAAAAAAAAAAAGAAAGAAAAAAAAATTTTTAAATCTGCTATTCAGTGACATTGAGTACTGTCGTGGTGTTATGCAGTCGTCATTTCTTAATTCTGGAACACTCACCTCAAAAGACACCCCTATCCCATGAGCAGTTGCTCCCCATTCCCCCTTCTGAGCCCCTGGCAGCCCCTAATTTACACCCTGCTTTTGTGGATTTCCCTGAATGGAAATGAAATCCTAAATCAGGTGGTCTTTTGTGTCAGCTTCTCTTGCTTGTTTTTAGGGTTATTCCAGGTTATAGCATGGATCAGTGCTGTGTCCCTCTTTATAACTTAATCATGTCCCATTGCTGGATTGCTGTTTTAGTTGGAAAACCATAAACACAGCCGGGGATTTAGCTCAGCAGTTCCGGGCACCTGCCTCGGAAGCTCAAGGGCCTAAGTTTGATCCCCGGTACAAAAAAAAAAAGAAAGAAAGAAAAAGAAAAACCATAAACATTAATTTAATGGGTCTTTGGGGACCCCCCAGGATGGGTCATGCTGACCGCCCCGTGCGGGGGTAGGGGGCCTGGGAGGCTCCCTCTGGGAGGCTGCTCTGTGGTTGTCCTTCCTGGGGCACAGACCCATCTGTCCTGGGCTGGTGACACTGCCATGGTAGCTCCCTGCACGGCCTTCCACACGTGTGTTTGTGTGTCCGTTTGTTCATTCGTTCATTTCGAAAACTCCCAGGGTCTTCACTGCTCTGGCTTTTGCCTCTGCCATGCCAACCCTGCCTGCTCTTTCAGGATACCTTCATCCTAAATGTTTTTTATTGTTCCTTGGTGTTTGTCATTTGTTTAAAAAAAAAAAAAAAAAAAAAAA
>NW_022900924.1:16603719-16604491 GCF_012274545.1 Fukomys damarensis | reverse complement strand
TTTTTTTGTATTTTTAAAAAAAAAAAAAAAAAAAAGATCGCTCACTAAATCACACATTGTTTATTTTGCTTCTTTGAAGCTTTACAGAAGACATGTTTATCGTGACCATGTGCTCTCCTTAGTATTGCCCATGGGTGGTTTTGCACGGTGGTTTCCTTTTTTCCTGTTGTATAGCATTCCACTGTCTAGCCATACCATTATATATTATCCATTCTTCTACCGGTGGGCACTGATTGGGTTTGTGCCATTATTTTGCTGTAAAAAAAGTGAAGAGCCAGCTGGGGATTTAGTTGAGGGGTGCAGCCGCCTGCCTCACAAGGTCGAGGTCCTGAGTTTGATCCCCTTACCAAAAAAAAAAAAAAAAAAAACACAAGTGAAGAGTATCTTTTATGTATTATGGTCTTTCTTGTCTGTGACCATTTATATAGGTGCATCATAGCATATGTAAAAGACATGCCTCTCTCATGCAGATGAGCTACAATTTCCTTAATCCCCAATTGTTTGTTTTGGTTTTGAGAGGAGGTCTCACTATGTAGTTCAGGCTGGCCTTGAAGTCTGGCAAGCCTCCTGCCTGGGCCGCCTCAGTGCTGAGATCGTGGGTTGGGCAGCCCCCCGTTGTTGGGCAGAGCTCGCCTCCACACCCTGCCGGCCACGCACCTCTTCGCCCTGACGATGGCCCGGCCGCCCTGTCACCCCACACACAGGTGAGCCCAAGAACTCGGCGGCACCCCTGAGCGTGGCCAAAGGCACGGCGCCCGCGAGCACCTCGGAG
>NW_022900924.1:16585406-16603274 GCF_012274545.1 Fukomys damarensis | reverse complement strand
CGTGCCGCCGCTCACGCCCGAGCAGTACGAGCTGTACATGTACCGCGAGGTGGACACGCTGGAGCTCACGCGCCAGGTCAAGGAGAAGCTGGCCAAGAACGGCATCTGCCAGCGCATCTTCGGCGAGAAGGTGGGCAGCGGGGCCCGACGGCTGCAGCACTGCGCGTGTGGGCTCGAACTCGTGATCCTCCTGCCCAGGCGTGTGCCACTGTGCCCAGCTTTCAGCTCCCATTTATCAGAACGTCACGTTTGCCCACAGCGGAGAACAGTTTCCTGAGGGGCTCCCCGCTGTCAGGCAGGCCACTGGGGTTGGGGACGCGGCGCAGCACCCGGCAGGCTCCTGAGGCCCGAGGGACCTGCTCGCCTACCCTGCCTGTCCCGCCATCCCAGGTGCTGGGCCTGTCGCAGGGCAGCGTGAGCGACATGCTGTCCCGGCCGAAGCCATGGAGCAAGCTGACGCAGAAGGGGCGGGAGCCCTTCATCCGCATGCAGCTGTGGCTCTCTGACCAGCTCGGCCAGGTCGTGGGCCAGCAGCCCAGCGCCTCCCAGGGTGAGTGCGGCCGCCCGCGACTTAGGAGACCCCCGCGCCAGGCGGTGGCGCTGTGTCTGGCCGTGCGCCACATGCGTGTCCCTCAAGAGCAGGGGAGGGAGGAGTCTGAGCTTTGCAGGGCTGAGGAAACTGAGATCCAGAAAGCTGCCCAAAGTGGCAGAACTGGAGGGAGTTGTGGGAGGCCAGGGGCAAGCTCTCTCCTGCCCTGATGAGCGGCAGCCAGTTCTGTGGGTGCCCTGGTGAGGGCCCAGCCAGGCCCCGTGCTGGGGTGAAGCCACCTGACTACAGGAGAGGCCACCTGACCTGGCTGCCGAGACTGGGATGGGAAAGTCCCAGAGCCCGGGGCCTGCGCCTAGCCCCAGTTTCCCGACCTGTGAGGTGGGATGGGAGCCAGTCCATGGGACAAAACCATGTTTTAGATTCACAGAATAAGCCCAGCTTGGCAGGGTATGTAGTAACAGAATTGCAGGCAAGAAAGCTAATGTTAAGGGACAAAAGCCCCAAGTCTCAGGTGACAGTGTGACACCTTTGGACAAGAGCACACCTTTGTTGTCTTAGTCTGCAAGCCTGTGTGACAGAAGGCTGTTCCGCCTGGAGGCGGGGAAGGGCCGGCAGGGCTTTGCCGTATTTTACTTAGTTAATTTCCATTGGTTGATCTTAAAGATCATCGCCAACTTTTTTGTTGTTTAACTTTTCATTGGACTGAAGAGTAAAATCAGAACAACAAACTCCCTGTTCACCACACCCATATTCACCTCCTGCTCCTTTTGCCGCACTGAGGAACTGGCTGGCCACGCTGGCCACGTTGGGTCCCTTCACCCCTAGTGCTCAGCAAAGTGCAGCTTCCCTCGGGTTCTATGAGATGCTGGTTGCAGGGACACCAATGCTCGAGCCCCCTGTAATAAATACACTGTCCTGCTTCCTGTGAACTGGCCCCTCCTCTTGTTACTGTAGATCACCTCCCGGTGACTCATAACTCCTCATACAAGGTAAATGCTATGTAAATAGTTGCTGTACTGTATCCTTTAGGGGATGGTGATAAGAAAAAGGTCTGAACCTCTCCAGTATAGACATGATTTTGTTGTTGGTGGTGGTGGTTGTTGTTGTTTGTTTGTTTGGTTTTTTTTTGAGACAGCATCTAGCTAGGTAGCCCAGGCTGACTTTGAACTCACTGTGTAGTGCAGGCTGGCAGCCTTCCTGCCTCAGCCTCCTTCCTGAGTGCTAGGATTACAGGCGTGCACCACCACACCCAACTGACACAGTTCTTTAAAATTGATCAGTGGTTGGTTGAGTCTCTGGATATGGAACCTAAGGATATAAAGGCCGTTGGTATTTCCCAAGAAACACAGAAATGTGCCATGATTTAACGGTGCTACACAACCTACCATCTATAGCCATCCTCATCACATGTATATAAGTATAAGTTATAAGAAATTATATATCTATAACTTTTTCCCTTTCCAGGATCAGATTCAGAATCACTAGCATCCACTTTCTATTTTAAAATCTGGACCATCCTTCTATCTCTCTCTGTTTCCCAATTTTGACTTCTTTTTCACTTCCCACAGCTCTGGGGATTGAAGTCGGGGCCTGTGACACTGTCCTCTTGGATGTGTCACATCAGAAAGCACAGATGGTTACTGTTTCTTGTGATGAGTGGTCAGGTGGCATCCGCCAGGAGTGCTACTGAAAATGGCTGTCCCTTGGGCTGGGGATTTAGCTCAGTGGTTCCGGCACCTGCCTTGCAAGCACAAGGTCCCAAGTTCGATCCCCAGTACCCAAAAAAAAAAGGAAGGTGGCTGGCCCCTCTTTGTGGCTAAGAAGCAGTTCGTGGACACCGTGGCAGTGGCAGAATGATGCCAACTCTTGGCTCTAACTAGCTGTCTGCCCACAATGTGCACCCCTGCCAGATGGTGCTGACCACTTTTTCCCTCTCTGTGTTGCCCACAGCCAGTCCCACGGAGCCCAGGTCCTCGCCTTCACCACCCCCAAGCCCCTCAGAGCCTGAGAAGAACTCCCAGGAGCCCCTGAGCCTGACGCTGGAGAGCAGCAAGGAGAACCAGCAGCCAGAGGGCCGTTCTGGCTCCACGCTGGGCGGGAAGATATACTCAGGCAGCCAGGCCACAGGGGGCATCCAGGAGATTGTGGCCATGTCCCCAGAGCTGGACACCTACTCCATCACCAAGAGGGTCAAGGAGGTCCTCACAGACAACAACCTAGGTACGAGCTGGTGGGCACCAGGCACACTGCCTCCTGCCCTGCCTCCCGGATCTGTGTGAGGCCTGTGACTCTGACCCTGACCTTGGTCCCTGTAATAGGACAGAAGGGAGGTGAAGGTGGGTCTGACATTAACTGGACTTCTCATTCCACAGCTCTCAAAACCCCAGTGCTAAAATACTTGTCCTATGGGGACACGCAGAGAAATCTGCTACTGTAGGGCTCTTTTTTGCAGTTACAAATTTCTCTACAGATGCAGGTTAGGCCCCTCTCTCAAAGGGAGGCATGCAAACCCTCAATTTTCCCTATAATTTCTGTTATAAAAATAAGACATGTTCACTGGGCATGGTGGTGCATGCCTGCAATCCCAGCACTCAGAAGGCTGAGGCAGGAGGATCACCTCAAGTTCAAGCCCAGCCTGAAATACACAGTGAGACACTATATTAAATAAACAAACATAAAATTTAAAAATAGAGCCAAGGGTTTAGCTCAACAGTGCTGCGCCTGCCTCGAAAGTGCAAGGTCCTGAGTTTGATCCCCGGTACAAAAGAAAAAAATGTTTTTAATAAAAAAGTACCAGCCGGGCATGGTGGCGTATGCCTGTAATCCCAGCACTCGGGAGACTGAGGCAGGAGGATCACTGTGAGTTCTTGACCAGCCTGGGCTACATAGTGAGTTCCAGGTCAGTCTCAACTACATAGTGAGACCCTGTCTCAAAAAACAAAACAAAACAAAACAAAACAAAAAAAACCCAAACAGGGCCAGGGATTTAGTTCAGTGGTTCCACCTCCTGCTTTGCAAGTGCAAGGTCCCGAGTTCAATCTCTGGTACCCCCCCGCCAAAAAAAAGTACAGAAAAAATAAAACAAAACAAAAAACCCAAACAGGGCCAGGGATTTAGTTCAGTGGTTCCACCTCCTGCTTTGCAAGTGCAAGGTCCCGAGTTCAATCTCTGGTACCCCCCCGCCAAAAAAAAGTACAGAAAAAATAAGTTGTAAATAAATGTAGGCTGGGGATGTAGCCTAAGATGTACCAGGCCCTGGGTTCCATCCCACACACTACAGGGAATTTTACAAAGCAAGTAAATAAATCCCCCAGCCATCTTAGTCACATCCAGTCTTCCTGTATCCTTGACACTTTCTGAACACAAATGAGAATGTATATTCACCTAACTCCTCTTCTTTTTTCTCAATAGATGAAATGATATACATATCTTGCTTTGGAAAGAATGAACACTTTTGTTGATGCCCTTCCACATTGTAATGATTCTGTCACTCATAATTTTTTTCCAGCTATACATATGCCATACTTTTTTACCCAAATGCTAGGGATTTTTGTTGTTTTCAGTTTCTTGCTGCCTTTAAAGATCTATTTAGGAGGGCCAGGGATTTAGCTCAGTGGTGCCACTGTCTGCCTTGCAAGCGCGAGGACCTGAGTTCAATCCCCAGGACCAAAAAAAAAAAGAACAAACGTCTGTGCACATCTTTGTACCCTTGGGCAAGCGTTGCTTTAGGATCAAGCGCAGGCAGTGGAATTGCTGCATCTGAGGATGTATATATTTAAAATTTTGAAACCAGGAGTGGTGGTGCACACCTATAATCCCAGAACTAGGGAGGCTGAGGCAGGAGGATCTCTGTGAGTTCCAGACCAGCCTGGGCTACATAGTGAGTTCCAGGTCAGTCTCAACTACATAGTGAGACCCTGTCTCAAAAAACCAAAATAAAATAAAATTTTGATAAAATCTGTTAGATGTCATCTTACAAGATAATGAGTATTTATGCATGAAGCTTGCAGGCTTCAGAGGCCCCTCGGAGTGAAGAACCTCTTAAATTGAAGGAGCATTTTTGTCAGTTGCTGTCTGTCCTACCCCAAATCGCTTTCTCAAAAGGCGCCCCCATGAGGTTCCCGTTGGGTGCAGGCCCCCACATCCTCGGCCCTCCCTTCTGAGTTAGTAGAGCACCACGGCTCCATCCTGCATCTCTGGCCTGTCCCTTGTCCCTGGGGAGCAGTTTCTCTGCCCAGCCTGGGGTAACAGGCTGCTCCCTGTCCCACATCCTCAGGGCAGCGGCTGTTTGGGGAGAGCATCCTGGGCCTGACACAAGGCTCCGTGTCCGACCTGCTGTCCCGGCCCAAACCCTGGCACAAGCTGAGCCTGAAGGGGCGGGAGCCCTTTGTCCGAATGCAGCTGTGGCTCAGCGACCCCCATAACGTGGAGAAGCTGAGGGACATGAAGAAGCTGGAGAAGAAAGGTAAGAGCTGGATAGGGCCCAGCGCTGGCCTCTGGGCTGGCCTCCGAGTTTCCCCTTGGGTCAGTCTCGGCCTGGCATGAGAGCGCATGAACAAGCAATCCCAAAGAACAATGGAACTGAGCAAAATTAAAGTCGGTGCATCTGCCTTGAAAGTCCATTGCCCCGTCTCTTCGGATCTTTTCATGTACCATGGCTGCTCCACAGTCTTTTAGGGAAATTGAACCCAGGGCCTTTGCACTGAGCAACATTCCCAGCCTTTTTAAAATTTTTAATTTTGAGACAAGGTCTTAGTCACTGATTGCCCAGGCTGGCCTTGAACTTGGTGATCTTCCTGCCTCAGCCTCCCAGAGTGCTGGGATTCCAGGCGTGCGCCACCACACCGAGCTGCTGCTCCATGATCTTTTGCCACCCTCATCTTCGTACTTTGCCAGACGCTCACTCGGTGCTTCTCTCCTCTGCCTCAGCTCCGTGATACAGTCACCCCTCTGCACATTACCCACACTCTACCCAACACAGTAAGGAAGCGCTGACCAGCCAGTAGGCAAGGAAACGACCAGAGCCCCATGCTCCCCTCGGGTGTCCCCTGAAGATTCCCCCTTAAAATTTCCACACCTGCCAGTAGTGCCTCATCAGCAACCCAGCCTTTAACGCACCTGGATTTAGCGGGCTATGGCAGTACACACCCAGAATCTTAGCAGTGGGGAGTCTGAGGCAGGAAAATCTTGAGTACAAGGCCAGCGCGTGCTATAGCAAGACCCTGTCTCAGAAAACCCCCTGGGCTTTAGGAGGACAGTCCAGGTCCAACCCATAGCAGTACGTTTTCCCCCCCAAATTTCAATGGTTTGGGGTGAAGATGTATCATACAGTAAATGGGTTCACTTAATGCCATGATCCCTCTCCCCGCCAAAGACTGCTGTGGGGCCCAGGGCACCCCTGACAGCCAAGAGGATGCCATAGACCCACAGGCGAGGTGCCCCGCCAGACCCTCCAGGCAGGTTGTCGGTGCTCAGAGCTGCAGGTGGAGGGGCTGGGAGGATGTGGGCAACGAATGAAGGTCGGCGTGGCCACGGGAGCGCCCACTTGGGCTCCTGCTGCGCCCGGGGACCTGGTGCAGGTGCCAACGGCCCCTCCCGGCCGCTCCCTCCCGGCACAGCCTACCTGAAGCGCCGCTATGGCCTGATCAGCACCGGCTCCGACAGTGAGTCCCCCGCTGCGCGCTCCGAGTGCCCCAGCCCCGGCCTGCAGCCGCAGGACCTGAGCCTCCTGCAGATCAAGAAGCCCCGCGTGGTCCTGGCACCCGAGGAGAAGGAGGCACTGCGGAAGGCCTACCAGCTGGAGCCCTACCCCTCGCAGCAGACCATCGAGCTGCTGTCCTTCCAGCTCAACCTCAAGACCAACACGGTTATCAACTGGTTCCACAACTACAGGTGGGCACAGGGGACCTGCGGCCGGGCACCCACCTCCAAGACCCGACCCCACCCAGGGCCACCAGGGACCCTCAGTCCATTTCACAGACTTATACCAAGGGTTTGACGGACAAACGCATTTATGTAAACTGCTCTGCACATAGCCCACGGTAGGCCCCCATATGGGGTGGGGGGTACAGTCGTTGCCAACCACAGAGACTGAGTCCAGGGTCTGTGGGGTCC
The DNA here is from genome assembly GCF_012274545.1 of Fukomys damarensis. NCBI lineage: Eukaryota > Metazoa > Chordata > Mammalia > Rodentia > Bathyergidae > Fukomys > Fukomys damarensis. The sequence continues at coordinate 16,596,610 of NW_022900924.1, read as the reverse complement.
CCTGTCCAACCCTAGACTCACCACCATCTTTGCCCCAGGTCCCGGATGCGCCGGGAGATGTTGGTGGAGGGAACCCAGGACGAGCCAGACCTCGACCCCAGTGGGGGTCCCGGTGTCCTGCCGCCAGGCCACTCCCACCCAGACCCCACCCCACAGAGCCCGAACTCAGAGGCTGAGGACCAGAAACCTGCTGTAAAGGAGCTGGAGCTACAGGAGGGCTGTGAAGACGGCGGCCCAGCCCTGGCTGCCCCGGACAGGGTCCACATGCAGATCAAGCAGGAACGGACTGAGGAGGATGTGGAGGAGGAAGTGGCCGGCCGACCCCTGGACTTAGGGGAGCCGGACAAAGGCCACGGGCCTCCCAAAGAGGAGCATCCTGGCCTCCCAAGTAGTGAAGAGCTCCCAGAGGTGGCCACAGGGCCCCTCCTTCAAGGGGGGGCCACCCTAGACTGCACCTTGCTTCAGCCCTCCCAGGAAAACGAGGCCAGGGAGCGGCTGTACTCGGACCCTCTAAGTTTTAAGTCGGCCTCGGAGCCCTCGCGCTGCAGCCTGGAGGTGACTCTGAACTCACCCTCTGCAGCGTCTTCACCCGGCCTCCTTATGTCTGTGTCACCTGTCCCCTCTTCCTCGGCTCCCATCTCCCCATCCCTGCCCGGCGCACCCCCTGCCAAAGTGCCCAGTGCCAGCCCCACTGCTGACACGGCCGGGGCCTTGCACCCCAGCGCCAAGGTGAACCCCAATCTGCAGCGGCGGCACGAGAAGATGGCCAACCTGAACAGCATCATCTACCGACTGGAGAGGGCCGCCAACCGGGAGGAGGCCCTGGAGTGGGAGTTCTGAGGGTGGGGTGAGGGGCCAGGGCGCACCCTGCGGCCACCCTCCCCCTGCCCTTCACTCTCCTGGACAGAGCGCCCTGTCCGAATGTGGACAGCGGTGTTATGCCGTTTACGTTTTCTGTTGTAACCCTAGTGCTATGAAGTTGTGAGGGCGCAGGTGAGGCAGATGCATTGCCCTTCCTTTGGCACCCCCTGCCCAGGGGCCCAGGAATCCTGCCCTCCTCTTCAGGAGGCAGGAGCAAAATGGCACCACGTTTTCTCCCCAAAACTCCAAACTCTTTTAGAAAAATAAAGAAATATTTATAGACCTCTTTTAGATATTTTAATAAAGGATCCTTTGGAATTTATTCCCAGCCAATGCTGTTTTGATATTACAGAGTTATGAAATCAGGATGCTGTCACAACTGTTGCAAAGTATACACTGAAGTTGTGTCCTTTTTTTTTTTTTGCCACTAGATGAGATTAAAAGAAGATAATTGTTCAAAGCCATCATAAAACACTCTAAGACTGACCAAATTTAGATACCTTTGAACCACGGTATTTTCCCCACACCTGTCTGTGAGACACAGTGCATTGCTACTGCTCTTCCAGAAACTGTGCCGAAAAGAGAAAGTCCAAAAGACTCTAAATAAAACCTCCATACCGTTGAGGATGTGTTCCACTCTGGTGGTCCGTCTGCAACCTTGGTAACCCAGACTGTCCTGCGCTCTGGTCAGCGTTGCAGAGACGTGGCCTGGCCGTCCCATAGAAGATGCAGCACGATACAACACCAACTGCTCACACTCCCCGAGTCACAGAGCTGCGGGCACGGAGGTCACACATCCATCTTGTCCTTCTGCAGTCAAGACCTAGGAAAGCCAAGTGTGGGGACACGTCAGAGTGATGCTGGGGCCAGAGTGACCCCATTTCCCAACCCGAGTCATGGCCACCCTGGGAAGTTTCCCCACTGGGATGAGCATGGGCATTCCAGAGAAGACTGCAGCTGCCATCTTCCCTGTTTACAGAAAGTGACAGTGTTGGTCACCCCACAAGCACTGAAGGTCAGCCACCTGCACTAAAAAGCAGACTCATCAAACTAGAGACCCCGACTCCTCTTTTGCCATCTTCGTCTTAAGTTTGACCTTGGTTCTATCACCGGAAGGCGTCTGCAACTCCCAAGTCTACGTGAAAGTCTGCAAGGCCAAGTTCATCACTGCACATCCACTGTCCCTCCTGTCCAACATGGCCTTCCGGGAGCAGAGACTCAACTCCCCAGTCTGCGGGCACCTCCTCCAGCATCTTCGACAGAGCTTCTAGGGAGAGAGGACCCCATTTGGGTGGAAGAGGCACCATATTGGTTGTTGGATCACTCTTGTTTTTACTTCTTTTCTCAAATTCTGTGGGAAGGCTGAATTGGGTGGCACCCCAGAATGAAAATGAAAAGGTGACCATAATGTGTCGGGGCGTGAGGGCTGGAGTGAGGTGGATGCCATAAACATTTGGAACCACACAGGCAAAACCCCGTGACCCGCAAGGGACCATTCCAGAAATCTCAACTCTCACGCACGCAGCCAGGCTGCAGGCTCCACACCAAACAGTCGACATCCCCGAAGGAGGGACCTCCTTTCCCATACACCCAGGCTATGCATTGAAGAGTTTTCCACTGTAGACGTTTTTATCCAGATGAAGGTATTTTTATATTGTGACAATAAGAAACAGTGACCAATTTTCAGAGTAGCCCAGTCTGGAACAAACGAAACATCTCCTTTCAGCCACTCACACCCTGTTGCAATTAGACACCCATGGGGGAAACACATCACTTTTTACTCGTGAAACCAACAGTGTTGAAATCCAGGCTTCCACACAAACTCCGATTCTTCGAGAACTCACTTTGGCTTTAGTGTGACGGGATTTGATCAAGCACTTAGTCTAGTCTTTTGAACACAGAAATCCTGTTGTACTTAAAGCTGGAGGACCTGTGAACACCTTTGTCTGGTTCACGTCCTGCAACGGTTAAAAAAAAAAAATCCACAAAACTGTTTCTATGAGAGATTGATGAACTTTGTTTAAAATTTTAAAAAAAGGAACACATTCTGTAAACGAGTCGCTAAATATAGAATTGTATAATAATTCTGGGTGTCCTGCTTCTTTGTTCTGGAGATGGGGGTGCAAACTGGGGGTCTCATCTGGCCTTCAGAGGTATTCCACAAAGTGGTATTTTTAGAAACTACTTTCTGGCATACAGCTGTGATCCAAGCTTTTGGGGGAGGCTGGGGTAGGAACATCAGTTGCCCTGGGAAATTTAGCAAGATTATGTCTCAGAAAAAATTACGGGCTTCTCTTTAAAGCCCTAAAACCTAGCCACACAGCAGGTCATGTTCAAATGTGACAACAGCCAGCTGCAGAATGGCCTCTTCCTAGGAATGGTCCCTTTGTGATTCAGATTGGACAGCCACTTTGGACCTTTACACAGGGTTGGTGAGGGAGGCCTTCCCAGCCTCCAGGTACGGCTGGGGATGGCACCGGGGATGGCACTAAAGCTGCAGGGCTGCTGGGGCCTGGCCCTTACTCCAACTCCCCTGGCTCTGGGCCCTGGGCACAGGCCACAACTTGCTCACTTGAGCCACCTGCTTGGCCCTATGGCATCCAGTTGGCAACTATACTTTGTTTTTTTTGTTTTGTTTTGTTTTTTTGTACCGGGGATGGAACTCCAGTCCTTGCGCTTGTGAGGCAGGCGGCAGAACCACTGAGCTAAATCCCTGGCCTGGCAACTATACTTTGGACTCCAGCTAGTTCGTAAGTTGCAGAACATGGGAGCATTGAGTCCCAGCCTCTGGATGGGAAAATATCAAGTGACTTCCACCACCAATCCAGCTTCCCTCTTCCCAGGAATGTAATTTGGGCCTCAGCTTCGTCGATCATAAACGGGGTGTCGTGGCATCCTTCTGAGGACTGATGCTTGGCGCGTGTGCTGCGTGAGAGCCAGTGCACAGAACATGCAACACACAGCTGACCCGCGTGCCCAAGAGCCCCACCTCCACTCCTCATCACCATGAGTGGCCTGGAGCCTTTCAGTCCTGTGTCTGTGACCAATAATGCCCAGAGAGCCTGAAGTGGCACTGAAAATTACTCACTCGTGAGCGAAAGCCACATGGTGTCCCAAGACAAGCATCCCTCTTGCCTGAAAACCTTCCCCTTGCCCTTTCTTTCCACACATCTGTGCTGTGGGAATTAAGCAATCATCCCATCTCACCTAGGAAGCTATGACTGTCACGCCAGCAAGAAGGGTGTCCAGATGCCTAAACACCCATGACATCCCCAGCTGTACCTGAAGGCTGGGAAGGCCTCCCTCACCAACCCTGTGTAAAGATCCAAAGTGGCTGTCAAATCTGAATTACAAAGGGACCATTCCTTGGGAAACTCAGTTCTCAGCTCTTCAGAAACCCGGCAGGGACACAGCACATGTCTGTGGTCCCAGCTACTACTAAGGTTGAGGCAGGAAGATCACGTGAGCCCCGGAGTTTGGGGCAGCCGAGGCAACATAATGAGACCCTTCTCAAGAAAAGGAAGGAAGGAGGGGTGGGATTTGGAATGCGAAAGCCACCTGAGAGTCTGAGACACCATTTTAAGTCCCCAGCTCTGGTGTGGACATTGTCTTTGCCCTGGAGTGAAAATTACAGGAGAGGGGCTGGGGATTTAGCTCAGTGGTGCCCTTGCCTGCCTCACAATTGCAAGGTCCCAAGTTCAATCTCCGGAACAGAAAGGAAGGAAGGAGAAAGAAAGAGGAGAGGGAGAAAGAAAAGAAAGAATGTAAAATTGTAGGAGAAACACAGAAATGTGAACTGTGGACTAGGGAAGAGGGGGTGGTTGAGATGGCCCCATTCCTTCCATGAGGAGGTAGATTTGGGTGGAGGCAAGGGAGAGCTGCAGCCAGGTCAGCATTTATTTAGTACCTGGGGTGTGTTCCCCACTTTGGTCGGGTCAGATGATGGGAATACAAGGGTTTCCTTGGAGGTTTCCAAGGGGAGGGAACGACCGACAGGCACTGTTACCAAGTTCTGGGGTGTTGGAGTCTCCTAAAGGTAGTTTCTGGGTTCTTACTGCCTTGGACAAAACAAGCACAAAAGGTAGCAAGGTTTTATATTTCTTAACGGTAGAAAAAGAAGCATGCTCTGCGGGGCCGGGGATTTAGCTCAGTGGTGCTGCCGCCTGCCTCACAAGCACAAGGTCCTGAGTACCAAAAAAAAAAAAACCAAAACCAAAACCCAAAAACAACATGCTCTGCAAAGCGAATTTGGGCCAAGTAAAAATAGGAGAAAAGATACACTACAGCGTGAAAGCAGACTCCTATGAAAAAGAGAACACAGTACCCTCAGCTCAATGGCATCGACCTTCTGTATCTCCCACATCATCAGGCTGAGGTCAGGTCTAAGCAGCCCTAAAGAAAAACTCACTCCAGTTCTCGCGAGATTTAGCGTTCCCACTCAGACTCCCTGCAGCCAGGGCCTTAGGAACCATTCTGCGCATGTGTCCTGAAAACTTTGTAAGGAACAGATCACGCCCACCTCCCCATCCAGGTTGCCACTTCCTGACCTTCTGCCTCAGCCCGAGGGACCACAACTACGAAGGAGAGGTAAGGAGAGAAGAGCCCAGCGTTGGCTGGAACATGGGGGGAGTGTAGGCGGGACAGAGATAAACCCTACGGAAGCCCCTCGGGCCATGTAGGAAGCAGGCTTTTCTCCTGAGAGCCTTGGGGAGTCAGGGGAGGTCTGAGGCAGGGGTTTGCTGTGGTCAGAATTGCACTTTTAGGCAGAAGTTTCTATCTACGGAAACAGCAAGCCTGAAGACAGTGGTTGGCTACCCCATAGGCCTCCGTACCCTAGCTTCCCACAATGCCCCTCTCCTGTCTCCTGGTTTGTTTGGCTGTTGTTTGTGGTCATGGGGAACTGAACCCAGGACGCTGTACCGCTGAGCTACCTGCTCTTTTGTGTTTTGTCTTGGGGTTTTTTTGTTGTTGTTTTTTGAGACAAGGTCTCACTAAGTTGCCCAGTCAGGACTCGAACTTCAGTTGCCTTCCCTCAGCCTCCCAAGTGCTGGGATTACTTACTCCCCCGCCACCTCCCTTGTCTCCTGGTTTGGCTTCTCCCATTCAGCCTCTCATCCCTGGTGAATGAACAAGGTCAAACCTTACTTGGGGATCCAGGATCACTGGGGTGAAATTATTCTAAAGGTCCGGCACCCCATGGCCAAGACACCAGGTTTCTGCTGCTGTGGAAACTGGGCTGCTCTCACAGGTACCCTGATGTTGAAGCCACCCCTAGGCAGGGAAATATACAAGGCAGCAGCTGAGTAACCTTGGACCAGGTGCTTTGTACTCCAGGTAACAGTTTGTCTTTTGTGGGCTGTGGCCCTTCCTTGTCCACGTCCTGGCGCTGATTTGAATTCAGCTACCAGGGAATTCTAGGGCTTTGAATGAGACTGTTTCCTTATCTGTAAAATGGCCGAGTGTAATCTGCTGGCGTAGGTTGTCTTACTACAAATGGTGCCAAGTAAAGGAAGGGGCTGGGGATATAGCCCAGTGTGAAGGGCCTGGGTTCACACCCCAGTAGTACCTCCCCCCATAAAAAAGATTTCCCAGACCCTGCTTCGGAATTCCTGGAGCCAGGGCCAGGAATCTGCATTTGCTGTGCCCTGGGCAAACCAGATTTGGGCCCTTGTGAAGCAGGAGAGTGAGAATAGAGCTCAGAACAGACACTGTGGGTGTCTCTTCTTAGCCAGGAACTGTTGGTCTGAAAGAAATCACAACCCAATGACAGTACACAGTACTATGAACCGCTTGTGGGGAGGATCAGATGTCTCTGCACCCGTGCAGTTCTTTCTCCCACCTGGCATTGTGGCCGTCCGAGAACGGCTTCTCACCAGCCAGGGCATCTGTTCAGTGCCCACAGATATTGGAGTCTCTGTGTCCCGGCTCAAAACCCTGAGCACCCTGATTCGCTCAGCTTGCATCTTGGGACCAACTCTTGTTCCCATAGCCGTAGTCAGGGAAGAGTCGTGGGAGCTGAGAGGGGCAGGCGTGAAGCCAGGCATACACCTGTAATCCCAGCTACATGCGAGGCTGAGGCAACTTAGGGGGGCCCCGTCTCAAAAAAGAGAAAAGGGGGTGATGATAGGGCTGTTGATGCCAATCTTGAATACACTGAACAACTTCCCCACCCCATCTTTTTAAAATTTATTTTTGTTTTTTTAGAGCCAGAGCCTATTTTAGGTCAGTCTTGAACTCACTGTGTAACCCAGGAAGACCTCCCAACTTGTGGCAGTCCTCCTGCCTCAGCCTCCTGAGTGCTGGGACTAGTGGTGTGTGCACCATGCCCCACCCAGCCCCAGCAACACCCTCCCGCTCTTCTCCCTCTCTCTCTGTCAGTCTCACTGCGGAGAACCACGCAGGACTCATCTGGAAGGCACAGCCACATGTGGCCTGCATCAGCCCCCTGTGTACAGACCTCTGTGTACCCATTCCTGGCCACCGCTGCTTCCACTTTGTGGCTGTTGTGAACAGCACTGCTGTGAACATGCGTGTGTGGGTCACTCCGGGTCCCAGCCGCACTGTCCAGCTCTAGTTTGAACTGTGTGAAGACCGGCAGCCTGCTGTCCACAGTGGCCGCCCCTGTGCACTGCGTCTCTCCACGCCCTTGCAGACACAACTTTGCTGTTGCCGTGGCAGCCACCCTAAGGGCTGTGGGGTGGTAACTCCGTTTTTTCTTGTTTCTGATTTTCCCATAGGGCTTTGTTCTGAGCTACTCCCCCGCCCACCCCCTTTTTGAGACAGGGTCTCACTAAGTTGCTGAGTTGCCCAGGCTGGCCTCAGACTTGGGAGTCTTCCCATGTCAGCCTCCTAGAGTGCTGGGATCATAGGTGTGCACCATCCACTGAGTTTATCTTTGCCCATTCGTAAATCGGGTTGCTTTGTGGTTGTTTTTTAGAGTTCCCTAGATTTTCTACATTCCAGTCCCTTACCAGATTGCAAATGATTTGCACGTATTTTCTCATGGACCTACCTGCTTAAAAGCCTTCATCAAAAAAACGCAAAAATTGGGCCGGGCATTGAGCTCAGTGGTTCCACCGCCTGCCTCACAAGTGCAAGGTCCTGAGTTTGATTCCCGGTACCAAAAAGTTTCTTTAAAAATGCAAAAATCTACAGCTGAGTTTAGAGCTGTGTGGATTTCACCCCGCTTGGTTGCTGAGACTGGAAAGTGGGGCGGGTTGCACCTCCACAGAATGTGCAGTCGTGAGGTAAGAGGTGAGGTTGAGGGAGGGGCAGTTGGCACCAGCTCTGAGCAGAAAGCAGGGCTCACAGAAAGGTGCAGGGCCACATAGCGATTTGGTGTCCTGAACATAGGTGTTCACCCTTCAGAATATAAAGCATCTTAGTAACGAAAACATCCTGCACACATCTTCAAACAGGGACATCACTACACCAAAGAATAAGGCATAGGATAGGTTCCAGATCCTCTGCAGCAGTTCAAGGCCATTTTCAAGCCTGAGCCAAGCCCAGGTGTGGCATTGTTTTAGCAGTGGCCTGCTCCATGACTATATGATGGCTGCCACTGCTGCAGGAATCACGGGCAGAACTTCCTGCCAGAGAACAAGAGCTCTTTACTGAATCTCTTGAAAAGCAAGAAGACCTTGCTACTCACATCTTACAGGACAAAAGTCTTTGGCACCTAAAGTCTAGCCAGTGCCTGTAAATCAAACGACTAATCGTTTAGGGTGGATGGATGTGGGCAGGTCTGAGTTGAGGGTGTCACCCCCTGCCCCGAGGGCCTCAGAATATTTCTCTGACCACACAGTGTGCCCCGAACACCCTCCCTAGGTCAGGAGGTCATGGGCACAGGTTGGCAGGTAGACGCCCAGCACCAGCAAGCTTGGGGCAAACACTGGTAGGTGAGGGCACTCCTGTGACCTCCTGTCTCAGAGTTGCCTCTCCTCGTGTCTCCCCATTCTGTGTCCCGTGCCCTGTGGCCACTGTGGTCACCAACACTGACTCAGCCTGTTTGGGAAGTCACTTCCCCAGCACCCGTGAGCTGCAGTCCTATGAGATGGGAAAAATTACTCAGCATGTAAGCGCCCTATTCCCTGAGCTGAGTTTTCTTTCCTTTTTTTTTTTGGATACAGGGTCTTGCCATGTAGTTCAGGCTCAGCTAGCACTATGTAACCCAGGCTGGCCTCAGACTTGCTACGATCTTTCTGCCTCAGCCTCCTGTGCTTGGATTACAGGTGTGGCTCACGGTTGACTTTCAAATCTCCTTCTCCCCATGCTCCATCTTCCCCCCTGCCCCTGGAGCCTGCTCTCCATGGAATCCCAGAAGTTTACTCCTGCTCTGCTGCTTTCCAGCTGTGTGGCCTGGGAAAATGGCATAACCTCTCTGAGCCTGTTTTCTCGTCTAGAAAATGGGGCCAGTACCTGCCCTGAGGTTCTAAGAACATGTGTGGCGCAGCATCAACCACTAGGAACCACACACAGTCACTGCCCTCAATTCTGTCACCAGATTAGCCAGCCTCCTGGACTGCTGGGATTATGGTGTGTGCCACCATGCCCACCTTGGCAAGGGTTTTAATGGAGGAGACAGGAGACAATCAGGCATTGCTTGACAAACTTGTTTATTTTAGCCCTTGCATCCCCCTCCCAGGCTGCCACTCTCCTGGACCCAACAGCAGAGGCGGCACAACCCCAATATGTTCAGGTAGGAGGGGAGCGTTCCCGCCTCTACCCCTAGGAGATGAGGCCACAGTACCTTTAGTCTGTAAACCTGCACCAGACTGAGCTCAACATGTTACCTTGAGCCTCTCCCCGAGCTCGCCAGGGCCTCCCATACGTCAGAGCCCCTGGTCAAGAGCTGCACCACAGGATGGAGAGGGACGGGGGAGGGTACCAGACCCTAGCAGCCTCTGTGAGGAGAAAGCAGGGCCTGCTGGGCAAAGACACAACCAGGGGCCTGGCCCAGTGAGGCTGCTGGTCCTGTCCCTCCCAACTGTAACTAAAGCAGCAAAAACACCCAGCTTTGTTGTGGCGTTTGTGGGGTGGGGGGACACACTCTACATACTTAAAATTAAATTCTCAGCCAAGCCCCAGCGCACCGATCCAGCAGGGAGCTGGGGAAAGCTTGATTGCAGACAGAAACCCCTGGTCTTCCAAAAACAGAAGGGGCCAGAGCTGAATGTGTTATCGCCATGGGCAAAGTCAAGGTGGGGGTGGTGTCCCCCGGGTCCCCATTTGGGGAACTGAGGACTGTAAACATGACCCAGGGAAGGCTGGAGTGTCCCAGCGCCCTGAGAATCTTCCTGCTTGAAGAATTGTTGGGCACTGTGGTGAGTGAGAGGATAACCCATGTGGGAAACAGGGAACCTGGTCTCTCCAGAGACACCTGGGGCATGACAAGGGTAGCTGGCAGGAGAGGGAAGCCCAACATAGTCCTTCAGCCACCTTCTCTGTCCCTGGAGCAGGACCTGGGCCCCTCCTGAGCAGTGAACCTGCACAGTCAGTCTGGGCCTCGAAGCTCCCAGGAGCCCCACCCCAAGCAGGGACAGGTGACAGAGGATCTGGCTAGGGAGTGGCCAAGAGCCCCAAGAAGGCCCTCAGCCTGGGCAAAGTCCGTCCTTCCTTGGCTGTTCCACTAGACTTGTGCCCATGCAGAGTCACTGCCTCTGGGACACCGTCCCCACAACCCACCTGCTTCCAAAAGTGTGAAGTGGGCAGGCCAGCCTGGTGCAGGAGCAAAAAGGCAGGCCTGGCAAGGTCATTGGCCGGGCACTGTCCCCACCCACGGCCAAGACCTGGCAGGAATGGCTGGGCCTGAGCCACAGTCTCCAATCAGGCTGATTCAGGCCTGTGGCCTGCAGGAGGCCTTCAGGGGTACCTGGGACTCAGCCCATCAGGCTCCTTGGATGGCTCCAGGCCCAGGTTCTCCGTGGAATCAGACATGATGGTTTCCTCAGGGCTGGGTCTTTGAAGCCACATGGATCTAAGGTCCCCCTCAGGATCAGCATCTTTTCAGAGTTTAAATCCCCTGAAACCAGGCCACTCAGGGCCCTTGGGGCTGCCTTGACCGCCATTCCCTAGACCAGGGCTTTGGGGCCAGGCACAGGGTGGCTGGGGCTTGAGTCCCTAGGGAACGGGACTGTGGTGACTTCAGGGCTGGCCTGGCTCCCGAGCCACTGGCCCCTGAGCGCGCGGACCTCCTGCCCGTACCACTCATGCAGCCGCGCAAAGGGCGCCGAGTCCGGGGGTCTGTCAGGCATAGAGGCCCTGCGTCGGCGGGGTGGCAGCGGGGGACAACGGGGGCTGGTGACGGGAGGCTCCGGACTCCACACGGCCGCGCAGAGGTCGGG
>NW_022900924.1:16581509-16584877 GCF_012274545.1 Fukomys damarensis | reverse complement strand
GTCCACCGGCGCGTCGCACGTCGCGTAGCAGGCCAGGCTGCGCTCGTTCAGCTTCATGGCGGCCGGGCCTGTCCCCACCCCGGAACAGCGTGTCTTTCACCAGACCTCCCCAGCAGTTCACAGCAGTCTTTGGGGGCAGGGGGACTGAGGCTCAGATCAGACGGGAAGCAGCCTGTGGAACTCACACAGCTCCTAAGAAGTAAATAAAGATGCTGGGCAAGGTGTCAGATGCCTGTAATCCCAGTATTCAGGAGGCTGAGGCAGGAGGATCACCAAGAGGTCAAGGCCAGCCTGGGCTACATAGTGAGATTCTGTCTCGAAAAAAACAGAGAAAGTACTCAACCTTGATTCTGCCTGGCCTCAGGAGCAAGTCCACAGCCCTCCTATTGGTCTGGGTCTCCCAAATACTGTGCAGAATTCCTGCTGCAGGCCACATACTTAACATACATAAACTCATGCCTCACAGCAAACTGCAGTGGGCAGGAAACTGGACTTACTGCCATTGGGCATATGGGGAAACAGGCAGGGTGGTTAATCATTTACCCAGGGTCACAGCGCTCTGAGCACATGTAAAATTCAACCCCGGCCTCATTATAGGCCCTGTGATTTTTACCATTCCCGGGATAAAAGCCACAGAACAAGATCTGGTTTCTTGGCTGAGGCCTGGTTTCTCCATCTTAAAACAGGGATGTGAAGAGAATCTACTCCAGGGTTGCAGGAACTTCCTTCATTCATCAGAGATGAAGCACCTGTTGTGTGCCAGCACTGTCCTAGGCCCCACGGACACAGTGATAAACCAGATGGCTGAGGTCCACCCTCCTGGTGCTGACCCACTAGTGCAGGTAGGAGGAGCACAGAATGGACAGATCCTGGAGGGGGAGGAAGAAGCCACGGGGCATGGGGAAGAGCAGCATGAGGCAGTGGGAACAGTGTGCAAAGGCCCTGCAGCAGGAACCTGCTGGTATGCTGGTAGGGAGGCAGCAGGACCTAAGCAGAGGACTAATGCCGTACAGGTAGCCACAGTGGTGTCATCTACCTTCCCCCATGCCTGTCCCCAGGGGTTCCCTGGCCACTTAGAGGACCTGCACGCCGCATTCCCAGCCTAGGACAGCAGCTAAGGTTCCCAAGAGATGAAGCAGGTAAAGCCCCTGGGATGCAGTTGGTGCTCAGTTCTTGTTCACTTGCCTGGCTGGGTGGTGCCTTGCTCTGCCCTGGAGGAATGAAGTCAGGGTGGTGGCTCTCCTGGGAGCAAGACAGGGAGGCCCAGCCAAGCCAGTGACCCAGGGCGGAGGGGTAATTGTCACCTCCTGCCTGCCTGGGTGGTCAGGAAAGGCACCCTGGCAGAGGCGATGAGTTCTGGCTGAGATTAGCCTGTCCCAGTCTGGAAGCAGGGCTGAGGCCTGATACCCTGAAGGCTCACAGGGGTTCCTTCCTTGAGCTGTATGACTTCAACAGGAAGCTGTCCCTCTCTGAGCCACAGTTTCTCCCTGCAAAATGGGAATCACATATCCCCTCTCCCCCAAATGACACCCATGTGGGCCCTGACCCCATTTCTCCCAGGAACTTCCTGTGCCACCTGCCCATCTCCCTCCTACCTTGCAGGCTACCTTCTGCTCAGCTCTGGTTGTACTCGGTTCAAGGGTGGCTCTGCAGTCTCCAGGCTGGGTGGCCCTGGGAAAGCCGCTGGCCTCTCCAGGCCTCTAATTGCATGGCTGTAGAATGGGATCATGACAGCACCTGGTCAAGGCATGTGACCCCTGCAGTGGCAGCCGTGGATGTCCTTCTGGGCTCCCCAAATGCTCCCTCTAGTGCATCCTGTCTCAGCAAATGGCCCTTGGTATCTCTGTCATCCTAACATCCAAACACTAAAGCCAGGTGACTCCAGTGTCCCTTGCTGCCTCAGCTCCAGCCACTCCAGCCTCCATCTGTACCATGCCTTGCATGCCCTGGGCACATACCCACCTCAGGGCCTTCTCCCCGCTGCAATGCCCTTGTGTGGCCAAGTCCTCATCTTTGCCTCAGCCTGACCACCACTCTTCAGAGAGGCAGCCCCCAACTGTGCACCCAGGAGCTCCTGCCACCCTCCTGTACACCAATCCAAGATTACCAGTGTCATTTCCTCCCACTGCAGGATGGTGGGGCTTCCCTCTAAACCCCAGTGGCAGGTGCACAAATACCTGTAGGAGGAATCAAGGAGTTACCTCTCAGCATGGCCAAGTAAACAGCCCCAAAGGGACTGATCTTGGGGTATCCCCATCCCATTAAGACCAAGGAGGAGCAACTTCCCTGGTGCCCAGCAGCCCTCCTTCCCCTGCTGCCCAGATGGGGCCAACCTGATCCAAGGTCCCAGCCCACATCAGACTCAGCTCTCCTATGGCCCCTGTCTCCTACTGGCAGACAAGAACCGGGAGGGCAGGGAGTTGCAGATTGCTTACTGTGAGCCCTTGGCCCCTGCCTGCCTTATCTCTGGTGCTGCTTTCCAGCGAGTTCAGAGTCCACGGCTGCTGCTGTTCTCGCTGCCACAGCCTCAGGCACCGCTGCTGATTCAACAGCCTGCGACCATGCAGGAAGCCAGGCCACCCCCACCCCCAGGCTTTGCACCGGGGGCCAAGTTCCTGCCTCAGTCTCGGGCCTGGAAGACCCTGGACAAGTCACTTCACCTTCCAGAGCCTCGGTTTCCCCATCTGTTAAGCAAGCTGTGAAAAGGATTTTCAATGAGCTGAAATAAGGACATCCCATGGGTAAACTAGGGGAAAGCCACTGAAAAACATTAGTTGCTCTGAGTTGGGGCTTTTACAACTGCATCTACACAGGGAGAAACGTGGACTTCCATTCCCCTTGGGAAGGTTGACTCAACTAGTTAATTCTACAGTCGTTTTTGCAAACTGCCTGATGGGTAGCACACATGCAGGAAAGGAGCTGTCAGAAAGGCAAGTCTTTAGCCCAAGGCGGCAGGGGCACGGCTGGCCCAGGTCAAGGGGAAACTGAGGCATAGCATTTTGCTACTCTGCGTGGAAGGAAGCCAAAACCACAAGCCCTGGGGAATGAGACTAGCTGGTCCGAGTGCCCCATGCAGTGGGCGTGGGAGAGCGCATGGCGGGCACAGAGTGAAAACGTGCTCAGTACCCCAAGAGCCGCCGTCCAGCGCTGTCCAACAGGGACCCCAAGGACGCCGGGACCTCTGGGCTCAGGGCAGCCCCTGGGCAGCAGCTGTGATGCACGGTGAGCTGCCCCCGCTGCCCTCTGTCCCTCTGTGCCCGAGGGCGTCTGGAGAGTTCCTAACGGGCTGGGACAGGGGGTCTGGCCGGGGTCGCCAGGCAGCTGGGGAAGGAAGGTTCCCTGCAGGCGGCCGGAGGTCACCGCGGCCC
>NW_022900924.1:16573749-16581145 GCF_012274545.1 Fukomys damarensis | reverse complement strand
CTTGTGACCCAGATCCTGGAACCACTCTTAAAGAGGACGCGACTGGTTCAGGAATCCCAAAGACCTGTTCCAGAAAGCGTGAGGATTTGAGCCTGGACAACTCAGTGCGGGGTAACTCCAGGCTGCCGATTGACCTGGAAAAAGCGCTGGGGCCCTAGGGGAGGCCGCACGCTAAAGTCCTAGGCTTAGAGTCGGAACTTGGCCCTGGCCAGGGTTGCCAGATTTAGCCAATTTAACAATGGCCAGCTCCATTTGGAAAAGAACCCTAGTTCCCGGAAATGTGTGATTTGTAGAAATAAAGCTGACTACAGGACAGACGTACAAGAGCGCGCTAAATGTTCAAGGTGCCTGGCAGTCCAACCCTGTACCCCTAAGGAGAGAGAGATTAGAAGTCAGCAGAGTTTGAGGGCTGGGGATTTAGCTCAGTGGTGCTGCCGCCTGCCTCGCGAATGCAAGGTCCTGAGTTCGATCTTCGGTACCCCCCCCAAAAGTGAGCAGAGCTCGAATCCACTAGGCTACTGAAATGCACCTTAGAGAGGTCTTTCACTTCTGAGCCTTCCTTTCTGAGAATGGTCTCCTGTGAAACAAAGACAAGCACGGTATATAAAGAGGACATCAGCAGATCCTATCAGTAAGTAGGAATTGTTTCAGGCAGGGTTGATTTTTTTAAATTGTATTTATTTATTTGGGGGCACACTCTTGCTAAATTGCCCAGGTTGAGCTCGAACTTGTGATCCTCCTGCCTCAGCCTCCTAGAGTGTTGGGATTACAGGACTGTTCCACTCTGCCTGACTTTAGGTGTGGATTTCATAGCAGGGGAAGTCCCTACTGAAATTCTCACACCTTCTGCTCTGCCCCAAGGCCTCTTACACACCTCCACTCTGCAGACAGCAAGAAGCCCCAGGCCTGTGCAAGAGCAGGGCCTGGAGCCTCACCCTCAGGCAGGAGGAAATGAGCCAGGAACTCTGGGCTGTTTAATCTTGGGGGAAATCCCTTCCCTGGGTTTCACTCTGCTCAGGGAGACCAGACAGTCTGGTTTTATTGTTGTGATGTGGGAATTGAAGTCAGAGCCTTTGAACTGAGCTACATTCCCATCGCTTTCCTTTTTTATTTTGAGACAGGATCTCTGTGCTCAAACTTCATGATCTTCCTGCCTCAGCCTCCCAGAGTGTGCCAACATGTGCGCTTTAATGTGTCCCCTGGAGGTTCATAGTTTCACAAGAAGAACCTGCAAGACCATTCAGAGCGATCCCTGCCCCCTGGCCATGATGATTGGTCCAGGGTAGACATGTGACCTTGGCCAAGCCAATGGTACTCACTCTGCCTCGGTCTGGACAGAGCTAGTGGAGAGCACAGCCAGCCAGAGAAAAGGTAAAAAAGCCCCTGGATCCCGCTGTACTTGCTGTCACGGGCTTTCCAGGGCAGGGAAGGCAAGGCCCCCGGATCAAGATGCTGCCAAGTGCACAAGGACACATGGGCCTTGCAGTGGAGAAGAATCCCCCTGGTCTGTGAGTCTGGGTTCTCGGAGCTACCCTGCCAGAGAGCCCAGGCAGAAATCAGCACAAATGTGGCACCTTTGGGAGGGGTCGGGTCCTTACTATTCATTTATTAAAACTGATGTGAAAATGTACATAGCAAAACTTAGCAAGTTAAAACAGGCAGCTCAGTGACATTCAGTACATCCACAATCATCTACCAACTCACAGGCATACACTTATAATCTTGGCTGCTCAGGAGGCTGAAGCAGGAGGATCACAAGTTTGAGGCCAGCTTCAGCTGCATACTGAGACCCTGTCTTTTTTGGGGGGTGTTTTTTGTTTTTGTTTTTGTTTTTGTTTTTGTTTTTGTTTTTTTGGTTTTTTGAGACAGGGTCTTACTATGTAGTTGAGACTGACATGGAACTCACTATGTAGCCCAGGTTGGTCTCGAACTCACAGCGATCCTTCTGCCTCAGCCTCCCGAGTGCTGGGATTACAGGCATACGCCACCACTCCCAGTTTCTGAGGCCCTGTGTTAAAAAAATAAAAATAAAAAGAGCTAGGGATGTAGGTCAGTGGGAGCCCTGGGTTTAATGCCTAGTACTGTAATAAAAAATAAATAAATATCACCTCTATCTAGGTCCCAAACTTGGGAGCAATGGTTGAGGGGGCTGAGGCAGGGCCTTACTGTGTCGTTCAGGCAAACCCTGTGTAGCTGAGCCTGGCCTGGAACTCATAGCAATCCTCCTGCCTCAGCCTCCCCAGTCCTCAGATTACAGGCGCACAGCATCATGCCTCATGTAGTACCAAGACATTTTTATCACCTCAAAAGGAGACCCTGTAGCCATGAGCAGTCCCTTACAGGCCCCCCTTGTCTGCAGCCCCTTGGGGAGCCATAGGCTATTTTCTGTCTCTGGATTTGTCCTTTCTGGACATTTCTGGTGAGTGGAACCAAATATGTGGTCCCGTGTCCCTGGCTTCTCCCACTCCTGTGTCCCCAGGGCCCATCCACACCATCATCCTCTTCCTGGCTAGGCAGCTCCCTGGTGTCCAGACAGACTGTATTCTGTCTGTCTGTCTGTCCATGCGTGGACCTTGGGGCATCCCCACCTTTGGGCTCCTGTGCCTCACTGTGTGTCTTTGTGGCTGCGGACTGAGGAGGTGTAGGGAAGTGGACAGTGACTCAGAGGACAGAAAGGGGAATTTGGAAGCCAGGACTGGGCTGTGGCCACTGTTGCCAGCTCCTGATGGTTTTATCTCCAAACCGTGTCTGGAGTCTGCCATGTCTTCACCTCTGCCACACGTTCCATCCCGGGAGCCATTGCCTCCTGCTAGGTCAGTAGCAATAGTGTCCTTTCCTGTTCTTCCTGCCACTCAGACACCCGCCCCTGGATCTCTTCTCTGTGGAGCCTGCAGGATCTTCTCAGGACATCTGTAACATCAAGCAATGGGAACTCTCCTGCTCAAAGCCTTGCTGTGCCTCCCCACTGCCTGCAGACCAAGTCCTGGCTCTGCCCCTGAGCACCAAGGCCCTGCTTGTCCTGGGGGTCAGCCTCACCAGAGCCTCCCTGTGCCAGTTCCTCTGTCCACTCAGTGTCAGCCACCTGTCCCCCTGCCATTCCCAGGATGCACCACACTGCAGACCTGTGGGTGTCTGAGCTTCTACGATGGCTTCTTCCTGCACCCTCGCTTCCCCAGTGTCACCCTCACCACTGAAGCCTTCACAGGGCAATCGCCCTTTCCAGGAAGGCCAGGACCCCTACCTGTCCTTGCCACTCGTCTTCCCAGCCACTCATTCAGCCCATCAGCATCAGCGGGCACTGCTTTGTCCCGACGCTAACATAGGCTAGCACGGCAGTCACATGCATGGCCATAGCAGTATTATTCTCCAGGAACAAAAAGGGAAGAGCTTTTGGTCCCAGATTGAGATCCAAATCCTAGTTCTGAGTCTGGGCAGCTGGAGGGCTCACTTCGCCTCTGTGCCTCAGTTTCCTCATCTGGAAAATGGGGACAGGGAGGGTTGTTGGAAGGATTCATGGAGCTTCGTGGCCCCTCCTGATCTGTCACTCTCTGCTTAGGGATTCCCCACCTGTGGCCTCTCTCCTGTCATATCTGCGGCATTCACCATTTTCTTCAGCCCCGAGAGATTCAAACAGGACCAACCCCATCTGGTGTCAGATAGGAGGCCTGAGGGGACCTTTGGGTGGCCTTTGGCTGGAGAGTTGAGTATCAGCCTTCCGATGTGGCTGAGTCCAGTCCACAGACACTGTGTCCGCCTCGGTTCCTCAGCCTCTGGGCTTCTTTGCTCCGTCCCACTCTCAGGCCGTAGAGGGTTTCCTGAAGCTCAGCTTATGGGCTCCCCGCTCTAAGCCCAGTGGGATGAGATCACTGGGCTGTCCTGTCTGCCCCTGGAGTCCAGTCCCACTGGCCTCCAGTCATCACCTGTCACCTGCCCATCTCTGAAGCAATCCCTGGAGCAGGGGCAGAAGGGTCAGCCCCAGGGACTGTGGGGAGCTGGGACCCACATCCCCACTCACAGGAGGTCACCCCACAGCGAATAGAGACAGCCTTGGGGACAAGAGAAGCAAACCCCATTCCTGCCCTGAGTGTCTGCTTCCAAGAGCAGTGCCAAGTGCTTCCCACCCTCTTCCCGCCTGTGCCATTGGCCTCTGCTGCCTCCAAGAAGTGAAGCGATTTGCCGCATGTCACACAGACAGATACAGCCCTGGCTGAGAGCTCTGCTCGCCCAACCCCAGCCCAGCCAGGGGTCTGGAAAGGCCTGGAGTACAGATTTCTGAAGAAGCCAGATATGGTGGCACCAGCACTCAGGAGGCTGAGGCAGGAGGGTCACTGCAAGTTCAAGGCCAGCCTGGGTGAGATCCTGTCTCAAAAGAAAGAAAAAAAAAAAAAGATTACTGAAGGGAAGTTACTCAGATGCCTGGACTCTCAGATAATTCCTTCCATCTGGTGATTAATGACCCAAAGTCCCTTTGGGTCCTGCAGAGGACACTGCAGCCTCCACCACCACCTGAGACTGTCCTTAAAGTCCCCCTGCCCTGTCTGTGTTCTGCATCCTCCCTTCTGGCTGCTTTTGGCCCTGCCAGCCTTGCTGGTGACTCAGCACTGTCACCTCCCCCTGAGGGCCACCGACCATCCCCGTAGCCCCAGACCCTTTCCCATGCTGCCTGCGGCTGGCAGGGCTCAGTGGCCTTGAACCCAGCACCTGAGGCCATGCAGCAGCACAAGTGCATTGCAGTGGCCGGGATGAGTGGGGACAGAGTGCACCATGCCACCCCCACCCCATCACCAGCTCTCATTTACGGGTGTTTGGGTGTTGGGGGCACATGCTGAGCATTTGCCCTGCCACTGAGCCACACCCTGGCCCCCCAATTTTTATTGTTCGTTTTCTAAAACTTGAGGGCCTTGGGGCTCAGTGGTAGAGTACTTGACTGGCGGGTGCCAGCTCTAAATACAACTCAGGGTAGAAAGGGCAGAGATGTGTTATGCACTCTCGCAGACGCCTGTGGTGAATGTGATGATTGCATATTGCAGACAAGGACTGAATACAACTAACTCAGGGGCATTCGCGCTTCCGCAGGGTTGTACAGCCTCCTCTACAGCGCTAAACATTTCACCACCCCACAGGAAACCCGATGGACGATGGACGAAGCGGAAGTCGCTCCCTGTTCTGACTCCCCCAGGCCCTGCAACCACCAATGTACTTTGTCTCTCCAGCTTCCCCTCTTTGAGTCCTACAAGGAGAGTGGTCTGCTTGTCTGCTTTTCTTCGGGTTTATTCACATGCAGCACGCGGCAGCTGCCGCTCTCGTTCGTTGTTTTAACACGGGCTCCCAACCTGTTTATGGCTGAGTAGTATTCCGTTGTGTGGCAATGCCACATTTGCTGACAGCCTTTTGCCGGTTGGGAATACCCAGCAAGGGTTCCGTACACACAGGTTTATTGGAGTGACCCTGTGCAGTTCGCTTGGATCTGTATTTTAGTTAACATTGATGTTTCTTTTAATGTAAATGGGGAGGGAAGCATTAAACCGTTTTAGTAATCCAGTTTATTATACAAGAAATAACCAAGAGCTGAATGTAGTGTATGCCTGTAATCCCAGAACTAGGGAGGCCAAGGTGGGAGGACTGCAAGTTCCGGAAGTTAACTACATGGTGAGACCCTGTCTCACAAGCAGGGAGAGGTGTGGAAGGTTCAGAGCGGAGGAAAGACAGGACACATCAGATCTGCGCCTTGGAAAGAGATTTTTTTTTTTGGTTTTTTGATACAGGGTCTCACTATGTAGTTGAGACTGACCTGGAACTCACTGTGTAGCCCAGGCTGGCCTCGAAATCACAGCGATCCTCCTGCCTCACCCTCCCGAGTGCTGGGATTAAGGCGTGCGCCACCGCACCAAGTTTATCTATTTTTTCTACAGTTCTATGAAACAGGTTAATTGTCCCTATTTTACCGATGAGGATTTGTGAGCTTCCTCCCCCTGCCCTGTTAGAGACAGGACCTTACTTAGTTGCAGGCAGGGCTCAAACCTACAACCCTGGTCCCTCAGCCTCCCTGGGTGCTGGAGTTGCAGCAAATGACTTGAGGTTTGAGTCACTTGCCCAAGGGGACCCAACAATAAAGGGAGAAGGCGGGCACTAAGCCAGCCCTTGTCTCTGTCTTCACCTGCCCATTTCGGTTGCCATTCAACGGCGGATTAGAGGCGTCCACCACGGAGCCTGGAAGCGTAGGGAAGGCTTGCTTGGGAGCCCGGCAGGACGAGCCCGCGGCGCTTGGAGCTGCAGGAGGCTGCTTCCGCCCGCACCGCCCAGAGCCACCAGGGGGCGCCAGAGGCTCGTGCAACCCGCTGCGGGCCAGACCAGCGGAGCGGCTGCCCTGGGAGCGCGTGGCCTGCGCTGATCCCGACAGGGGCTGGCAGAGCTGTGGGCCTGGGGTTGTTCGCCCTCTGCCGAGCTATTAGGCCCTTTAATTACCGGGATTGGAAGTGAATAATTATCTGCAGGGCCTCAAGCCACTGAGTCACTTCCCCCCAAGCCAGATTCTGCGGCTAGCGGAAGAGGGGGCGGCTGGCAGCTTCCCAGTCCGGCCCTGGGGTTGGAGGGGGGCTGTGCGCCGCTGCCGCCTCCGGGGTGGGTCGTGAGCCGAGCTCTGCAGCCTGGGAGCGAATCCCTGCTGGGCCGCTTAAAAATCCCTGCTGGGCCGCTTACAGACACAGACACACACACACACACACACACACCCCACAGAGTCCGGACTTCATTCTCTTCTAGGGCAAGGACTTGTGGCAACTTTAGGGCCTAAGAAAAACAGAGAGGACAGAAAGCAGAACCCAGGCCACGGGAAAGGAAGGAAGCAGAAGTACATGGCAGCCAGCACCTGAGCTCAGCAGATTAGACCCAGAGCCCAGGAATCTGGCTTGGGAGCTGTGACCACCCAGGGAAAAAGAGGAAGGATCTGGTTATGTAATTCTCTTCTAGCCCAGGGCAAACCTACTCTAGCAGAGGCCAAAGCCAGGCTACCCTTTCCTGAACCCTCCCAGCCCCAGCTGGACCTGGTAAGTGGAGGATGGGTTGGTCAGACACCCCAGGGCCTTTGTGAGCTGTGTATTTGTGAGCAATCGCTGCATAACAAATTACTCCCACACTGTGGCTGAAAACAAGCCAATTTTGGGTGTTTTGTTTTTGTTTTGGTTTGTTTTGTACATGGGATTGAACTCAGGACCTTTTCCTTGTGAGGCAGGCAGTGGCACCACAGAGCTAACTCCCAGCCCCTTGGGGTTTTTGTTTGTTTTTTCTTTTTTGCAGTACTAGACACTGAACCCAAGGCATTTGCCCAAAACTCCTCCACAGTCCCTTAAAGAAAAAAAAAATATGTATGTATGTATGTATGTGTGTGTGTGTATAT
>NW_022900924.1:16570292-16573715 GCF_012274545.1 Fukomys damarensis | reverse complement strand
TATATATTTGGTACCAGGGATCAAACTGAGGTCCTTGTGCTTGTGAGGCAGGCAGTGGAACCACTGAGCTAAATCCCTGGCCAAGATATTTTTATTTTGAGACAGGATCTCACTAAATTGATGAGTTACCCAGGGTGGGCTCAAACTTGCAATCCCCCTGCTTTAGCCTCCCAGAGTGTGGGGATTACAGCCTGCCCTACCACACCCAGCCAAGGCACAGTTTGGTTCAGGCTGTGGTTTGTCTCATGAAGCTATTGTCTGGCTGGGGCTGCATGGCCTCCTTCCAAAATGGCCCACCATGGAGCTGTTCCTTGCCAGCCAGTGGCAGGAGGCATCGGTTCTTCATCATGTGGGCCTCTTCTCACAGCTGCTGGAGCTGGCTCATGACATCATGGCCAGCTTCTTCCAGAGTGGATGGGTTCAAGACAGAACAAGAAGCCACAGTGCCTCTGATAACCTGGTCTCTGAAGTCACGTGGTGTCATCTCTGTCCTATGTGTTAGGCACAAGTCGTTAAGTCCTCCTAGGCCCCTGGTGAGAGAGTCAGGCTCTGCCTTTTCAAGGAGGTGCGTGTGTGTTGTGTGCATGTTTGTGTGGTACTGGGAATCAAAGGCAGGCCCTTGTGCGCAAGACGTAAGTGCTCTGCCACTGAGCTATAACCCCAGCTACTGAAGATTTGTGTGAAACATCTATGTATGTAATTTAGGCTTTGAACGCACTATGTAACCCAGGCTGGCCTCAAACTTGTCTTCCTGCCTTAGCTCTTATGTGCTCGGATTACAGGCGTGCACCACCATGCCCTGCACAAGTTCAGTTCTTTATTGTGGGGTGGGTTCCAGGGATCAAACTCCGAACCCTACGCTTACAAGGCAGGTGGAGGAACCACTGAGCTAAATTCCTGGTGATTAATTTCAGTTCTTTAACGATGCTGGCCACATCTCAAGAACTCAAAGATATTACCTTTATTATCTTTACTCTTAGGACTATCCTATTGCTATTTTATATTTGTTATCCTATTATATTTGCTATTAAAATTAATAGATTTATTATTTTATTTTTGTTACATATTTTTGACTGAGCCAAACATACTCGAGCATGTTAAGTATGCACTCTACACCCCCAGGCCCTATGTTATTTATGTTTAGAATCCTAAGCCAGTCTACTGTAGATATTATTATGAATTTTTATTACTGTTCTATTGTCACTCAGCCCCACTTCCCCCACCAGTCCTGGAGATTGAGCCCAGGAAACACTGAGCTATATCCCAAGCCCTTTTATTTTTTTATTTTTTCCTTTTTATTCTTTGAGATGGGGTCTCTCTCAGTTGTGGTTTGGGGGCGGGGTGCTGGCTGGCCGGCCTTGAGCTTGGCAAGCCTCCAGCCTGTTTTGCAAGCAGGTGGGATTCTAGTTGTGTGCCACTAACCCTATAATAGTTGGCAGTTTTATTAATTAGACCTGTTAACTACTGTTTACATTATTGATGGTTATTAGTGCTATTATTATTAATCCTGTACCAGTTTTGTTATTGATAGCATTGATCTTTGTTGATTTATTAGTGACTGGTGAGTGGATATTAATATTAATATAAATATTAGTGGTATCGACTTCTGTAGATTTATTCATCCTACTGTGGCCTTGGGCCTGGTTCTGGCTCCTGAGAGAAGCCCTGGCCTCCTCCGCAATAAGGAAGACTGGGTAGTAGGATCTGGCCCTAGGCTGGCCTTGCCTGCTTACCGGCCACCAATCATCTGGGAATGGGAGTGAACCTTCCCCCCACAGCCCCCCCCCCCCCCCCCCACACCCGGCCTCCAGCCCTGGGCGGTAGGGTTAGCTATGGCCCCCTGCGGCTGAGAATCGGGGATCCCTGCGATCGGGGGCGTGGAGCCGTGGTAGGGGTGCAAACCCTCTGCCAAAGGAAAAAGACAAGGAGAAAGGGAGCCGTTTCTGAATTGCAGGACACACAGAACCATCAGCCTGGGCTCCGGTGGGGCCAGGGGCAGAGGCCTAAGCATAAGCAAGGAAGAAAGCTCCTTTGGGCTGCTGAGAAATCTGGCGGGTGCGCGGGCGAGGGCTAGCGAGCTAGAGAGGAGGCGCCCAACTGTGATTAAAAAGGGGAAGAACCACAAGTCCCCATTTAAGTCAGCAGAGCTGCCCCCGGGGCAGCGAGAGGGAAAGTGCTTGCGGCTGGCAGATTTCAGCAACAACTTGGCAAAGGCTGCCTACCTGGCTGCTCCCAGTCAGAGGGCCCCCAGGCAGCTATGAGTGCAGGCAAGCAGCTGCTCTTCCCTGCCTCAGTCTCCCCATGTAAGGAGATAACAAGGGAGGGGGCTTGAGGGGAAAGTGATAAAATTTAAAAAAGATAATATGGGCTTATCAGTTTCCACTTCCTGAAAACCTGCCTCCTCCTCCCACCTCCTCAGATGTCACTTCCTAGTGGGGCTGCCAACTGCAGACTGGAGCTGGCATGGAAGCTCAACAGGGCATTCTGATGCTCAGACTCCTTCATGGCTCCCCACTGCCCTCAATTCCCAGACTCTCCACCTGGACCTTCAAGACACCATGTGATGGGCCTGCCTCTCCCAGCTTCATCTCTGCCCACTCATCACGGTGGATATCACCACCACTCTTGGCTTTCGTCCAAATCACCATTTATTCCCACCCAGGGCCTTTGCAGTTGCTGTTCCTTAAACTTGGAATGCCCGGGATCCTCGTGGTGGGGGAGGGGATGGAGCCTCAGGTCAAATGTTAGCTGCACCCCGAGATATAGTCAGACAGCTCCTCCCACACCACTCTATCTTGTTACTGTTTTGTCGTCTTCATAAACTGTCCCCTTCATTTATTTGTTCACGGTTTTGTGGTTTCTTCAAGGCCGTCGGACTCCAGGGATCCCACAGCTGCCTTGGCTATCTGCTTGGAGTCTGGAAATCCCCGCTTTCTGGGGTCCCTCTTCCCGCAGCCCGAGGGCAGGACAGACACTCTGCTGCCCGCAACACCAGCTGGGTTAGCAGGAGCCAAGCCCCCTGCTGCCTGCGGCATCGTGTGAGCCCACTACTCCCTTCCAATAACCAGTGGGCTGGGCGCGCTATTTCCACTTCACAGTAGAGGAAATTGAGGAATGAAGTCAAGCTACTGGCCCGTGGCGGGCGCTCGGGGAGGCGGTGGCCCGAGGCCTGGGAAGGGCTGAAGTGGCCCTGGAGGGGGGCGTGGGCGGTCGGCTTCCTATTGGGGATCAGACTTTCTCCCGCCCCTCTGCCTGTGTGGGGAGGCCGGCGACTGCCCGCTCCGGCCAGATTAGGGGCGCCCCAACGCCCCCACCCCCATGAAGACCTAGAGGACAAGGTAGGGGCCCGGTACCCACAGGCTTGGAGGCCCACAGGGCACGGTCACCGATGGCCAGGAGGCTCCCTGGCGAAGCAGACGCCGC
>NW_022900924.1:16558917-16569215 GCF_012274545.1 Fukomys damarensis | reverse complement strand
CCCTTTCCGGGCTCCTGCGACACTACCCGGCGACCCCTCCCCCCACGTGCCGAGCGTGTAATGGTAGCCGAGGCAGCCGCGGGTGCTGAGAAAGGGCAACGCCAACACCCGCGGGCCGCCCTACAGCCGCCACGGGAGGGAGCGGCCCCCCAGTTGTGCCTGGTGGCTGCGTGGGGAGGTCTTGCAGGCTGCCTTGGAAGTGAAAGTCACCCTGAGTCTGAGAATGGGTGAGCCTGTGGTGGGCAGCGCTGGGACTACGAGGATGGCCCTGTGGCCTGCCAAACCCCTCTCCCCACTCGTTGCACTGCCCAGGTGGGCCGGGCGGGGCACGCACATCTCTCAGCTTGGGTGTTCACCAAGGTTAGGAGTCTCAGAGCCTAGCGGTCTCAGGACTGGGACTCCCAAGGAATTCCCCCCACTGAGACCAGAGCAGGGGTGCTGATCCTGCCCAGCGGTATTTTCAGAGGCCTTTAATTCCTGCTGCAGAAATCCCCGCCCTTCCTTCCCTCTGGCCGGGCAGGGTGTTTTCCTTTGCGGGGGGTGCTGCATTTGAGGAACTGGGGAGGGGGGGCTCTGCCTGCCTGTCCTGTTTCTTTTTTCTTAAGTTTCCTCATTCTCCTGTTTCTCTTCCCCATTCCCGGGGCCACAATGAGGTAGTTGAGGAGGTCATTGCTTGCAGCTGGGGACCTCCAGGGAGGGCCTTGCCAGGCTGGGCTGAGTGGGAGGAAGTGAAATTGGGTGGTGGTGGTGGGGCTTCAGAGCAGAGGGCCTGGCAAAGCGACATCTGCAGAGCCAAAGTCCAGCTTTGGTGACAGGAGGGCTGAGATTTGACACACCCCATTGCCTGGGAAATGAGCATCCCTGACACCTGCTACTGCCTGGTCTTGGGGGTCAGCCAGGCCATCCAGCCTTCATTTACAGTCAGCCTCAGGTTCCCTGCCAGGGCTGTGGGTACTTGCTCCTTCCAGGGACATAAGGGAAAGTTGTGTTTGGATTTCTCATTGCCGACCTGGCAGAGTGGAAACAGCTTCAGGGGTCCTCGGCACCTGCAAGGACCAGAGACCCAGTCCTGATGGGGGCAGGAGAGCAGAGCCACCTGGGCTGGCTGGGCTCCGGGGCCAAGAAGCCAGGGCCCACTGGGGAAGACAAAAGGGTTTTCAAAACACTTTCTGAGCATTTTCCCACAGCCACTCTCTGGGAGGGAAGATCCTTCCCAGCCAAAGGGTGAACATTCCTACAACTTGTGTGAGTCCCCATGGGCCACAGAGGCAGCCAGCAGGGAAGGAGCTGGCTTGGAGCATCAGCAGTTCAAGTCTGATGGCCTTTAGGGGCTCAGTAGTGGCAGAGGAGGAACCAGAAGTGGTCATGGAGGCTGAGCTTCAATTCTCCATCTGCCTCTTCCAAAGCTGTGGGCCAGGGCAAGCAATCCTGTCTGCCTCAGTTTTTCCCTTTGTAAAATGGGGTAATAACAGGTTTGCAGTGAGGTTTTAATTACCCAGTATGTGAAAGTACCTGCTTCCTAGTACAGAGAAAGAACATAATTATGGGGATGGTGGCAGTGGTTATTTTTATCGTTATCATCAGTGTCATTGTCACTGGCTGTGATGTTCTTTGTCAGCTCCCTGGAGCACCTCCTGCGCCACTCTGGAGTTCCCTCAGTCTCTTGGAGAAGGGGTTTGATAACTTAGCATGAGATGATAGCACTTCCTTGTTTATCCACCCTGGACGCAGTTTCCTCATGTGTCACCAGAACCATAGCTGAGTGAATTCACAGGGTATTTAGGAATGGTCATCATTTTTGTTGCTGGGAAGGTTAACTCTGCTCATTTTCCTTCCTTTTCCCCCTACCCCTGCACCTGACCCTCGTGTGAGCCTCTGAACTTTGTAATTCAAGCAAGGACCTACACAGCTGCCGAGGTGTGGGCCTGCCAGGCTACTCTGCGATGTTCTCCACTCTGGGATGGAGCTGCCTCTGTGGTGGGGCAGAAGGAAGGCACCTCCTAGCTGCCAGGCTCAGTGTCACCTGTCCCTGATGAGAGGAGCCGGTGTCTGCCCAGCAATGAGGGGACCTGGCAGGAAACCATTCTGGGTCAGCATCACTCATTTTGCTGAAAAGGCCTTTGGGGAGCTGTTTATGTCTGCCACACCTTATGAGGGCTGGTTTCCTCCAGGATTTCCCATTGCTGGAATCCTAGAGTAAATTGTTAACCTCTCTGAGGCAGTTAAGCTGATATGCAACTGTGGAGCTTGAGCAGGTGGCACATACAGTGCCCAGTCTGGGCCTGGCACTCAATGAATAATAGCAGATATTATTATCATCATTATTATTAAAATGGAGGGCTTTCCTGTTAAATTCCCTGCAGTAGCATGGATTTTGGAGTCAAATCCAGGCTTTGTCAGCTTCTGGCTGTGGGGCCTTGGGCAAGTTACTTGGCCTTTTTTGGAACCTGCTCTGTGGGGGCCAAGAGACTGGGTCCCTTTGAGGGTTTTGTGAAGTATATGTGCCTAGTGTGGAGTGGGAACTTAAACTGTTAGCAGTAATTGCCCTGACTGTGTGACCTCAGGTTGTTCTCAGCTCTCTGAGCTACTAAATGGCTACCTGACAGGTGTTTAGAGAAGAGGAGGCATGCACCACGCAGAGCTCACTAAGTGTACTTGTAGTAATGCCCAAGAAAGGGTGGCACTCAATTGCCAGGTTTATGGGAAAATGGTCCCTAGGACTAGGGGTCCAACACCTTTGTTTGGGCGTGGCAGGAAGCTGCTTCCATCTGCCAGATGAGCTGCGCTGCCTGAAGAGTTCAGGGGTTGGTACAAGCTGGTGTTCCCAGCAGACCTGGTTCCAGCTGCTCACCCTCCCTGAGGAAACTGAGGCTGGCAGACTGCCCAGGGGAAATGACTCAGCCGGGGTCACTTGCTGCGTCAGGCCTAATTGGACCCAGGAGCCCTGTCCCCAGCTCTCTGGCTTCCGGGGCCTTGCAGTCCCTTGAGGACTGCGTAGGTCCAAGGCCTGGCAGCATACCCTTGGCCACATCTGGACACCCGCCTGCTTGGGCAACCAGCACCTCTGTCATGGCTCTGGGTCGTGCTGGTCCTCGCTGGCCTGCCCAACCTCGTATCCTTCCCTTCAGAGGAGACAAGGGATACTTCCCCAGGGGAGCAGGTCCTCCTGGCAGTCCTAGCCCCGCCCTGGCCGGAAACCCAGCGGCTGAGCAGATGGCTGGAAGATTTTTCCTCCCACGCCACCCTGTCAGGGGTCGGCAAGGGGGGCCAGCTGCCTGGCTGTGGACTTCCTCATGAGCCAGGCCTGGAGCCCCTGGGGGCCCCGCCCGGATGTGCCCCCCCCCAAATCCCCCCTGGCTAGCGGGGAGCTGGCTGCTGCCAGGGATGCATGTCTCCAGGGAGGCCTGGGAGGGAGGAAGTCTGTGCCCCGCTAGTAGGGGCTGACTCACAGGGTGCCTGATGGGGGGTTCTGATGGAGGGGGTGAAGGACTCCTCACAGTTCAGCTTGCTGGCAAGGTGGACACAAAAGAAGGCCTTGACATGGTGCCTGGCCTTTCAGGTCTGTCATTCTGATGTCTTCCAGTAGAGGCCTACAGGAGATAGCATGTGTGGGGAGAGGGGCACAGGAGCTATAGGCCTTGAGTGCTGGCTTGGCATCATGGGGACTGTTGGTGGCCTTCTGGGGACTCCCTTCATTAGGTCTCACCTGCCCTCAGGCAAGTAGAGGAAGGTGCCACATCCTGGGACTGGGAGCGGGTAGTCCCTGGCTTCCCCCACCTCTAGAACCCTGGTTGGGGCGGTGGCTGGCTAGGGGTGCAGAGGAAGCCAGAGGACACTTCCTGTGCTGGCAGACTGTACTGGCCTGATAAATGTTGCTGGAGTACTAGGTGACCCAAGGGGGCATTGGCACTGCCAGCTCCCCAGTGGTCCAGGGAAAACCCTACCCCTCAGCTTCCACAGGGCCTTTGACCCTGCTTACTTGTTCACTAGGTAGCTGGAGATGAGGGGTAGAGTGCACTGGAGTCCCCCTGCTCTCTGGCTTCCTTGGGTACTTGGTGCTATGGTGCATAAGACGTCTGGGTATGGTGACACATGCCTGTAATCCCAGCACTCTGGAGGCTGAGGCAGGAGGATTGCTGTGAGTTGAAGGCTAGCCTGAACTATATGGCAAGACCCTATCTCAAAAAAAAAAAAGAACAGAAACAAAAAAGAACACAAATATTACCTGTGGCCTGGAGTCCACCCAGAGGCCTCCTGGG
Organism: Fukomys damarensis; assembly: GCF_012274545.1. Lineage (NCBI taxonomy): Eukaryota > Metazoa > Chordata > Mammalia > Rodentia > Bathyergidae > Fukomys > Fukomys damarensis. The sequence goes on along the minus strand of NW_022900924.1, from coordinate 16,564,956 downwards.
AGGAGGTCACCCATGTGTGGGTGTGACACTTCCTGCCCAAACATCGGGGAGCTGGGGCTATAGAGTGGGGGCAGCTGGCCCAGCTTGCTTTACCTTCACATGGTACACCTGCAAGTGGAATTCCCATAGTGGGTGGAGGCTTTTAAGCGTGCAGCCTGGTCATTAAAGAGAAATGTGTTTTCCTGAATTCTCTTACTACCCAGGGCCCTGAGAGAGAGGAGAGGCTGTTGAGCCCTGATCTCTGGGGTCATGGGCCAGAGGCTCCCAGCTGTTTGGGATCTGAGGATGGATGTGCTGGGGTAGGGAGCTCTGGGCACATGGGCAGCTTGCCTGTGGCAGGCCTCCAGGAGACACAGCTGCATTCCTCGCTCAGCTCTCGATGCAGTCCCAGTCCTGTGGTGGGTGGAGTGGTTGTTCCCATGTGTTTGCTGTGGGGACTTGGGGGTGTAGTACCAGGATGCACCAGTGCCACATTGTCCTAATCCTTTCCGCAGCTGTAGGATTTGGAGAAATCTTGGACACCCCCAGAGCTAGCAGTTCCCTGCCCCAGAAGTCCAGGTTGTGCATATGAGACAGATGCCCCAGAGGCATAGGCCCCTCTGTGTGGAAGGGGGTGCATCCCTCCAGCTGTCCAGCTCTGGTGGCCCAGGTGGTGTGCCCTGTGGTAGTGTATACCTGCTGGCTCCTGGGTCCACTAGCAATTGCTTCCTGCCTATAGCTGCTCAGCCCCAACCCCAGGGTTGTCAGTCTGATCACCTGCTCTTCCTATGCTGGCACATAGTAAGCACTCATCAGTGCTGCTGCCTGGCTCAGGATTTAGGAGGGGACCACCTTTGCAACCTGGTGACCCTCCTGCTCAGCAAACATCCCTGGCACAGTCCCCTTGCTGGCTTGGGCTTGGGCTGCAGCTGACTGCCTGGAGCTGCAGCCAGCGGGAACTGTGCCTCTCCCCTGCGAAGGCATTTTGTTTGGGCTCCTGTGACACCTGTCAGCAGCCCAGCCCACCATGAGCAGGCTGTCCCCTACGCTGCTGGGGGTAAGAGGCCTTCTGCTTTTCTAATTAAAACAGTATTAAGACTGTGGCAGCCACTGGTTTCCAGCCCCATGCCAAAAACTTCACAGACACTTCTTAGAGTGCTGCCAGCTGGCACCAAGGAAAAGACATCAGCCTGCCTTGTGGTTGGGGACACTGAGGCACAGAGAGGGAAGCCCACATATGTGGTAAGGACAGACAAGCAGGATGTGAACCCAGTTGTGGGTGGCAGTTCCAAGTCATCTGAGTGGTGTTGCTGTGGTTTTCTGCAAGTCCCTCACCCTTCTCTTGGATGTTGGGAGCCTGAGTTCCCGGGGCTACCAAGCTGCTATCCAACCCTGGGTGTGCGTTAGCTCGTACAGCTCACAGTTCTGGGGCCACCTGCTCCATCTGGGGCGCAACCCCAAAGTGAGGGCAATGGATGGTGTCCCTCAGGTTTAGCCAGCTGGGATGCAGCTCTGGCCCTCTTTGGCCAGCAGCATGACCGGGAGCAATTCTCTCCTCCCACACTTCGATTATATATGCAGGGTATTCAGCCCAGAAGGGACATAGAAAACCTGAAATGGTGTCATTTATTGTATTGTTTTCTTATTTTTGCACTGTGACTTTCTAGCCATTTGGTGGCTTTGGGACCCAGACAGTTACTGAGAATTCCTAATCCAAGCAGGAACTGAGTGAGACATTTATATCCCCTTGTCTCCCTCACTCATTCAGTGACCATGCATTGGGAAGTGAGACCCCTTGGTGTGTTTAGCTCCAATCAGATGCTGTGTGGTGCCCACTGTGTGAGGTTTCTGTTATTCACTGGCTCTGGGGGAGTTCCTGGGCCTCAGTTTTTCCTTCTGTGAAAGGGGAGCAGTTAATTGACAGACCTCCTAGGGCGGTGGTGAAGCTCAAGGAAATGGTGAGAACAGTGCCTGGAGCGTGGCAAGCATCAGCAGGTGTCACTGCAGGGGATGGGGGCTAGATGGGGTGCAGGGCACAGAAGGAGGGCACCCAGCCCCGATCTGGACAGGGTTAGGGTATGGAAGCCTCCTCCTGAGGTTTGGCCCTATAGGTCAGCTTCACGGCTGACATGGGAGGGTGGACAGGAACACGTGTTCTGGAAACAAAGGCTCAGGGTGCCCAGAAGGCAGGCTGGCCCTGGGGAGGCGGGCTTTGGTTGACGTTGCCTTCAGTGTATCCACCAGAAGAGCCAGAAGTTGTGAACCCATCTGATCGTTTGATCGGGTGTATGCTATGGACTGGGACAGAAAGGGAATGAGTCCTGGCCTCAAGGAGGCCACATTCTGGTAGGGACAGCCCTGGTGAAATCACCCTAACTGCTGGATGGTAGCATGTGACCAGGCTGCTAAAGGACATATTCAGGAGGGGATGCAGCTTTTCTGTGCTCCATTGGGAAAAGACAGGTAGAAGGACTGGTAGTACCAGCACTGTGGCTGGGGTGGGCCACATGGGGCCACAGAGATGCATGGAATCCTCTGGGATCAAGCCCCTGTGGGCACCCCAAGCGCCTTTCTCACTCAAATCAAGGCCTGGTTGTGGGGGACTGTGGGGCTGACCCGATGTGGGGTATGATACCTTACAGCATCAGAACATGGGGGCCTAGGGCAGATGTGGCCCTGCTCTTTTCCTCCTGAAAGCTGTCATTGAATACTTCACTGTGCAAAGCAACTGCTGTGTGCAGGTGCTGAGACCCCTGTGACTGTGTGCAGAGCACTGTCCCAGAGAGTGCTCAGAGGCTGCATGCCGTGGGGTCACTGCTGAGGCCTGGAGTGGAGGCCAGAGCCCTTGTCACAGCTGTTCCTGTGTGCCACTGTGAGGGGGGTCACATGACGGGAAGGTGCATGGGGGGCATTTCCTGGCACAGTCCTGCATAGTGAGCCCCTTTTCCTGATCCTCACAAACCTGATTGGCATCTGAGGAGACCAAGCATCAGAAGGCCACATAGTTATGTGGTCACCTTTGCAGTGGGAGCTCCCAGAGGGCAGGAATTTTTGTCTGTCTTCTTCACAGTTGTGTCTCCAGGGCCCAGCGTGGTGCCTGCGCATGCACAGTAAGCCCTAAAGAATATTTGGGGGAATAATTGAGGAAGAGTGGACAGAGGCCGCCTTCATACCCAGGCCCATGTGGTCCTGCAGCCTGTGTCCCACACTTCTGCCATGTCTCATGATGGAGTGGCACTGTTCATGCAGGGTGTGTACAGCTTCATGCCAGAGCAGAGAGGGCATTTTCCATTCTCCATCCTGAAGAGCAGATGTGGACATGTCCCTGCAGGGGCCCCAGCCCAGCCAGGTTGAGGGCAGCAGAGGGGGAGTGGGATTGGCCTGCGGCCATAGGGTTGGAGGGATCCCTGCTTGGGGTGAGCAAGTGAGACTTCCTGTCCTGAGTCCCCATCAGAGCAGGAGACTCCTTTCTCCTTTTGTGAGTTTCATTTAGTTATCCATCCCCCTTTTTTAAATACGAGTTTCATTTAGTTATCCACCCCCCTTTTTTTAATACTGAGGATTAAACTCCAGGACCTTTACAGTGAGTGACATCACTATGCCTTTTTATTTTTTCATTTTGAGACTGGGTCTCACTAAATCACTTAAGTTGCCCAGACTGGGCTGGAATTTGCAGTCCTCAAGCCTGTTTTTGTTTTTGTTTGTTTGTTTGTTTTTGTTTTTGCTTTTGGTACTGGGGATTGAACTCAGCCCCTTGTGCTTGTGAGGCAGGCACCAGAACCACTGAGCTAAATCCCTGGCCCCAAGCCTCAGCTTTCAGAGTGCTGGGATTACAGGCACTTTTTATTTGTGGCTTTATATTTTTTCATATAGACATCAATATACTCACACTGTAACATTTAAATAAGGGTGGCCACAACCATCCCTTACTCAGCTTTTTCTGGATTCTAAGGTTTTTATATTTAACTCAGTATTTCTTTTTATTTGGTACTGGGAATTGAATCCAGGCCTTCACACTGAGCTACATCCTCAGACCTTTTAATTTTTTAAATTTTGAGACAGAGTTTCACTCAGTCACTAAGTAAGTTGCCAGCTTGGCTTGAATTTGTGATCCAGTTTTGCCTCCTCTTGTCCTGGGATTACAGGTGTGAGGCACCATGCTAGCTTCAGCTCAATCTCCATTACACTCCCACGAGGTAGGCAAGGTGGTGGCTCTCTTTTGACAAATAGGGAAACTGAGGCAGAGAGGAAGTAAGTCACTCAGGGTCACATAACTAGTTAAACACTGTTGCTGGAATTTGAACTCAGGCTCCTGAATCTCCTTAGCCATATTCTACATATAGGTAGGACACTTTCCTAGGCTATTTCTTCCCTGCACCCCAGATTTGGTTTGGGGTGTGACCACTGTTTTCAGATGAGCTTGCTTTTGCCAGGCCTTCTTGCCCACCATATAAAGCTGTTACTGCAAATGCATAAACTGTAGTTTGGTTTTCTGTGTGTTATGTAGACAAAACTGTACATTTGCATTGTTCTGCGGTTTGCTTTGTGGCTTACCCATGTGCCTTGGGGTGCTCCTGGAGGCGGCGGGTAGGACCTGCTATGCCCTTTTCAGTGGCTTGTACAGCATTCCACCCTATAGAATGGGCTCTAGTTCATTTCAGTAGCGCCTGACTGTTGGGCATTTGGGTTGTAACTAATTTTCCACTATTATGAACATTGCCCTAAGAAGTATCCACCAGAAAATTGTTCTGTACTTGCCTTCTGTGCATATGAGCAAGTGTATATCTCAAACACCTAAGCACGATGAGTTGCTGGGTTTAAAATTGGTCATGTCAAGAATAAGCAGCATTGTAGGGGAGTTCCTATTTCCTAGCCTCTTCACCAGCACTCAGTATTAACTAGTAATTTAAAATTAATTGACTTTTTTTTTGGGGGGGGTACCAGAAATCAAACTCAGGACCATTCACTTGCCAAGCAGGCGTGGTGCCAATTAATTGTCTTTTTGAGTCACAGTTATGCAGTATAGTGTAAGCTAGCCTGAAACTCCTTATATAGTCCAGGTCAAGAACTATTGATTGTCATGAACTATTGATCACCCTGCCTCAGTCCCCAGGTGCTAGGATTAAAGGCATGTGCTATCACTCCTGGTGGTAATTTTTATTTTTTTATTTTTGTGGCACTGGGATCAAATCCAGGGCCTTGCACAAGCCAGGTGAGTGCTCTAACCAACTGAATTCCATCCCTAGCCCCCCCCACCAACGAGTATATATATATTCTCAATGTTTTGTTTGTTGGTTGGTTTTTTGAGACAGGGTTTTGCTGTGTAGTTCAGGCTGGCCCTGAACTCACGGCAGTGCTCCTGCCTTAGCCTTGCTAATGCTGGGATTACATACAGGTCCAGCCTTGTTACTGGGTTTTAACCTGGCTCCTGGAAATGCTAGGTAAGCACTCCACTGCTGAGCTACATCCCTAGCCCTTTTTCTCGTTCTTCCTCCTCCTCCTTTTCCGTTTCCTTTTCCTTTTTTCCTTCTTCCTCTTCCCCTTTTTCCTCCTCCTCCTTTTTTAAATTTTGAGGTCGTCTTGCTATAAATTGCCCAGGCTGGCCTCAAACTTCAAATCCTCTTGCTTTGCCGTCCTGAGTAGCTGGGATTACAGGTGTGGGCCGTTTTTTATTTTGATGCTGTGCAGGTGAATAGCTTCTAGTGGTGGCTCGAAGTGCAGTTCCTCCTCTGACCTCCATCCACTTAATGCGGTTTCAGTTGCCTGTGGTCAACCAGCGTCTGAAAATATTCTGTGGAAACTTCTAGAAATAAGAAACAATACATCTGAAATATCCCTGTCTCGGCTAATGTGATTAGATGTTCCCCGCCGCGAGTCCAAGCTGTATAGGCCAAGCATCCAGGCCCTCCTGGGGTGGGAGGTGCTCTTGGTTTCGGGTCTCTGGCGTCCCCACCACCTGCGCCAGTCGCTCACCCTGTGCCCTTTTGCCTTTCAGCCCGGCCGCCCCGCCTCGGTCTCCGCCATGAATGGGCCCACCCTGCAGACCCCCACGCCACAGCC
>NW_022900924.1:16555955-16558552 GCF_012274545.1 Fukomys damarensis | reverse complement strand
TGGGGAGCTGCCGGCTGCCTGTGGCCCTGTGGCCCCAGGTGAGGCACCTGCTCGGCCTGGCCCTGCCCGGAAGCTGCTGCCCTGGAGCTTGGCCCGGGAGCCTCCGCTTGATGCCCTCAAAGAAGAGGTGCTGCGCTACAGCTTGGCTGATGAGGCATCCATGGATAGTGGTGTGCGCTGGCAGCGTGGGAAACTGGTGCTTCGTCGTGGACCTGGCCCAGCCAGAGGCCTAGAGCACATTTTGGAGCTGTTTGACCCGCCCAAGGTGAGCACTGCGCAAGGGGACCCCTGGGGAGGAACATTAACGTTTTCCGGTCTGTGCCCTCCAAGTGCCTGTAGGAAAGTAGGACATTTTAATTGAACCTTTTATTGTAGAATCTGTTGCAAAGAAAGTACAAGATTCAGTATTACTGTATGCTTTTGTCATAATTTAGGAACCTGCCCTGGCAAGTCACTGTTATGGAATTCCATGAATTTTGTAGCTTATCCAAGGAAGCTGGTTTTGAGTCACACAGGTGGTTGTCATGTGGGCTAGATCCAAAGTCCTTGAAAATCCTGAAGTTAGCTGATAGTGACAAATGGAAGTTTTATTTCCGGCGGGGGGGTGGTCAGAACTGTCAAATTCCTTTGTGTAGCTCATGCTTTGTCTGTCTTCAAGTTAATAGATTTTGTCACACTGGGCCTGGTGGTACAACCTGTAATCCCTGCACCCTGGGAGGCTGAAGCTGGAGGTTGCAAATTTGAGCTGGCCCTGGGCAGTTTAGCAAATAGTGAGACTGTATCAAAGTAAAAAAGGGCAGGGGATGTAGCTCAATGTGAAGGCCCTGTGTTGAACTCCCAGCACTGCTAGGGGCTGAGGAGCCCCTGTGAGTTTGATCCCTCATACCATACACAAAACACTTTTGTCCTTCTTGGCAGCCAGCCTGAAGCTGCAGATCATGCACTCTGCACACTGAGCTCCATCTTTGGGTCAGGTGTGTGGTCCTGTTATGTGCCAGGGCCTCGCTATAGGATGAGCGGAAGAGAGGCGAGCTCTCTGAGCACTGCTGGCGTGGGCTGGGTTGGGGGATCTGCATTCCAGGCAGGCAGTTGAAGGAGAAGCACAGGTGAGCCCTGACGGTCTGCGGGAAGGGAGCTGCGGGGGAGGCTTCTCCCAGTGCCCTTGCTTGCGGTGACCTTTTTAAACTTCAACACAATGTCATGTGCATCTGCTGAAGCTGTGACTGCTTTCCACGTGTGTACACCCATGTGACCCAGCATCCGAGGGCTCCCCATGCTCCCCATGCCAGCACCATACCCCACACATAACTCGACTGCTGTTGCACAGGTCAGATGTCTCTGAACACCATGCACATGGATCATACAGCCCGTCGCCTTTGTCTGGCTCTTTTAGTGTGTTAGAGATTCATATGTCCTTCCATGCATTGAAACAATCCTTGGTTTTGTTTTGTTTTGCACAGCTGGGGATAGAACCCAGAATTTTGCACATGCTAGGCAAGCATTCTGCCACTGAATTAAAATCTCCAGCCCGTTTTAGTTTTTTATTCTGAGCTAAGGCCCCAGTTGCCCAGGTTGACTTTGAACTTGGGATCTTGCCTCAGCCTCCTGTATAGCTGTGATGGCAGGTGTATGCCACTGTTCCTGGGTCTACTTTGGGACTTGGGTGAAGTTTATGTGTGGGTCTTTGTGGGAACACATGCTGTCATTTCTCCTGGTTGGATTCCTCAGGGTGGTGTTGCTAGATCATAGGGTAAACACGTGTTTAGTTTTTAAGAAGCCGCTATATATTTCACAAAGTGGACACCCCATTCTGTGTCCTTGGCAGCAGTAGCTCATAGTTCCCTGATTGCTCATTCTCAATAGAACTCTGGGTTGGTTGTGCACCAGTGTCTCTTCTAGTGGGGTGTGTGTGTGTCTGGCTCAGGGTTGTTTTAATTTGCACTCTGAGAAGTATCACTGTTTATTGGCTGTGGGAGTTCACTCTTTGGTGAAGCACCTGCGTTTCGATTCTTGCTGTCCTGTGTGAGAGGTTTTATACATTCTGGACGCTTGTTTAGCATGGAATGTCCTTTACCACCTCGTGGGCTGCCTTTGTAACCCCAGAGTCCTTGAGTCTAATGAAGTGTCTTTATCGGTTGCCTCCCTTTACAGGTGGTACCATTTGTGTCCTGCTTCCGATGTCTTTCCCTGAGCAGGGCCATGGTGACACTGTATGCTCTGGTCTGCTGGAGGCCTTGCTGTCTGGGCCTTCACACTTTGGACTGGGAGGCACCTGGGTCAGCTGTGTGTTCAGTATTAGGTGGTAGGTGCCATGGTCCTTCCTTTTCTGCCTGTGCCATCCCTGCTATGACCATCTTGGCCTGCTGGACTGTAGCATCACATCCATCCTGAGTCTGGGGTGCATCGGGGGCTGTACCTTGGGACAATGTTCAGTTCTGTTGGCCAAGGCAGCCGTCGGGCCAACATTCTGTCCTGTTGCCACCATTTTGCATGAGTCTCACAGGGTGACTTTTGGACTGAGGGACTGGATCCAGGCTGTGATAAGAAATGTTCAGCATGGTTTCCTTTTTTTTTTTTTTTTTTTTTTTTTTTTTTTT
>NW_022900924.1:16523022-16555538 GCF_012274545.1 Fukomys damarensis | reverse complement strand
CGCTTTGTTTTTTTTTTTTTTTTTTTTTTTTTTTTTTTTTTTTGAAACAGGGTCTTGCTATGTCGTTCAGGCTGGCCTTGAACTATGTATCCCAGACTAGCCTCAAACTAGAAATATCTTCCTGCCTCAGCCTCCTGAGTGCTGGGATTACAGGTGTGTGCCACTATATCAACTTATTCAGCATGTTTTGCAGAACAAGGAAAGAGGTCATAGTGAGGAAGCCCATGAAGCGGTTGTCCTGAGGACTGAGCCTCAATTCCGTGAAGCCTTCAGAAAGCTCCATGTACAGACAAAAGCTATTTTCTCCTTATTCGTAAAAAGCAAGGACAGCCCCAGATACGATCTTACCTGTGTGACCTTGTGGGCTTCTGTCCCTGTAAAATTTCACTTTGAAATGCAATTTCTGCTCACAGTGACCATCTGGGAAGTTGGTATCAGCAGTGGATGGCCCTGGATTGTAGGGTGAATCCTTGTCTGCAGCTTGGGGCTGCTCTCCCAGTCCCAGCTTCCCCCTGTGCTCCTGGGCCTCAGGGTGGGGACTGGGGAGTGGTTGGATCTACAGAGCCAGCACTTGTGTTTTACGGGTGCCTCTGGGCTGAGAATGCAAGTTTATTTCCAATGCTGGGCTGGCCCTCAGGGCCCTGATGGTGGCTCCGGTCAGTGTCCTTTGGGCTCTGCTCCTCTGGGGAAGCTACATGTGGGTACTGCTGTCCCATGGGTTTGGCCTGGGCCACCTAGGGCTCTGTCTGAGGCTCACAGTTGCTGTGATGTGGAGGGTTTACAGAGTGGGTTATGCCCAGTCTGGCCCACCAGAGTCTGGCCCGACAGCTGGTTGGGAACATTTGGGCTGGTCCTGGAGTCTCAGAGCATCTGGTGTCCAGGCTGAGGGTCTCAGACTATTGAGTCCTGTGTGTACCCATCTGTTGGTGGTCAGCCCTGATCTTGCCCATGGGAAGGGCTGGGGCTTTGGATTCACTTCTGAACTGTTATCTCAGGAGCTCTGTTTGGAGGGGACAGGTACCAACCATCCTGGCGCCAACCCAGAGGAGCCCCCTGCGGCTTGAAGCAGGAAGAACATTGGAGCACAGCAATGGCCAGAGGACTGTCACCTACTGTGTCCCTAAGGCTCAGCCAAATAGACTTTCCTAGAAGTCCCAGGCTGGGTGGCCCAAGGCTTTGGACCAGACTCCCTTGTAGCCAGGTCAGCTCCCCATGAAGTGCAGTGACCCTGACTCTTCCCCTCAACCCTCCCCTCTCAGAGTCTTAGTCTGCTCGTCTGTGTGGTAGGGGTGATACCCGTGGCCACTTGAGGGCCACCATGAGGACTGCAGTGGGAGAGAGCCTGTTCCCAGGGGCATGCAAAGGGAAGCCACAGTCTGCTACAGGTAGACGAGGTCAGAGGAGACATTGCGCTGTCCCAAGGTCAAGAGATGGAGAAGTCACAGTCCTGGTTTCAGTGCTGTCCCTGCAGCTGGGCAGGAGCCAGAGCGACCCCTCCTGCTGAGCTCTGGTCCTTGGTACTTGGGAGGAGGCCTGGCCTCTGCTAGGGAACAGCCCTAGTGGCACCTCAGCAGGAAGTGTAGGCCTCTGGACCTCTGTAATGCTGGGCCCTGGGAGCACACACACCAGGCAGGCAGAGCTTGCAAGGGCAGAAAAAGGGGTGGGGCCAGAAAGGTGGTGGGGTCTTTAGGCCATGGGAACAATCAGAGGGCTTAGGCCCAAGGCTGCCTGGTGGGGACAGTGGGCTAGAACTTTTGGAGCCATCTGTGGCCTCAAGTCAGGTTGGGGAGAGAGAGCCTGACTTGGTTCTTGCCCTGAAAGACCCTGGGCAGGCCTGGGGGAACCTGGTCTCCCTGTGTGTATGGTGGGCTGCTGAGGGAGTGTGGGGCTCTTAACAGACACTGCCTTAGGCCCACTCAGCTGTGAGGCAGCTGCTGTGACATCATCCATCTTGCAGATGGGGACACTCAGACTGAGAGAGGCCAAGCGACTTTCCCACCATCTCTCTGCTGGTGAGTGGGTGAGGGGATGGAACCTAGGCAGTGCCCATGCCCTCAGAAGGACCTGCCACTGCTGTGATTGTCTTTGGTATGGTTTCACCTGGGGCCCTTCCTGGCTGACACATCTGCTTTGGGTCCTGTGGCTATTGTCCAGGTCATCGTTTACAAATGGGTACACTGAGGTCTGGGGAGGGGGCTGGGCAGTGACCCTTCACATGGCTTTTATCTGTGTCTTCCAATGCCCAGCCTGGCAAAGAAATGCAGGAAGGCAGTAGGGACTCCATGGGCCTAGTTGCGCACACCCCAGCATGGAGGAGGTCTGGCTAGGCCTTGGGGCCAAGTCAGTGTGCTCAGAGCTGTCCCCTGTGCTCCTTGGGCAGGGGACTGGGCCTCAGTGTCCTGTCCTGGTGTCCAGCAGTGGACAGTGCAGGGTTGGTGGAGCCCCAGTGGGGTGGCCCTCTCTGGAGTGAACCTGACCATGAGCCAGGCTGCCCAGATGCACATGCTGCACAGATGAGGAAACTGAGGCCTGGGTGGGGCCTAGGGAGCCCCTGCCACCCCATCTGGGCCTGTGGGAAAGAGGAAGCAGAGAGCAAGGACGTCCGCCGGGGCCTGGCGGTTTCCTCTGAGGTGGGAGCAGGAGCCGAGGCACAGCGGGCAGGAAGCGGCCAGGCGGGGCGCGGCCTCCTGTGGGCGCACAGGCCTGGGTGTCAGCATTGCCCTGCGCACTGTGGCCTTCGGGGAGGGTGCTTTGCCCACTCAGTGCTTGGCTTCCTCACGAAGGCACAGCTGAACAAAAGGCTCTCAGGGTTGGTCAGGCTGTGGAGTCCTGTGTCCACTGTGCTTGTTGCCTTTACTGTTGCCCATGTGTCAGGCACCAAATTTGATGCAAACCCCGTGGGGGGGGCATTTCACAGTTGAGGACCCTGAGGCCCAGAAAGATAGAGGCACCTGCCTGAAGCCACACAACAGGGTGTTGGAGGATCCAAAACGGAGTCTTGTGTGGGCCACCAGGGCTGGAGCACCAGGGGCTGGGGCAGAATGAACAGCCCTGTCCAACAGCACCCAGGTGCCCCAGTGGGCACACCACAGGGCTCCCCAGCCCACCTCACTCTGCCCTGTGCTGCATGTGGTGTGGGCAAGTGCTGCTCCCGTATGGGCTGTGAAGGGGGCAACCATGGACTTGATCTGGATGATGTAGGTCTGGTGAGGGAAGAAGGGAGCATGCAGGGTGCTCTGGGGTCCCCAACCACACAGAGTAGCTCCACTGGCTACCTTATTGGGGTTCTGAATAAAATCGTTTTTGAAAAAGTGCTTTGCCACTTAGAAGAAACCCTGACCGCGCGGAGACCGCAGGCAGATTGTATTGGTGCCTTCCTTTCTGCTCAAATTCTATGAATCCACAGCCTGGAAAGTTCCCCACTGGGAGGGGCTGTTATCGCCCACCCTGGTGCCTGGGGGCCCTGTTCCCCCTCCTGCTCCTGCGCCAAGGCCCCTGAAGTTGGTCTTGTGTTTGGGGGCTGGGTGTTGAGATGCGGCCATCCTGGAGTCAGGGCTGTGGGCTCGGAGGCTGGGGTCAGTCTGGGGATCGTGGGTGCAGCGGAAGGGCAGGCGAGACGGTCTGAGTTCCAACCTTGTTGTGTCTCCAGCCTGAGAATTTGGCTGCTGTAGAACTTGGAAACAGCCCATTTGCCCATCAGTTGGAGATGGGATAAAGAAGATGTGGTTTTTTTTTCTATAAAACGGAATACTACTCAGCCATAAAGAATGAGAAATTACTCATTCATAGGAAAATGGATACATACTGAGGATATACTCTTAAGTCACACGTATAAATACCAAACAGTTTCTCTGGCGTGACTAAACTGTAATAGTACATAAGATCCTAATGAGATAACTGATACTGTGAAATGGGAAGAAAGGGGCTAAAGGTGTAGGGAAAGTGGTAAAGGTAGGGGAAAGGTAATAAGGGGAAAAAATATGAGAAAATGAAAAAAATTGAAATAAAGTGTTTGTAAATGGGGAGGGGAGGAAGGGGTGAAGGAAGGGCAGGGACAAGGGGCAAAAATGAGAACCGAGACCTGTCATGTAAAGGTACGAGATCTCAATAATGAATGTAACTGTACTATGTCCCTAAAATGTACCAATAAACTCAATAAAAGAAAAAAAATCTGAAAAAAAAGGGGGCCCAAGCCGGCCTTATGGAGTTGTTTTGAGTGGCCAGCGGGGCTGGCAGGACCGGCTCCCACCCCTAGGGCTCCTTGCACTGGTAGCGCCAGGTCCAGGCCCCTGACGGGCAGTAGCAAGACTGGGCATCTCCGGCGGGCAGGGCTGTGGAAATCCCCCGCCTACCGCGCGGTGGAGGGAAAGGAAACGGAGCGAACAGTGGGGGAGGGGGCCGCAGCCCAGGTTCCTGTCTCCTGGAGCTGCCCGGACAGGAACCTGGGTATGGTGCTCATCTCGGGGAGCTCGAGGGTCCCTGACCCGGGGACAGCCACCCCTTCCCTGGCTCACAGGTTCCCCTGCCTTAGGCTGGGAGACATGGCCATCACCCAAGGCTCCCTAGGGAGCTGAGATGTGGCATTTTCTCTGAAAGCTGCGGTAATCTAGGAAACCCTCTAACATGCAGCAGCCTCCACATCTGACTTCCCAGCGTGTTTGGCTTTTCAATTTTGAAAAAACTCAGGGCAGAAATTATGTATTAAAAGTAAAAAATAACCGAACGACTACATGTCTCCTCACTTTAGAGGCTGAGCCATGCACTTTTGCCTTCATAGTCTTTTCTTGTCTAACTCCCCTCCACCCACAAACAGCAATTCCTTCAGGGTCTGCTCGTCTTTCTTTTATTGTGGTGTCAAGGTTGGAACCCAGGGCCTCATGCATGCTAGGCAAGCACTCTACCACTGCATCCCCAGCCCCTTTTGTCTGAGACAGGTACTTGCTAAGTTGCCGAGCCTGGTTGTGAACTTGACCCTCCTGCCTCAGCCACCTGAGGAGCAGGATACGATTTGCTCCTCTTCTTGCAGACCCCAAAGCCTTCCAGGCCCTTGATTACTGCTGGGGATATAGGTGGGAATTGTGGGGGGAAAAAACTCCAGTCCTGTGGGCCTCACGTCCCTCAACTAAACTGTGGCCTTGCTTTTTGTTTCATGATCTTGAACCTTTTTCTGTATTCCTAGTTTTCAAGTAAGTATTTTTAGCTACACAGTGATCTATCTACTGGTACAAATAGTCCATGATAAGTATATCTCATCCCTTTTTATTATTTCTTTCAAGACGGGGTTTCCCTGGCCTTGAACTCACTATGTAGCCCAGGCTGGCCTCAGCCTGCCAAGTGCTGGGACTACAAGGCATAGGCATCACTCCCAGATTTTCATTCCTTTTATTGTATGGACACATTTTTGACTGTTTTGCTGATGTAGATAGCCTGTGACAAACATGTGACAGTTTTTTTTTGGCTTTTTTTTGAAACAGGGTCTTGTTACGTGGTCCAGGCTGGCCTAGAACTTGCAGTAATTCTCCTGCCTCAGCCTCCCAGTGCTGGGATCACAGGCGTGCCCCACCCTGGCCAGCTGGCACAGGGCTCTAGGATCACTTGGAATGTGTGCCCAACCTAACCCAAAGCTATACTGAGAGATCATTCACATGCTGTAAACTTGTGTGCAGGTCAGCAAGGCCATCACCAAGTCCCTGTGAGAACATCTTCAGTCTCCTAGGAAACCTGTCCTGGTGCCGCAGTCCTTCCTTATCTTCCTCCTCTCAGCCTCTGGTGACTGCCCTGCTCCTGACTCTGGGTTTGTCTGTTTTAGATATTTTGTGGAATCACACAAAATGCAGTCCTGTGTTTGGCTTACTTCCCTTAGCTTGACACTCTCCGGGCTCATCCAGTGCCCTGTTGCGTCAGGATTTTCTTCCTATTTCTGGCCGATATTCTGGTGCATGGATTCACCACATTTTGTTTATCAACTGGCAGGCACTGGGTGGTTCCCACTTTGTTATTTGGACTCCATATATAAGCAGACATGCGTTTTCATTTATCTTGCTTCTCTTCTATGTTCAGGAGTGGGTAATGGTTTTTGAGGAGCTGCCAAGTTTTTTTCCCAAACTGCTGTACAGTTTTGCAGTGCCACGAGTGGGTAAGATTCTGGTTCCCCCATCCCCTGGCCATCCCATTGCCTCCTCGTAGCTTTGAGTGACTCTTCCCTGTGGCCACTGATGTGGAGCCATCTTTTCATGTGCTTATGAGCTGCCCCATTTTTTAGATGCAGCGGCTCAGACCCAGGGCCTTACGCTCAAACTCTACCAGTACCCTACATACTTAGCCATAACTGGCTCTTTGTGCTGTGCCATTCGAAGTAGCTTCTGGAAAGCTTGCGCCCACTTATCTTCTCATCACTAGTGTTGCTACCACTGGCTATTCTTAATATTTTGCTGTTGGGTGTGGTTGTGTACACCTGCAATCCCAGCAGGCTGAGGCAGGATTATCACCATGGGTTTGAGGCCAGCCTGGGCTACATAGTGAGACTTTGTCTCACCAGCCTCCTCCCCCTAAAAAAAAAAACTTTGCTAACTTCTGGGTAAAACGTGGTTATCAGCTGAGCATTATAGCACAAACCTGTGATCCCAGCACTGAGGAGGCTGAGGCAGGCGGTTTGCCGTGAGTTCAAGGCCAACCTTAACTATATAGCGAGACCCTATCTCAAAAAAACTGAAAAACAAAATGAAACAAAAACAAAGAAAAACTGGGATGTAGCTCAGTGCATAGGCTGTAGGTTCAGTCCCTAGTACCTGCACCCCAACACCACCAGTTTTCTGATTGACCATTTGTTTTTAAAATTGAGACATGGGGGGCTGGGGATTTAGTTCAGTGGTTCTGGTGCCTGCTTCACAAGCGCAAGGACCCCGAGTTTGATCCCTGGTACCCCCCCAAAAAAAAACCCAAAAAAACAAAAAAAACAGAACACACACACAAAATACATAAATAAAATTAAGACATGGGCTAATGCTGCGTGCCTCACAAGCACAAGGTCCTGAGTTTAAGCCCCAGTACAAAAAAAAAAAAAAAAAAAAAAAAAAAAAAGAAAACATAATCCCCTACCATAGAATTTCTGTACCTATTAGCAAACTGTAGCCTCCCCTCCCCCAGTCTCTGACAGCCACTAATCTACTTCCTGTCCCCATGGGCTCCTCTCTCTTGCTTTCTTGTCATCTGTGCTATATTGTGACTTATGAGGCATTTACTTTGTTTTTCTGTACTGTCTGGGCTTTTTTGTTGTCATTGACTTGCACGTGCTTGTTACATGTCACATATTTTAGCTATTCATGTCACAGGTTGCAGGTATTCACTCTGTCCGAGTCCTTGGCCTACTGAGGTATTTAAAGTTTTAGATAGTGAAGTCTAGGCAGTGATTATTACAGCTCATTTGTTGTTTTTCTGATTAGAAAGACATCCCCCCCCCCAATTGCTTCTGTGTGGTGGCCAGGAGCCCCTGTGGCTCATGCTTTCACCTTTTCTTCTGAATCATCATTCTTCGAAGGCAGCAGTGGCCACCGCCTGGGGCTTCTGGTGGTGACGAGCCCCCTCCTTGGGTGCATTTCCCGCCTGATGCTGGAGACAGAGGCTGTCTTGATTCTAACCACAGCTTTTTCCACCTCCCTGGCACCGAGGCTGCTGGGCTGGGCTGGGGCTTCCCCAGCTGCTCCTGCTCTGTGGGGCTGGGAGCATCCTGTGCTGTTTCACTGACACAGGAGACCCCCCTCTCACTGCGATACCCACTGTTAACCACCCACAGACCCATGGGCCCTCTTGCTCAGGGCCTGGCCGCAGGGGGTTGAGCCCAGCTTGGTGCTGGTGGCCTGGAATGGCTGGTACCTTGAAGCAGAAGGCCCAGCAGCGTAGTGGCTGGTGCAGGATGAGTCTCCTGGGTGGAACCTGCTGGGTGGCCTGTGGTCACTGTGGTGGGACTAGAGTCTCCCTCTGCCTGCTGTGGTCACCAGTGTCCCCAGGTGAGCTGGAAGGGCACCTGGTCCCCACGAAAGGCAGTGTGGGATTCCTGGGGTGGCCCATCATTGTGTGGCTGTGCAGGAGTGGGGCTGTGTCTGTCACTGATTCTTTCTGATGGGGGCAGGGGCCCTCCTGGGATTGAGAGGCGTTCACTCAGGTGACTTTAGCCAAGCCCCCACCTGTCTCTGTGCCCCCTTCCCCCTATGCCCAGGACCCCTCTTGGGCAGATGGCTCCATGTATGGTCTCCCACCTACCTGGTCAACTCAGCGTGAAGTGGGTGCCGCCACCTGGGGAAGGGAGGGGACCCAGGAGGAGGCTGTTGTGTCAGGGCCTCACCTGCTGGTCTCTGGCTGAGGCAGTCTCTGGGTCTGGCACTGGGGGACTGTGTCAGGAATGGGGGAAGAGGAAGCTAGCGTCAGACTTTCCTGGAAGCTTCTCCCACCCCTTTATTGCACGCTGTGAGGGCAGCGCACATGGGGCAGGAGTCCTCAGCACAGGACTTCTCTGCATCCCCATCTTATGGAGGGGACTTGCTTGGGTCAGAGAGGAAAAAGTGGCTGGGGCAGAGCAAGGAGCAACCTGTGGCCTGTATCTTAACACCCGATCAGCTCCTGGGATGGTTCACTGCCTTCATTTGCCACCAAAGCAGCTGGGGAACAAGGGACAAGAATCCCCTTACTCCCAGTCACTCTCTGCTGCCAGACACAGGGCACGCCTGCAGCTCCCCTGGCTGGGAACAAGGCGTGGCACCTGCCTCAAACCGGAAGGGGACTCCCTGTCCGATGGTGGAGGCAGCTGCGTCATCAGGAAACTACGGCCAGCCCGATAAGCTGAAGGGGGGCCAGGAATCACATTGGGGCAGGTGCCAAGGAAGGGGGGCTTCCTCTGTTCAGATGTGTAGTTAGGGTCAGGCAGGGCGGCACACAAGGGGGACAATGGGTGGCCTCGAGGGCAGATGCCAGACTCCAGGGCTGTGGCCAGGGACTCTGCCTCTGTCCCCATTTCCTGCTTGCAGCATGAGGTTCCCAGCAGTGCTGCTGTGGGTGTTTGGGCCCCAAACCCAGGAAGCAACTCTCTGCTGCCCTTTTCCTGGCTAGTGTGCCTGGGAGCTTGCCGGACTGTGCTGGCTCCCATCACTCACCTGAAGTCCTTGCTGGGGTGAGTGGACCCAGTAGGAGCCACACCACTGTGCTCCCACTGAGTGCCCGTGATGCTGTGTAAAGGGACCCCACTGAATCTGGGCACCAGAGCCCTGCTCTGTCTGGGCTCATGATGGGTTGCTACACATGCAAAACCAAGTCCTCACAGAGCTCTGGAGCCCAGAAATGAGCAAGTGGTCACTGTCTGCTCCCAGGCTGTTAATGGTGGTGCAGACTCTACAGGCAGCAGGGTCTCCCTGAGGAGGGGCACTGGAGCTGTGTGCTGGATCTGAGCAGCAGCCTGCACCCGATGCGGGGCACTGCCTCTCAGGCAGGGGCATAGTGGTGCAAAGGCTGTGCGCATGCTCAGTGCCACAGCAGCAGCGGACGTTACTCATTTTGGGATCCGGAGTGTATGATTGGACTGAGCTGATGGCAGTTCCTTTTGACATTGCCCACCTGTTGGGGCTCAGCATATCACCCTGTTTCAGCCGGACACCTCACCCCAAAGCAGGTTTTTCCCTCTGAGCCTCTGTCCAGGCTGCCTGGCCCCCCAGCATCATCTCCTCCAAGTCTTCAGTGGCTCCTTAGTACCTCAGGCCCCAGGATCTATCAAGCACGCTCCATTTGCCAGATGCTGGTAGGTTTTAGACCTACCTCACCCATGGCCCACTTCCAGAGGCTCCATGCCAGGCTATAGTGTTCCTGTGCTGTGGTCAGTACCACAGGAAGCTGCCTGAGCCTCAGTTTCCCCATTTGTGAAGCAGAATCAAGCACCAGGCTGTGGGCTACTGGAGAGTCATGTGAGGCCTTGCACGCTGTTCCACACCTGGAGATGACCCAGGGCAGGGGAGGGGGCTCCCCTCACAACTGCAGAATTCCTCCTGGGACCATCCTACTCCTTGGTCCAGCTGTCTTCTGCTCTCCATGCTGCAAAGCTCACTCCTGTGACTTGCTCTTGGGGAACTTCTGAAGTGTCACCAGCCTGTGAATTTCACCCTCTGGAAGCCGCTGCGGGCAGCCTGGCTTGTGCACTCATGTGGTGGGCCAGGGCCAACACGTCATTCTAGCTGCAGCCCACTCTCCTTCTGGGCTCGTTCTTGTGCTCCCCACTTCAGAGAACCACTGAGGACCAGGCTGAGGGAGTTTGCAAGGTGAGGGCTTCTTTACCTCTGTCCCCACTGCCACCTGATGGGAGTGAGCTGTGTGGAAGGACAAGGTCTGGGGGTGCTCGGGACTTCAAGCCCTTTTCTGACTTAAGGGCACCAACAGCTGTCATCCCTTGGAGAATCTTTTGTCTTGGCTGCCAGGAGGCTCACAGAGTTGGGACAAATGGGACTCTGGTTTGTTTTAGCAGTTGTCTCCTTCCTAATTTTTCCAGGGTATCTGTATAACCTAAAATCTTTTTTGTTTTGTTTTGGTTTTTTGAGACAGGGTCTCACTGTGTAGTTGAGACTGACCTGCAGCTCACTATGTAGCTTAGGCAGGTCTCAAACGCACAGTGATCCTCCTGCCTCAGCCTCCTGAGTGCTGGGATTACAGGCATGCGCCACCACGCCCCGCCTCCAAAAGTCTTTTTTGGAACAAGGCCCATTTTTCTTAGGTTGGCTTATTTTTTGAGACAGGGTCTTGCTGTGTAGCTCAGGCTAGTTTAGAACTCACGCCAATCCTCCTTTGTCAGTCTCCTATGTGCTGGGATTATGGGTGTGAGCCATCACGCCTGGCTAGGTTGGCTTTTTGGTATCAACAAACTGGACTATTTTCTGTTAACAGTGTTCATCTGTCTTTGTAGGCAGCATCTACTCCAGGCTCTTGAGCTGGGGTGGACAACCCAGGTATCCACAGTGGGGCTGGGACTGTCTCCAGCCTTTCCTCTATCTTTAGGACCTGCTTGACAGCCCCATGTTACTGAAAGGAAACCATGCCCAAGGTCAACAAGGCAGTCATTGGCAGAGCCAGGCCCCATATGGCATAAAGTCTCCCTGAGGGTGTGGGCTAGGCCTGGCCTGACTGTGGCTGAGACCCAGGCTGCAGCGGGTGGTTGTGCCAGGGAGCAGAGGTCTCTTCCTGAGGCTTCAGGAGTCCCTGGCTGGTAGTCCAGCCTACAGTGGCTGGGAAGAGGTGGACAATGGTGGGATAAGGCCACTGAGAGAGGCTTGTGTCCTCCTTTGGCACGGGGTCTTCTGTGCCAGGCCCTTGCTGCTTGGGTGTGGATTGGTTACTGCTGTCTCTTTAAGCTCAGTTTCCCAAGCAGAGACAATTAGTGAGCCTGCTTCTTGGTGAGGGCTGTGTGCTGCATCTGTCTTGCTACCACTTACTTGCACTGTGCCACTTCAGAGGAAGTCGAGGGGCATCTCAGGCCAGGTGTCCTGTGCTGGCTTCTGGCGATTCCTGAGAACGCCTCTCTTCCTGCACTTCCTGTGGGGCATCTCTTCACGAAGTCTCCATGCTGGACTGGAAGCTCCGTGAGGTCAGGGGAGAGTGGGCCACAGCCTTGAAAGGTGTCAGGGCACTGAGGGGGGTCCATAGGGCCCTTGTGCCTTGACACACAGGGAGCAAGCAAGTTCCAAGAAAAGTTTCCAGGGGCCAGATGGAGGGAACACAGGCCTGCCTGGGAAGCAGAGGCTCCAGCTTCTCACTCCTGTTCTCCAGGCAGGGCTACAGGCCCAAAGCTTGGGGGCAAGGGTGGGGATCAGCAGCATTTGGGGCCCAGCTGTACAAACCCCTTTCTGTCCAGTGTGTCTAAAGGGTAAGACACAACAAGCTAGAGCCAGGCCCTGCTGTCTTCAGAAACACATGGGGTGTTCTGCCCAGTCTGCATCCCCTAAGGGAGAGGAGCCCAGCCAGCTGCCTGTCTGTCTCCCACCTCCTCCCTGGATTCTTCCCACTTTGCAGCCACCTGATATCACACGGCCCTAAAGAAACAATCTTATGATCTTGGCAAGGGAGAGGAGTGTGGTGGTGGTGGTGGTGGTGGTGGTGCTTCTGAGGCAACTCCCTTCTCACAGGAAGCTGGTTCTTCAGCTCTAGGGTGCCCCTGAGCCTCTTGCTTGAGCACAGGTTCCCACTGCACCAGCCCCTGCCCGTCAGGACCAGGAAGGTGGCCTCCCACCTTGCGTGCAGCCGTGTGTGACCAGTGTGTGGGGCTGTGCTAATTCGGGCAGTCATACTACACTTTGGCCCTTTGAGTTTGGTGTGATGTGGCAGGTCACTGGGTAGGGACCCCTGTGTGCCGCCAGCAGCAGGCAGGCAAACTCTGTCAAAGCTGGAATGTGGCCATGAATCAGCACAGGTTCCTTAGGCTTCAGTGGTGGCCAGGACCCGAGGGGAAGGTGTGCCCAGCCTGCCTCCAGGCCCCACCTGTCAGCAGCACCAGCACTCTGGGGAGTCTTGGGAAAACTATGAGGAGAAGCCTGGAGTCCCCCTCTCCCTTTTCTAGAGTTCGAAGCCCAAGCTGCAGGCGGCCTGCTCCAGCATCCAGGAGGTCCGGCGGTGCACACGCCTGGAGATGCCTGACAACCTCTATACCTTTGTGCTGAAGGTGAGTGATGACAAAACTCACCCAAGGGTGAGGGCGACACACACTCCTCGGACTCACACATCTGTCCCCTTCCTACCCGCCAGGTAAAGAACAGGACAGACATCATCTTCGAGGTGGGAGATGAACAGCAGCTGAACTTGTGGATGGCTGAGCTCTGGGAGTGTACTGGCCGAGGGTGAGGCCTGCCCCGAGCTGCCCCATTCGCCTACCTGACCCCTAGCCTGAAACCCAGCCCCTCAGACCCAGCTTCGTCCCACAGGTCAGACAGCATGGACACAGAGATGCATCATTCCCCTGCCCCAGAGCCCAGCACATCCAGCTCGCCAGGGGGAAGCACAGACTCCCTGAACCATGGTGAGCAAGGGGGCCAGGCCCTGGTGCTCTGGGCACCCCCGGCTCTGCAGCACCCACACGGGGTCACCACCAACCCGTCTTCTTTAGCAGGTGCTTCTCCTGGGGGATTGCTAGACCCCACCTGCCAGAAAACAGATCACTTCCTGTCCTGCTACCCCTGGTTCCACGGCCCCATCTCCAGAGTAAAGGCAGCCCAGCTGGTGCAGCTGCAGGGCCCTGACGCCCATGGTGTATTCCTGGTACGGCAGAGCGAGTCCCGGCGCGGGGAGTACGTGCTCACCTTCAACTTCCAGGGCAGAGCCAAGGTACAGGCAGGGCGGTGGGGCCGCGCCGCTGCTCCCCCGGAGCTCGGCCTGGGGACAGTGCCCTACCTTCGCCTCCTGCAGCACCTGCGCCTGTCGCTGACGGAGCGGGGCCAGTGCCGAGTGCAGCACCTGCACTTTCCCTCGGTCGTGGACATGCTGCACCACTTCCAGCGCTCGCCCATCCCGCTCGAGTGCGGGGCTGCCTGCGACGTCCGGCTCTCCAGCTACGTGGTTGTCTCCCAGCCACCAGGTGTGACACCGAGGCCTCTTGCTAACAGGGGTGGCTGGCACAGGGAGCCACATGGAGGGTAAAAGCTTGCTGTGGACCCAACCACAGAGATGTGGTTTCGCGTCCCGCCAGCACTTGTACTGAGACTGACGTGAGGTCTCTTCGTCACTTGTCCTAGGTTCCTGCAACACTGTCCCCTTCCCTTTCTCCCTCCCTCGCTGGGACTCAGAGCTGGGCCTTGCCCACCTCAGCTCTTCTGGCTGTCCTCAAGGGCTGGGCCCCGAGGGTGTGCCAGGCCGCCCGTCACCCCCTGAGCAGATCTTCCACCTGGTGCCTTCGCCTGAGGAACTGGCCAGCAGCCTGCGGCACCTGGAGCCTGAGCCTGGCAGTCGAGCCCGGGACTCAGACTATGAAATGGACTTGTCCTCCCGGAGTCACCTGCGGGCCATAGACAACCAGTACACACCCCTCTGATGGTGGTGGGCCCAGCCCGAGGAGCACGAGCAAAGACGTGAACTTGTGAATGTAACGATCTTTCCTTCCTTCCAGAGAGAGATTCAAGGGACACTAAACTGCTCTTTCCAGTTGGACGTGACCCTTCTATTAGGTCTGTTAAAAGGCCTCCCGTAAGTCTCGCCCGTCCTCGGCTTTCTCCTTGTTGTTTACAGAAGTGGTTCCTGTCTGCAGATGCCACCAGCTCTTGCCCTGGGTCCCTAATCCCAGTCCCCATCACTCTTGGAAGAGGCGGAGTGAGGGCCAGAGCTGGCAGTAGAAACTTGCTCTCTCGCTGACACTGTCACAGCTGATGACAGACTTCCTGCTGGGGGGAGGGGTGTCATCAGGAAGCTCAGAACACTAAGCAGCCCTGGACTCGGGTGATTCCCGTGGGAGCATCAGTCTCGTGGCAGGTTCAGGCCACAGGTGGCCACTCCTAATCCTGCTTCTCTCGGCTGCAGGACAAAGCTCTTGCACAAGGGCAAGCTGAAGGTCAAAAATGATTTTAAACATTTTACCTCAGATTAATTTTTTAAAGGATTCAGGTTTCAAGACTAAACCATAGCTTACTTCATTGCACTGTTTCAACACATACCCATGCCTGTTCTGCAGCCAGGGGTCGCTATGCAAACCCTGTCTGACTTGCTCACAGTCCTAGCCACCCTACCTGGTGGCCTTGTCCACCCTTGGGACAGGGACAGCCACCTGCTGCTGAGCGGCCACTGTCTTCCCTGAACACAGAGAAGCAAAATGGGTCACCCTTTCAGGGAAATTCAGGCAATTACTGAGATAGGAGGGTGGCAAGAAACAGTTCTACCCTGGTGCCTTAAGAATAAAAAACTGGACCCTGGTTTGCAGCAGCCTCGTGGAGAGTGCATGTCATTGGGGAGCGGGGAGGGGTGGGTGAAAGGGGAGAGAGGTTCCTGGGCCCTTTTTAGGGAGCCCCCACGTGTCTATGGCTTATTAAGTTATCCCACAAGTGGGCTTTTGGCTCCTTTTTAAAGCCGAAATGGAAGCTAAGAATCTGGTGCCACAGCCCAAGAGAAACTAAGGGCCCACAGTCTGTCCTGTCGTAGCACACATGTCTGTCCACAGGCCCCTGTCCAGCCAGGGCCTGAAGCCAAAACTCCACCTAAACTTGCCTTTCAAAGTGATAAGTTCATGGGGGCTGCTTCCTTCCAGAACTTTCCTTTCAGGGCAGAGGGACAGGGTGGGCAGTGACAGTAGTCAGCTGTGCCTGGGTCCCAGCAGCCAGCAGAACCATTCAGTGCAGCCACCAGCATCAGCACAATGCTTCTAGGGGACTGGGAAATGAGCATGAACCTGCAGCCTCAGACCACCAACACTACCAGGCTTCACAGGGGAGGTCTTGGTCTCTCCAGTTACTCTTTAGGCCAGGCATGGTGGTAATCCCAGCACTCGGGAGGCTGAAGTAGGAGGATTTTCCTCAAGCTTGAGCTATATAGTGAGTTCAAGGCCAGACTGAACTACCTAAACCCTGTCTCAAGAAACCAAGAGAAAAAATACGGCTTTCAAACCACTTCTTTGCCACTCCAAAGACACTCCAGTGTCCTTATGGACCATACAACACACCCAATACTGGTCCAGGTTTGCTGTCCAGGTTGGAGGACACCTATCTTTTTATCTTCTACAGGCAGGTTTCTCTAGAAAATAAATGTAATTATGGCTAAATGTGGTGGCGCACATGTAATCCCAGCCCTTGGGAGTGTAAGGCAAAAGGATCACCACGAGTGTGTTCGAGATCAGCCTGGGCTACATGGTGAAATCCTGTCTCAAAAACAAAATAAAAAATAAAAAAAGAATCAAGTAAGTCAGCAATGCTTTGGACTGTTTTCAAAGACAAAAGTCATCAAGAAGGCAATTCTGATGAGTGAGTTGTCTGTTTTCTCCTGTCTGCATAGGAAACAGTGAAGCGAGTTTCCTTGCTCCAGCCAGTTTAACCCTATTCCCGCTCAGGCAGTGCCAGAGCTGTGTAGGCTCTGCACACACTGAACAGCTACAACCCAGTTCGCTATGACAGTGAACTGCAAGTCACCCACCAGACGGCTTCCTCTCTAGCACGCCCAGTTTACAAGGACAGCTCAAATACATTGACAAAAAAGACCCCTAACAGCCCTGGGACCAAGTGACACTATGCCAATGCCTTTTCCTTCTGCTGGAGCAGGCCTGGATGCTCTTACTGCTCTACCTGGCCCACCTTGGGCACAGCACATCTCACGCCCCTCCCGCCAGGCCCAATGTGACCACCACTGGCAGCTGAGGCCAAGCCAGCAGCTTCCGCCAGAGCAAGGGTGAGCGCCAGCCTGGACAGGGAAGGAGTGTCAGGGTCCCTTCCTGCTTACAAGTCACAGCTCCCAGCACCGTCACGTCCTTCTCAACTAACAGTCACCAGCACCAAAGAATTAAGTCAACTAACCTGCCTTGAACTTTAGACCAGCAATCCAAATGGCTTTATGTGGTAAAGATCTTCTGCCTCTGATCACTTCTGGACCGTGTAGGGAAAAGGAATACCAGTCATTAAAATCCTGGGCCAGAGAACACTATCTGTATATAACAGTTTCTTAACCTTACTCAAGGAAGACCTTGAACATTTCCCTGAGGGTTGCCTGAGATTCCTTCCTGCTTTTTATTCAGGACTGTCTTACCACAGATGTCATATCCATGCTAACACATTCACAGTAGGTAACCCACTGCCTCTTAACAAGGACACACCTGATGTCCAGTGGCTGAAATGACAGCACAGTGTGGTAACACAAACAGCAGATTCACCTTTTATCACTTTAGGCAGAAAGAATTAGGCAAATTCTTATGTATGGTTTATGTACTGTATAAGTAACTTATTGAATGAAAATTTTGCTATAATGTACAAATTGCTATATGTGAATTGTTTTCAGAATCTTGATTTGTTGCCACCATGTCTGAAGGCTTAATTAAGCCCATGTTCTCTCCTTACCCTGGTTAACTACGCTTCTCCTCTGTCTTCCACAGACTGGGGATATTAAATACTTAGAAGTCTGTGTGTATTGGTAAACTGCTTTACATATCTGTATCTTTCAGCCTGTGCTCTGGATCTCTCTGTGTCTCTGTGTCAGGCCGGCCTGGAACTCACAATCATCCTGCCTTAGCCTCCCCTGTGCTGGGATTACAGCCCTCTGGATTTTTAAATTGCAGTTTTTAATAAAGTGTTTCCTGCCCCCTACTGGTAAAACAGCTGAATTGGGACAACTGCAGATCAACAGCAAGCGCTTGTTCTGAAGACAGGAAATGGGAGCTTACAGAATCCGTGCTGTGTGGGGGGACTGCCCTTCAACGCTGCCCAATGCTGGCCAGCCTTCCTCCTCCTCATGTCGACCACTAATCCAGCAAGGAATAGCACAATCTTGTCTTTCTCTAGAGACACCTTGGAGCAGAACTAAAGGTGAAGAAGAAAGATCATTTGACACTACCATACAGAAGCAGCACACACAGCCCACCAGCCCTGACAACCTCCTACAGCACAAGCAGCTTACACAAACACACATTAGCTTATCAGTTTTTAAAACTTTTTTTATTTTTTAATTTTTTTAAAGTTTTTATTTTATATTATCTACAAAGTAAAAGTATTTCCCTTAACTTAAAAGTTGAACCACTGTAGACAGTGATCCCCTCATCAAACTTGATTTATAAATAATAATCCATCAGTTTGACGGTAAGAATTTACTGAACCTTTGTCAAGTTTAGTAAAAGGGCTAAGTCTTGATTTTTTTTTTTTTAAAGCAGTAATAGCAGCAAGAATCACTCTTGTTACTTCTTTTGCTAGCTGATGTGTTCATGACTTTCAAGGGCCATTAAAAAATAAATAACTTCCAGTTTTGGCAAGCAGAGCTGGGGTTCCTGCGGGACTCTGAAACAGCACATGGAATTATGGAACGGCCCACAAGTTCCTAAATGCCTCTACTCGGTCCAAACATCTTCCACTGCAAGTGAACTGTTAGCATTCCTATTGAATGTTACAAGAAATCAACGTATATTTTTTAAAAACTAAATGAAATTCTAGTTTTCTGTGCTTCCAGATGGTAGAAGCAGTAGAAGGGAGGAGGGAATTTGGCCTTTCGGTTCCTCCAGGGCAGCCTTACAACTGCTGTTGGTGGTGGGCTTGTACTGTAAAAAAGAAAAGTGCACATTTAAACAGAACACTGGCAACCCTGCACATTAGCCTAGTGTCTCTGTAGCACAGACTGTGAACTACCCTTGTGCTAGCTGAGTAAGACTTGAAATTTGATTCACATCCTCCCTCCCATCTGCACCAAGGTGGGGAAGGATGGGGAGGTGGGTGGGTAGAAACAAACCAGTCAGACGTAAAACCTCTTCAGATAACACTCCCACAAGACTTGCTGATCCGGGGGAGGAGAAAAGGCCCTAACATACCCCCTCCCCAAATAGTAGCCAAGCACCAGCATTGCTTTCAGAGTAACAGGTGAGACTGCAGCACTGCCATGGCAGCCATCCAGTACTGGAGCACCATCAAGGGCATCCTCCCCTCAGGGCATAGGCTGGGGCTGACGCTACACTCAAACCAGTCCACACACAGCACTTGCTCATCAGGATCTTCTCCAACCTACAATCGATCTGCCATGTCCATAACCCCCCACGTGTCAGCCTGTGGGGACTCAGGAACACACTGCCCTGCCCAGCCTCTCATAACAAGGAAGGCCAACTGAGCCCTAGGCATGCACCAGCGACCCGAATGCGGCGGCTGCTGCTGCTCACCAAGCCACATCCTGCATA
Organism: Fukomys damarensis; assembly: GCF_012274545.1. Classification (NCBI taxonomy): domain Eukaryota; kingdom Metazoa; phylum Chordata; class Mammalia; order Rodentia; family Bathyergidae; genus Fukomys; species Fukomys damarensis. The sequence continues at coordinate 16,536,682 of NW_022900924.1, read as the reverse complement.
CCATCAGAACACACACAGACCGGCTCCCAGAAGCCTCAGGCCCTGACACTGACTGACCATCGAAGTCCCTCCTGGGCACTCTTGGATGGGTCTTGCTATTCTCGAGCGCGGGGCTTGTAGCATTGGCCCTGCCTACCATTTGACCTGTGCGAGCAGAATGCTTGGGGTGCCCCGGCGGCCCCTGCACACACACGCCTCACCTGAAGGGTGCGTCATATAGGGGAAATGCGCTGTTGTCGAGACTGGAATGGGCTGTAGTGCACTTTGAGCGAGGGCGGCCTGGGGACCGCCGGGTGGCTGTGTCGTCATTAGCATCATTGGCGCATGGGCAGTTGGATGAGAAGGAACCATTCCTGACTGTACATGAGCCTGAAACAGAGAGCTCTTTTACGCATACAGGCAACATCTCCGGCTTAAACAACAAATTAACTGTGTTCCTTTTTGCTAGGCTGGGACTCTAAGGAAAGGGAAAGGCTGGGCCTTGGGCCCCTCTCTTTTTCTCTGGGGACATTCCCTGGCTCACCTTTTTGGTGGCAGCTGCAGGGCTGGGGGGCAGCCACCAAGTGAGCCTGGGTAAACATTAGGGCTACAATGTTCTAGTCGCCACCACTGCTCATCACTGAGTTCTGCAAACTGGGCAAGTTCTCAAAAGGGGCAGGCCTGATCCTGACCAGCTTTCTCAACTAGGACAAGACACAATGGTGCTACCTATGGGGCCTGAAGATGTTTGACAGAGACGTCCCTTTCCAATAGGAAAGCAGATCACTACAGGATAAGCAGGGACTGTCGGATGCCATGTCTGGGTCACGTCTCCTTGCTTTTACTCCCCTTGGTAAGGCCTGCTCACCAGGCGGTTAAGGCGAAGAAACTCAGGTTCCCTTCTCTCTCCGAAAGGTTCACTGATACAGCATGGCGGGAGGAGGCCGCAGCTAACAGCTCCAGTGAGATGGGAAGAGCAGTCTGAAATTACCTGACCAGCCCAGTGCCCCTATACCGAGTGACAGCAAGTTCAAGTAGGGAAGGAGATTTTAGCCCAGACAGTGAGACTCCAGCTCTGTAAGGGGTTGGCAGGGCCAGAAAGAGCCCTCGTTTCTGCCTCCCATACTGTGTACTGTTCTAAGCCGTGAACTTTGAATAAAACACTGTTTTTACTCTCACATAATCAAATGGCATATTTTGACTTTCCTGTAAAAACCTTTTTTGCTTTCTGCACAAAAACACAAAAGTGAGGTTTTTAGGAACCTCAACTTACATTTAAGTTCACATATCTACTTAGCCACCAGCCTCTGCTAGACACCTGCAGGACCCCAACTCTCAAAGCTGATTCCATCAAAGCACGCTGACCCATACTGACCACAATGGCCCCCTCCCCACTACGGAGCCACTGTAGCGCACTAGACTGTAGCACCTGACCTCCGCAGGGTATGGATTCCAAATGTGCCAGCAACTGTGGACCTCCAGTAACAAGGTAGCCCAAGACAGAGTTCCAACTGCATCATATCTCTGGCCCACACCTTTCCAGAGCCTCACAGGCGCACTACTTGACAGGAAATGGAGATGAGTGAGGTGGGTCTTGCTTAGACCCACTTAAGAGCTCTGGTATGAAGTAGCAGAGACAGCTAATACAGCCAGTTCACCCTGAACAGCTAGCTCCATGGATGGCCTTGAGACAGCACTAGAGCCCAACTCCAGTGCCGTTCTCCTCAGTACAAGCCAATGTGTTCCAGCCTATATAGAACCTCTGTCAGCAGCTGATGCAGACAGCACCACACCTTTCCACCTTGCCAGGCTCACCCCGGAGGATCACCAGAGACCTCCAGGGCCACACCTTAAGAACAGGATACCTGGGTGCGTTCAGCTTCTAGTTACACTGCATCAAATGCAAGGCCCGGCCTTCTCCAGAAGCACAACACGTGGCCAAAGCAGGTGGGGGATGACCAGAGAAAACAGCCGGCCAGACTGCCCTGGAACTCACGGGACTGACATTCAGGCTGCCAGGCCTGGTGCAGTCATCTCAGGGAGCCAAGAATGACGGCCTCTACTCCTGCCAGGCTTCCGTGTGTGTGTGGAGGGGATATATATATAGATATCTATCTATATATACGATGACATATATAGAGAGAGGAAACTATAGACGGAGCAAAGCAGACACAAAAAGGAAAGAAGGACTGGGTTGCATTCCAGAATCAAAGCTGATTTTAAGGTCTCAGCTGGAAAACATTAACAGACCGACTGATAAGCAACTTCACTGATCCCATTACAAAACCACACCAACATTTACTGAGGGCCAGATCACAGGTATACTGAGCGAGGAAGGGAGACAGGCAATGGCATCACACATGGGGGTCCTGGCCTGGAGAGCGGCTTGCTCTTCGCTGCTTCTGAAAACCGTCATGTCCTACGCACTCTTCACAGAGAGGTGGCTACCCTGATTACCTGAGGTACATGGGCCATGTGGGGCGGGTTGGTATATGCTGGCTGGACATGAGAAGGGTGAATTGTGAAGACGGTCTGTTGTGCTGCTGGGAAACTATTCTGTGGCGACTGCGTATTGGAGGCAGGCGTCATGGAAGGTGGGGTTGGTGCAAGCCCCGCGTGGTATATGGCTGACTGCTGCTGTGGACTGGCCAGATGGAGAGCCTGGGCGGCCTGGTGCTGATGGTGCTGCAAAGCATCAGGAAGATTCGAGAAAGAGACTTCTTTTAAAAGTTCCCATTCAAGCAGAGATAAAACAAGACCATGGACCCAGGGAATTGACAAATGTGCAAAAAACAAACATAAAAACCCTAACTGCTTCCTGAACCAACGTGACTACAGACATTATTAAAAAACAAAACCCCCATTACATAAACTTTAGAAATGAATTTGGGTGGGGGCAGTACCAGGGATCAAACTCAGGACCTTGTGATTATAAGGCAGGTGTGGTGCCACTGAGCTAAATCCCTGGCAAGAATGAAACTTTTAAAGTCCCAAGCAAGAAAGAATTTGCTTCACCTTTTTTTTTAAAAGACTATTTTGCAATTTTTATTTCTAACTTTCTAAAGTTGAAATTCTTTTTTTTTAGAATTTGCTTCATCTTAAATCATGACTTTTACATTAGATTTTTTTAGCCAGGCATGGTGGTACACGCCTATAATCCCACCACTCAAGGAAGATGAGGCAGGAGGAGAATCCTAATTTCAAGGCCAGTTTGGGTAATTCAGTGAGACAGCCAAATAAAAAGGGCTGGAGATAAAGGTCAGTGGCCCTAGACTTAATTAGCCTTCTTTTTTCTTTTTTTTGCGCTGGAGATTAATTAGCTTTCAATTAGTAGGTTTCCAACCCCTCAGAGCTTATTCAATCCCCTCATTCTCAATTATGGACTTTATTTTTAAATTTTATTTGTTGCAGTTCTAAGGATTGAACTCATGGACACTCTACCACTGACCTACATCATTAGCCCATTTTATGTTGAGACAGGGTCTTGCTAAGTTGCCTAAGCTGGTCTCAAACTTGTCATCTTCCTGCTTTAGATTCCTGAGTAGCTGGGATTATAGGTGTAGAGCACCACACACAGCCTTAATGTGATTTTGCAAAACCTCTACTCCTACCCTAGAGCAGCAACAGCTATGTGCTGACTGAAAGATGGTGACCACGTTATGTGTTCTGATGATACAGTGCGTGGCACTGAGAAAGCACTCAGTGAGGAAAACAAGGAAGCAGCGCCATGCAGGCCTGAGTTCCTCCTTACCTGAACAGGACTGGGTGCAGGATGACTTCCACCGTGCTGACTCTGCTGCTGTCCAGTGGGTGTGGCTGAAGGCTGAGGATGTGGAGTATGTGGGTGCAGGGTAGCATTAGGGTGTGCGTACTGCTGCGCGAGGGAGCCCGTGGAAACTAAAGTAAAAGGAAAAGCAGCGTGTACAACTGACGTGTGACAGACCAGCATCACTCCTCCACCCCTCAGCGGCTGGGCTTCCTCGAAGGCTGCAATCTGGACACATGCCACTACCAGCCTCTACGACCACTGAACCATCACTGGTCTTAAATATGTTACTGCCTGACAAGCAGACTAGTGTTTCATTTGTATAATACAGCTGTATGTGTTATATTAAAATCTAGTTTGAATTTACTCCTGGTCTCTAGGTTTCTTGCCAAGTTTAGTCAGAAACTGCTCAAAGAATGGCATTTGTCTCTTCCCCATGCCCACAGGCTCTGTCCTCCCTCCCCAAGGCCATTCCCTGGCCAGCTCACCAAGCTACTGCCCTGGAGGCATGCTCTGGCCTGGGGCTGAGAGAGGGGCTGTGTCAGGAGCCTGACAAGGTCAGGGCTCTCTACCTACCGCTGAATGACCATCATCTCTGAAATCACAGAAGCCATTCTGCCCTGTAGAGGCAGTCTTAGAAAGAACAAGAACCTGGGGCCCTACTACCGAGTTCTCACCTTTGTTTTAAAAAAATCTAGAAGCTGAAATTACCTAAGTTATGTAGAAAAACAACTCCCCTCAAAGAACTGCAACACCTTTAAAAAGAACTTCAAAGGAAAAGATGGGCCCATTTAAGATAAAATGTGATCATTTTAAGATAAAAGATAAAAGCCCCGGGGAACTTAGCTCAGTGATGCCGCCTGCCTCTCAAGCGCAAGGTCCTAAATTCTATCCCTGGTACCACCCCCACCAAAAGATAGGAACCCAGAGCCAATTCTTTAGACTCTCAGCCTGGGTCATACAAAAGAGAGATCAGGTACAAAGTCATTTGCCCATGTCTTCCCCAAACAGCAATTAGAAAATCAGCGAGGGGGTCCCACTGCTCAGTGACTTTGGAGAGCACAAGACAACATATTTAACCTTGCTGTGGCAGTGAGCACACAACAGGCCGCTCCAACAGAGCCATGGCTCCAATAGCAACTCTCAGCTCTCTCCCAAGAAATGAATCCTACAATCCCTCAGAAGCTGAGCCCACACACAGAAATGATACCAAACAGTTCCTCACGCTCTTCACATAATGCGTTAGCAAACAGACAGGAGAGAAGCAAGCACACGCAGGGACAGGGCATCTGCGGCTGCTACTGCCCACAGCGATGGGATGTGGGGTTAGGCACACAAAGCAGTCCTCGCAATGCCTGATGCTGCAGGCCGAGAGCCACCACAGCTCCAGACCAATATTTTATCTCAGTTGCAAATGTATCTCTTAGAAAAGGGAAGGACAAGGCAAAGCGTCAGTGCTAGGGTCACCTGTGCATCCACTGCCAACGCCACAGCTGGCATTCCTACTCTTTACTGGGCATTTAGAACGAAGTTCTGTCTGCATTCTAGAAAAGACTTCCAGACTGTAAGAGTAACACACATTGGAACATTTTAAGGAAACTGTAGCAACCTATCTCTGAACCTTTGTAAGAGTCGAAACTGACTGTGCTGAGTGCCTTCCTGAGCATCATGTAGTTCCACACATCTGCGGAAGTGGCCTCTTCTCTTCCTTCACACGTCCTCAGCTTACTTTTAGTTCCCCCAAATTGTTTAGACACTGACTTGGTCTAAAAGACTTGACATAAATTTTGAATCTGACTTTATTGCTTCTTGCAAAAATCCTAACACATTTAAATTTTGGGAAAATTAGAATAGCCACACACAGCTAGTGGCTACTAGATTGGACAAAGGAGTGTCATAGCATATTTCCATTATCACAAAAAGTTCTCCTGGATGATAAAGTCTAATTATTTATAGTTGCTTTTTTATTTTTTAAAGTTTTATGTGTGTTTTTTTTGGGGGGGATACCAGAGATTGAACTTGGGTCCTTGTGCTTGCAAGGCAGGCCACCAAACCGCTGAGCTAAATCCCCAGCCCCTATAGTTGCTTTTTTATTTTTTAAAGTTTTATGTGTGTTTTTTTTGGGGGGGATACCAGAGATTGAACTTGGGTCCTTGTGCTTGCAAGGCAGGCCACCAAACCGCTGAGCTAAATCCCCAGCCCCTATAGTTGCTTTTTTAAAAGACAGTTTCATGGTATAGTTCAAACTGGCCTCAAACTCAGTGATCCTCCTGCCTCAGCCTTCTAAGTGCTAGGATTACAGATGTGCACAACCATGCCCTGCTCCTCAGCTTCTTAAATGTATCATTTGCATCAATACTAAATCTGCCTGAAGGAAAGCAATTCCAAAATTCCATTTGTGGGTTTTCACAGAGTATAGAGTCTAAAATATTTAAATGTTTAAACTATATTCAAGAAGTTTTGGGCTGCGGATTTAGCTCAGTAGTTTCGCCGCCTGACTCACCAAGTGCAAGGACCCTAGTTTGATCCCCGGTACTCCCCCCAAAAGATTTTAATTAGAAAATTTTAACATTTTTAGTTACTTTCTAAGCAAAGTATTAAGAATATTGAAAAGTAACAATAAATTTAAAAATAGGGCCGGAGGCAGCTCAGTGATAAAGAGCACCTGCCCAGCACTGCAAAACAATAAACTCAATCTGAGCACTATATTATTTTGTGCATAAATACATGGTCATTGTGGACAATGACTGTACCCATCAAGTCTCATAATTAAAGTACTCATAAAATGAAAAAAACATAGAGAAAATTAAAGGCACAATATTTTGCTACAAATTTTTAAACTTTTGTGTTGCTGGGGCCTCACTTATGCTGAGACATGCTCTATCCCCTTAGCTATATCTCTAGCTTATGTATTTCTTCGACGGTTTTTTGGTTTTTTGGGGGGTACTGGGGATCAAACTCAGTTCCCTGTGCTTGTGAGGCAGGCAGTGGCACCACTGAGCTAAATCCCCAGCCCAGATCATGTATTTCTTAAGAGCTGGGGTCTTACTAGGTTGCCCAGGGAAACCCCACACCTTGGGGCTCAATCCTTCCGCCTCAGCCTTCCAAGTGGCTGGGACTACATGCCTGGAACCAGCACAGTTGGCTTCTACTACACATTTTTTAAAAAATGTATCTGTAATACAAATTTATCAATATTCTAAGACTATAGAGCATTCCAAGGTATAGCTAATTTGCATGCAAAGCAAAACTACTGCAAGGAACCAAGCTCTACAAATGTATGTGGGATTTGCTTAAAAAAAGAAATGAGCCAGGCGTGGTGGCGCATGCCTATAATCCCAGCACTTGGTAGGCCGAGGCAGGAGGATCACTGTGAGTTTAAGACCAGCCTAGGCTACATAGTGAATCCCAGGTCAGTCTTAACTACTTAGTGAGACCCTGTCTCCCCCCCCCAAAAAAAGGCAACCCACTTTTGGGGTCCTCTCCTATTTCCTGTCTCTCAAGAGCAATCTCAATAAATTTTTCTACTCTTAAACCAAAAAAAGGAAAACAAAAATAAACAAAACTAATTTTCTCCCTAAATACCAGTGAACTACAAGATATTAAAAAGAGAGAAAAATGAGATGTAGTATATACATCGTAAGCTGAAAATAAAATTTTAAGGAGGCTTAATTAGAAATATTTTCCTTTGTGCATATTCTAACAAAATATCTTTTTCTTTTTTGGTACTGGGGATTGAACTTGGGTCCTTGAGCCTGCAAGGCAGGCGGCGGAACCACTGGGCTAAATCTAACAAAGTATCTTAAAGTACCACATAAAGGAACTTTTCTGTTTGAACTGAAAAATGAGTGGGGACAATGTGAAACTTATAATTCAGTACGTTTGAGAAAAATATAGTTTGGTTCCTTGAAAGGCCAGTTAAAACTGATACAAAGGGGTAAGAAGAAATTAAAAGGACAAGGAAAAAAGTATCTGAAAAAGAATAAAGAGGGGGCTGGGTTTTGTTTGGCTCAGTGGTTCCACCACCTGCCTCCCAAGTGCAAGGTCCTGAGGTTTGAATCCTGGTACCCCCCAAAAACCCAAACAAACAAACAAACAAACAGAAAAACACCCCAAACAGACTAGAGAGACACAGAAAAAGAACTAAGAATAAACAAGAAAGTATAGCAAAAATGGGCAAAGAGAAATGCAAGCACGGAATTGTAGGTACATTTATTATTTAATTGCTCCCCCCACCCCACCCCCTGAGTCTTGCTATGTAGTTCACCTGTCCTTCAACTCATTTTGTATCCCAGTGTAGCTTTGAACTGATCCTCCGGCTTCAGCCTCTCCAGTGCTGGGATTACAGGCATGCGCCACCACGTCCAGCCTTAACTGCTTGTTATACCTGCTAATTTTAACTAAAGATTCAAGGGAGGTTAAAAATAAAAGTGAGTTCTCCTTGAAATTCTGATGTAGTTGCTTACCAGTTAAACATCTATTTATAAAATTTAGGTAGCTTTCATGAAATCTTCTAGTTTGGGTCAAGATAATACAGTAGTATTGGCCAGATGTGGTAGTTCATGCCTATAGTCCCAGCACTTGGGAGTCTGAGGCAGAGGAACGCAGTGAGTTTCGAGGCCAGCCTGAACTGCATACATAGCAAGATGCTGTCTCAATAAATAAATAAATAAATAAACAAACAAATAAATAAATAAATTTATTTTGCTCTGGGCCAGACTTGGTCTAGAAGCTTCCCATTCCACATGTTTCTTGGCATAAATATTCAAGATTCTAAATATACCATCAGTCAAATCCTTACAACACTAAATACATTCCAAAAATAGTTTTCTAAGCCATGATCTTAATTGAAGAAATCTGTAACTTGGTTTTGGCATTCTGACGTTGGATGCACAAGTAAAAAGAGATCACTAGCACTACAAAAGTTTAAAAATGAAACAAAACAAATCAACTTTTAAATGTAATGGTAAGTTCTGAAAAGTACATATGTACAAAAGCTGAAAACTCTCAAAGGAGAAAAAAAGGCAACTTGATCAAACTATGACAAAATGGCTTAGAGAGAAAATAAAGCAGCAAATTAAATTACAAATAGCAACCCATTAGTTTCTTTTAGCAGATACAGATAATCCCTTCAGGGGAAGCTGTGCTGAGGCAGTTAACACTTCGGTGTGATGACGAAGGGCCATTTAGCTACTTACCAGGAAAATGCTCCATAACTACTAACAGAGACAGTAAGATGGTGAGGATAACTACATTTGAGACCTCAAACTGTACACATAATAAAGTTAACCACTGACACTGTCTTTTACACACTACAGTCACAGATACACTTTCCTTTTAATAGTATATACATACAGCAAGACTCCTTTTTAAAGAGCATCTATTAAAGGATTAAATTATTTAAAATTTCCTAGCACCACATAAATTAATACTTATTAACTTATTTTTGGATACCAAGTCATGGCACAATTGACAATTTAAAGTTAAAATGCTTCCAAATGCTAAATCTAGCATTTAGTAGAGCCAGATAATGAATCAAGAGTTTTCAAAATTCCCTGATATAAGAATTTTAATCCTTAGTAACTTCTAGAATACAGTATCACACAAAATGCCACATATTAACTGCATAAATCTGTAAAGGATTTCTACTAATTAGTACCCTCCCTATCCAAACACCAAAGTCCATGACCTGCCTTATTTATTTATTTAATTAATTTATTTTTGAGGGGTACCGGGGATTGAACTTGGGTCCTTGCGCTTGCAAGGCAGGCCACCGAACCGCTGAGCTAAATCCCTGGCCCTCGCACCTCGCAATATTAACTGCATAAATCTGTAAAGGATTTCTACTAATTAGTACCCTCCCTATCCAAACACCAAAGTCCATGACCTGCCTTATTTATTTATTTAATTAATTTATTTTTGAGGGGTACCGGGGATTGAACTTGGGTCCTTGCGCTTGCAAGGCAGGCCACCGAACCGCTGAGCTAAATCCCTGGCCCTCGCATTATTTAAAAAATTGCCCCATAAATATGAAGACCTAACTTGCAAATTCAATTTCTGAAACAAAGCTTTGCCCAGATTTTCTCCATTTAGGAGAGAGCATTCCCTTTTCAATGTGTCCAGAAGAAAGCGATATGCTACCAGAGGCAGTCTCTGGACATAATGTTTTCCTGTTAAATGAAGCTCACATTCTGAATGTGTCTGATATTTTAGTATAATAAACTTTTTTTTTTTGGTAGTAATGGAGACTGAACACAGGGCCTTTTGCACACTCCTTAAGTGTTCTAACACTGAACTACATCCCCAGGCCTTTCGGTTTTATTTGGAGTTAGGGTGTCATAGCATTAAGACAGGCTGGCCTGGCCTGGAACTTTTAATTCCCCTGCCCCCTTCTCCCTAGTAGCTGAGATTTCAGCCATACACCACTAACTTTAAACCTTTAGCCAGGCAAAGACTGAAAAGACAGAAGTGTTTTCCTCTATCATCTCATCAACTCTACCTTCTATTAAAATTCCTAGTTAGTACAGGTTTTTTTCTTTTACTAAGGAAACAAATGTGTTAAGTTCTACATACCTAACCTTATAGCTTGGTATAAAAATTATTAGCTATTCAGGAAAAGTTTCCCTGAATAAGGGAAATTAGGCATTTCCTAAATAGTTATGTGTTTGCTTGGTATGCAAAAATTAATTTCTGAACCAACTTAATTTTTAACTCCAGCTTTCTTAAGCTGGGTTATATGTCCTTTTTCAAAACTGAATTTATAGATGTACAATCTTTGAATGATTTTGTCTGGCACAAGGAAAATATTGTACAAGTCTGCTCCCTTAACAAGTATTCTTTAAAAAGTGTTTTACTGTACAATAAAATTAGTATAAAAAACCCAACTCACTGGCAAAGTAGAAAGAAGGGCTTGTCTCCTTGTTGTATGGTAATTTGGGACATGCTGAATTTGGGAAATAGAAAGGTAAATTAGCCTTGTGATGTGTGCATTTTCCTAATTTTCTGGATAGGTCAACATATTCAGTAATCTTTTTGTATTCATGCACAATCAATTTTTTTTATAAGCGATGACAAGCACTTTCAACACTGCTACAGAATTTTAAAAGGACTGAACCAGAAGACACTTTTCTTCTGTACTGAAGTGTCAAGTTCTGCAGGCTGATTTGCACAAAGGAAAGGAGTAAGCCTCATTACCTGATAAAAAGACCAACATATGACATTCCACTGAACAACCTTGATATAAATAATGTACCCAAATAAATCAATATTTAGCAAATTGAAGTTATACACAATTTTGCAAAACCACAGAAATGTCCATTATAGGGATCTGGTAAGAGATTCAAAAGTTCTAATAATATAAACATGAGGCCCAGGGATTTAGCTCAGTGGTGCTGCGCCTGCCTTGCAAACACAAGGTCCAAATTCAATCCCTGGTACCAAAACCAAAATAACATGAGTACACTATCTACAGAGGCACTGCTGTGTATGTATGTATGTATGTGCCCCAGGAAGGACATACCCGACACTACCAGGATGGCCATTTTGTGTGTGGGTGAGATACTGCTTTATATTTCTTTTTGTTTATGGTATTTTTTTAAACTTATTTGCATCAAACTACTAAAATTAAACCAAAAAAGGATTCTGGATCTAATTCTTCCAGATGGCTCTAAGTAGTTAAAAAAAAAAAAAAAAAGCTTTACTGGTACTGTTTCTCAAAGTTGCAATCAGCCATGATGACAAATTAGAAGAATTATCAGACTAGAAGTGAGGAACTGGAGGGTAGAGGCAATGATGAAAGTCAGGCTACAGTCAAGAGATGAGGTTTGTAATAAATGTCGTTTCTAAATAGTTACACAGATTACAAGCTCAACAGTAACTTAAAATGTATGCATCTCTTATTCTAGCAATTTAAGTGTTCCATAACATGTTATATCAAAAGTTTTAAAAAAGTCGTTTCTGCAGTCCTTTATACTTTCAAAGACTTTTGAGTTGACAATAAACAATGAATGACAAAAGGTAACAAAATTATCACCAACCTCTGGGTACATAAAGCCTTATTTTGCATTAAAAAGAACTTTAAATCTACATAAGATATAGCTTAAAAATAAATAATTTAAGTATTTGATTTTTTGGGAATATAGAATATACATTGTTCAAGAGAAATTAATATAAAATCGGCACTTCCATTCAAGTTTTGTCTTTATAAGAAGTACATAAAATGTTCTGCTTAAATTAGTCATAATAAAGGTCTAATATAATTCAAATAAATTACTGACAAGTAATGAAAAATTTGTTTTAGCAGATTAAATTATGGTTTATGATGGCAAAGAACAAAATACAGTAAAACCTTGGATTTCAAGTAACAAGTTCTAAGAATGTCCTGCAAGACATGCAAACATTTCTAATAAATTTAAACTGCAATGTCACATTTCTGTGAAATCCTCAAAAGGAGTCAAAAGCAAGTGTCATTGGATAGGTTCCTCACTAAAGTTGTGCACAAAGAAAGATTCCATCGGAGCCAGTAGACAGCAGTGATTCTGTGAGGGTTAAAGTCGTCCTGCACAGTAACGTTCCTCTCTTGCCTCCCTCCCTCAAGCCACAAAGATTTTCAAAGTAAGTGTGAGTTAATTTGTTTTTCTTTGTATTTTCTTTATTATTTTATATTATATTACAGTACTGTAATCATTTTATATGAATATTTTTGGGGTGCAAAATGAATCATCAGAGTTTTCATTATTTTTAATGAGGATATTTGCTTTGATGTACAAGTGCTTTGGATTACAAGCCTGTTTCCAGAATGAATTCTGCTCAGAGAGCAAGGTTTTACCGTAACTCATGTCCTAGTGTACTTTTTAATATCTGAAATACTCAAAAGATAATCTTGACCAACCAGAAATGATATCAAGTCACTTTACCCTCGTATGCCCCCACAAGAGAACAATTAAATACAACTTGTGTAAATTATACAATAACTCTGATTTGGTTGATGAATTTTCTCCTGGAATGACAGAAATGATTCTGATCAGTTCATTCCAATGAGCCTACAAGTTAGCTCCAATGTTTTCTTTGCCATATTTCCTATTTGCCTACCCCTGAGTGGACTTCAGGGTACCAGGCCAAATGATTTTCAGATGACAAAGTTGGGGATGATGTTTACAAAACTCACGAGTACCTAAAATACAGATTTACTGTGCAGACTGTTTCAAATGACTGGCCACTCACGCAAAGACAAAGCCACACAACGAGTGGTGAGCGTAAACACTGGGGAGCAGGAATCTGCACAACATCACAGCACTACTACAGTGGCTCAAAAACACGGGTAAACAAATGGCTCTAGAAGCGATGGAGATTCAGCTCAAAGGTATTCTTTTCTTTTTCGTACCGGGGATCGAACTCGGGTCCTTGTGCTTGCGAGGCAGGCGGTGGAACCACCGAGCTAAATCCCTGGACCTCAAAGGTTTTCTTATTCCAAGGACACCAGAAAAAAGGAAAAAAGCACTTTTTTTTCCACTTGTTAGAAAATGTTGTATTCATCAGAAATATATTAACAATCATAATGAACTTTTCATTTAAGCTTTCAGCAAACTGGAAACTACTAGAATGTGGATCAGTGGCACAAAAGCCAGTGTGAGCACTCAACTCTACCTTCTCACATATGTACTCTTGGTCCTGGTTAAGACATCTAACACAAGCTCAACAACAGATTATAACTCCAATAATAAAAAAAATCAATCTGTCACTGTATTTTTTAATCAAATTAGCAAGAGCTTCTTGAAAGAAATATTTTCTAAATACACTTTTAAATTTAAAATGTCTAATTCACAATAAAAGGCCTTATTAAGACCAAATCCCAGCATTTTACAAAAGTAAATGCCTTTATTCTAATACTTAATCTTTTTTTTTTTTTTTTTTTTG
>NW_022900924.1:16519985-16522925 GCF_012274545.1 Fukomys damarensis | reverse complement strand
AGGCTGGCCTTGAACTTGCAGAGATCCTCTTGACTCAGCCTCCTCCAGTGCTAGAAATACAGGCGTGTGCCACCATGCCTGCTCTCCCACACACATTTTAAAAATGTAAAAAATACAGGCCAGGGATTTAGCTCAGTGGTTCTGCCACCAGACTCGCAAGCACAAGGAACCAAGTTCGACCCCTGGTACCAAAAAAAAAAGTAAAAAATACTATTCTCAGTCATTCATAAAAAGTTAACAGAGGTTTAAAAAAATAACCTCAGGGAGCTGCATGTAATTACAGTTTCATTCTCATGGTAGTACAATTTTTTTTTTTTTTTTTTTTTTTTTTTTAGTTCTCACTGTGTAATTCAGGCTGGTCTTGAACCAGGTAGCCCAGGCTGGCCTCTAACTTGGGGCTGTTCTCCTGTCTCAACCTTTCAAGTTCTGGGATTACAGGTATTACAACACACTTGATTAGTGGTACATTTTTAAATTGTATGAATAAACAAATTATGTTCATTAAAAAAAAAGCTGAAATGACATCAGGGAAACAAATGACAAAACAGTAATGCTTAGAAATATTAAGAACAAAACTAACATCTTAAACCAGTAGTGATTAAGGGTGTATTTTGAAAAACATAGCAGGAGGTTATCCATTAATCCCGTAAGACATCTAAGTGGAAATTTCTTTTAAATTCAACACTGAAAAATGTATTATTTTAGAATTTTAGATAGATGCTAAGTTAATCTACACAAAATTCTATGGCCACAAAAATCAAGATGAGTTTTTAAAAATCATTCTTCTACAATAAATTAATTTTATGAATCATGTCTAAAATAGACCTAATCTCACACAATTCTGACTACTTACAATAAAGTGTGATGCAGAAACACAGTATCATAATAGAGCAATAAAAAATGTGTAACATCAATGACCCTAGAGCCAAGAGTGCAGCAATATGTTTTCATGCTGGAGAACACTTTTCAACTCTGGTTTTGGTCAACATTTTTCTGCATGTCTTAGATAGGGTGTACTGATGAAGAAGAGGAAGCTGTCTTTCAACAAAAAAGATGCTTTGCTGTTACACACACCACTGTATTTTAGCTAAAGTAAGAGATGTGAAGACAGAAGTAGTACAGGTACAAAAGTACAAATTATTTGCCAAGATTTACATAGCAAGTCAGAGGCAGAAATGGGTTCATCTTTTTCTTTAGATTCTTGACCCTCCTTGTCATCAAAGGACAGATTATTCTCAAAAGTATCTTTCAGAGTCTTAAAACAAATTAAGAATAGTCAGGCACACTGGAAAAGACAAACAAAGTGCTTCCTACCATACATTGCATGCGTCTGCTCATGAGCCCCGTACTGAGTTGCTGAAGAAGACACTAACGCAGGCTGGGCATGTGCAGGCGGTGCCATCATTCTAGCATTACCCTGTATCACAGGACTGTAGACATGAGGGTGCTGTGTTCAAACAAAAAATAAAGGAACAATGTTAAAACACCAAAAAGAGCCAAACAGATTTTAGTTAGATTTTTAACTCTGTGGTCTCCAGAAACAACAATTCTAAAACTTTGCTTGGCGGCTTCCTTTGACACTCTTACACTGATGAATAAACCTGAAACATGTATTTAAAAGGCTTCAAAGTCCTTAGTTATGTAACCCCCCATTAATACAAAGCAAAAAATGTAAAAGAAAATCCCTTGATTACATTAAAAGTTCTTAAAATGGAGTAAAAATTACAAAGCCATCTGAGCCTTACTTGAGACTGATAATGTGGCACATGTTGAACTAGTGGCTGATTTGGGAACTGCTGAGGACTGTAGGCCACATACTGAGTGGAGTACGCTGGCGGGGTGGCTACGATGGGCGGGCCTGCTGCTGAGGCTGGGTGCATCATGGTGCTCTGATGATGCTGGTCTTGCCGTTGCTGAGGCATATTTGGTACTGCAGGGGAAGAGAGAGACTTACATAGAACAGCACCTCCTTCATATCATATGTTAATGTAGTATATACACTCACATGGTACAAGGCTCTGCCTGCATGGTTTGACTCTCCTTGCCTGCCTTTCCAACACCATCCCATTTTATGCCTATTTTATTTTGTCTTAGTAGTACTTGGGATTGCACTCAAGTCCTCACACTGAGCTATATCCCTAGCCCCTTTTTTAAAATTTTGAGATAAGATCTTGCTAAATTGCCTGAGCTGGAGTTGACCTTGCCATCTTCCTGCCTTAGCCTTTCAGAGAGCTAGTTTACATGTGTGCCCTACAGTGAGATCTTATGCTACTCCTGCCATCACTTCAGATACCATGGGCTATTTTCCTATCACATGTGCTTGCCTCATCCTTAGATACCAGTTCCCAACTCAAAGTTGGAAAGATTGTGACTACTTGTGATACTCAGGTGTCAGCTTGAAAACATGTTCTCGGGGAGAGCCTTTATGATAAACCTCAGACACCCACAGCACTATCAATAACTTCTGCTTTTCTGATGATCCATTTACTTTTTATCTCTACCACAAGATCCTGAGGGTTGACAGACCTTTGATATAAATTATGCCATTGCCAAGGAAGAGGACTGGGTTCAACTGAGAGAGAAAAAAGACATGATAAAAGCCAAACAGATCCAACACCAAATACTGAATCTTCAACATCTCCCTCCTCAAACCCAGTATCACACAGCACCATGTAGCAACTGGCAGGTCCATAAATGACAGCTCTTTTAAAACTTTATGACTTGCATCATTCCACACTTTTTCCCCTCCCTGTTAAAAGATCTAGTTATGACCTTAGCTACCACTGTGTATTTGTTTGCCAATTCTATTTCTTCATCTGAGAAATGTCTATTCATTTCAGATGCCCATTTCTGCATTGGGCCTTTAAATTTTTGGGGGGGGGGTTCTGTCTTTTTGGTTGTTTTTTTTTTTTTTTTTTTTTTTTTTTTTTTTTTTTTTTC
>NW_022900924.1:16475128-16519867 GCF_012274545.1 Fukomys damarensis | reverse complement strand
AGTTCTTTATATGTTCTCAATAGTAGTCCTTTGTCTGAGGAATAGCTGGCAAAAATTTTTTCCCACACTGTGGGTTGTCTCTTCACACCGGTGGTGATTTATTTTGCTGTCCAAAAGCTTTATAAGGAAATGAGATCCCAGTTGTTGATTTTTCCTAGTATTTCCTGTGAAATCATAGTTTTGTTCATAAAGACTTTGCCTACACCAATGTCTTCAAGAGTTCTATCCATTCTATCTTCCAGCAGATATAGTGTCTCCGTTTTAATATTTAGCTGTTTGACCCATTTCAATTTAAGTTTAGTACACTGTGAGAATATAGTTCTAGTTTTAATCTTCAGCTTATAGAAAGCCAGTTTCCCCAGCACCATTTACTAAAGACACTATCTTTCCTCCAGTGAAAGTAAATTTACCTTAATTTTTTTCTTTTTTGGTACCAGAGATCAAGCTCAGGACTTTGAGCTTGCAAGGCAGGCACACTGGCACTGAGCTAAATTCCCAGCCCTTACCTTAATCTTATAGTTTAGATAAAGTATACTTTTGCCCTTTCTTGTGTCAGTGGTTCTCACCTTGAAGAAATCCTGTCTTTCAGGGGACATCTGGCAATGTCTGGAGACATTTTCAGTTGTCCCAAGTGAGGGATGGGTGATGGTACCTCTAGGTTCTAATGAATAGAGGCCAAGAATGATGCTAGGCATCCTAGTTTATAGGACATGGCAGCACCTAATACAAAAAAATATCAGTAACAAATGTAAATAGCACATGCCTAAAAAGTTGGGGTGTATGTTAAGTCCTTGTCTTTGGCATGTTTTCAATATAACCTGCCTCAAAGGTAACTCTGCAGTTTACAGCAAGAGGACAAGGAAGTGGTTTTATGCAAAGATCTAATTACCATGGAGAAAAAAATCCATGGCTACATTTTAAAACCATGCCTTTTGGCTCTGTTACCTGAGAAATACTAAAATACCTTTATCCAATATTTCAAGTGATTAGAAATTAGTAAAGTAGTAGGATACAAAATTGACATATAGACTGCATCGGCTTTCACATACAATATAATACTTCAAAAGTAACTACTTAGGAGAAAACAATGGCACAGAAAAGCCTGGTTGGCATGAACAAAGAAAATACGTGGCAGTATAACCTGAAGAAACGCACAACTTTGTCAATACAGATACCAAAAACAAGAGCAATGATAACCCCACATTGGTCATCTTTGAAGGGGAAACCAAGTTGTTACTCTAAAGACCGCCTTTAAAAAACAAAGAAGAGGGCCAGGGACTAAACTCAGTGGTTCTGATGCCGGCCTCTCAAGCACAAGGTCCTGTGTTCCATCCCCGGGACTTAAAAAAAAAAAAAAAAAAAAAAAAAAAAAAACAAACAGTTGCCTTTCCTGTACAAGTTATACCTCAAGGTAAACAAATGAAGTACAATTTTCATAGAAACATTCCAGCTAAGTAAAGGAATGAAAGAAAGAGAATGTCACTATTTTGCATCACCTAATGAAATACTGGATCTATAGTACACTATGATCACCAAGGCAGCTGCTTAAACTACCAGCAAAGAGCTATGGGAAATGTTATCCTGGATAGACCAGGCAATGGAACATATTGGTCACTCCTATATTGCAAAAAAGACAAAGTACACCCACCTTTGATTTAAAAAATTCGGATCCAGTCTCAATAAACCTCCATTATATGATAACCTGCCTACAAGGATTATACGATACAGAAAATGACTTTAAATACTACATAGGGATGCAATCAGCACAACTTATATGGTAGGAAAGAGTAAAGGACAAAAGCAAGCCGGATTTACTAAAGGGAAAACGGTAATTAAAATGTGATTTATAGCTGGGCATGGTGGCGCATGCCTGTAACCCCAGCACTTGCGAGGATGAGGCAGGAGGATCACTGGGAGTTCGAGACCAGCGTGGGCTACATAGTGAGTTCCAGGTCAGTCTCAACTACATAGTGAGACCCTGTCTGAAAACAAACAAACAAACAAATAAGAAAATGTGATTTATGAAAAAGAGAATCAAATAACTCCTAAAGATATACACTAACAAACTGACAGAAAAATGATATGGTGTCCAAGATTTGCTTGGAGACAGGGCATAAGAAACAAAAGTATGAAGTATGACTGCCCACAAGTTGTTAATGTCTTTAAAAACTTCATAATGAGGGCTGGGAATTTAGCTCAGTGGTTCTGCTGCCTGCCTCCCAAGTGCAGGGTCCCAAGTTCGATCCCTGGTACCAAAAACAAAAAACAAAAAAAACCCCACAAAATCAAAAATAAAAAAACTTCACAATGTAAAGTCACTACACAACATGAAACTTTAAAAAAAAAAAAAAAGCACCAGGGATTTAGCTCAGTGGTTCCAATACCTGCCTCACAAGTGCGTGGACCTGAGTTCGATCCCAAGTACCCGCCCCCACAAAATTCAGTCATTTTTATATAGCTAATTGATCAAGCTGCTGCTGTCACCACATAGTGAGTTCAGAAGATAGTACTTTTGTACCTAGAGTACCAACTCTTCAGTCTAAAAATTGGTACTTAAGAGAATTTTTAAAAGTAAAACAGAT
Organism: Fukomys damarensis; assembly: GCF_012274545.1. Lineage (NCBI taxonomy): Eukaryota > Metazoa > Chordata > Mammalia > Rodentia > Bathyergidae > Fukomys > Fukomys damarensis. The sequence continues at coordinate 16,517,285 of NW_022900924.1, read as the reverse complement.
ACAAAGATAAAAAAAATTCCAGAAAAATTTTAGATTTTATTTAGTCTAATTATTAGACAATAAAAATTCTTAAAATATTTTATGCATGCTATAGGAAGATAAAAATAAGATGGCTGGTATAGAGCTTACACCCGCCTGGTAGTCGGCTTCTTCTACTCCCTAGACACTCTATCCAGGGATGTTCTGTGTGACCAACAGCACCCACAGAATCAACGTGTTACAGCTGAGATGAGTTGTAAAGGCATACTGCAGCTTCTAGCTAGACTGTTTTTCTACAGTTTCACTATTTTCTTTTTGGAACTCACTGTCTAGTCCAGGCTGGCTTCAAAACTAAAGTGATCCTCCTGCCTTAGCCTCCCAAGTACTGGGATCATAGGCATGCACCACTAAGCCTGGTTACATTTTTTTTTTTTGGTACCGCAGACTGAACTCGGGTCCTTGTGCTTTCAAGGCAGGCAGCAGCACCACTGAGTTAAATCCCCAGCCCTAACCTTTAGATTTATTTTTATTTTATTTTAGTTTTTTGTACCAGGGATCAAACTCGGGTCCTTGTACTTGCAAGATGAACGGTGGAACCATTGAGCTTAAATCCCCTGCCCACCTTTATATTTATTTTAATATGTGGTGAGATCTATGGGTCTAAGACTCAATCTTCTGCATATGGATATCCAATTTTCCCGGCTCTATTTATTAGAGAGGCTACCTTCCCTCCAGTGTATCCTTGTACCTTTTTATTCTTAATTTTTGAGAGCAATTCTCACTAGGTTAATAAACTTGAAAGCCACCTTCCTCAGCCTCCCAGATAGTGTGCTGGGATTACAGGTGTGCATGATCATGGCTGGTTTTGAGGTCTATTTTAAATCTTCAGCACAGAAAAAAGGACACATAAAGTAAACATGGCAAAATCTTATTAATCACAGAATCTGAATGATGAAACCAAGTATCTAACCACTTCCTACGTACTTAGCCCTGTTCATAGCAGGTATCACTGACCGTATTGCTGTTTTGTTTTAACAGAAACACTTCTGTAAGACAGGCTGAACTATCCTCAAGATACATAATTTCTATGAAAATGACAGAAACTCCTGAGGTCAGAATGCAGCTCTCACTTCAGAGAGCTATATATACTGGCACACCTGCTTTTATTGTAGGAATCTTTTCCATTTTATCACAAGTCACTTTTGTCACTGTATTAAGTAACCACAAAAACCAGCAACAAAGCTAGGCATGGGGGTGCACATCTGCAATTCCAGCAATCAGGAGGCTGAGGAAGGAGGATCACCTGGAGTTCAATGCCAGTCTGGGCTATAGCGAATAAAAGGCCAGCCTGAACTAGAAAAATGAAAACAAGGGCCGGGGATTTAGCTCAGCTGTTCAGTGGCCTGCCTTGCAAGCGCAAGGACCCGTTCAATCCCTGGTACCCCCCACCCCCCCCAAAACCCACACACTCCCAAACACCAGAAGTATTTTAATAATGACACACTGAAAAATCTTTTTCTTCCTGGAATCCCTTCAAGTCCTCATGATAAGATTAATTCCTATAACTAAGAATTATTTTAAATGACCTAAGGTAGAGTCTAAGGTTGGTCAATTTTATCTTTTTTTTGTTTGTTTTTTTGAGACAGTCTGGGATTATAGGTGTGCGCCACCACACCCGGCAATTTTATCTTTTTAATGACCCCGCTTTTTAAAATATTTCTCTATTGTTTTTAAATTTCTATTTCATTAATTTCCACTCTAATCTTTACTTTTCAACTTTTTTTTTTTTTTTGCATTACCCGGGATTGAACTAACGACCTTGTGCTCGTGAGGCAGGTGTGGTGCTAAATCCCCAGCCATTTCCTGAAACTTCTATAATTTTTATTGGTACAATTTAAATATACATAATGATCACATTCATCATAGGGAATTTGTACCTGTACAAGATGTATTTTGTTGTCCCCCTTTTTTCCCCATTGCCCTCCTCTCCCTTTAATCCATCTTCTCCTCCTTATTTATAAGTTTTGTTTCCGTGTTTTTCCCTTTTATTCCCTTTTATTCTCTTTTCTTCTTGTCCCTTCCTTGTTTGTTTGTTTTGTTTTGGGTTTTTTTTTTTTTTTTTTTTTTTTGGTACTAGGGATTGAACTCGGATGCTTATGCTTGAGAGTCAGGCGGTGGAACCACTGAGCTAAATCCCCAGCCCTTCCTTTCCTTCTTTTCCCCGTTCCTGTTCCTTTTTCCTCTTCCCATGTGAATATTTTCTCCCCACTTCTCAATATATCCACTACACATTTTGGTTAAGGTAGTTTTTTCAGTGAGTTTAAGTAATTATGAGTTTTAATTAATACCTACAAAACCACAATTATTTCAAACACTAAGAAATCTTAATGTGGCCAAGTATGGTGGAGCACACCTGTAATCCTAGCACTTGAGAGGCTGAGGCAGGAGAACTGCCATGAGATCAAGGACTTCACAGTGAATTCAAGGCTAACCTGAACTACATGATGAGAACCTGTCTCCAAAAAGAAAAGAGGGCCAGGGATTTAGCTCAGTGATTTGGTGGCCTGCCTTGCAAGTCCAAGGACCTGAGTTCAATCCCCAATACAAAAAAAAAAAAAAAAAAAAAAAAAAAAAAAAAAGAAAGCAAGGAAAAGAAAGAAATCTTAATTTAGTCAGAAAGATAATTATTGGGCACTGAGAAATGTTTTAGATATAAGTCCTACTTTGTTTCTCAAAAAAATAATGATTAACTGCTCTAAATCAACAACTGAATAGTAAAAAGGAATCCTTTAGCATTTCTCAACATGGTAAGATTTGTGTTTTTTTTCAAACACAAAAGTCCAGAAAACTAGTTTATACAATGAGAAAACATTCCTTTAGCAGGATTCTGACAATGCCTTTGCTTCAAAAGAAATTATGAATGTTGAAATAATTGTAGTCTAATGTAAAATAAGGTCAGCAGTCTGTCTAGTAAATTAATCTAGCAAACCTCATTTATCAAATTTAACTACAAATTTCAGACTTCAGACTCCAAAAGTTCAGAATGCAATAAGTATATTTAAATAAGATACTGAACAATCAATTAAGGCATTTCTCCTTTTGTTCATAAAAATTCATCTAAACATCTTAGTACTGGTCATCAAAATTCAACGTACAGCATAATCAAAAGTTGAAGCTGAGCCACGGATATACATTATAAATGAATTGTTTTAATTTATGCAGCATGCAGGCTACAAGCAAACACAGGCAGGATTATTCTCACCTTTACCTGCTCTATATGTCTTGGCTTGATTCACTGGCATGGGCGTCATGGGTATTGGGTATAAAGGCTTGAGGGAATTAAAAAACAAAAACAAAAACATTAGATTCTTATAACAAGAAGGTGGTCTACCACTGTCAGTTTTATCTTGCTAGCTCCTCTAGACCTGGGGTTTCCTCATCTTCTAGGAGTTAAAAAACAAAATTACACCCAAGTGCAAAGGATAAACTCCAACAAGTTACAGTAAATCTAACTCATCTTTCTCACCAGAAAACATTCTCAGATTCAGGTCCTTATTTTTAAAATTTATTTATTTTTTTATTGGTACTGGGGATTGAACTCAGGACCTTGCACTTGTAAGGCAAGCGGCAGAATCACTGAGCTAAATCCCTGTCACAGGTCCATATTCTAACAGACCAAACCACCGCATACCTCCCTTTTTCCAAGTATCTCTGTATGTGAACATGCCTCAAATCATTGCAATTCTAAAAAACGCTGGTGTCAAACAGGGAAGCTGCATGAACATCAAATTCCATGACTTACTTGGACGCCTGGACTCACTGGAACTGGATACATCATATTTGGTGCAAAACAAACAGGCTGAGTATAAACTGGAGTTGGCGGCTGATGACCCACCATAGATGGGCTAGGTTGTGCTTGAGGACGAGGTGAAGTTGGGGTGGTAGAAGGCTTTGGCTACAAGAAGAAAAATTAAATTCAACCATCTCGTGGTGAAAAGTTAACTATTATTGCAATTTTCAGGTTGATTTTGCTAATCTTTAAAATTTTTACTTACTTTTTTTGGTACAGTGGATCAAACTCAGGACCTTGTGCTACTCTTGCCAAGGCAGGCACAGCACCACTGAGCTAAGTACGTGGCCCATTTTTATTTACTTTAAAAATTAGAAAACACAAACCAACAACCACCAAAAAACACCACAGGAAATAAATGTTTAAACAAAAGAAAAAAATGTTTTGGTAGAGAGCTAAAGGAAATTCCTGCCAATGAAAAAAATCATTATAAATAGTGGCAGTTATTATTAAGCTTCAGAGAAAGTGTTTTTAAATTTAAAATAAAAATTTTATAAATTCAGTAGAAAAACACAACAGTGTAGCTATGAACTTGATAGCCACTTAGCTAATTTTCTTCAAATTCTGAGTCAAAAAGATTTAAAAATTTTCCCTCACACAACCTGACGGCCAATTTTTTTTGGCGGGGTACCTGGGATCAAATTCAGGACCTTATGCTTGTCAAGCAGGTACTATGCCGCTGAGCTAAATCCCCAGCCAAGAATGTAGTTTTTTTGGTTTTTTTTTTTTTAAACAGGGTTCTCACAGTGTAGTCCAGGCTGACTAATTCCCAGCAATGCTCCTGCCCCAACTTCCCAAGTGCTGGGACTATAGGAGTGGCCCACCACACCTAGCAAGAATCTTTTTTATGGCTAAAAAATATTCACCAGTGACCCATATGAGCAAAAGAAACACAACTGTTTTAGCACCATAAACTGAACTTAAAAGACAAGGTATGGGAGTGGGTAGACAATAACTAATTATAATTATTTAAAATACTTAGAAGAAAACAAAATTACCTGAGAAAAAGAACGAGGGTTGAACTCCTTTGCATTGGGATTCAATGTTGACTTTCTAACTTGCCTGAACCAGAAAAAAATACAAATGCCAGTGAAATCTTCATGGACTTTGTGTTTCCCTAAAATTTGCCATACCTAATCTGTTTTTTAAATTGGTAAACACACAAATATAAACAATTCTCACTAGACCATTAATCTATATAAAATATACACATGCATGCACACATTGCACACCACATTATCCATTCCTTTATTTGGATAAAGAAGCTGACCAAGCAACAACAAAATAAAAAACAAATTATTAGTATACAACTGCTTGTCTTATAGGCTATTAACAAATACGTGAGCTAAAAAGGTAGTAGCTCCTTATAAACATATCATTGTGTGAAAAGCAATGCTCACTGTATCCGTATTCTATAATCTGCAATCATTTTTAATGTGACAAGATACTTTTTACATAATATATCTTGAGAAAAGTTATAGCTGTAATAAAAATTTTGCCTCAAATCAAGAATAAGCAATTTCCCAACTTAAAAAGCTGTAATTTCAAAAATTCAGTGATAAGTGGGTTGACAGAACACATAAATCAATGGCGTTTAGGGTCTGAGGTATTTTTGCTTTGTTTTATAATTTTGTTTTATGAGACAGAGTCTATATAGCTCAGGCTGGCCTCAAACTTACAGTGATCCTCCTGTCTTAGCCTCCAGAATACTGAGATTACTCGTGTCACAACACCTGGCTTGTAAAGCCGTTTAACTCATGAAACAACAGGTATTTAGAATTTATGCCTAGTTCCCTCACCTGGTAATACCAAACTGGAGTAAACAGAAGAGTAGTGAAGGTGCAGTGATCTAATTTGCCTAAGACAACACTGGTTTAGTTCAGATGTTTAAAAATTAATAAATTTTATAAAACAGTCTAAAAGTCCAGAAAGACTGAAAGGATAAAATACACCAAACAAACAAACAAGTTATCTGAATAATAGGATTTGTTAAATTCCAGGTTTACTCACTCAGCTGCATCTTTCTTCTCCTCTTTATCATCCTTCTCCTGTTTACACGCAGGACCAGAAGTCTGCACCCCTTGGGATGTGACCTCAGGGCCCCTCTTGTGCTCTGTGTTACTAAGTATTGAAGGGGAGATGCTGGGGCTGCTTGGCTTGCTGCTGCCACTGGTGCAGTTGCTGCTGCTATTTTCAATGAAAGAATCTTTAGCACTTGATTCAATTTTCTCTTTGATCAAATCTCTTGATTTTTCTCCCTCTCTATTTTTGTTTAGTACTTGATCCATAGATTCAGAAGTGGAACTTGGCTGTAACTAAATAAAGGAAATAATCACACTTAAATATTTTAAATAACTCTAATCAATCTTTTCTATGAGTACAAACAAAGTAATATTATCTGTGAACATAAAGTATTTTGAGTAAGGCTATTTTCCATATTTTAAGAGTAATGCTTTTATTACAAGTCAACAATAATACAGCGTCTGTACAATACAGTTATATAAGACACAAATATCTTAAAGCTAAATACTTACTGCATGCCTATTACACAGGAGCAATTGTGTTTGCTGGCTATAGAGAATGTGAAGTAGTTTAATCTTCCTATACTTGCCACATGCCTAAGATCAGACACAGGAAAATGCTACGGGAGCCCATAGGAAGGGAAGGCTTCTCAATGGAATTGTCATCAAGTCTAAGGTGTGAACAATCTCTAGGAGATGAGTTTAGAAAAGGGAACAATGTAAACAAGAGAAGCTGCATGTTTAAAAATCCAAAGGAAAAGGGAAAGACAGCTCCATCACAAAAAAGGAATGCTCTAGTGGCTAAAGGGTGGTACTCACAGGCACCACAGATGCAGAAATGACAAACTGGCTCAGGATGTACCAGATGATAAAGGAGTTTCTAGGTCATGCTGAGGATTGAGTCAAATATTCAGGGTCATGGAAAGTCACTGAGGAATTTTAAGCAGGGAATAGTAATGAGCACTTTGCAGTTCAGGAAGAGGAACAGTGCAGCTCTGCAGAGATAACCTGGAGGGAGGCAAGTGGAGGTATGGACACCACTCAGAGGCTACAGCAGGAGCACAGCAGGCTTGGACAGGCCAGGAGATGGACACAGAGGGTAATGTGATAAGAGTGCTGGTCAGTGAGGTCTTCTAAACTCCAAAGTAAAGAAGGCTGGGACTGTCAAGAGCTTTTAGAAAGCACTCTTAAAATAATTAAGGGTTTTAAAGTTTACAAGCCAGAAGAAAATAAATGCTACCAATGACTGAAGATGATCTGAGATATCATCTTCCACAAAAGAGAGAAAACAGGGACAGGTTACAGAAATTGGGAAGAAAAAGATCAAGCCAGGCATAATGGTGCACACCTATGATCCCAGCACTTAGAAGACTGAAGCAAGAGGACTGCAAATTTGAGTACTGCCTGGGTAACTAACTTAGTGAGATCTCCTGTCTCAAAATTTGAAAATATATACTAAACGTGTTGGTGATGTGGCTCAGAGATAGGGTGCCCCTGCTTGAATACCACTGGCGCGCGCGCGCGCACACACACACACACACACACACACACACACACACACACAAAGAAAAGAAAAAGGAAGAAGGGGAAAGGGTAGGGAAGGCACCTTTTGACCAATCCTTTTGAAACCAACTGAATGTTGGTAGATTCCTTTCCACAGACAAATCTCAGGTTATACAGAACTAGTGAAAGCAGAGAGGACAACTGAGTGGTATGGCCAGCGTGACTCTCTGGTTCCAAAGGTTCCTCACTTGAAGCTGGGTCTCAATAGGCAGACTGGGTAACCAGTAGAGAAGTCTCCATTTATCTATCATCCCTACCTCAGTGAGGTGAGAGGTCATTCTCTCAATGATCTTCTGTTATCCTCTGTCCAAGAAAGACCAGAGACACTGTTAGAACACTCTCTTAAGCCTTTTAAGAGTTGAGCTACAGGTTTGGACTTTTCTCTCTGCTAGTAAGTTAGAAAACCCTCCTAAATTTTTCTCCTACTCATTGAGAATTAACTTTAGAACTCCTAGATTAGCTGAAACCACCTTGCAGCTAAATTGCCCCCTACCCCACAGCTCAGGCTGAGGCAGCTTGCCACAACTGTTAGGAGAAGGGCTATCAGATAACAATTTACACTTGTGGCTTGTATATGCTAACTGGGATTTTAAAAGGGAGTTTAGTCAGCCTTTTTCCTCTTTCATGTGCATGTAAGGAAACGGATGTGCTTTTACTAACATGTGAATTGTGGTTGCTAGGCAATGGGTGTACGTCTAACCTGTGAGCAGAGACAGAAATTTTAGAATGGATTTTGTGTAAAATTTAGCCTTGTTTTTGCTGCTAAGGAAGTTGGCCTAGGTGATTAGGTAGACAGCACAAATGTCTTAGAGGCTTCTCTGTCCTTGGGCCTTGGGTGGGATTTCTCCAAGCCATTTATTTGACTCTTATCTGTCTCTAGAGCTCATCTCTTTTGCAGGCTGAGAAGCTCTCCAATTTGCCCTGTGATCCATTTTCCTCACTCTTTTTCAAAGAATTAGAAAGCAGTGGTTTAGCTATCTTAATTGGTTTTGTTAGCAATGCTTCCTTGTCTAAACATGACTGCAAGAGGTGAAATCAACTGTAACTCATGCTTTTGGAAACACCTGCCACAGTTAAAAATATGAGTTCCTGGGGAAGTCATGGCAGAAAAACATATTACAATTGTGGTTGGAGATGCATTTGTCGAAGACCAGCCTCAATATAAAGATGGAATGACTACAACTACGTATCTCCACGAGGGATAAACAATAATGATCGATACTCTAAATAGGCATTAGCTACGATGGGTGGAGAATCACAACCTCCTGAACCATCTCCTCCAGGAAAGGTCTTTGTTCTTTCCGTACACGTGCTACATGACTTGCTTCCCCACTGGATCAGTATTAAGTGACTACACTTGTAATCTTATTAGTTGACCATAATTTTTATTTTTTGGTACTGGGATCAAACTCAGGTCCTTGCACTTGCAAGGTAGGCAGAAGAACCACTGAGCTAAATCCCTGGCCTGGCTGACCATAGGTTTTTCCCACCTTATGGGCAAAATCATCATGATTTTGTTCTATAAAACTTACTTGAGAAGCAGGCTCACGAGCAACCCACTTTCTGGGTCCCCTCCTGACTTTCTCAGGTAGGAGCTATCTTCTCTCTCCCTCAATAAATATTTCCTACTCTTAGGAAACTGTTGTTCCTAGAATTCATTCTTCAGTTTTAGAGAACATGAACTTGGCATATCAGATCATCTAGCAGGTTGGGAGTTATAATACTTCTCATATCATTTGGAGGTCCTGTATCATCCAATGTCATCAATGTTGGCCCAGAGGTAAGATACACAGATAAATGGAGAAACTCAAGAGACTAGTAATAAACTCCCACATTTGTAGTTAATTGACTTTCAACAAAGAACACAAAGATTGCTGGGCAGAGTCACATACCCCTGTAATTCCAGCACTTAGGAAGCTGAAGCAGGAAGATCACTGCAAGTTCCAGGCTAGTCTGGGGTACATTAATAAAGTTCAAGGCCAGTCTGTATTATAGGGTGAGGCCCTGCCTCAAAAAAACAAAAACCCCCAAAAGAATGTGAAGATAATTCAACAGGGGAAAAAAAGGGCTTTTTGTTTGTTTTGTGATAGGGTCTTGCTATGAATTTCAGGCTCACCTTAAACTTACTATTAGGCCAGCTTGGTCTGCCTCGAATTTGCAACAATTCTCCTGCCTCAGCCTCCAAGTGCTAGGATCACAGGGATGTGCCACCATGGCTAGCAAGAAGTCTTCTCTTTCTTTCTTTCTTTTTTTTGGTACTGGGGATCAAACTGGGGTCCTTGTGCTTGCAAGGCAGGCAGTGGAACCACTGAGCCAAATCTTTGGCCCTACAAAACGTATTTTCAATAAATGATGCTCAGAGCTGGTGATTTAGCTCAGTGGCACCACGCCTGCCTTGCAAGCGCAAAGTCCTGAGGTCAATCCCCCGTACCAAAAAAAAAAAAAAAAAAAAAAGATGCTCATCTAACTGCTATCTACATGCAAAAAGAATTTACACATCTTTCATAGGGTATGTGCATCATATTATAATATAATCACACATATACACAGTATACATATGACTCAAAATGGATCACAGCCTTGAAGGTAACTCTCAAAAGAAAAAGTGTAAGTCTTCATTACTATGAATCAGACAATGATTTCTTAGGTATGACACCAAAAACACAAGCAATAGCAAAAACAAAACAAAACAAAAAACCACATTGGACTTCAGAAAAAAAATTGCAAAATGTATGTATGTTTTCTTTCTTTCTTTCTTTCTTTCTTTTTTTTAAAAGTTTTTTGAGAAAGGGTCTCACTATGTAGTTGAGACTGACCTGGATCTCACTATGTAGCCCAGGCTGGTCTTGAACTCACAGTGATCCTCCTGCCTCTGCCTCCCGAATGCTGGGATTACAGGTGTGCGCCACCACGCCCAGCTCTGAAATGTATGTATGATAAGAGACTTGAACCCAGAATACACAAAGAACTATAACAACTCAATAAAAAGACAACCCAATTTTTAAAACATAACATGGACAGTAATCCAGACAAGATATAAATGGCCAATACTTTTTATGTTCAAAACCATTAGCCATGAAAGGGCTGCATATGTAAACTACAGTAAGCCAGACCTGGTGGCTTGTTCCTGTAATCCCAGCTAGTTCAAAGGTCAAAGGAGAAATATTACAAGTTTTCCATGTTGGCCTGGGCAACGTAGTAAGATCTTGACTCAAACTAAAAAATAAAAAATGTAGCTCAGTGGCAGAACACATAGCTTGCATGTGCAAGCTCCTGGATTCAATCTCCAGTCACACAGTTAAAAAAAAAGCAAAACCACAGTAAGACACTTCACATCCATAAGAATAACCGCAATAAATAAAAGACATATAATCACAAATGCCTGGCTGTTGTTGAGCGTGAGCATGAGAGCAATCAGACCTCGGAAGAGCTCAGTTGTGAGTCTCCCATACACACTACTCTCGAGCACCAACCAGCCTAGTCCCACACGCTCCTTCGCAGTGCCCTTCCCACCCCTCAAGCCCCGAGGAGGAGTTACTGAGACTGTGGTCACCCTGAAAGAAGAGAAGCCATGTGGCTGCCATAAGCACCACGCCCAAGAAAAAGCAAAGGAGGTAACAACAGACTCAGAGCTAAGAATGAGAATAAATCTGAAAAAAAGAGAATTGGTGCTCAAAGAGGATGGGCAAGAATATACTCAGGTAATCAAGATGTTTGGAAATGAAGAATTAGAAGTGATGTTCTTTGATGGTATAAAGAGGCAGTATGTCACGTCAGAGGGAAGTTGAGAAAAAAGGTTTGGATAAATACCTTAGATACCTTACTGGTTGCTCTCCAAGACTATCAGGTAACAAAGCTGATGTGACTCTACAATACAGTGTGGATGAAGCAATAAGTCTGAGCGTGTGGTGAGCTTCTTGAGTATTGTAAGATCAGTGAAACTGATGTATTTGGTCCTGGAAATGATGATGAAATTGTTTGATGACAATGAAGATGATGATGAAGACACTGATATCTTTTTTTTTTTTGTTACCAGGGATCGAACTCGGATCCCTGCACTTGCAAAGTAGGCGGCAGCACCACTGAGCTAAATCCCTGGCTTGACACTGATGATATCTTAATTGAACCCAACATTTTAACATTCCAATTTTTCCAAAGACTATCCTACAGTTTGGATTTTGGCCACAGAAGAACTTCCTCCAAGAAGAAGTTTTCATTAACATGACTGTAACTTATTAAGACAGTTTGATTTGGTTCTAAGGTATTTGTTTCTCTAAAAATTTAATGCTGAATTATTTTATGTGAAATGTTAAGCCCACTTCATTCTTTTGATGTGCTGGAGCTAAGGGGTAGAAGACCATGTGTATTTCAAAATGCATTACTGCTCTTCTTACTCTGATCACTCCCCATAGTTAAATGGGTATTTTTTATTTTGTGAATTAACTGAATTTTTATTTTAAAAATATTTTTCATTGGTACATTTTTGGTATACAATACAGTTACATTCATCATTGAGAGATCTTGTACCTTTACATGACATGTCTTAGTTCTTATTTTAAATGGGTGTTTTGAATAAGCCATTTGCCTGGTATTTGTTACAGATTGTGATTAACACCTAACTTCTGACTAGCATACTGACTGAGCAGAATCTCTCTGTATTTTCTATATTCAGTCACATCAGTTATCTAGATATTCCCCAGATATTGACACAATTTAAAGGAGGCTTAAATCTGCATTTGAATTCAAAAACAGGGTGCCCCCCCACATTTAGGAGCAGGTGGCTATTTTATATTAATTTTGTTATCATTACTTTGTTTTTATAATTTTACTTTGCCATCAGAAATATCATAAACATATGGGCTGGGGAAGCATTTGTTGAGGTTTTTTAATTACTGTCCATAGAAAACTTTCCAAACAAGAAAAGACTGTTTCAACTATATGTACGTAGGCTACTTTTATGAAGCAAAAAGATTATGTTTAAAAATGTTATTTTCAGAAGTCAGCATATAGCTGCAGAAGTGAATGCTTTATAAACATTTAACTGGGGCCAGGGATTTGGCTCAGTGGTTCCACCCTGCCTCGCAAGCACAAGGACTTGAGTTTGATCCCCAGTACCCAAAACAAAAACCAAAACCACACACTTAAGGGCTGGGGGTAAAGCTCAGTGCAAAGTCAGTGGGTTCAATTCTCAGTGTAGTACTGGGAGAAAAAAAAAAAAGATGGTCTCTACTTTCTGCATGGAAGAGAGCAACCATGAGAAATATAATAATTCCATGCAGCAGGAGTGTTATATCCTCACTTTGTATTAAGGTTGTATCGTGTGGGCAGTTTTGGTTGGTGGTTATTTTTGTTTTCACTTATAATTGGGAATTTAGGTTTAACCTTCCTTAGTTTATCAGCTTTTCTAATAAAACTGGGTTAGTGAAACCCCACTAGCTATATTGAAATCATATGCCATTTTAAAGAAGATCCATCATGTAGCTTGTAGAACTTTTTACTATGTTGGTCTCCAGAGACCTTTTCAGTATTGGAAAACAGTGCACAAGATCTTTTAAAATTTCACTTTTAACTAATTTTCTTTTCGAAGTATGCAAACCTTTGAATTCAAAATATGAGATACTATAAACATTATTATAGTGCACTGAGGTGGTTCCTGTTTCTTATACTATGGGATTTCTATGCACTTACCTAAGTGGAATGCATCTAAGACCAAGGGCTGGTTTGTTTATTTATTTATTCATTTATTTATTTTTGGTTTTTTGAGACAGGGTCTTACTATGTAGTTGAGACTGACCTGGAACTCACTATGTAGCCCAGGCTGGTCTTGAACTCACAGCGATCCTCCTGCCTCAGCCTCCCGAGTGCTGGGATTACAGGCATGTGCCACTACACCCAATTTAAGGGCTGGTTTTTAATAACTCAGAAGAAAACATCCATCTTGAAGAATTTATTTGGTATTTGTTTTTCTCAGTAACCTAAACCTAGAGTATTTATGCTGTACACCTAAAAGAATTTTGCTAAATTTACAATGCATACTACCGCCTGCCTCCCAAGTGCAAGGTCCTGAGTTTGATCCCGGGTACCTAAATAATTTTTAAAAATATAAATCAATCAATCAATCAATTAATCCATCCATCCATTCCTGTGTGTGATTTTACAAAGAATTTCTGAACTTTTCACATGATACAGGTTTTGAAAGGGATGTGCAACTCAAAAATAATCTCCTCTATCAAATATGGATTAAGAGTTGTTTTTGGTTTTTGTTTGTTTGTTTTTTGAGACAAGGTTTCACTATGTAGTTGAGACTGACCTGGAACTCACTTTGTATGTAGCCCAGGTTGGTCTCAAACTCACACCAATCTTCCTGTCTCAGCCTCCCGAGTGCTGGGATTACAGGCCTGCTCCACCACGCCCAGCCATGAGTTTTTTGTTTTGTTTTGTTTTTAAATTACCGACTACAATTCATGTACCTGCTGATGGTACACTGTTTTCATGTGTTGGTAAAAGACCAATCTAGTGCTGTTTACATCCTGGAAAATCTAGACTCATAATATTAAAATAGTTAAGGTACTATTGTAGCTCATACACAGTGCTACTTTGAGGACTTCTTTCACTAACTTGTATTTGATGTGGAAATGAAATAGTTTTATTGATTTGATTATATTTCAAGTAAAGAATGGAAGTGGTCCATAACAAACCGGGTTCTTGGGCTGGAGATTTAGCTCAGCAGTGCCTCTGCCTGCCTTGCAAGTGCAAGGTCCCAAGTCCAATCCCCAGTACCAAAAGAAAAGAAAAGAAAAAATTTGAAATAAAAAAAAAAAAAAAAAGCCGGCCAGGAAGTAAAGAAATAAAAATCCTCATAAACTGCTGGGAAGGAATGTAAAACAGTTTCCCTAGCAAAACACTTTGCTGTTCCTCAAAAGGTTTAACACAAGAATTACCACATGACCTAAAAATTCCACTGGAAGGTACATATACAAGAGAAATTAAAACATTATGCCCAGGCCGGGGATTTAGCTCAGTGGTACCGCTGCCTACCTTGTAAGCACGAGGACTCAAGTTTGATACCTGATACAAAAAAAAAACCCAACAACAACAACAACAAAAAAAACCTATGTCCACACATAAAAACTGGACACTAATGTTTGGACAAACTTTACAATTCTAAAATATTATGAGAATAACTCAGGGACCAACTGATGAATAGACAAAATGTGGCATTACTCAGAAGTAGGAAAGTATTCAGCCAAAAACTGGAATGAAATAGCATAAACCAGTACAGACAAACCTTGGAAAAACATTGCTATGTGAAAGAGGCAGACATAAAAGGCCACATGTTGCATGATTCCATTTACATGTAATGACTGGAATACACAAATCAATAGAGACAGAAATCAGATTGTGGTTGCAGGCAGGGGAAGTAGAAAGGGGCAAAGGCAGGGCTGGGGATTTAGCTCAGTGGTTCTGCTGCCCAGAAGGACCTGAGTTTGATCCCTGGTACCAAATGTGGGGGGGCACAAAGACAAATAGTAACTATTAAGGGTGTATTGGGTTTCTTTTAGAACATGATGAATATATCCTGAAATCAGCTATGGTGATAGCTGTACACAACACTGCAAATACACTAAAAATCACTTAATTGCCTACTTTAAAGGGTTGAATTATATGATACCTACGTTATATCTTAATAAAGCTGGTACAAAAATACTCAATGCTACAATGTAAAAATCTTTCTTAACATTTAATGCCAGGGCCAGGGATTTAGCTCAGTGGTTCTGCCACCTGCCTCGCAAGTGCAAGGTTCTGAGTTCAAGCCCTGGTACTCCCTCAAAAAAATTGATGCCAGTGTACTATAAACAGGCACTAAACGGTTACAAAACAAATAATGCTGAAGAAAAAAATTAAAATGGGCAAGAGTATCTATAGCATAACATCATTTATAACAAGTATAAAATTATGCACAACAGTATGATCTATTAGGGAGCTTTTAATATGCAGTTGAGTAGAAAGAACTGCACAGAAAAGAAAGCTTCCCCAAGGAAGGGAGAAGAAGGAAGCAGATGAGCAGGGCAAGTACACAAATCTTATGCTGAAAGGCTCGACTTACTAAGCTGAGTAGTGGGCATATGGCCACTTACTTATTATTCTTTGCATTGTCTGTATTAATCACTGCTTACCAAATTAAGATTTAAATTAACAACTACTAACAACACTGAAGCTGAATAGATATGATAAAGTATGAAATAATGTTGTTATACATTACTGGATTTTGTCAGTAAGAATGAAATGATTAGAAAAAAGAATTAACAAATGCTAGAAAAAAATGTAGAGACCTAGAACATAGGCTGAGAAAATACTGTTTCATGCCTCTGATTCATTCATCTTTTAATCCATTCATTTATTTTTAAGGCTGATAATCGTATCTGTCTCCCTCCTCTAATGAGGTAAGTTTCAAGATTTTTTTTTTTTTTTTTTTTTTGCTGGGAATCAAAACCAGGCCCTTCACATTGCTAGGTAAGTACTCTACCACTGAGAGATAAATCCCTATCCCAAAAGATTTCTTGAATTAGTCTCACAATCGACCTTGATATCTATAGTATAATACATTTCATGAAAAAGAATGAAATAGTGAACAAGCAGAGTTCAAGGTATGTTCAGAAAAGCCTGTGGTAAAATAGAGAAATATTATACCAAGATTTTTGCCAGAGGGGCTACAGACATAGTTCAATGTACGGCACTTGCCTAGAATGCTTGGTTTGATCTCCAGCACTGCAAAAGATAAATACATGAAAGATTTCTACCACAATTAATACATTTATTCACAAAGTGGAAATTTCCTCAGAACACCAAGCTCTAGTATAGCCCACACCAGACAATTAACAACTTGGCCTTACTTTACCAAATTTTGGCCAGACTAATCAAGGTAATCAAATGAGCACCAAAGCATAAGTTATGTTTTATCATGGCTTCAAATGTCAAGATTATACCTTCTTTTTTTCTGAGACAGGTCTCCCTTTGTAGTGTAATCTGGTCTTGAA
Organism: Fukomys damarensis; assembly: GCF_012274545.1. Classification (NCBI taxonomy): domain Eukaryota; kingdom Metazoa; phylum Chordata; class Mammalia; order Rodentia; family Bathyergidae; genus Fukomys; species Fukomys damarensis. Next base: position 16,500,834 of record NW_022900924.1, on the reverse strand, counting down.
CTTGCAGGATCCACCTTCCTCAGCCTCTCAGAGTGCTGGGACTATAGGCGTATGCTACCATGCCCAGCTATATGATACCTGTATAGTTCTTACCAAATCTCACAATCTTTGTCTTTTTTTTTGTTTGTTTGTTTTTGTTTTTGGTTTGTTGAGACAGGGTCTCACTATGTAGTTGAGACTCACCTGGAACTCACTATGTAGCCCAGGCTGATCTTGAACTCACAGCGATCTTCCTGGCTCAGCCTCCCGAGTGCTGGAATTACAGGCATGTGCCACCACACCCAGCCAATCTTTGATATTTTTGAGTATTTGCATAATGCACCGTTATAAACTGATGATCTAAAAATGGTTAATGATTTATTACTTTTTGGGGGGGGGGGTACCAGGGATGGAACTCTGGACCTTGCACTTGTAAGGCAGGTGGTGGTACCAATGAGCTAAATCTCAGCCATGTTACATTTATTTTTTTGTTTTTCATTATTCTTTTGTTGTACTGGAGATTGAACACAGGGGCCCTTGGACACTGAGCTACATTTCCTGATCCTGTATATTTAAATTCCAACACAGAGTCTTAATAAGTCACCCAGGCTGGCCTTTAACTCATGATTCTCCTGCTTCAGCCTCCTGAATAGCTAGCTGTACTCAGCTTGTCACTTATTTTTAAAAATTCTAATTCATTCATTAGTCAATATAACACTTACCCTAAAATCATTCTTAAATTTCTTTAAATCATCAATCTGTTTTCTATGTTCAGAAACAACTGGTGATATACCTGTAAAACCAAGAATCATTAGATATAAAACTTAAAAATTCTTTTAGTATAAGATGTTAGAAATGACAATAAGCGCTACCATCAAAAGTATAACAATGTCAAGTATTAATTTTGCATAGTAGGGTTTATCAAACTATATGTTTACATACACAAAACACCAGGAAAAACTGAACAAAAATATTCTGTGTAGAGCACAAAATTAGACATATTCCTTCCCATTTCTACAGTTATGTCTGAATTTTTAAAATTCTAACCTTTATTTTCAGCTTTTGAGAAGGGAGGTGATGTCTCACTGGGTTTAATATTTTCTTTATTCCCTGCAGGAGAATTCTGCCTCTGATCCTGAAGTCTGGACTCTTTAGCTAGAAAAGAAAAAAAATCATAATGAGATTGTTAGAAAGTAAAGTGAAGAGAAAAAAAGCCAGCAATTTTTATTTCCTATCTTTTTAGAAAAACTTAATAGGCTTTTCTCCTTTGCAGGCAACCTATGAAATACTACTAATTATATTATTATAGGTATTTAGTGGCCAGGGAAATTTAACTTTCATAATACCAGATATTAAAGAATAATATAGGAGCTGGGCATGGTGGCACACGCCTGTAATCCCAGCACTCGGGAGGCTGAGGAAGGAGGATCGCTGTGAGTTCGAGACCAGCCTGGACTACACAGTGAGTTCCAGGTCAGTTTCAACTACATAGCAAGACCCTGTCTTAACAAACAAACAAACAAAGAATAATATATAAGAAATCAATGATATTGTGTAAGCAACTAACTTAATTTACACAAAAATGTATCTATGCATTCAAAATACATATCTAAGAATAAAAGAAATTTTTGTTATCACGTAAACCTCTAGAATCCTTCTCTCACGTACCCTCAATAGACGGGGTCACAGCTCTGTTGGATGCAGGACTTGCAGGTGTAGGAGATGCAGCTGGAATAGGCATGGCAACAGCTTCAGCCGGAATAATACCAGCTTGGGGAGAAGCAAGAACTGACCCACTGGCAGTACTTCCAATACTGTTCTGTCTGGGAGACCGAGGTCTATGAGTTTTGGGAGATAATCTTGGAACTAGAAGTAAGAGAAACATTACTGATTACATTCTTGGCTCAAATGTCACTTCCTCAAAGAGGCTTCTCTAAAGACCTAGGTAAACTTTTATCCCATGACCCTGTTTTCTTTTTCAAATCTTATGAACAGTGGTAGTAATTGAGAACATAAGTATCTGAAAAAGACATCAATTACTAAACACCTCCAGACAATTTTAATTTTCCCTCCTAAGTAATCGTATTAACTTTATTTATTTATTGGGTGAGGGCATTTTGAGACAAGGAGGGTCTCACCTAGGTAGTAATTCAGGCTGGCCTTGAACTCAATCGTTCTGCCTCAGCTTCTTGAGTGCTGAGATCATAGGTATGCACCACCACACTTGGCTTCACATTGTATAGAGTATTTTAAGTGATGTTGAATATTAGATCTCTGTGACAAATTAAATGCCATTTAAAAAAAAAAGATAAAGACACGGCCAGGGATTTAGCTCAGTGGTTCTACTGCCTGCCTCGCATGTGCAAGGTCCTGAGTTCGATCCCCAGTACAAAAGCAAAACAAAACAAAACAAAACAAAGAATACAAGGTGATCATTTTGGGCTGGGGATTTAGCTCAGTGGTTCCGCTGCCTGCCTTGCAAACCTAAGGGCCTGAGTTTGATCCCTGGTACCAAAAGAAAAAGGAAAAGACAAAGACATTTTGTACTAAAAAGTTAATTATTTCTTTTAAAAAGCTAGAAGAGGTCTGGAGATTTGGCTCAGTGGTTCCACCACCTGCCTCGCAAACACAAGGGCCTGAATTCGATCACCAGAACCCCCTCCACCAAAGGTAGAAGAGATCCCTAAAATGTTAAGATTACTCCTTTCTTTTTCTATTAATACACTAACAGACTGCAGTTTATAGACCATCCTATGTGCTCTTTCTTTTTAATTTTTAAAAGACAAGGTCTGGCTATCTAGTTTAGGCTGGTCCTAAACTCACTATGTAGCCCAGGCTAGCCTTGAAGTCACAGCGATCCTCCTGCTTCACTTTTTGACTGTTCGGATTATAGGCATGTGCCTCCACACCTGGTTTGTGCTCCTTCTTTCAACATCAAGATTCACTGCACAGTAAACTAAGGAAATCAGGACCCAATTTAGCAAAAAGTTCTTGATAATGCAGGAAAATAGTACAAAATGGTTGCTATTACATGTGATTTCAAAATAAGTATCTAACAGAATTCATATTCCATTGTAAGCTAATTTGTAGAGCTCAGATTCAAGGTTTATCGAAAATGGTTCAACTTATTTCAGTCTATTTCGTAGTTATTTTAAGATACAAGAACAATGGAAGGAAATTATTATTCATCTGTCATTTCTCCCTAGTCAGTATAAAGAACAAACTTGTAATGCTATTCTTTTTTTTTATAGGAGGGGATTTGAGGCAGGGTCTCACTAAATAGTCTAAACTGACTTCAAACCTACAGCAATCTTCCTGCCGCAGCCTCCCGAGTGCTGGAATTACAGCACCCCAGACAGAATATCCTTGGTGGATCTCTAGCAATGTATTTGTTTTTTATAACCATTATGTTTTTATTCTCTTGCTTGTAATGATACTGTTCTCAAAGTTCATTTCCAGACCATCTGAGTAATGTCAAAGGATTACTTTTGTTTTTTTTGGTACTGGGCATTGAATTCAGGACCTTGCGCTTGTGAGGCAGGCAGCAGAACCACTGAGCCAAATCCCTGGCACAAAGGATTACTACTGCAGCAAAACATTTTTAAAATTTCTACTTTCTTGTTAATCTTCATTGAAGACCAACAAAGGAATTTACAGTACAATTATGTGAGTGTTTTACCTCACAAAGCTCAGCAAATTACTTTCCTTTTTTGAGATAGACTCTTGTTATGTAGTTCAGGCTGACTGTGAACTCAGGTTGTGTGCCTCCATACCTGGTAATGGATGCGAAATAAAAACAGACACTAACAGGTGCCAGGGATGTGGCTCAGCTGCATAGCGCCTGCCTGGCAAGTGCAACGCCCTCTGTTTGATTCCCAGTAACAAAACCAGACATTAACAGCACTGGGTGTTATGTTTAAGATTTGAAGACCTTTTTCTGTTAAAGTTTCTATGACAGAGTAAGATAGATTAACACTAAAAAAGAAAAGCAATCATTGCATATTCTAGCTCTCCAGTTACCACAGGAACCAAGCATTAAAGATTGACTGACAAAGTAGCCAAAGCAATCTCAGCTGAACTGTAAAAAATCTTGTCAAAATGTAATTTTTAAATTTTTTTGTAACTGCTGACTATCAGCACATTTCCCAGGCTAATCACAGATTAAAGTTGGGCCTCTCACTTGTGTTTGACATTTCTTATAAGGGAAATAAATAGCTGGGTGGGTGTTAGTGCCTTATACAGACACCATGAAAACATACCACACTACAGCCCAAAATAAATGTTTGTGGATGAATCAATGAGCAAAGTTGCTAAAAAGATGAGAGATATAAGAAACTGTATTTGCCTTGTGTTATATTATTTCTTATAACTACCAACTAAATTATAGACCTCACACTTATGGGATCACAAGCCCATGAAGTATACTAAGTTAGAATGACTTTACTCACTGAGAAACCCGAAATTCAGATGCTTGCATGACTTCTCCTAACATATGATAAATAAGTGGAGTAGCCCAGAATAAAAAATGTAACCTCCCCAATTCCTGGCTAATCCACTACTTTTAAAATATACACTTATAATTCCTCAAACAGAGCAATAGCTCAGCCCACTTTATATTAGAGGAAATTAAAAAATGAACTCTGCTCCTATGCCGAAAGCCAAATGATACCTACCCCCACTGACCACTGATGACCATGTTCCCCCTGCGGGACTGGTCCTTGCCACTGGAGGAGTAGTTGCTTCACTTGGTGGGTTGGGGGATACAAACTCTAGACCACTGGATATGGAACCCCTCCCAGCAGAGACTCTGTGATTTCGAGGGTGCCGCTGGGCTTTTGGGGACATCCTTGGAGGCCCTAAGAAAGGAACAGTAAACATCACATAAATGCTACAATGACCATCACTACTACTTTTTTGCCAAATACGCACATTCTCTTTCTCACTCACTCAACAGTTTCTCCTTGGTTAAAATAATGAAAGAAAAGGGGGGAAAAATTCCAGAACATACATATATTCAGCCATATGTAACTCAGAATCATTTTGTGGAGTTCTACAAGTTAATAAATTTTACATCCCTTTATTTTTAAGAAAGGGAGGGATGAAGCTGGTGGTAAGAAATCAAACAGCAAGATATAACTTTAAAAGAATTTAGACCAGGATTTAGCCAGAGTTCAATCCCCGGTACCAAAAAAATAAAATAAAATAAAAGAATTTAGCAGTCTGTGTAGTCTGTATCCATTATTTGCAGGCATATAAAAATAAATATAATAAAATATTAATGGATGTTATAGCTACTTAATGGAATAATTTTTACTTTACCAAGTACTTTTACCTTTGCCTCAAATTTTCTAAAATATATTACTTCATATTTCTCATATATACATGTACCTATATAGCTAATAGATATATATTCCCCCCTTTTATCTTTTGTGGTAGTGGGTGTAGAACTCAGGGCCCTGCATATGCTAAGCAAGTAATCTACCACTGAGCTACATCCCTAGCCCTTTTTATTTTGAGACAGGGTTTTGCTAAGTTACCAGGCTGGCCTCCAACTTACAATTTTTCCTACCTTCAGCATTCTGAGTAAGAAAAAAATGTATTTTTTATTTCTTTGTTTTTTTACAGGCCCAGGTATCAAACACAAGGCCTTACTTTGGCAAGTGCTCTACCACTGAACTATATTCCCAAGAACAAAATATTTTCAAACAAAAGACTACTGATCCCTAAACTAATGAAATAGATCCATATACCTTCTTAAAATTTTCTAAATGTTAAGTTTATCTAACTGCCATGATCATCAACTTTACAACTCATGGCTTAAAAGTGTCCTCAACTATAAGCAGTTTTCTACTATGCCATAAGCTGACAATTCTGTTAAAGCATGGCTTTTAAGACCAGATCAGCTGACACTCAGGGAGGAAACGTGAACTATATGATTGCCAAAATTTCAACATCAGATTCTGTCACCCCATTAGTGATTTCTTTCTCTTTCACGCTATCTAATGTGCATTAGACCCAATGTCAAGAGAAAACACTACTCAGACTGCTCTCACCACAGACAGGGCTAAATACACAGAAAACATCCTTAGTGTCATAGGCAAGGCTCTTTACCCATATTGTAAGATCAGATTCTTCAAGAACACTAAATTAATGTATGTTCCCACTATGAATTTAATCCCAGACATAATCTTGAAAAAAAATGCTAAGGGCACAATCTGTCAAGTGGAACTATCCAGAATCCAAGAATTATGCAGAACTGTATTTCTGTAAGATCTGCCAGTCCACGAGCACACCTTACACCTTTAGTGTCATAGGATGCTCTCAACTCATGAATGAATGCACTTCATCTAACACATTCTCATAATACACAACATCATGTAGTACAATAGACTATAATTAAATACTTCAACAGAACTTTGCTTTTAGTGGGCAATATTAGGAGAAATTTTTGAGGAAAGAAGTCACCTTGAAAATCTGTGAAAGATGCTTTTCAATGTTAAACACTTTAGCCAGGGTCATATGACCTCCCTGCTTGGATGGCAACAATTTATTTAACAGCAGCCAAAGAAAACTTTATTAGTGTCAACAAAAGCTATTTCAATTATGATTTTAACAAACAAATCTGATTAAAATTTTAACACAAACATTCTGAACTAATAAGAAAAGAGCATTATCATTAGAAGGAAGACAGTATTTTAAATTTATTCACTACATTTAAATTAGAATATTACCTTCTTACACCACATCCAAGTATTCTGATATATAGCAATGATGGGTTTAGTAACAAATAATTAAAATTACGTGATTTTACTCCTGTTTTAGACAAGGGCACCAAAAAAAAGTCCAATGATGCAAATTCATGTTTTTGGAGGTAAGGTGCCACTGTACTGCCCAAAGCTAGCTTCAAACTTGCAACCCTCCAGCCTCAGCCATATATACCACCATGCACAGCTTTACCTGTTTTTTTTCCCAATAATTTTATTTTAGATCAAAGACTTCTCTCAGATTAAATCAGCCTTTCACTACAATACTGCAAAGCTAATTTTTATTTTTATTTTTTGAGACATGGTCTCACTATATAGTTCAGGCTGGTCTTGAACTCACTATAAAGCCCAGGCTGACCTCAAGCTCTAAGGGTTTGATCCTCCTGTCTCAGCTCCCAAGTGTTGGGATTATTGGTGTGCACCACCTCGTGCGCCCAGTGTAAAGCTCATTTTTCAAAACTACTTAAATTTAGAATTCCTCAGATACTCTATTTTTTATTTTTTTTGTTTTTTGAGACAGGGTCTCACTATGTAGTTGAGACTGACCTGGAACTCACTATGTAGCCCAGGCTGGTCTCGAACTCACAGTGATCCTCCTGCCTCAGCCTCCCGAGTGCTGGGATTACAGGCATGTGCCACCACACCCAGCACTCCTCAGATAATCTAAAAGACACAATCTGTGCTGTAATATGCCGCAGCCCCGAGTGCTGGGATTACAGGCATGTGCCACCACACCCAGCACTCCTCAGATAATCTAAAAGACACAATCTGTGCTGTAATCTGAAGGCAGACCTTCAAAAGCAGCTATATGGAATGTCACACTCAAACAAGAATCCTTAAAACACTATTTCTGCCTATGACCAACAGGAAGGCTCACTAGCCTATTGGCCAAGAAGCTGTAAAATGACAAATTTTACAGTCGGCCCAATACTGGGAGGATACGTTCACTGTCCACCAATAACTGCTGCATCTACTATCAGTTAGGAGGGAGAGGCCCTGAGGAGACCCTCCCAGGGCTGTACATGGGCGTCATTACCAGGCAGAGAGAGAGTAATCCCCCTTACTTACAATTCAGGTTAATTCATAGCATCACATAGCATTTATCAAATTTCTCTCTAATGATCAAAAGGTTAATAAGAAATAGTTTTAACAAACTAAAGTTAAAACACAGAAATTATAGATTATTAAATAATGAAGAGGAAACTATTTTATAATTATAAACTCACATAGGAGCTGAACAAAGACAAACAAAAACATGAACAAATTGTGGTATTGTACCTTCTGAAGACATGCGTTTAGGCATAGTAGAGACAGGAGCTGGAGAACCATGAGCAGAGGGGTGAGACGGGGGTCTGGATGGCCGCGAGGGGGGCCTGGAGGGCGGCCGTGTAGGGGTGGCTGCCCGAGGTGGAAGAGAGTTGGGACCTGACTGGTAGCGAGAAGGTGGGCGAGAGGAAGGAGATGGGCAAGGCGATGGCCAGGGAACACCTGACAGAACAAATGATATGAAGGAAAGTATAAAAACTAAAGAAAAAAATGAGGGAAAAAAGTAAACAGAAAAAAAGTAAAATGACAAAAATGATTTCTTGTACATTTTAACCCTTTGAGGACAGTCATTTGATTTGTGATAAGTTTTAGCATAACTCAACTGACATAAATGCACATTTTACTTTAACTTCCTTAAAATTAAGTCTGTTTAAATGAACTCACGTTCCCAAAGGGTTAATTAGGATCTACACATACTACTGAAGAAGACAGTTAAGACTTTGCCAAGTAATCCTGTTTTTGTAATTGTTTCTCAGTAAACAACTGTCACAAGGAATATAATATATCATATACTACATAATTTCACACAATAAGACACAGTAATTCCTAGTCAAGATTATTTACTGTATTAGTTTTAGCTATAAAATATAATGAAAATAATATAACTAATTTTAAAAGCTGGTTTCTTACAACCATATATATGATTTTTCATCAGGTTTTTATCTGAACACAAAGTTCACTTTGCAATCTAATCAAGCAAGTTCCATTTCAGTAGAAATAAAACATTATTTCCATTTTCGAGGGTCAGAGAAGTAACAAAGGCTAATACTCTTCTGTTTCAAGACAAATCTATTAATCTCATTAAACTAGAAAAGCGGGGACCATCTAAATAATTTATACAATTAAATACTCGTCTAATAGACTACTTAATAAACAATGCAACTGCAAAGCAGTCACCACCAAGTAAAACTGATACTGATGCGTGTATGCACAGGTCAGATAAGGCTGCCATCTACTAACACAGGTCACTTACCCGAACTTCAGGAAACAGTCCAGTCCTCCTCTCCACAGGGCTTCACACACTTGAGTATCACACATGTTTCCCAGCCCCCTTCAGGTTTTTACTTTGAAAATTCTGTTTATGAACTAAAAATCTTCACTCAGTGAGCAAAGAAATTTCACCCCTAATATTAAGTACAGAAAATACTCAAGAGTGTTCATTGGAGAGGAATTCTGGAGAAAAGATTCAATGAAAGCAAATGAAATTGGAAACTTAGCATTCTCTATTTTCATCTTTCCAATTTTCTGAATTTTCCCACTCACAGTTCTGCTCTTCAGCAGCCCAGAATTTAATAAACCATGAGCAGCACTATTTGACCTAGTTTTAAAGGCACAGGATAAAATATCTTCCTATTAAAGACTCGAGTGTCTTTTATGTAAATTGCTCAACTGTAACAAGACAGAGTTGTTTGTTGTACTTTGGAGCACATTTCTCACATCATTTTCTTCACGTGACTGCAGGTTTTATCTTATATTACAACCACTCAACCACTCCCCCTTGTGAAGACAGGGTGATGCTTTGCAGTCCAAGCTGGCCTCAAACTTGTGGCCAATCTCCTGCCTCAGCCTCCTGAGTGCTGAGATTATATACCCAGCTTCAAAACTTTTCTTGAAGTAAGCAGAATATAAATATATAAATAGTAATGAAAACAAATACTAACTACTGTTTTACATATATTAGAATTTTACATATAATCTAAACTATTTTATTGTCCAGTGTTTTCAAAATTGAGAACCTATGCAAAGTTTCCAATTTCTTTATATGTGGAATTTTTTTTGGCTATGTCACTGTCTGAGGTAAATTTTACACCTTATCTCTAAAAAGTCTTTTGTCATGCTGAATACTGTATATGCCAGTGACATACACAATATTTTTCTAATTTGATTATCTGCATATCTTATATAATTTTGAAGTATAAGGACCACAGAAATCATTAGTGGTGCTCACATTCCTGTCAATTATGTAAAAAATATTTTCAGTAATTAGAAAACTATGTAGCTGATCAATGACATTGACAAATTTGGTCAAAATACTTGCCTCCATTAACTACTCTTTGGTCTGAACCAGAATTCGGGTTGAAATCTGCAGTGTGTGAAGTGGATCTTGATGGCATGCAGCCGGATCCAGGCTGGCCCATACGCGGTGAATTCTGTCTCCCACTTCCCCAGGATATAACTTCTCTATTTCTTTGTCCAGGAGGAATATATTTATTTTCCCTGAAAATGAGAGATCTTCTAAATCATTTTTTCTTAAAAGGCACCAAGCTAATGAAACATATCTAAAAGTAATTTAGGCAGATGGAAATGTCTGTTATAAAAAGATTCAACACAAAAAAAACCAACAGCTTCACTCCTCTACACTTTGATCTTACCAGAGTTCCAGCCTCTGACTTTTCCCTTCCCCCAGATTCCTCTCCTAAGCACAAAGTACAAGAGACAGATGTCAATTCAAATCACCAGGCTCTAAGCTATGTTTTGAAGACAGGATGCATCTCCTGCTCTACCAGGTACCTGTAGCAGGCGTTCCTCAGTGCAATGATTATGCATAAGTGAAAAATTCACAAGTCCCACAAATACAATAAATTACACCAACAGAGTCACCTTTTATCCCCTTTTACTTGTTCTATATCCCTATCTCTATTATCAGAACTATGATCAATTTAGTTATTAAATATACCTCAGGGGCAGCCCTGGATTTCCTAACCTTTTTATCACCAGCCTTAATACAGCTGGTTACTACATTCTCATAGTTGAAATATTGCAATACACAACAGGACTCCCTGCCTCACCACTCTTCAATGGCCCATGGTCCATTCCCAGATCTCCCACCCAGAGTGCTCTTAAGCAGGAAATACAAAGTCCTTCCACTACCTCAGTTCTTATACACCCACAACACAGGCCCTGGGTTCTAGACACAGGGCACTAGCCTCTTCCTAATCTGTGGATTCTCTCACAACGCCATGCCTCCACACTGTCTCTTCACTGGGAGAGAAATTCTTCTTCCAGATCCCTCTAAATGGAAGGTAGATTCCATTACCCTATCACTAAATGCCACCCCCTCAGTGAGGCTTTCTCTATCACACAAGTGATGCTCATTCTTCCTCACTCTGCCTGTTCCCAGTACTTTGAACACATCTTTAATCTAGAATTACACTATCCTCTTACTATATTGGACATGTCCCCCTCTGGTAATTATACTTTAACAACTCTCCAGGACTTTGGCTTGCCCTTCACATATGCTCAGCATTTTGGCTCCACAGAGCTGCCTCAAAATGTATCTTCCAAGATTACCATAATCTTTTAACAGAATCTGAAGCCAATTCCATTTGCATTCTCTACCTAAGCTTCATTAAAGAGAAATAAAACAATAATAATAACATACACTTTCTCACACAGACCTTGAGTTGTGTATCCAAAATACTGCATCATGATTTCCTTTAAATACCTAGTGTTTATGCCGTGCCCATCACGTTCACTGGAATTTCTCTGAACTGCTGTATATTTTTCTTCCTCGCTCCTATCATCATTTTCCAGGGCCACTCGAGCTTTGTACTGAGCGCTTGATTCAATTTCTTCTGCTAACTGGTTTGCCCTTGCTTCTCGTTTTAAAAATTCTTCGGAGTTATCCCTCTCTAAGGGTACCCTAAAAATATGAAGAAAAGGAAAGAAAATTGATTATTTTGAAGTTATAATTTATGTATCTATCACGATCAACTACTGGGCCGGGGATTTAGCTCAGTGATTCTGCCACCTGCCTTGCAAGTGCAAGGACCCAAGCTCAATCCCTGGCACCAAAAAAAAATAAAGAAAAAAAATCAACTATTAAGAAAGTTTAGGGTGTAGAATATAGGAAAAACTGTCAAAGTTACTGTGCTCAGTTTATAAATCAAAATCTGAATTTTTCAGATTCCTTTTACATGGAAGAACATTTAACATTTCAAACACACGTTAAACAGTTCACCATAACCTTGCAAAGTTAATTTTCTGCAATTTAAAAACAAAATTTCTTTCGAGCACAAAAATGAGGTATGAGGAAACATTCACCTTAATAGGCATTTACCACCCTAAATAGTAACAGAACAATTCTTTTTTTTTTTCTTTTCTTTCTTTTTTTTTTTGGTTTTTTTGAGACAGGGTCTCACTATGTAGTTGAGACTGACCTGGAACTCACTATGTAGCCCAGGCTGGTCTTGATCTCACAGCGATCCTCCTGCCTCAGCAGGATTACAGGCATGCGCCCCCATACCCAGCTTCAGAACAATTCTTTATATAATTGTATAACTTAAAAACCTAGTAGAAACATTTATTCAACATCATATAAGTTGATAAAAATCAAAGACAGATGAACTTAAATAAAAACAAACTTTTAAAACTTACGTATATGAAGATAAACTGCTATCATACGTAGATACTACACCATAATTTTCTTCATTATATCGAAACATATCATTGGGATCCCATCCATTAGACTAGAAGAAAATGAAGCTCATTTTTCAAAATGACCAAGTATTTGTCTTCCTTAATTCAGTTACAATCAATATTTACAATAGCAATTGCTAACAAACTATACTAATATCTAACAAATTAAAATGATCAGAGATGTCCTTTAAAAATTGTTTAAGGAATATTTTTCTTTTCCATATCAGTCCCTCAAATTAGTAAGTAAATATACAACACAATCAGACTTGACGTTACTTAGAAAAGCTTACATTTTAGTTACTTCATAAAGTTGCGCCTTGGCATAAGGGTTCTCTTCCTTACCCTCAGCAGAGACAGCTCTATGTTACCTGGAACCTTCTTGAGATCACCATCATTTGGTCTATGAAAGGGAGGAGGTGCCTTCTAACAGTCAAGAATATTCCCAACTTTTAGGGGAAAGAAGGGAGAAGCTTCCCCACTGAATCATTACTTCAAAGGGACACCATAATACCAGACGCTACCCTTCCCTTCCTCCTAGGAATGCTGGAAAGATGAGGCAGCATGAAGTAATAATCAGTGGAACAAATCACAAGGGCTGGATTTTAGAACTGATTTTACCATTAGCAGTTGTGGGGCCTCAGCAATTCTGGATGTCAGCATCCTAAGTTACAGTCACAGCAAATAACTTCATTTCTATAATGGAACTACAAAAAACTATCACTCTCTAAAGCTAAGCTACACGCTTTCATTTATTTATTTATCTTTTCTCTTATGGTACTGGGGATTGGGGTGCAAGGACCTCTGCACTGACCTGTATTTTCAGCTCTTTTTTACAAATTAATTTTTTTAAAAGAAATATTGACAAGATCTTGTTAAGCCATTAAATTGCCCAGTTTGGGCTAGAACTTGTGATCCTCCTCCCTTAGCCTCTAGGAGTGCTAGGATTACAGGCATGTGTCACCATACTCAGCAGGCTGCACTCTTTAATTCGTAACAATCAACTAATTGGGGCAAATAATAAATAATCTTCTTGGGCAAATATTAATGCCTGGTTAATGACTTATCTATTGATTCACCTCTTTCAAAGCCAGACTGGATAGGTGGTGAGGACACAGTCCCTGTATGTATCAAGGAGTGAGCCCAACATCATGTAAGCAATGCAAACAGCAATGGCAACACACAAGCTTTCATTAGAGTTCACCCATTAACTCTGGGTCCTCCTGTATTGGTTCTGGTAAGACCTGCCTTTCTAACTTTATTACAAAAGTTAATCCTTTAACTTAACATATGCACGGAGGAAATCACAATCAGCAATGGAGACCAAAATTATCTGAGCAATGTATGCGCTACGTAAAAAATCTAAATCTGGCTGGGCATGATCGCCCACACCAGTAATCGCAGCACTCGGGAGGCTGAGGCAGGAGGATCACTGTGAGTTCGAGACCAGCCTGGACTACATAGTGAGTTCCAGGTCAGTATCAACTACACAGTGAGACCCTGTCTCAAAACAAACATACAAAAATCTAAATCAGATAAAAAGATATCTAATACAAAGTAAAGCTATTCCAATCCCAGTGCACACACATGGCTATTATCAACAGTTTCCTCAGTGTGATTCTAGATTATGTAGTGCAGCATGGCCTTGAACTTGCACCCCTCCTGCTTCAGCCTACCAAGTGCTAGTATATTATCACAAGCAGCATCATGGCACCTCACTTCCTTTTTAAAAATATTCCTATCAGACCTACTGTTCTATAACTTGTTTTTTTCTTCTAATAAATCTTGAATTATTTCATATTGGAACACCACTCTTTCAGTAGATAATACAGAATTTCTACTGAATAGCAGCACCATACATCTATTTAGTTCATGCTGTACTGTCAGACACCTAACTAGTGAAATAACACTACAAAAAAAAAAAAAATCCTCATATATAATTATTTGCAGGAATTAAGATATGTTGGCATAAAAAATAAATTCTTAGAGCCAGAGATTTAGCTCAGTGGTTCCACCACCTGCTTTGCAACACAAGGACCCAAGTTTGATCGCTGGTACCCCCTCAAAAATAAATAAATAAATAAATAAATAAATAAATAAATAAATAAATAAATAAATAAATTCTTAGAAGTAAAATTGCTGGAACAAATTCTAAGTGCATTTAAAATTTTTATAAACACTGCTCAATTCATCCCAGAAAGTCTCAAATCATCTACACCTCACAAATAAGGTAAAAGGTGGCGCTCATTTCCCATCTTCCTTAAGATAAATGACGTGATACACCCTTGAGAACAATTATATTAGGTTCTACATGACTGGGGGCTGAGACAGGCTCTCGCTATGTAGTCTGGGCTGGCCTTGAACTCACAACCACCTTCCTGCCTCAGTGCTGGGATTACCAGCATGTGCCACTATGCCTGTTCCACAGGATTCTTTAAAATTTATACTTGGGGCCAGGGATTTGGCTCAGTGCTTCTGCCACCTGCCTCTCAAGGTGGCCTGAGTTCCTGGTATTAAAAAAAAAAAAAAAAAAAAAAAAATTTTACACTTGGGCTGGGGATTTAGTTCAGTGGCATTGCGCTTGCCTTGCAAGCATAAGGTCCTGAGTGCAATTCCTGGTACCAAAGGAAATTTACACTTGATCTTTGCCAAAAGGCCGAAGAACAATGATTCTTTAAAATTTGAAATTAGGGCAGGGATTTAGCTCAGTGGTTCCACCAACTGCTTCACAAATGCAAGGTCCTGAGTGTGATTCCTAGCACCCCAAAAAAAATTTTTTTTTAATTAAATGATATGCTATGTATGAATTTCTCATTTTATAACTAGAGGTAAGGTCTGAGAAAGTACAAATTACTAAATTATTCTTTAAACACTGAACATAGACTTCTCTGTTCTCAATGCAAGGTTCTTTATTCAATTCCGATTCTGTGATCTAAATACACTTTTTTGGCAAGACTTTACATCTCTGTGCTCTCTATCCTAAAAATAGTCTACCAAGCATTTGACTTGCAGATGATGTGTCAGGGTAAAAGCAAAAATAATACGTAGCAAGGCATTTTGAAAAATATGTTCTTATCGAAAATGATTCCAATTTAAGGCCAAGAAAATTACAAAATTATTTAATCCTAGTGCAACCAAATCACATATCTTCTCTTTTTCAGCTAAGAAGCCTAAAATGCACAATGTCCACATTCTCTCTAGGTAAAGTCAAGTGACAAAACCCCACCCTCCTTAGAGTTATTCTCCAAGGCATTCAAAGCTAAACACACTGGCCATTCTCAGGGTTTCTGTTTCAATCTGTAAACGGCTTACTGTCATTTAACCACATGCAAATAATTTATGGACACAAGGACAGATCACATTCCTGCTTAGCCCTCACAAGTAAAATGAGAGAACATTTTTCTTTATTTCCTGAGATAAAGGCTCCATCTGCACAGATGCTGCTCTAAATACATTCACTAAAACAACAAACACACACTTAGATTAAAACCAAATGAGAGGACATCCAGTTTGCACCACAATGACCCACGTCTGCTAACCACTCCAAGCTAACACTTACAACATCGTTTTCCAAAGCCTCTAGCTCTTCACTGGCTGTGAGTTCCCCGGCATCCCAGGGCTCCAGGTCCTTCTCCTTGTGTTCACCATTCACTTTAGCACTGATAGCTGAGTCAGTAAAAGCATCTGCAAAAATGATTTTGGTTGAAAAATCATACAACCAAATATTAATCATCAACAAAAACATATGTTTTTAAAATTACAGGAAATGAATTTTTGATAGCCTTTCAAACATTCTGTTAAATGGCATCATAGATAATTGTTAGTAAGAGGTGGTTTTTTTTGTTGTTTTTTTGAGACCAAGTCTTGCTTTGTAGTTCAGGCTTGCCTTGAGCTCACTATGTAGCCCAGGCTGCCCTCAACTCTCAGTGATCCTCATGCCTCAGCCTCCTGAGTGCTGGGATTACAGGAGTGTACATGCCTGGTTTTTTCTCATAATTTTAATCCATGACATATATTTAATATACTCACATAATTCATCATGTTAAAGATAAATGTTTGTGGGCCGGGGTTCAGTGGCTTGCCTTGCAAGTGCAAGGACCCGAGTTCAATCCCCGGTACCAAAAAAAAAAAAAACAAAAAACAAAAACATAAATGTTTGTTTCCGAAGTGACCCAGAAGATTTCTACTGATTAGATATAACATCACAGCACATACAGTTAAATATATGCAGATAACTTTTTAAATCCAGGGGGTCAGTATCTAAATACACTCTGGCCAACAGTAAATGACACCATTCTGAGTAAGCTTTACCTTCACAGAAAGAAGTTCAGGCCCTGCAACATTACCTATCCCCAGAAGGTTCAGGTGGACAGACCTACCTTTAACACGTTCTCATTTATTTGTGTTGTCATCGACTACTAATGTGAGAGCAACGTGGCACCTGTATGTCCTGAGTACACTGCTCTCTGGAAAAGGAAACTTTCTCTAATTGGGGGTTAGTACCCAGTTAAACAGCTAAATAGCATAAGGCATTGCTTTGCAGCTAGAGGGTTACACTTAAAAACCTAGATCCACAGGTTGGAACCTACCCCTGACTAAAGAGAAATACTTCTATTCTGGCTCTGCTGCAGAGTACTAAAGGCTCCCAACCATTGTGCCCTGCCCCTAATTGCAAGTTGCCACAAAGAGGAAAAAGGAAGACTCAGTCTAAATGAAGCACACAATTCTAGAGTTTTCTTTTTTTTAATTTGGCCTTGTTTCTTTTTTTTGGTACCGAGGATTGTACTTGGGTCTTTGCACTTGCAAGGCAGACAGCAGAACCACTGAGCTAAATCTCCGGCCCTTTGACCTTGTTTCTGTAACTGTCATTATCTTCCTAATTGTAAAGGTGATATCAAAGAAATTTGATCAGGCAAGCTGGGCTTGGTGGTGTACACAAGTAATCACAGAACTCTGGGAGGATGAAGCAGGAGAAGTACAAATTTGAGCCATACCTGGGCAACTCAGTAACTTGGTGAGCCCTTGTCTCAAAATAAAAAAATTTTAAAAGGCCAGTGATGTAGTCCAGTGCAAAAGCCCTGAGTTCAATCCCCAGGACTGCCAAAAAAGAAAAGAAAAAAGGAAAGAGAGGAAGAGAAGATGTAAGAAAAGAAGGGAGACAGGCAGGAAGGGAGGAACAGAAGCGGAGGGAAATAAATAAATCTGAGCAGGTGAATTTAGGCAGGGCATAGCAGGCTAGCTAACTCTAACTGCCTTTCATCCCAAAGTGGGGTGGGTGAGCATGGCTATATATGGATCACCTTAGAGAACAAAAGCATTAGCTCCACCAGAAACTGTGCTCACTGCTAGCAATTATAAAAGCCAAGAGCACAGACAGGGAGCTCTCCAGAGTAGCCAGCCCTAGCTGGGTTGGGATAGAGCACACACCAGAAGACAGTCCCACTCTGGAAAAGCTAGAGATTCTAAGAAACTGATTCTGTCTTCTCAACACACCATCTTCTTCTGGAAGCCATCTATGGCCCCAAAACTTTAGCTTTATTTTATACTAGCCTCTGTCAGGCCCTACTTATGTAGTTCTTGGTATTCATGTGTATTTTTCAAGAATATGAAGTGTTCTAAGAAAGCATCAAATAAAAACTTACATTAGGATTGTGGAATTTTTTTTCACAAATGAAGGGAAAAAAAAATAAACTATAGGAATCTGAAACCAGTTCTGTGAACTGTGAGAAGCAAAAGAATTATTAATTTATACATAAAATCCTGCTAAAGTTCTGATCATACTAGTTCCAGAAAACTATATACTTATATGAATAAAACATTTTGACAAAAACTTAGTATATATAAAAAGATAAAACTTTTTATTGAGGTAATTTTGTTTTGTTTGGTTTGGTTTGGTTCGGTTTTTTGAGACAGGGTTCTCACTATGTAGTTGAGACTGACCTGGAACTCACTATGTAGTCCAGGCTGGTCTCGAACTCACAGCAATCCTTCTGCCTCAGTCTCCCGAGTGCTGGGATTACAGGTGTGCACCACCACGCCTGGCTCTCTATTAAAGTAATTAAAGGGCTGGGGCATATAGCTCAGTGGCACAGTGCCTGCCTGGCAAGCATGAGGTCCTGAGTTCGATCACCAATACTCCTCCGCCAAATTAAAAGAAATTAAAGCTCAAAGTAATTAGGAAGTTTTATAGAACCAAAATGGACTTTTTTCTCATGGGATGTGGGGGGCAGTGTGTGTAAAAACATATACAGTGTATGTGTATATGTAAGAAAGTATTCAGAAAAGACTGGGGACTAAGCCAAACTATTCTCAAATCAAACAATCCAAAAGTACAAAATAAAACATTTTAATTATATGATTCTAAACAGCAAAAAAGAATCCCCAAATGAGAGGCAATGCAAAAAGCAAAGTAAGAGTCTAAAACTTCACTGAATCAAGCTTTATTCAGCTGACCACAATTTTGGTTGTACAAGCCAGGCGTGGTAGCACACACCTGTAATCCCAGAACTTGGGAGGCTGAGGCAGGAGGATCGCTGTGACTTCCAGACCAGCCTGGGCTACATAGTGAGTTCCAGGTCAGTCTCAACTACGTAGTGAGACCCTGTCTCAAAAAACCTAAATAAATAAATAAATAAACAAACAATTTTGGTTGTACTGAGAGACCATTATTAAGTGACCTATTTTTTCAACACTACACTTTTATCTTAAATCTTTTGTTTATACTATCAGTCTTATAAACGAATAAACTATTTAGTTTTAACTTAGCAGTATAGTTTTCTTCCGAAGCAGAAATAAAGTAAAATGCAAAAATATTATCCTATAAGGAATAATATTCCTTGATTCTTAAACTCTCTCCAAAAGTAGATACCTTTTTAAAGACAAATAGAAGGTTTACGGAAAAGATAAACAAGAATGGAACATCAACACAAAATGAGGTGACAATATCAGGTTGCTAAAGAAAACCTGGCCATAAAAGTACAGTATCTTATTTCAGGACCTCAAAAGTACCATGAGCCAGAAGGAAGCAAAATCTGGAGGTTCCATTAATACTTTCACCAATATCCACTACTATAAATTCTGATTTATTTTACAATCTTAAATCATAGACATTTTATTAACAGCTACATTCAGATTTTCTTTAAGCCACTGTTGGTATTAAATAGCACAATGCTGTAACCAGGATTCCTGCAAAATCCAAGAACTGGCTAACATTCTAATCATAATTGTGGGAATTTGCATGCAGGCTAATATTCATGCTAAAAGTCACAGCATATTAATTTTTCATTATCCTCTACGGTGAGAAACAAAAGCATTACAAGAGGGAGAAGCAAGAATACAAAGTGAGAGCTGGGCATGGTGGCACACTCCTGTAATCCCAGCACTCCGGAGTCTGAGGCAGGAGGATCGCTGTGAGTTTGAGAACAGCCTGGGCTACATAGTGAGTTCCAGGTCAGTCTCAACTACATAGTGAGACCCAGTCTCAAAAAACCAAAAAAAACAAAAAACAAAAAACAAAAAAAACCCAAAGTTGAATGCTAGAAAAATATTACCTGTTTCTGAAGGAACTACAGGCATTAAAAAAAATATCAGATGAGATAAAGAGTATTTAGTTTTACCTGTGCTTTACTCTGTGCCTTATAAACATCCACTTTACAAAAGCCTCTCTACTAGAGGGGAAAAAAGAGGCAGCTTCTCAATACTTCCCATCCCTGTGATTTTGGGCAAAACCTAGTCATTCCATGCCAGTGCTGCCACCTGCCGGTGGTCAGAAAGAAAACACCTCATTCAAGGGTATCTTCAGATCATACTCAGGAAACAGGGTTAAGGATTCTGTACCCCAATCTTTCCTTTGACCTCCTAGTCAATTATGCCTATGGAAAATTAAATTTATAAAGGAAACTTTAAAGGAACAGAACACTGGCCAAATAAGTACAATGTGTTGTTATGAATAAATTTATAAAAACTACTAAATAACATGAAACTGAAGGAAATAATTATCAGACTTAAATTCAGTAATGTTTAAATGACATTCCAGAAAAGCCTCCCCCCAAAAATCCCCCTCTATTCATTTACTATAAATTAAATGTTTCTTCTTGACAGTGAAATTCTAGACAAAAAACATTTCAATTTTATTGTCTTTATCAATTATTATTGCTGTGGGTCTCTTTCAACAACTGCTAAGAACATTTTCTCACCATATATCAGTTATATGTGCACTTACTTATACAGGTAGAGTATCAATTGCAATGGGTGCCAACCTGACAATTAAGAAGCCACCTGTTAGCGACAATGGTGGTGCTTGCCTATAATAACAGCACTCAGCTGACTGAGGCAGGAGGATCACCATGAGTTCAGGGAAAGCCTAGATTACATAGAGAATTCAAGGCCAGCCTGAACTACAAAGGGAGACTGTCTCCAAAATTTAAAAAAAAATTTTTTTAACATAACCATGAAATTCAAATCTTTAAGGTGAGACCCATAAAAGTCAGTCCAAGGGGCTAGAGATTTAGCTCAGTGGCAGTGCACATGCCTTGCAAGCTCAAGGTCCTGAGTTTGATCCCTGATACAAAAAAAAAAAAAGTCAGTCCAACACTTTGTCCTTCAACTGAAAACTTTTCAGCAGAGAATAAGTGAGGAAGAGCTAAAGTATCAAAACGAAAAAGATCATCCTGACTTCACAGAATGGGAAACCAGAGTCTCTCTCTGTAGCACATGTGCCCTGAAACTAGCAAGAGATTTCCCTGCCTGTAACTGTTTTTTGTTTCAGAAGATGGAATTTTTTAAAATGTCTTTTAGAAGTCATTTTGCCTTTCACAGCAAAAGTGACTTGCAGTAGATGGAAATGTTACCATGAAGAACACACTGGTGGGCCAGGGATTTAGCTCAGTGGTTCTGCCGCCTGCCTCGCAAGCATGAGGACCCAAGTTTGATCCCCGGTACAAAAAAAAAAAAGAGAACACACTGGTAAATAAAGTAATGTAATAACTCCCAACATCCAAGAGAACAGGACAGCCTACCCAATAAAATGAAGAACAGGGGTGGAGCCAGATGAGGTGTCGCAAGCTTGTGATCCCAGCACTCAGGAGGGACGCTGAGGCAGGAGAACTGCCACAAATTCAAGGCCAGCCTAGGCTACACAGTTGAGTTCATGGCCAGCCTGAGCTACAAAGTGAGACCCTGCCTCAAAAACAAAACAAAACAAAACAAAACAAAAAGAACAGGGGTGGGAATATAGCTCAGTGGTAGAGTCCTTGCCTAGCATATATGAGGGCCTAGCTTCGATCTGCAACACTTAAAAAAAAAGGAGAGAGAACAAGAACAAAAAGGTGACCACCAACTTTTAAACAAAAATTCAAATAAATCTTTTAAATTCCCTAATTTTAATTTTTATTTTAGGACATTCAACAACACTGCAAATTGGTTTTCTGAAAGGGATAGTTTTCACCAGGATTCACGGGGGGGGGAATCATAAATCATCTCTACGATATAGTATTTTTTAATCTTATAATTTCAAACTGAACCACAACGAAGTTGGTTTTATACAACTCTTTACAAATGGATACACTAAGTACAGTACCTCATTATATTTCAGATAGGTGTGTATATCTCACACAAGAGCTAGGACAAAATATTCTTTTAAAGGGTCTTCCAGTAGCTCATATACATGCTTTCATACTTTACTCTGTATCTGTGATTGACTTTTCCGATTTATCTAAGAATCATGAGCCTTACCTCCAAAGCTAAAACTTGGGATTTTGTTTATTTCTCAAAAGGGTATTTGGTATTAAAATAGCTAGGAACAACATTTCATCAGAAAAATACACTTGGCTATGTTTCCTATGCTGTAGGGAACCTGGTAATTACAATTTTAATTGCTATCTATGATAGTATGTCTATAAGAAAAAAATAACCAGTTTTCCCTGGTTTGGTTCAAGCAATTTAATCTTTTTTAAAAAATCAAGTGAAGGAATAAATATATGTCAAGTACGTACTACTTATAAAGCATTATACTAAACACTATGGGAAGATAGCAGAGTTTTGTAAATATGATTTCTGAAGTCCAGAAAATTATAATGCATTGGGATATACAAACTATACTGACAAAAAAAAAATCATCTAATAATGCTGAGTGATCAATACATGACTTAGGGCTAGGGATTTAGCTCAGTGGTTCTGCCACCTGCCTTTCAAGATCAAGGGTCCAAGTTCGATCCCTGGTACCAAAAAACAAAACAAAACAATCAATACATGACTTAGACCACTGGTTATACAACTGAAATTCTTTAAGGGAGACAGGAAAAGTAAGTAGGGCGGTGGGACACTTCTGCTCACCTCACCCACCAATGTCTTGTTTAACTGCAATTCAGTCTGGGACTTCATGGGGTAGGGGCTATTCTATGCTAAAAATAAAATGCAAAGGGTTTATAGCCATTGGCATAAGGAATAAAAATGACCACAAAACCCGGGTGTGGTGGTACACACCTGTGATCCTAGCACTTGGGAGGCTAAGGCAGGAGGATCACCTTGAGTTTGAGGCCAATCTGGGCTACATATTGAGTTCAGGGCCAGCCTGAACTACAAAGAGAGACCCTGCCTCAAAAAAACAAAACAAAGACCACATGATGAGTAAGGAAGGAAGACTTTAGCTTGATCTTTAAAAAAGTATCTAACATTCTGTTGAGTACAGCAGATTTTTTTAGGTGGCGAGTAAATGCAGAAGATTAAGCTTCAAATTGGCATTAGGAATGTCCAACAGACAGAATATGCCAACTTCCTCAAGAGGTGCATAGATATCGAGAAATAAGACATGATGTTGTGAAAGAGAAATACCACTTGAAAGGGCCATGAGTTCCAAGGTACGCCATCCCATCTTTATTTTAATAATGGGTACTGAAGATTCTAAGCAAGCGGTGGTATGGTATGATAAACACTGTGCCTAAGAATTTACACCAATGCCCAAAACTGACTGGAAAAGAGGAATCTGGAGAAAAAGTTAATTAAGAGATACCCGAATTGTTTAGAAGCAGGGGAACAGACAGGATGATAAGAATATATTTTGTAGCCAGGCGTGGTGGCGCACGCCTGTAATCCCAGCACTTGGGAGGTTGAGGCAGGAGGATGGCTGTGAGTTCGAGACCAGCCTGGGCTACATAGTGAGTTCCAGGTAAGTCTCAATTATGTCGTGAGACCCTGTCTCAAAAAACAAAAAACAAACAAACAAACAAGAATGTATTCTGTGAAATCACCAAAGAAGTTTACAGAACAAGAAAAAAAGAGAAGAAAATAACTTTTCCCACAATTGGAGGACAAAAGATTTACATTTGTGTAATTTCACTTCAACTACACGAAGAAAAAGAATAGGTGAGAAAGATACAAACTCTTTCTGGAAGTCCATCATCAAGTTAGAACACTAAATTCTTCTGGCTAAGCCAGGTCTTTTAATAGGTACCTTATATATGTCGTCTTGTAGTAGAATGACCAGTCTACTTTATTATTTCCTTCAAGTGAAGCAAAGTTTTTTGCTTTTATGTCCCTAACATGTTTCATGAAATTTTACTACTTTGAAACTATTTTAAAAATATAATGAGAATTTGACCCCCAATTATAACCCCCAATTAAAAATTCCTTGGGCTAGTAGAGAGAAGGAATCCTACAAAGCAGACATGAATAAATGTTTCTGGATCTCAGTGGGAAAGCCACTGAGTCACCAACAGCTGGCAGAAGAGACATTCTCAAAATGTGTTCTCACTCCAAAGTGTACAAAATTCAGTGTTTATCCTTCTAAGAGTCAAAAGGAAGATTTATATTAACTGGATGTAAGGATATCAAAACAATACATACTGCTCCAAAGTACAAATGGAATTAAAGAAAAAGTCCATTTAAAATAGAATCCAGTCAGGGCACTGTGGCACACATCAGTAATCCCAGCACTCGGGAGGCTGAGGCAGGAGGATCGCTGTGAGTTCAAGACAAGCATGGGCTACACAGTGAGTTCCAGGACAGTCTCAACTACATAATGAGACCCTGTCTCAAAAAAACCAATAAAATAAAATAATAAGACAGAATCCAAAAAATAAACACTGAGGAATAACACTAATGAAAGAAGTATAAAACATATACCCTGAACACTGAGAGGCATTTCTGAAAGAAAGCAAATGACCTAAATAACTAAAAAGACATCCCATGTTCTTGGAAGATTTAATATTGTTAAGGCAGTACACCACCAAAATGAGCAAGAGATTCAATGCAATTACTATCAAAATCCCAGCTGCAATTTTGTAAAAATGAACAAAATGACCTTAAAATCCACACAGGAATTCAAGAGTTCCGAACAGTCAAAACAATCTTAAAAAATAATATACTTACAGGATTTATACATCTTGAATTCAAAGCTTAACTACAAAGGTACAATAATAAAGAGCGTGATATTGAATATAAGACATATATAGTTCTTTCTACTGAAGAGAACTGAATTCATAATTCTTTACCTTTATGATCAACTGATTTTCAGTAAAAATGCCAACACAATTTAATGGGAAAAGAGCCTTTTCTACAGATGGTGCTTGGACAACTAGATATCCACATGCAAAATAATGAAGCTGGACCCCTACTTCACAATTAAAAATTAACTCAAAATGGGTGATAAATGGTAGAAGTTGACAATCTCAAAAGAAAGCACAGAAATAAATCTTTACAGTGTCCATTAGGCAATACCTTCATAGTCATAACATCAAAAAGCAAAAACAACAAAACAGATAAATGGTCATTTTATCTAAATTCAAAACTTATGTGTTGCAGGACACCACCAAGAAATAAAAAAGGGGTGAGGTATAACGAACTTCAGTTGTGGTTTAGAGCTTGCCCAGCATGCACAGGCCCTGGGTTCCATCCTTGGCCCTGGGAAGAAAAGTAACAAGAGGAAGACATGAGAGTGAAGGGAGAAGTACTGATGCATACAATTTAGATGACTCTTGAAAACATTATTCTTAAGTAAAGTCAGCCTATTGCAAAAGACTAAATATGGTTCCATTAACACACAATGTCCAGAATAGGCAAAGCTAAAGAGAAAGATCATCAGCCAAGGATTAGGGAGAAAGCTAGTGCGGAATCACTGCAAAGGATGTGAGGATTTTTTTTAGTGCGATGAAGATGATCTAAAGTTTACTGTAGGGAGGGTTGCACAATTTCACAATTATACTAAAAAAAAAAAAAAAAAAAAAA
>NW_022900924.1:16465674-16474894 GCF_012274545.1 Fukomys damarensis | reverse complement strand
AAAAAAAAAAAAAAAAAAAAAGGAATTAGATAATAAAATTTGATGAAATGCAATGCATGTGAATTATAACTCAACAATACTTTTTAAAAAAGCCAACATGCTTTTAACAGTCCAGGAAATGAGGACTACATGCTAGTAATTCCAAATAAAAGATGATTTATTTTATTGAAAAGCAATTCAAAAGATGGAGATATTTCAAGGCTTAAAATCTTTTATTTTCAATTTTTTTGGTGCTGAGGACTGAACCCAAGGCCTCCTGACTGCCAGGTAAGCTCTCTACCTGAGCTAAAAACTCCCCCACCCTGAAATCTTTTATTTTTACAATGCTATTTTGTGATTCACTAATGAAGTATCAGTATTACAACAGACAAAAACTTTACTTGTTTGCAAAACTGTATGCCCTAACAGAACGAAAAACATTTTCTAAGGAACATCAGATACTATGTTATCAAGCTCAAACTTTAATCTTATCAGATGTGTACAGTTCTAGAGACTAGTATATAATAACATCAAAAGAAGGAAAGTTTAAAGTGGAAAACACAAATTCACTTTGTGTAATTTTAGTTGTTGTGATGTTCATTTTGACAACTTTCAAGTAACAAGTCACTATAATGGCCTGTCATTCATACCATTCTGCATCCAAATCAATAATGTACATTTGGCTGATAATTATATATCAACTAAATTTTAACCCTAAACTTTAACTACTTTATATTTATCTGAAATAAAGTTACCTAAATACTTTTGCATGTTGTGTTTTATCTTTGCATTTATTTTCTATAGCAAACCATTTATTGGTATATTGTAGGTATACATGATATTCTATTTTTCCTTTTTTTTCCTTGTCCCTTCCTTCCTTTTTCAAAGAAAGCCTCTCTTAAAAAATTATTCATCTGTCTCAGATGTTGAATCACACAAAGGACTTTAATCACTTTTCTGTGTTTTGGTTTTCTTTTTGTTTCCTGAGACAGGGTTTCACTACGTAACCCAGGCTGGCCTTGAACTCACAGCGATCCTCCTGCCTCAGCCTCCCAAGTGCTGGGATTACAGGTGTATGTCACCCTTCGTGATCACCTTTTCTGTTTCTAAGTGATGACAAATGGTAAAATTACAAAAATTTTAAAGTTAAAAGCCTCAGGTTACCAATTCTCTTTTAAGAATGAAATTAACAGATTTTAACATGGACACAAATTATTTGGGGGGATAAGACATTTAGTCATATGGAAATAAAGACTGCATCACACTGGAAAGACTCAAGAGATACCTCTTGAGTAAAAGCTCAGTAACAAATTTTTTACAAATCCTACAGTTCAAAATGTAGCAGTGAAAAAGCAGGGGGTGAACGAAGAGGAGCTTCTCTTCCTAGAGCTCTACATACCTAACTATGAGGGAAATAGTGCAATCCTCTGCTTTCTGACAAGATAATATAGCCTAAAACAGAAGTTACTTTTTGACTGATCTTCATAAAATATTCCTGAGTTCTATCAGACAAGATGAACATACATGAGGAAGAAATGACAGAGCCGTAGCAAGAACACTGAGGCAGAGACTCAGAACAGCCTCAAAACTGCAAGTGCAGCAGATGGAATGCAGCAGTAGTGAGTGCTTAAGAAACACAGTGAGCCACCTCAGTAGCTCATTCCTGGTACAAGCAGCTCTCAGAAAAAGGACAGTATATAACAGTAAGGGCCTTCAGCACCACGACAAATATCACCTGCTGTGTTTAAAGCACATGGGGAAGCTGGGTGTGGTGGTGCATGCCTATAATCCAAGCACTCAGGAGGCTGAGGCAGGAGGATTGCCATGCGTTTGAGGCCAGCCTGGGCTACACAGTGAGTTTAAGGCCAGACTGATCTGCATAGCGAGACTATCAAAAAGCCAAAAAATAAAAATAAAAATAAAACACACAGGGAGAAAGAAAAAGAGTAGGATCCTATGGACTGTCCAAATCAAATCAAATCAAATCAAAACTGAAGAACCACTCCATTTTGTTCTTTTCTCAGATCTGACCTACACACCCTTTTGACCTTAGTACAGAACAAGTCCACTGATTTAGAAAAGCAATTCCCACAGTGCTGTTCTCTTTAAAAACATAACTTGTGAGGGCCAAGGATTTAGTTCAGTGGTTCCATTGTCTGCCTCACAAGTGCCAAGTACCAAAGTTTGATCCCTGGTACCAAAAAATAGAAATAAACAAAAACTTACTACTGTAAGTTGTTCCTCTTATGGAGCCTAAAATAAAAGCCTATAATCTGACTAGGTAACAAGACAGAAGCTTCAATCAATGTACTATATACTAAGTGCACCATACAGCACAGCAAAGGGGTACATACACTAAACCCTCGGATGGTACAAGGTTTGATTCTAAGTTTGAATTAAAAAGTGCTTAGACAGGTTAGGAATATAGCTCAGTGGTCTCCCCAGCATGTGCAAGGCCCTAGGTTCAATCTCCAACACAGCCAATAATAATAATAAGGTAATAGTAATGATGATGAATGATGATGAAATAATTCAGAAGGGGCTTTGAGCCTACAACTGTTTAGACAGTGTGAATTATGTGCCAAAATATAATGTGTCAGCTGGGTATGATGGCAAATGCCTATAATATCAGCACTCTGGGAGGCTGATACAAGGGGATCACAAATTCAAGCCCAGCCTGAATAATTTACCAAAACTTTGTCTAAAAATTAAAAAAATACAAAAGGAAAGGGGATGTAGCCCAGTGCAAAGGACCTGGGTTCAATTACAAATATCTCAAAAATAAAAAAGGTGAAGGATTCCACAAACTACCAGATTTCCCATTCCCGAACTATCTCCAAAAAAGGTCAAAAGAAATTCAAGTAAAGATGCCATCTGAAACTACTAAACATTCTTCAAACAGCTCAAAACCTAAAGGAAAAAGAGTGATTCTGCACAACAGGTAGGACCAAAAAAAAAAAAAAAAAAAATTACAAAAAGCAAATTCAGATAGGTTTAGAAATAAAAATAATTTGGTACCTAAAATGTCAATGCTATAAGCCAAATATAGCAGTCGCTTTACAACCTACTCTCAAAATTATGTCAAGTGTTCAGAAACAGGTTAGAAAAAAATGAAGTGAATTCCAATTCTTACAGCTGTACAAACAGCTTTCTGTTTCCCTAGCAAATGTATAAAGTGTTTTGCAGATCTATTATTTTCCACTGTAAATCAGAACAACAACCGTTCAAGTGTAAGTACTCACTTATTAGTCCCAGGACTGATGTGGGTAAAAAAGCAATCAACTACATTCACAGTTAGATAGACTGGAAATGAAATCAAGGCAACTCATCCACATTCCTTCACTGCTCAGCTCTGTTACTGATTTTAATATATTTGCTATTCCTAAAACTCCACTGAGACTATACACCACAAAGAGAAAAAAATAAAACCAGGCAGTAATTGGTATACTACCATTATACAACACCACCAAGCAAACTTTCTTACTGAAAAATATCCTTGGATTTATTTCAAGTTCTTATCCTCTAAAGAGTTCAAGAATGCTACTTGTCTGAGGCAAGAGAAGCCTAAGTTTGAGCCCAGCCTTGGCAACTGAGCAACTTGGTGAGGCCCTGTTTAAAAAAAAAAAAAAAAGTAAGCCGGGCATGGTGGCGCACCCCTGTAATCCCAGCACTTGGGAGGCTGAGGCAGGAGGATCACTGTGAGTTCGAGACATGCCTGGGCTACATAGTGAGTTCCAGGTCAGTCTCAACTACATAGTGAGACCCTGTCTCAAAAAACCAAAACAAAACAAAGAAACAAACAAAACATAGTGAGTCAGGTCAGTCTCAACTACATAGTGAGACCCTGTCTCAAAAAACCAAAACAAAACAAAGAAACAAACAAAAAAAGAAGTAAGAGAAGGGCAGAGAATATAGCACAGTGTGAAGCTGGGTTCAATCCCTAGTGTCCCCAACTCCCTTAAAAATCTACTTGCTCTTCCTTAAACCACCCCAGTACAGAGAGTAACTGCCTATTTTCTCTCATCACCAGATGGTATTAATCTTTCTCATATCACTGGCAAGTTAATAAATGAAAAATCCCATTCCACTGCTTTGAAACTGCATCTCTGGTAACTAATGAGGTGGTTATCCATTTATCTTCCCTCCCTCCCTTTCTTGTTTCATTGTTTTATTTGATACAAGTCTTGCTATATACTCCAGGCTAGCCTTGAGCTCACTAGATAGCCCAGAGTGGCCTCAAACTCAATAGCGATCTTGTGTGCGCCACCATGGATGGCTCTTCTACCTCTTTTTTGTTGTTGTTTGGGATTTTTTTATTCAGACAGGATCTCACTACGTATTCCAGGCTGGCCTTGAACGTCAGGTGATTCTCCTGTCCCAGTGCTAGGATTACAGGTGAGTACCACCACACCTGGCCTATTTTTTTTAAAAAAAACCTCAATTACTGTATCTCTCCATACTAGCCTCCATTTACACCTTAGCTCAGCATGAACAGAGCAAAGCTGAAGTAACTTTCAAAGGGTTCGGCTTTAAGAGTTTTATGTGTATCATTCAGAGTTAACAGCTAGCTCATTAGAATGGCTACTTCTTAAAAGTCCACAATCCAAGACAAGCCAACCCCTAGTTCCTGACCCCTTTCCAGCAATAGCATGACTACCCGTCCCCATCTTCCAACCTAACACAGGGTACCCACAAAGGACATTATGTCCATCCTGATCATTTGTCTAACTTTAGAGATGCCTGCCTGACCAAGTGGAGCACTTTCTGCCCCACTGTATAGTCTACTGCACACCTACCAAAAAGAACGTGTCTACAAGAGGCTGGGGATTTAGCTCAGTGGTGTCACGGCCTTCCTCCCAAGCACAAGGTCCTGAGTTCTATCCCCAGAACCAAAAAAAAAAAAAAATGTGCCTACAGGGCCTATGGTCTGCTGCCCTATTAGAGTACCAGTCATGAGTTGATGAACGTGGACCATGTTTTGACCCCAAATGAACCCAAGGCTTCCCAGGCTTTATCCTGCTCTGGGATCTGGGTCTTCCTTAGATGACTAACATACTACATATTCCTACCCTCCCTTTCCATGCTCTTCAGAAAAGATCCCTCTCTGTTGTTATTCATAAGCAATGCCCTATCAAACTAAAAAGTCAACCATAACAGGCCGGGCGGGATGGCGCATGGCCTGTAATCCCAGCACTTGGGAGGCTGAGGCAGGAAGACTGCTTCGAGTTCAAGACCAGCCTGGGCTACACAGTGAGTTCCAGGTCAGTCTCAACTACAAAGCGAGACCCTGTTTCAAAAACAAAACAAAACAAAAAAATGTATTAAGCTAAGGGCAGGGGATATAGCTCAGTGATTCCACCGCCTGCCTCACAAGCACAAGGTCCTGAGTTTGATCCCCGGTACCAAAAAAAAAAAAGTATTAAGCCCTAAATTTCATTTATTCAGAGAACCAAACTACATGCCAAAACCTATCCTAGGCCTTAAGAATTACAAATAAATGACATAAAGACAGTATCTATAACACAAGCAACTCAAAATAATGGGGGAGACAAACCTAACTACAACACAATTGGCATAAAGGCAACGACATGGAGGTGCTGAGAAGGGGATATGTATGTGGTGGGAAATCCTAGGTGTACATAACCAAGTATCATCCAGGCAGAGAATGAAACAATGGGAAGAAAAACACATTTAAGGGTAGTGTGAGGGAAAAGAAGCCAAAGAATAAGGCAGGGATGGAGTGATCAATAAACACACAGAAACAGAGAAGAGCAGACTCAGAAGGACAGAGAAATCAAAATACAATGGGAAAAACAAAGGACCTTGTAATTAGAGGTTACTAACTGACACTTCAGATAGCATTATAGACAGAAGAAAGCAAGATTTTTAAAAAATCCCATTTAGGATGAGAGACAAACTTGAATAGGTTTTCAAGCTGAAGGAAAGGAGAACAAAGCAAAAAGTTCAGGAGTCCAGAAACAGGTGGTATAAAAGATCAATGCGAGCAAATAGACAAAGTCAAGAGAATAACTAGAGAAGTTAGGCTTAAACATTCTCTCTACTGAAGCCAGAGAAAACAGAGTAAGAATAGTAAGGGGGAAGAAAACAGGGAGCTGGTAGTTGATGAAGATCAATTCTATTAAGCAATTTTTTTCATTGTATAACTTTTCACTAAACATGACAAAGGGTCGGGCAAGTCAAAGTGATTCTTTGCATTAAATCCAATTAGAATGATCATATATAAGGAACTATAAGTATACAACAGTAGAGTCAAGCATGAGTTGAGAGATAAAGCAGATTCTATTATTTCACCAAAAACAGTATACTGTATATTTTTTATTAGCCCTCAGAGCTCCACTGCAGCAGAAAAATGATGTAGGCCAAAGCCCGACAATAAAGTGTCTTGCCACTACAAGTCATTAGTCTGTTATAGCTACTCAACTATTCCATAGCATGAAAAAAAGCCACGGACCACACACAAATGAATGGACACAACTATGTTAAAATAAAACTTTATTTATTACTAATAAGTAATTTGCTGACACATAAGCTGAGAATATGATCAAGGAAATGAAGCAGTAGGAAGAAGTATGAGGGACAGTGACACAAGCAGAAGAGAAGCCAAAAAACTGTTCAATTGAACACAGTTCAACTGAATTGAATATAGTTTGATTGAAACAATTAAACCAAAGAACAAAAGAGTAATTGGGGACAAGGGGGACAACTCACTCTTGGTTGTAGAGCCTGTGTCTGCATGCACAAGGCCTTGGGTACAATCTCCAGCACACACACAAACAAAAGCAATGGGAAGGGCCAGGGATTTAGCTCAGTGTTGCCGCCACCTGCCTTGAAAGCAGAAGGTCCTGAGTTCAATCACCAGTAACAACAACAAAGAAAGCACAAACCCTCAAAACCCCAGAACAGAGTCACTTCCAGCTGGGTGCAGTGGTACATGCCGCCTGTAATTCCAGCTAAGTACATGGGAGGCTGAGGTAAGGATGGTTAAGTTCAAGGACAGCATGGGCAACTTAGTGACTTAATAAGACTCTGTCTCAAATTTTTAAAAAGGGCTGAAGATATAGCTCAGTGACCCCTTCCTTTAGTTTCTAGTACAGCAAAATAAAACAGCCATTATTTCAATCTCATATGAAACCCAAGACTCACATCCCTGAAAGTACCTCTAAATGATAAGACCGGAGCCTCATCCAGGAGAATTACAATAAAAACAAAAAATCTCTACAAGAACTGAAAATCTTTTTAAAAATTTAAATTAAAAAAAAAAATCCCAAGTGCCAAAATGCGAACCAGCATTGACTTAAATTGGTTAAATCCTATCTTCTTTGGGCCAGGGTTTTAGCTCAGTGGTACCACTGTCTGCCTCACAAGTTCAAGGTCCTGAGTTTGATCCCCAGTACAAAAAAAAAAAAAAAAAAAAAGTGGCTAAATCCTATCTTCCTTTAACTCCAGGAGACTAGAAACTGAATCAGTCTCTAGTACAAAATAACAAAAATCTGAAAGTAGCACTAACAAGCCAGGAGTAGTGGTGCACACCTATATAACCCCAATCTACTCAAGAGACTAAGGCAGGGGAATTGCAAATTTGAGGCCAGCCTTACCAACACAGTTGAGAACTTGTCCCAAAATTTAATTTTCAGAAAGGACTAAGAATGTAGGCTCAGTGCCAGAGCATTTCACCAGCATGCATGAGTCCCCAGGTTAAGTCCCCAATACGCAAGGCGGGAAGGCAGGCAGGCAGGCAGGCAGGCTGGCAAGGAAGGCAGGCAAGGCAGGCAGGCAAGCAGGATGGGCCTTAATTTCTGTCATTAATGAACCATGCCAACTAATAACCTTAAAATGGATTTCTGCATTCTACTCATATCTCCAAATTAATACTTTTATTTCACAGAGAGGCCAAGTTCTACCAACAAGTTTTTGTAGTTGTTGTCACTGCTTGGTTGTTTTTTTGTTTTTTTCGTGCAACAGGGTCTCAGTATGTAGCCAAGCTAACTAGGCTCAAACTCACAGCAATCCTCCTGCTTCAGCATCCTGAGTACTGAGATTACAGGCATGTGCCACAATTCCTGGACACAACAGTTTTAAGAACCTAATTTCTGAGCAGCCATCGCTCAAGCACCAGGAAGGTAGGCCGGCCCCGATCCACCCCGGGAAGGAGAACCACGCCTGCTCCCGACCCAGCAGGCATCGCTCAAGCGCTGGGAAGGTAGGCCGGCCCCGATCCACCGCGGGAAGGAGAACCACGCCTGCTTCCGACCCAGCATTCCTCGCTCAAGCACCGGGAAGGTAGCCGCATCGGTGTCCCTGAACCCCCATAAGCCCCCCCCCCCACCGCACTCTCAGAACTCCTGACTGTGCAAGTCTTTGGACCCACTCTGCAAAGACAGAGGTGGTCATCAAGGGTATTTTTCTGAGTTCCCAACTTTGAACATCTTTAAAGAAAGGGCGTGGGAAACCTGTAATAGAACATTGCGGAGTTCAACCATTCAGAAGGATGGGGGACTCAATCTGGGCCTTGCAGTCCGAGGTCAGTCAGCGTCATGGGGTTCAGCAATCAGCTAACTGAGATCAGGGGTCTTGCATCCTCGCTCTGTCTGAGCCATTAAATGGTCAATATACTATATTGAAAAGTTTGTTCACTGCAGACATGTTCTGGACTGCTTCTTGATTTCAATTTAATTCAAATGATTTAAGGGTGATAGACTAGTGACTACCACAGGTGGTCAGTTTCCAAGTTGTGTTTGATCATATTGTATTGCTGGTTGGGATAAAGGATTGTGGTTGATTTGATGAGCTGTTTTCTCTGATGTTATGAAGATGAGAATGTCTGTGGGTCGTTAGACACACAGAAGCTAGCGTGCAACTACATCAGGAAGATTTGGGTGATAATCCCGAGATTAAACCAAGGACAGTCCCACAACAAAAATTAAAATGAGAAAACACTTAAGCAAGACCCAAGGACAGACTTCCAGTTCACCAATGGCAAACAGTAGGGCAAATGAGGATGAAAAGGCCGATAGTGAACCACCAGGACACCCTGCACTCAAAGCACAGGAAGTAACAAAACAGATCAATCAAGCTCTAGAAAAATTCAAAACAGAAATAATTTCCCAGATAACCATAGAGATAGTGAGCAAAATGGAAGTCGTGATTCGAGACTCTAGAGCAGAAACTGACAAAAAAATAGATGAGCTCAGGACCATGATAGAAGCCATGAAGGCCCAGC
>NW_022900924.1:16437355-16463568 GCF_012274545.1 Fukomys damarensis | reverse complement strand
TGAAAAAATGGAAATAAAGTGTTTGTAAATGGGGAGGGGAGGAGGGGGTGAAGGGAGGGCAGGGACAAGGGGAAAAATGAGAATCAAGACCTATTATGTAAAAGTACAGAATCCCAATGACGAATGTAATTGTATTGTATACCTAGATTGTACCAATAACCTCAATAAAAAGAAAAAAAATTTTAAAAAAAAGAACCTGATTTCAGAGATGTGACAGTGCTATTTCAGGAACTGCTACAGTCTTAAAATATTTGAAATTAATATTAGATATCTTGATAAAGAAAAATAAAATTTTAGAATATAGAAAAGTACATCTCCTTACGAGTGTACTGAACATTTCAAAGCTATCACTCTGATTTGTGTTTTCTTGGCTTTCTACAATGAATCCAAATTACCACAGAAATGAAGGCATTAATCAGCAAAACAAAACAATTTAAAGACATTTTGAAAAGTTAACAAAGAATGGGCTACTGCAAATACTTCAAAGTAATATTCATTTCTCCAAATTTGAGAAATGCCAATCACTAAAAAAAAAAAAAAAAGCCAGGCAAGGTGGTGCACACCTGTAATGCCAGCCCTCGGAGGCTGAGAAAGAATTACCATTGAGTTCAAGGCCAGCCTAGGCTACATAGTTGAGTATAAGGCAAGGCTGAACTACATACCGAAGCTTTGTCACAAAAAAAAAAAATAAAAAAATAAAAACCACAAAAAGTAGGGCTGGTAATATAAGTGGTGGACTGCATCCCTAGTATGGTTCAATTCCCAGAAACAAACAAGAACAAAAACAAAAAACAAAACACAGCCCTCAAAACATACTGCAAACAGCTGTTAGATAAACAGACTGGTATCCAACATTTAAGGGAATACTGCTTTTGTTAAGGTCAATATTGTTTTCACAGTGCTATATATAACACTGAATTACAATTTTATTTTTATTTTTCAATTTTAAAATTTAAAACCATGAAATATTTCAGAAGTATAAGTATAAATATAATTTGGTTTGTTTCTAGGCACAAACAACATCAATTCCAAGAGAGTAAGGAAAGACAATTCTTGGGTTACTAAAGGAATCTTAAGATAAAAAGCTGTGAATAAAGACACAGACAGACCCTCTGCTTTCAACAGCATTTCCAAGCAGTCACAGAGCACGGAGTGCCTGTCCCAATCAGCCTCAGAAGAGGCAAGCTAACTAACCTTTGAGGCATTACAGTGGGTTAAATATACCCATTCCATACTTTTCTACAGTAAATTTGTACTTTTAACATAATAGTAGCTGGCTATGTATCTCAGTACCTTTCACAGGGGACAACAGGAAGCAATCTTTGTGTTCACCCACTTGGTACAAATGGCAAGTTGTGTGCACCTCTGCAAAAGTGTCAAACTGGGATTTCCACACACATTACGCTCTGCCTCACAGGGTTTGCATATGTTTACCTGAGCATCACTCAAGGTATAATATACCCCACACTACACTAGGATTTTTTTTAAAAGAAGTTTTCTTTTGATTTTTCTAGTAGAAGTAGCCCAATTCAGTACAATCACACATGTAAAACCAGATGTGCAAGTTTTGGAGGAGGTCAAAAGTGAGTCATCAGAGATCACTCATACATGGACAATGAAGATGATCCATTATGGTAAAATACATGTTTTCATAACAGAATAGTGGTGTGGGTGGATGATGATGGTGACTTTGATGTTAGCCATGTGAGCTAAAGTTCCTGCGACAGTGAAATGGAACAATAATTCACTGACACAAAGGGAATACAGATCTCCTTGATTCAGATAACGAAGAAAACAGGAATGTAAGTGTATATTTGATTAGTCAAAATGCTGCAAAATGATCATGCAATCAAATGGAGCAATTCAATGTTAGTACTAGGTCCGAAAATACAGTGAGAATCTTGGCAGGTGTCAAGCCCATTGTATAGAATGCCAGTTCTGCCATTCAATGTTGGGGACTGTAATAGATGAAATGCTGTAAGATGTTGTGAAAAATACAACAGCTAAAGCAAACCTTCTGTATGTAACAATAGCCATACTCAGAAATTATTTATTATGACACCTTACTAGCTGAACTGAAAGTATTCATAGGTCTGCTGTATTTAGCAGACTTTCTCATGGTAATTGCAGGAATGATGATGACTTTTGTAAAAGCTGAGTGTGGCCTGAGGTCTATAGAATAACAATAACACTGAGGAGATTTGGTTTCCTTCAAAACTGCCTGGACTTGATGACAAAACCACCAACAAAGAAAGAAAAAGAACTGATAATCTGGCTGTTAACCTGTCACTGTTTGACAGATTTATGAGTAACTGCCAAGCAATTTACACACCATCTAAATACATAACCACGGATGAACTCCTTGCAGTATTCTGGTCACTGTAGCTTCAGAGAACACATACCAAAAAATCCTTCAAAATGTGGCAAAAAAACATATGCCCTTGTAGATGTGAAGACTTATTATGCTTTCAATTATTTAGAAATTTATCGTGGAACTCAGCCACAGGTCTTTACTTGTATAGTAATAACCAAATGATGCTTTGAACAGACCTGTTGCTCCCATCTCCCAAACTAATCAGAATGTGACATTCAAGAACTGGTTTACCAGTTTCCAATCAATATTACATTTGCTAACAGAACATTAAGTTGACCAGCATAGGAACTATATGCAAGAACAAGAGAAATTCCAAATGAAATGCTGCAATTTCAAAACAGACAATTATATAGTACAATCTTTAGATTTCAGAAGGATTTCCACTGGTCTCCTATAAGGCAAAGAAAAGCAAACTGGTACTGCTGATGTCAACACTGCACCGTGATAGAAATATAGATAGGGAAACCTCAAAACAGAAGCCCGAGATGGAAAATTTCTACAACAAAACCAAAAGCGGAGTAGATGTTATTGATGAGTTATGCAACAACTATGATGTCACTCAAAACACAAAGCATTTGCTGTGTTTTACTGGATCCTAAGCATGTGTGGTACAAATAGTTTAATAGTTTACAAAGAAAGTAAGTGCAGATCTCATCCTATTAAAAACCTTCTGCACTGCAAAAGAAACCATCAGCAGAACTAAGAGACAACCTACAATATGGGAAAAAATTTTTACCAGATGCTCCTCAGACAAAGGACTAATATCTAGAATATATAAAGAACTCAAAACAATCAGCCCCCCCAAATATAAAGACCCAATTCATAAATGGGCATCTGAAATGAACAGACATTTCTCAGACGAAGTAAAAGCAGCAAGTAAATATATGAGAAAATGCTCCACATCACTGGTCATTCGAGAGATGCAGATGAAAACAACACTGAGATTACACCTCACCCCACAAAGAATGGCTGCTAACAAGAAATCACACAATAACCAATGTTGGCGGGGTTGTGGGGAGAAAGGAACCCTGCTCCATTGTTGGTAGGAGTGCAGACTGGTGCAACCACTATGAAAATCAATATGGAGATACCTCAAAAAGCTAGGTCTAGAGGTTCCATTTGACCCAGCCATCCCTCTGCTGGGTATCTTTCCAAAAGATTTAAAAGAATCATACCACAGTGATATATGTACACCCATGTTTATAGTGGCACAGTTTGTAATAGCTAAATCTTGGAAACAGCCCATCTGCCCATCTGCTGGAAAATGGATAAAGAAGATGTGGTTTTTCTATAAAATGGAATACTACTCAGCCATAAAGAATGAGAAATTAGTCATTCATAGGAAAATGGATACATATTGAAGATATACTCCTAAGTGAAATAAATAAGTCACACATGTGTAAATACCGAACAGTTTCTCTGGTGTGAAAAACTACAATAGTACACAAGATCCTAATGGGATAATTAAGAGTGTGAAATAGAAAGAAAAGGGCTAAAGGTGTAGGGAAAGAGGGAAGGGTAGGGGCAAGGAAATAAGGGAAAAGAAAAAATATGAGAAAATGAAAAAATGGAAATGTGTTTGTTAATGGGAAGGGGAGGAGGGGGTGAAGGGAGGGCAGGTACAAGGGGAAAAAATGAGACCCAAGACCTGTCATGTGAAGGTACAGGATCACAGGAATGAATGTAACAGTACTGTAGACCTAGATTGTACCAATAAACTCAATTAAAAAAAAAAAAAGAAAAGAAGTCCAAGATACCACAGGGAAATTTTCTTAGAAGACTGGGACTGGAACTCCTAAAATCATTTACAACTGAAGAAAAGCAAAATGTTTCTGCCCAGGGAACTATGCCAAAAAAATTGTGGAGCACACTGGTGAGCTGACAGGTGAATAGGAAGGTGCAGCATCCCAAAGACATACTACAACAATAGGAAAACCAAAAAGATGTCAGCTGTCCCCTGCAAGATAGGTAGAAGAACAAAGCACGTGTTATCAGTATCAGCAATAATTGCACACAGAACATGCAATTTTCATGTGTGAAAACTGCCTTGAGTGTGACAACTGAAGCAAAGATTACTTTTGTTGTAGAGTTCTATTGTTACTTTCTTTGTAGTTCAAATAGGTTTTTTTTGTTTTGTTTTGTTTTGTTTTGTTTTTTGGTACTGGGGACTGAACTCAGGACCATCCGCTTATGAGGCAGGCAGCGGCACCACTAAGCTAAATCCCCAGCCCCAAAATAGTTCATGCTGGCCTTGAACTTACTATTAATAGACAGATGAAGATACCCTTGAACTTGCTTCAATCCTCCTGCCTCAGCCTCCCCAGTGCTTGGCTTACACATGTGTACCACCACACCTGGCTTAAAAAAAAAAATGTTCATCAATAAGGCTCACTACTATCAAAGTGTCATGTTTTGTATTTGTTTGGTTTTTTCCATTTGGGTGGGGTTTGGGGTTTTTTGTTTGTTTTTTGGTACTGGGGATCGAACTCAGGACCCTGCACTTGTGAAGCAGGTGGTGGAACCACTAAGCTAAATCCCCAGCCCTTTTCTTTTCTTTTTTTTCTTTTTTTTTTTTTTTTTTTTTTTTTTTTTTTTTTTTTTTTTTTTTTTTTTTTTTTTTTTTTTTTTTTTTTTTTTTTTTTGAGACGGTTTCACTAGGTAATTTATGCCAGTCTTCAACTCACTATTAGCCCAGATAGGCCTTGACCTCAGCCTCTCAAGTGCTAAAATTACCAGTGTGCACCACCATGCTTGGCTCATATTTTATTTATCTTTTTTTTTAATCTTCATTAAACAAGTGCTTTCCATCCATAGTTCTCTGCCTTTTTTCCTATGCTTCAATTTCTTCTCAGACTTATTGGCTCACTTAAAAATTCAAGCTTCATAGACCAAATGGTACTGAGTATATAATCAATAGGATTTCTTTACCAACAAACTGTAGAAAATCCTTTGTAAACTATTTTAAAAAGAACACATATACTCATTATTTCTGCTGCTAAAAGTACCAAGTAATATTTTTCTGAAGTTTTAAACACTGTCCCCAAAAGAGCATTAAAATCTCCATTTTTCTAAATTAAAACCTGCCTTGATCTTATTACTCTAGAAAGCATATATTTCTTGTTTTTTACAAGTCCACATGAGCACTATGGAGAATCACTGTTTGAATAAATCCATTAAACCACAAGACATACTTAGTAGATAAAAGCCCACCTCTTCTTGCAAAACTGGAGTCCATATCTTTAAATTGCACCACAACAAAGTCTGAACATTTGAACAAAATACTCTCCATTATTTCTTCACGTTTTGGGCCCGAACTGGATTCTGGACTTTTCTCATGTGCAGCATCAAGTACCAAATCGCACTAAAAAATAAGTGTAAATATTAAAATCATTTATAAAATAAAATCTGACAAAAATCCTTCATCTCATCTAATTGTTATCCCTTATATGCCTTTGGCAAAGATCATTATCTCAAGAGAATCTGATAATGATGCCCTTTTTTTCAGAAAGGTGATCTATGATCCATTCTATCATTCAAAAATCCTCAAGTCTAAAGTTTGCTATGGTCTGTCTTAAGTACAATAATAATTATTAAAAAGAGGGAAAATTGGGCTGGGGATTTAGCTCAGTGGATCCGCCTATCTCGCAAGCAGGCCCAAGGACCTGAGTTTGATCCCCGGTACCAATAAAAAACAAAAAGAGGGAAAATTAACCACCCTGTTTTTCTTCTAGTTCACAATGTTTGAAAGCAGCTAAGCCGGGCGTGGTGGCACACGCCTGTAATCCCAGCACTCGGGAGGCTGAGGGAGGAGGATTGCTGAGTTCGAGACCAGCCTGAGCTACATAGTGAGCTCCAGGTCAGTCTCAACTACATAGTAAGACCCTGTCTAAAAAAAAAAAAAAGAAAGAAAGCAAGCAAGCAACTAAAATATAATAATAAACACATAAGTCAAGAAATCTTGGGCTGGGATTTAGCTCAGTGGTGCTATGCCTGTCTTGCAAGTACAAGGTCCCAAATTCAATCCCCAGTACCAAAAAAAGAAAAAAAAAAAAAAGAAAGAAAAAGAAAAAGAAATCTCTTCAATTATGCAAACCAGTCTGCAATCAGTAATCGAAACAGAAGAGCAAAATTGACGTTTTTCTATCTGGTACCAGGGACCAAATTCAGGACCTTGCACTTGCAAGGCACGCACAACACCACTGAGTTGAATGAATCCCCAAACCCAATAAAACTGGTTTTTTTTGGTTTTTTGAGACAGGGTCTCACATGTAGTTGAGACTGACCTGGAACTGAATATGTAGCCCAGGCTGGTCTCGAATTCACAGCGATCCTCCTGCCTCAGCCTCCCAGAGTGCTAGGATTATAGGTGTGCAACCACCATGCCCAGCTATTAAAACTGATTTTTAAAAGTAGGTAAGACCAGGCATGGTGGTACATGCCTGTAATCTCAACCCTTAAGAGGCTGAAGCAGGAGGATCACAAGGCCAGCTTGGGCCACACACTGAGACCCTGTCTCAAACAAAACACAAACAAGCAAACAAACAAAATTTAAGGTAAAGACAAAGCACATAGCTATATTTTTTGTTTGTTTTGAGACATGGTTTCACTCTGTAATTTAGGCTGGCCTTGAACTCAGTATGCAGCCAAAATTGGTCTTGAACTCACAGTGATCCATCCTCCTGTTTCAGCTTCCAAGTGCTGGGATTACAGGTTTTCTCCACCATGTCCTTCTTTTCCTTTTTATTTTTTCCTTTTTGAGATGGAGTCTCACTAAATTGCCCAGGCTAGCCCTGAACTAACAATCCTCCTGGCTTCAGTGTTCTAAATGCTGAGATTATAAGCATGCACCACCACACCTGGCTCAAAATGTTCTTTTACTTTATAGAAAAAACCATCATACAAATTTAACCATGACAAAAATATTCAGCTCATAACTATAAACTGACAGATCAGAAAGTAACAGATACTATTTAGGAAGAGATATAAACATATACATTATTTACCTTAATAAAAAAGAAGAGTAAAAATTACCTTAGGACTGTATGTTTTAAAAACTCCTTCATATATACCTCCGTTTTTCACTTGCACTTCACATTTGGATCCCTAAAAACATACAATTAATTTTTTAAGGAAACAATTATCTACCTCATCAGGGAAACTGTTTTCATATTAGATTTGTAATTCATCAGGCTTTGTTCCATATTAGGTGTTCCCTAACAGAATGACAGAAAACTTCAAAATAAAATATACTGACAGTAGCTGCCTGGCAAGTTCAAGGCCCTGAGTTTGATTCCTGGTACCAAAAAAAATTAATTAATTAATTAAAATACACTAAATTCTCAAAATTCTTCAAGAGGCTCTACTCAGAATGTATGGTATGAATTTAAATATTAAACAATTAGATCCCCAGCACTATAAACAAAACATTTTTCTTTTCTTTTGATACTGGGGATTGAACTCAGGACCTTGCACTTCCAAGGCAGGTGGTGGCACCACTAAGCTAAATACCCAGCCCAACAAAACATTTCCGATCCCCCATTTCCATTAGACGAAAATAATCACAAAAGACAACTCAAACACTATTTTACGCATTGCAGAGTTAACAAGAATAGTCATACAGTGAATTATAACAGATCCAATAGTTATAATGTAATTTTTCTAAATTATCTTGATTAAATATGATCTAACACGTCATTTTGAGAATCATTCATTAACATTTTAACTTTGTGAAATTATTTTATTCCACCCAAAGCAATTTATCCCCAATAATCTCATAACTTACAACAACTGATGTAAGTATATGAACCATCCTCATATTTGCATAGATTCCATCAAAAGAAATCTGGAATATTAAAATAAAATGCACTATTACAAATTAATTCTACCTGTATATGCATTACAAGTTAATATTTCTTTTACTTCTGTTCAAATTGGGTTTATAGCGCAAGGACCCCAGTACCCCCCCAAAAAAAGGTTTATAATACCTACATGTATTAAAGATTTCATTTACTATAATCTTTTGCTTCCTTAGAGAATAGGTTAAGGTTTTTAACAGTAAAATCATTCATAAAAACTAAGAATCTGACTATGATTAAAAAAAAAAATAGTAAGAAAAACTGTATGAGGAAAGAGATAAAACCATTGAGACATAACAAATCAATGTTTAGGAAATGAGGGTTCACTCCAAA
This sequence comes from Fukomys damarensis, assembly GCF_012274545.1. NCBI lineage: Eukaryota > Metazoa > Chordata > Mammalia > Rodentia > Bathyergidae > Fukomys > Fukomys damarensis. The sequence continues at coordinate 16,455,006 of NW_022900924.1, read as the reverse complement.
ATGACAAGGGATTTGGATGGATGGTGAAACTGTTCTACTATCTTGACTGTAGCGGTGGTTACAGGATTATATGTACTTTGAAGGGTTGGGAGTATAGCTCAGGGGTAAAGAGTCGCTGGATTCAATCCCAGCACTGTCAAACCACCTCCCAAAACAAAAAAACCCATACAGACCTGTATCTAAAAGGGGTGAAGTACATATTAATAAATAAATGAGGGGTCTAGGGACTTAGCTCAGTGATTCTGGCGCCTGCCTCACAAGCGCAAGGGCCTGAGTTCGATCCCCAGTATCAAAAAGAAATAAATGAGGTGGGGAATAAGGACACACTTTTGTACAAGAACCCTAGCTAATTTCATTCAGCATATCTGAATCAGTGTGTGCTTAAAGAAATGAGGTTAGCCAGATGTGGTGGTGCACACCTGTAATCTCAGCACTCCGGAGACTGAGGCAGGAGGACTGTGCAAGTTCAAAGCCAGCTTGGGCTACATGAGTTCAAGGCCAGCCTGAACTACATAGTGAGACCTTGATTCAAAAAAATAAAAGAAGGGCTGGGAATGTAGCTCAGCGGCACAGCATCTGCCTGCCAAGAGGACAGGACAGGACAGGGCAGGAAAGAAAAGATGTGGTTACTATACCAATCCATAATATATACATTACATACTAAGTGTGTGTTCTCCTGATTCCTATAAAGTCAATCCGTCCAATAAAAGGTAGAAACTAAAAAATTAGTGACAGGTTCTCAGTTAATCAATCACAAGGAATTTATGTCTACCTTATGCTTTGCAAGTCCATTTCAATTTATTGATAAAGTTCTAAAACCTAAAACCAGAAGGGCCTTTCCAATGGAGAAAAATGAAAGGAATTAAGACAGCACATTAATTCAAAACAAAAAGACCACAAAACTTTTCAGACTAGTCTTGTCCTATTTTGGAGGTTACTCATTTAGTTTTGCTTTAAACTGGTAAGAACAGATACTACACTTGATCTTAGCCAAAAGGCCAAGAAGTGATAGATTTGCTTTTAATCATTTATAAGAGAACAAATAATTTATTACATGTAACAAAAATACTATTTGCAGGCAACTTTAACATTTAAAGTCATTACCAAAAAAAAAAACATATAATAATTTTATACTACACTACTGATCTGTATAAAAATTATTTGGAATAAAATTCAAGAGAATTTTCTTGGGTTGGCATTTGGTCTATAGTCAAAACTCATGTTTTAGCTACCACTTTTTTCAAATAGGTAACAATGAAGTTACTCACCGTAGACTGAGGCAATCCTTTGCTACTGTTCCGACCTCTGAAAAAAATTAAATATTATTTTTATTAACTTCAATGGGCTAAATTAATAAACATTAATTTTTTTTTGAGACAGGTCCTCACTATATAGTTTAGGCTGGCCTTGAACTTACAATAGAGCCCATACTGGCCTCAAACTCACGGTGATCATCCTGCCTCAGAACATTCTAAAATTTCAAATGTCTAATGATAGCATTCAAATAAAGGACAGATCTCTATGGTGAGGGCTCACTTACTTTATGGACTCTGAAGGTTAGCTCTGTCTGTGCTTGGCCAGACCAAAGACCCAAAATAGAGAGGGACTAAGAAAAAGTGGGAAGAATGTATACTGTGTCAAAATCAAATACATGATGAGATGAGCCTTGTGGCGCTTGCCCGTGACCCTACCTTACTACCTGGAAAGGCTGAGGCAGAAGGACTGCAAGTTTGAGGACAGCCTGGGCAATTTAATAAGAGTCTGCTTCAATCAATATATATATAAATAGCTTAGCATTCCCTAGGTTCAATCCCCAAAACCACCAAAATAATAATAGTAACAACAATTTTTTAAAATAGCCTTCTGAAAAAAAAAGACTAACATTAAACCAAAAGTAACCAATTACTAGTGAACTAAAGACTAAATATAGTTTATTCCTGATTAAATGTTGTTCACTGATACCAAGTCACCTATATTTTTTCCAAGCCTCTAAAAACAGTTAATATGTTTATAACTGCAAGAAAAAAACTGAAAATAAGCCAAATCATTTAAAGCACTTTCACTTCTAAATAACATGCAATTCTATTAGGATCTGTGCAACCAGTGCCTTTCCTTGTCAACTCCCTCCTTGGAAAGTTGCAGTACACAAAAATTGGCTATCAAGTGAGACCCAATAAGGTGGACTCCATTTTCAAGTGAATTTAATTACAAAGCAGTATTATCCCTTAGTAACCTGGAAGGTTGATTCCAGGACCCCTACATACACCAAAATTTAAGGATGCTCTAGTTCTTTAAATAAAATAGTATGGTATATGCATATAACCTATGCATCTCTGGATTATTTAAAATACCTAATGTAGTGCTGAGGATTGAGCTCAGTGGTTCTGCCACCTGTCTCGCAAGTGCAAGGTCCCAAGTTCAATCCCCAGTATCAAAAAAACAACAAACAAACCAAATAAAAAACCTAATACAATGCAAATGTATGTAAATAGCTGTTATACTGTATTTTGGTTTTGGTAGCCAGGCTCGAACTCAGGACCAAGCACTGTGCTGCTGAGCTATATCCCCGGCCTGTTGTTATACTGTATTGTTTAGGAAAGACAAGAAAAAATTATGTGCATGTTCAATATAGATACAAATCTTCTCCCAAGTATTTCTGACCCAAGGTTAAAAGAATCTACAAATGTGGAACCTGTAGAAAATGACAGATGACTATACAACCTAAGGCTTATTCTATTGGAAATGACCTAAGTAATACTAGGAACATTACCTTATAAACATTGACCACTCTGCTGGGCATGGTGGCACACACCTGTAATCCCAGCACTTGGGAGGCTGAGGCAGGAGAATTGCTACAAATTCGAGGCCAGCCTGGGCTACATAGTGAGTTCAAGGCCAGCCTGAACTACAAACCCTGTCTCAAAAAAATAAAAAATTAGTTACTCTGGAACACTAGAACTAGACTCTCATTTAATAAAATAGTCACAACACTCAGGCCAAAATTTAAAACATTCAAGAGAGAATTACAGTTTAGGTCCAAAGTCTAGCACTCTGATTTCAACAAAGTAACATTGATTTTACTTGAGGTCGGTCCTGTGTATTTTCCAACACTGTTACCTTCCTCACCTTCTCTCATCTAGAAAATAATTGCTTAGAACAAATGGCTTAAGATTCCTTTCATTTCTAACCTTCTGATTCTGTAACTCTTTACCACACACAGCACAAAGAGAGAAATTCTTAACCTTAGAGAATATGACTATTAACTTGTTATTTTCAGAACTTCGCATGATGAACCAGACCCTATGGTAAACATTCTACATTATGTCTAACCACCCACCTCTGCTTTGTGTTGGAGGAAATTGAGCCTCAGCAGTTAACTTTTTAGACCAAAACCATCCATTTCACGAGCAAGAGGTTTGAAACCAGATTTATCTGATCCCACAGCCAGGATTTTCATTTCTAAGTTATGCTGCCTCTGAAACTGCATCACAAGGAATAAATTGCTTATACATTGCAACTTCACAATTAAGATAAAAGAATTTCTACCCCTTTTTCTAACATCGTTTGAATTTACTGTTTTTTTCCTTTTTCCCAGGACTAAGAATTGAACCTAGAACCTTTGTGAAGAGCTACATCACAGCCTCATTTTTATTTTTATTGTGACACAATCTCACTCATTTGCCCTGGATGGGCTCAAATTTGTGATCTTCCTGCCCCAACTTCCCAGCATGATGGGAAGGCAGGCATGTGCCACCATACCCAGCTGGTTAGTTTTCTTTCTTTTCATCTCTTCTTTCCTTCCTATTTACTTATAGTCCATACCCCAAGGTTTTACATGCCTAAATCCTCCTAGCAGTTGCTGAGTTACAAAACCCAGTTACAAAGCCTTGAACAAATAGCACTAAGTGCCTTTAAACTCATGTGGCCTCCTGAAAGAAGTTCTTTGAAAGACTAAAACAGGCTGGGAACTTAGCTCAGCAGTTCAGTGGCCTGCCTCACAAGCACAAGGACCCGAGTTCAATCCCCGGTACCAAAAAAAAAAAAAAGAGAGAGAGAGAGACTATAACAGCCAGGGATTTAGCTCAGTGGCACTATACCAGCCTCACAAGGACCTGAGTTCGAGCGCTTGTACCACAAAAATGAATGAATGACTAAAAACATTGCTGGGCACTATATGATGGTGCATTCCTATAATCCCAGCACTATGGGAGGCTGAGGGCAGGAGAATCTCAAATTCAACCTGGGCAACTCAGAGGCTTAGGGAATTACTGTCTTAAAATAAAAAAGGGGTGGGGACGCAGCTCAGTGCAAAAGCTCTGTTCAATCCCCATCCCCAGTAAGTCACCTGGTAGTTGGGAAGGAGAGGACTAAAACATACCACTTTTAAGAAGTCATACTATCAGGGCCAGGGATTTAGCTCAGTGGTTCCACTGCCTGCCTCACAAGTGCAAGGTCCTGAGTTCAATTCCCAGTACCAAAAAAAAAAGTCATACTTTTATATTGATTATAGTTTATATCTTTAATAAAGTCCAACTGTTTGACAATACAAGTTTTTTGCTTGTTTTGTTTTTTGAGACAGGGTCTCACTATGTAGTTGAGACTGACCTGGAACTCACTACGTAGCATCCCAGGCTGGTCTCGAACTCACAGCAATTCTCCTGCCTCAGCCTCCCGAGTGCTGGGATTACAGGCATGTGCCACCATGACCAGCTTTTTTGCTTGTTTTGAGACAGGGTCTTGCTATATAGTTCAAGCCAGCCTTGAACTATGTATGTAACCCAGGCTGACCTTGAACTTGAAGTGATTCTCACTTCAGCCTCCCAGCATGCTGCATTTACAGCCACACACTACCACACTCTGATGTTTTATATACATCTTATACAAATAGCCTGATAATAATTTTATAAAATATTTTTAGTGCACCTGCATTTTGACTGCGACGCCTCACATCTAGTTTTCCACTATGTTGTGGCATTACAATATGAAACATCTTGGATTTGAGACTTTCTCATTGGGGATGCTGAATCTATTAATACCAAACCTCCCGAAAGGTCAGGATCATATTACATACCTAATTGTGATCAGATGTAACATAACAAGCCTATCCAGGATTCTATGCTTTCAATAGTTACTGAATATGAACTTATAGTATGATTCAAAGTACAAGACAAATTAATACACACAAAAAAAAATTGTGGGTGAGGGATACAGCTCAGTGGCAAAGTATTTAACACACCCAAGACCTTGGATTCAATCCGCAATGAGGATGGGGCAGTCTTCTGAAAAGAAATTTAGATAAACAAATACAGAATAGAGTTGAGGGCTGGGGATTTGGCTCAGTGGTTCCACTGTCTGCCTCACAAGCACAAGGGCCTGAGTTTGATACTGGGACCATTAAAAAAAAAAGAAGAAGAAGAAATAGACTTGATACTGCATGAAAGCAACACAGGAGAGAGGAGTGGATGTGGTATGTAAATGAAACAAGACCAGGTCCAGGAATTTACCTCAGTGGTGCCACTGCCTGCTTTGCAAACACAAGGTCCTGAGTTTGATCCCTGGTACCAAAATAAAGAAAAAGAAAGACCAGCATGACTTGTTAAGTGCTGAAGCCAGGTCACAGGTGTATATGGTTCATCATATCATACTGTATACTTTTACACATTTAAGTAAAAAAAAAAACCTCCTGATGTGATGTGGTAGAGGGCTGGATCTAATCAGGCTTACTGATTTATCAATTTATAGGAAACAAGAGGACAGAATAAAACATTGACACCATCAGGTTGTAGATACCAATTAAATTCAGACTATAGCGATTTCAACGTAAAAATAATATACTTCCTTTAACAAAAAAAATGGTAAGGGAAGAAAAATTAGTACATGTGGAAGAAATATATATATATATTTTGTACCAGGGAATGAACTCAGGACCTTTTGCTTGCCAGGTAGGAACAGTATCACTGAGCTAAAATCCCTGGGCCCAAGAAATATAAATTTAAAGATACAGGGTCATAGGTATAGTGCAGTGATAAAGTGCTTGTCTACCACACGCAAAGCTCTGGTTTAAGCACCTAACACTGCAAACCACCACAAAAACATACACACACACACACACCAAAAGCAGTATGTAAATCAAAAGTAACTGAAATAAATTAAAAGCAATCATCAGCAGGACTTCCTGATTTCAATTATCTTTTTGGTTCTGTGACTCTGGGGCTGCAACCTGGGGCACTCTACCACTGAGCTACGTTCTTAGCCCTTTTTCTTCTTTGCAACAGGGTCTTACAATTAAATTGCCCAGGCAGAACTCAAACTTGCAATTCTCCTGCTTCAGCCTCCTGAGTGCTGGGATTACAGGGATGCACTACTGCACCTAGCTGATTTCAAATCTTAACTACAAAGATACAGTAATCAAAAGTTTGAGGTACCAGCATAAAAAGACATGAAAAGCAACAGAATGGAATAGAGATCCCAGAAATCAACCTAAACATAAAAAAATCAATTGCTTTTTTTTTTTGGTACTGGGGATAACAGCAATTGCTTTTTAACATGTGTCAAGTCACTCAATGGGAAAAGGACAGTCTTTTCAACAAACAAAACAGTTCTAGGAAAACTAGATATCCACAGGTAAAAGAATGAGTTTGAACTCTCACAAGCAGTCTATGGCCCAAGTTATCATTAAAACTAATGTAGAAATCAGCTAGCAAGTAGTAGCTACACAGAGGGGTGAGGTCAAAACAGATAAACCACTATAATCCCTGAGTGTGGTGGGCATACTTATACTTAAAACTGCACAGCAGCAGAGATCACACTGCAGAAGGAAAGGACAGGGACACCCTCACTAAAAACAGCCAGGGGGTGACAGAGCACACCTGTAATCCCAGCACTCGGAAAGGCTGAGGCAGGAGGACTGCTGTGAGTTCGAGACCAGCCTGGACTGCTACATAGCGAGTTCCAGGTCAGTCTCAACTACACAGAGAGACCCTATCTCAAAAAACAAAACAAAACAGAGCCAGCCAGTCATTAATCATTACAAATTACAAAGCAAACGAATTCATGCACCACAGACATCACATTCTTGGTGGTCCCAAAAGAAGGTATGGTCTTGCTGAATGTGGTGGCGCACCCCTGTAATCCCAGCACTAGGGAGGCTTAAACAGGAGGATCACCAAGAGTTCAGGGTCAGCATGGACTACAACGTGAGTTCAAGATCAACCTCAACTACATAACAAGGCTGTCCCAAAACAACACATACATATGTATATATGTGTGCATACAGAGAAAGTTCCTGACTTAGAAACATTTGAATTGTGAACCTTTACAGATAATGAAGAGACCTCAAATTATGAACATTTGTAAATGAACAAGACTGCAGAAGTAGCTCACATGTGTGCTGGTTAAGTCTATTTAGGCTGGGTGTGGTGGCGCACGGCTGTAATCCCAGAACTGCAGAGGCTGAGGCAGGAGGATCACCAGAGTTGAAGGCCAACCTGGACTACACAGTGAGTTTAGAGTCAGCCTGAACTACATAGCAAGACCTTGTCCCAAAAAACACCACCACCACCAAGATACATCATGTAAAGGTACAAGATCCCAATGATGAATGTAATTGTACTGTATACCTAAAGTGTACCAATAAACTTAATTTAAAAACAACAATGACAACAAAAGACATTTATTTACAGTATTTGTTTGGTTCTTTATGCTTTAAAATGTATATCTGAGCTGGGCATGATGGGGCACACCTGTAATCCCAGCACTTGGGAGGCAGAGGCAGGAGGATCCCTGTGAGTTCAAGACCAGCCTGGGCTACATAGTGAGTTCCAGGTCAGTCTCAACTACACAGTGAGACTCTGTCTCAAAAAAAAAAAAAAAGTGTATCTGTGCCAAAGGTGTAATCAGACTTGCAAACAAATCCGACTTATGTTTTCCCACAACCAATCTTGTTTGTTGTCAGAGACTTATTATGTATGTATATGAGCAAGTGACTACAGAAACAACACAGCTTGTGTAACTACACAATACGAAGTTTCCACAGTAACAAAATTGTCTAAGGACACATTTCTTATTATATTCCCATCATTAAGGGAGGCATGACTGTACCAAGTACCCAGTCACTCACTGCAAATGGACTAAAATGTCTAGTTTTCAACAAAAAATTTTAAGACACAAGAAAGCTTGACCCCATCATTGGAAAAAAGGGAAGGCAATATAAACCATGTGACCAGATATCAAGTTTAACAAATGAAAACAGAAATATTCACTACAAATCAACTCAAAGAGCTAAAGGAACTATGATTATAGCAGTAAAGACAGGACGATGAGGAAGGAGACTGCAAGTTCAAGGCCAACCCAGGCACCACAGCTGAGACTCTGTCTCAAAAATAAAAAGACCCAGAGATGGAGCTGACCGGTAGAGGACCCTTAGGTTCAATACCCAGTACTTTAAAAAAAAAAAAAGTAAAGAAAGATTACAATATTATACCAAGTAACAGAATGACAATCAAGAAAAATTATTTAAAAAGAACCAACAGAAATACTCTAGTTGCAAAGAACAACTAAAACCAAAAAAACACATCAGAGGAGCTCAAAATACACTGAAACTGACAGAAAAAGTAATTAAGAAGCTTGTAGATCAATATAAGATTATGAAATCCAAAGAAGAGACAGAATGAAAAAAATAAACAGCCCAGGGAAATGTGAGACAACAGTGAGCTCAAATACATGTAACAGGTATGTCAGCAGGACAGGGGTAAAAATATATATAATATTATTCTTGAAAGTCTTTTTTTGGTTTTTTGAGACAGGGTCTCACTGCGTAGTTGAGACTGACCTGGAACTCACTATGTAGCCCAGGCTGGTCTCGAACTCACAGCGATCCTCCTGCCTCAGCCTCCTGAGTGCTGGAATTACAGGCGTGTGCCACCACACCCGGCTCAAACATATAATATTATTAAACCTACACATTCAGGAAGGTCAATGAACTCCAAGTAGGATTTAAGGAAAAAAAACCCACAGATGCTATTCTCTGACACGTTAGTGCAAGCATGTCATCCCAGCTACTCAGGAGAGTGAAGAAGCACGATTACGTCAGTTCATGAGTTCAAGACTCCACCTTTAAAAAAAAAAAGTTACATAAGGCATGATTCCATTTCTGTGACATTCTGGAAAAGACAACTCCAGAAATATAGAGATCAGATCATGATAGTCAGGATTGAGGATGAAGACGGAAAATTTACTATAAAAGTACAAGAAGCAGCTTTATGAGGATCTTAATTATGATAGTGGTTACATGACTATAGATATCAAAACAGAACTATGCACTAAATACAACTTTACTAGAAATGCCACTGAGCTATATCCTTAGCCCCCAAAGATGAATTTTATCATTTGAACATTTGAGTTAAATGAACCTGATGTTTGAACAAACCTGTTATATTGTATACTTAAAAGTGGCAAATGCTGTTACATGTATTCCAAATTATACTTCAGTAAAGTTTATTTTTATTTTTTAAGAGATATAATTGGGAAAATCTGAACCAACTGGATATTAAATACTACTAAGGAATCAAAATTTTTTTGACATGTACCTTTGTTTTGTTTTGTTTTTTCAAGACAGGATCTTGCTAAGTAGTACAGGCTGGCCTCAAACTTGCAACAATACTCCTGCCTCAGCCTCTCAAGAACTGGGATTATAGGTGTGCTTGGCTCTCAGTGGTACAATGGACCCGTGACTTATGAACTCGATCAGATCCTAGGTGCTGGTTGTAACTCAAACTGGTTGTATGCCAATACAGCTGAGATGTGTGTGGATGTTCACCTGAGTACACACCATAGATAATCTTCCATTAATGTGATTAACCCAAATTGTTCATACATCGGGCTGGTTGTTAACTTGAGGGTCCACTGTATATTTCTTAAACTTTCACTCTCACCCAGCTATGATGGCTTACAACTGTAATCGCAGCACTTGGGAAGGTGAGGCAGAAGGATTACAAATTTGAGTCCAAGGGCTGGGGATTTAGATCAGTGGATCTGCCACTTGCCTCAATTGAAAGCATTAAGGTCCTGAGTTCAATACCCAGTACCAGAAAAAAAAAAAAAGACAAATTTGAGTCCAGTCTGGGTAACTTGGTGACTTAGCAAGATCACGTCTCAAAACAGAAAACACAAAATGAAATGGGCTGGGGATGTAGCTCCATGTGTGGAGGGCCTGGGTTCAATTTCCATACCAGAAAAAAGCGTGGGGGGGGGGTTACTTATCAACACTGACCACCAGTTTGCTTATTTGTTATAAAACCAGATCTGGGGTGGGGGGGACACCAAGAATCAAACTCAGGACCCTGCGCTTGTGAAGCAAGTGATGACATCACTGAGCTAAATCCCTGGGGCCTTATCTGGTAAACAGAAATAACAGAAAAGGTCACAGAGCTCTTGTGAGGATCAAATAAAATAATAAACACAAGATACACACTATAGATATGTACATGCATCCATCTGATCAAGATTTATCTTATACTTTAAAATGGAGATTACTGTCCATCAATTATATTACAAAATAAGAGTTTAAGCATTGAGAAAGTACTCAAAAATTCTAATTTTTAACTTTAAAATTAACAAATATTTATCCGATGAGCAAGATAAACAGTCTTAGCCAGCAATGGTGGGTGCATGCCTGTAATCCAAGTATCAGTGAGGCTGGAGCAGGAAGATTGCTATGAGCTCAAAACCAGCCTAGGCTACATAGTGAGTTCAAGACCAGCCTGGACTACATCATGAGAACCAATCTCAAAAAAAGAAAACAAAACAAAAAGATAAGCTGGGGATTTGGCTCAGTGGTTCTGGAGCCTGCCTTACAAGCACAAGGACCCCTGAGTTCGATCCCCAGTACCAAAAACTAAAAACAAAAAGATAAGCACATCCCTGCCCACAGGCAGCTTACACTCCAACAGTTACGATTAGTCTCAAGCACAAAGTCCAAATTCAATCCCTGATACCAAGAAAAAAAAAAAAAAAAAAAAAAAAGGGTATACAGAAGGGGCCAGGGTTTAGCTCAGGGGTTCAGCTGCATGCCTTGCAAGTGCAAGGGCCCAAGGTCATACCCCAGTAGCCCCCACCAAAAAAAGTGTATACAGTAGGGGCCAGGGTCTAGCTCAGTGGTTCGGCTGCATGCCTTGCAAGCGCAAGGACCCAAGTTCAATCCCCGGTACCAAAAAAAAAAAAAAAAAAGTGTATACAGTAGGGGCCAGGGTTTAGCTCAGTGGTTCAGCTGCATGCCTTGCAAGTGCAAGGGCCCAAGTTCAATCCCCAGTAGCCCCCACCAAAAAAAGTGTATACAGTGGTCATGAACTTAATTCTTTCCCTGATTCTGGTTGTAGAATTCATTCCCCAATTCTGGCTGCAACCAAGAATTTGAAACACGAATCTTGGATCACATTCTGCAGCCATAACTGTGGAAAGAATTAAGTTTGTGAATCAAGGTACTGTTATATTTCTGTATGCATATGTTTTGTTACTGTTATTTAACAAGTGTATATACATATAAGCAATCCAATGGCATTCTAATAACATTAAATAGTTTAAAGGTGAAATCTCCAGCCAGGCATGGTGGTGTGTGCCTGTAATCTCAGCACTTGGGAGGCTGAAGCAGGATTGCCTCAATTTCCAGGCCAGGCAGGGTAACAAAGTGAGTTCAAGGTCACCTGGACCACACAGTGAGACACTGTCTCAAAAAATAAAGACAAAATCTCTTCCCATTACTGTTCCAAAATTTGCAGTAGGATGAAATTTCTGATAATGCCACCATACAGTGTAATTATAAAACATTTTACTGTTTCATTTTTCACCATTCTGCTCATTCACCACCATTTTTCAACACTGTACCTCTACATGTTATTCATTGGTTCTGAACATTATTTTCAATAAACCCGGGTTAACAGAGTTATACAAAGTTTTCACTGATCAGACTACTTATTTTCTTTAGCATAGTAGAGTATTTCATACTTCCAACGCCCTTCTGGTAAAGATGTAAGAATGTTCTTCCCTCCAGTCACATGGCTATTTATTATTTAGATTTTAACTGAAATATTACCTGAAACCTTCCCTGACTATACCATCTAAAGCAGCTCCCCAACCACTATTACAATTAATAACACTTAGTATATCATACTACTTAACATCTGAAACTACATTATGTGTTCACTTATTTCCTATCTACACCCACCCAACCTACATGGAATATAAGCTTCACAAGGAGAGATATTTCAGTCTGTGTAGTTCACCATTGTGTGCCAGGACTTAAGAAAATAGCCTGGTATTGGAAGTAGTCATCTCTCAGGGACTGGATTCAAGAACCCAGATAACAAAATACAAAGATGCCAAGTCCTCTCTATAAAATGGCACAGTATTAATATATACCTAGCCTTCTCCCATATACTTGGGGGGGGTACCAGGGATTGAACTTGGGCCCTTGTGCTTGCGAGGCAGGCGGTGAAACCACTGAGCCACATCCCCGGACCTACTCCTATATACTTTAAATAATCTCTAGGTTATGTATAATACTTGATGTAATATAAATGCTACATAGTTATTGTTTAGGGAATGATCTCTTAGTAATCTATGTATGTTCAATACAGACAATGGGGGGGGTTGAGACAGGGTCTCACTATGTAGTTCAGACTGCTCTGGAATTCACTGCGTAGCCCAAACTAGCCTCGAAATCACAGTGACCCTCCTGCCTCAGTCTCCTGAGTGCTGGGATTACAGATGTACACCACCATACACAGCCAGACAATTGTTTTTCCAAAAAAATTTTTTTTCAGACAGGAGTCTCAATATATTAGCAGGCTGGTGTCAAACTCAGGCCCCAGAGTACGTGGGACTTCAGGATTGTGGACCACCACGCCTATGTCAAAAAAAAAATTTGGGGGGGGGTACCTGAGATCCAACTTGGGACCTTGCACTTGGTAAGGCAGGCAGTGGAACCTCTGAGCCAAATCCCTGGCCCATTTCAAGTATTTTTTATTTGATATTTTGGTCCATGGGTGGGTGAATCCAGACAGAGACCTGCAGATACAGAAAGTCAACTGTATTCTAAATTGTTGAGTAAATTAAATCTATATTATAGTTTATGTGAATTATGACCAGTATTAACTTAATGAGATCTTGTCTCAAAAAACAAAAATATAAAACTACCATTTCTAAAAAACAAAAACAAAAAAACTACCATTTCTAAGCCAATTGGTGGTGGTAATAGCAATTTTTCTGAAGAAAAAAGTTTATATACTAGCTGGGCATGGCACACACTTGTAATCCCAGCTCTTGGGAGGCTGAGGCAGGATGATTGCAGTAAGTTCAAGGGCACCTGGAAATACAGTGAGCCCTGTCTCAAAAACAAGTTTGTGGGAAACTTTTTATTTCAGTATTATGATAGTTAGCATTTTTTTGTCTGCCTCCTAGGTTTCAGGAACTGTGCCAAGTGCATTACTTACATAGCCTTACAACAGACCGTCCTGGCAGGCTGCCTATGCCTATCAATCTCACAGGTGAGGAAGTGGTAGTTCCAATAAACTAAGAAACTTGCCCCCAAAGTCAAAGAGCTAGAAAGTGATGGAGCTGAGATTCTAACTCTGCTAATGCTTTAAAACCTGTGTGCCATTGGGAATTTAAACCAGGAGCACTCTACCACTGAGCTACATCCTAACCCTACTTTTTATTTTGAAACAAGGTTTTGCTAAGTTGCCTAGATAGGCCTTGAACTTGGAATCATCCTACCTCAGCCTCCCCATTAACTTACAGGCATATGCCAATGCGTGTGGCTAAGCCTTTAAAATAGATCTGTGCAAAATAAAGCTGATAAAAATCAATAAAGGGCTGGGAATTTAGCTCAGTGGTGCTGCTGCCTGCCTCACAAGCACAAAGTCCTGAGTTCAATCCCAGGTACTTGCCTCCCCCCAAAAAAAATCAATGAAGAAAACAAGTCATTATAGTTTGCCATAAAATGGTTTCAGTTATCTGTACCTTAGTCCTGGCAGTTATTTGTAAATGTGTCTGAATGCAAAAGTTTGTTTATAATTCTTTTTAACGTTTGGAAACTGTTATAAATGGTAGTTTTCTGCACCTGCCTATTTATCAGACAGTCCATTGTAATTTTTAATTATGTAATCTGAACTAAGTAGTATTATATCATGTCATGAGTTAGAGTTTGTGGCTTGGTGTAACCCAAACACCACTTACAGTGTTTCTATAGGAAAATTAATAGTGTAGAACCCACTTTGCTCTTTTCTCTGGCTTAGTTGTTTGTAGTGGCTGCATGGGCTGGCTGGAAGGACACAATTAACAAGACTTTAGCAGCACACTCCAGAAGGAATGGGTAAAATAGTCACAGAAATAACTGCTATCCTCTGTGGCTTTTAGGAAATCCTGGTTTTGCCAAAGTTCTTCTATGGTCAAAAAAAATTTCCAGAGATAATATATTTGGTTTTTTTGTTTGGTTGGTTTTTTTCCAGTACCAGGGATCAAACATTTCTAAAACTTATTTAGTCTCTCAGTCTACGTATTACTTTGTAATGTAAGGCAAGTCATTTAATCCCGACTCCCTGGATTGGGAAAGTAGACTCAGGGAAAAGTCACAAGGAATAGTAATGCTTCGGCTGTAGTGACAGCTACATGACTATGTATGTTTATTAAAACCTAAGAACTGTTATAAGAGTGAATTGTACATAAATTATACCTTAATAAACTTTTTTTTTAATAGACAAGGTCTCCCTATGTAGCTCAGGCTGACCTCAAGTTCAAAATGATCCTCCTGCCTTAACCTCTTGGGTGCTAGGATTATGATGTGCCATGAGTGTACTGGGTCTCAGAAAACATAACATATAATCTATCACAAAAGTGTGTAGCAATTTGAGTTTAATCATCGTGCGTTACACAAACAACAAAAAAAATCCTCTTCTGTATATCCATTTGTTCCTAAATCCAAAGTAGACACAAGGCTTTGAAATTTATAGGCCCAATAAACAAACTTTGTTGGATATCTCACCTCAAAAGACAACATCACTGAAAACTGCTTAGACTCTCCATCTAATGGACTACAACTGTTTTAACACTGGGGGGGCGGGCTGATGAGTTTCAGCAGTTGCACTGTAACTGAATGTAGCCTTCTCCCAAATTCATACCATTTGCTAAAAATTGCCAAGCTTTCTCCATTTCACCCACCAATTCTTTTTATCTTCCACTGATCACTAAATAACACAGGACTTTTGCTCATTCTTCAGAATAATGTGTCCTGTCCTAAACTACCTCTTTCCTACCACTTATAATTTTTAAAAATTTTCCATTTCTATCATAAATGCTTTTTTTCTGACACTATCATTACTGCTGCAATTGAATATGAGAGCTTACAAAGTAAAATTCAAACAGAACACACCATGGAGATTTTATTTTATTTATTTATTTGGGGTTTTTTTTGTTTTTGGTTTTTTTTGCGAGGCAGGCAGCAAAAGCACTGAGCTAAATCCCTGGCCCCACCATGGAGATTTTAAAACAGAAATGGATAACTGTGAAAGTGACCACAAACAGCAACAAACAGTCATGTTAGTGGCTGGTAGGGTTATTTCACTTCTGTTCTGGGGTGTAACTTTGCCTTTCTCAGAATTCACTCTAAGCCAGTGGTGGTAAAAGTTTAACATGCAGTAACAATGGGCTGTTTTTATCAATTGAAAGCTCCAAAAAGTTTGTCATCACTGCCCTAAACTGAAGTTTCTAAGTGAATGAGTTGCTGCACTTATACACAAGGCACTGCACACTGAATGCCACATGAATGACACCTTCCAAGAGCTACAGGGCAACTTGGGGAAAAAAAAGTTATCCAATGGCAAGAAACCATGCAAGAGAAGTTCTCTGTACCTGGTACGTGAAAAATGGTACCTAGCTGTACTGTTCTATACTTCTTTTAGTATGAATAAAGTTAAACAGTATTCATTTGTATAAAAAGAGAGAGAGAGGGAAAGCACAAGGTCCTAAATTCAATCCCCAGTACCAAACATAAATAAATAAAATAAGGAGGGGGAGACAGACAGACAGGGAGGGGTATCTGGATCAAGCCTTGAAAGACTAGTTTGAAAACTGGACATGGTAGTGCACATCTGTAATCCCAGCACTCAGGAAAGTAAAGCAGGAGGATTGCCTAGAATTCAAAGCCAGCCTCGGCTACATAGTGAGACCCTGTCTCAACACCCCCGCCCCAAAAAGACTAGCCTAAGAGGTCAAGACAAGCCAGGCTTGGTATAGTATGCATGTAATCCCAGCACTCTGGTAGGCTGAAGCAGGAGGAAGTTCAAGCCCAACCTGGGAAAATTTAGCAAAACCCTATTTTAAAAAGCAAGGGATATAGCTTAGTGTAAAGGCACCAAGTGCTATCCCCAGCACACACACACACACACAAACAAAAAGACAACATTGGCAGATTGTTGTACATTAAAGAATGAGTATCGTGTGCCCAATCTGTGGAGAGACTTGACTGTCAAACTGAATAGTCTGGATTTCATTCTATCAGTGATGACAACCACTAGAAGTTTTTCAATACAATGAGGATACAATAAAACATGTTTTGAGCTAGGCATGGTGACACACACTTGCAATTCCAGCACTTCCAAAGCTGAGGCAGGAAGACTGCCTGGAGTTCAAGGCCAGCCTGGACTACATAGCACGACTCTGTTTCAAAACAAAACAAAAAAAGATGTTTTGAGAAGATTCTTATGCCTACAGAGGCTGTAGGTCAGCTTAGTAAATGTCTGGACAAGGAACGAACCATCAGGAAGCTTGCTAAGAAACCAAACATATTTCCAAAATAAAGTAGGGCATGAGGGTATGGCATATACCTAAGTGGTAGAGCAGGTGCAAGGCCCTTCATTCAATTCTTGTGCACACACAAAAAGGTAATTAATTAATTAAAATTAAATTAAATTTTAAAACCCCCTGAAAGTAGAACCAATTCTAATGCCAGGTATGGAGCCAATGATAGGGGCTTTGGCAAATACTGCTTGGCCTTAAATTTCCCATATTAGACAGAATCACAGAATGGGCTATAACAGACCAATAGAGCCCTTCCAACTCCAAATATGCATAATTCTAATGAAAACTCTACTATGTGCCGAGGATGAACTGTAAAGTGAATTCATTACCTCACTTTGTTTTTTTTGAGACAGGGTCTCACTATGTAGTTGAGACTGACCTGGAACTCACTATGTAGCCCAGGCTGGTATCGAACTCACAGCAATCCTCCTGCCTCAGCCTCCCAAGTGCTGGGATTACAGGCCTGCGCCACCACACCCGGCTCATTACCTCACCTTTAAGGAAAGTATTCTTTAGTAGACACAGAAACTGAGGTGAGAGCAACTTGCCTGTTCACTCATTCAAACATCCAAGCACAGTGCCAACAGATACAGAAGTCAACCTAATGCTGCTGCCCCAGTAAAGCTTAGTTACTAAGAGGTGAGCCAAAATTCTAGTTTAGACTTTGGTTACCAGATACAAAAAGCCCAGTTAAGCTGGGTGTCGTGGTGCATACCTGTAATCCCAGCACTTGGGAGGCTGAGACAGGAGGATCCCTGTGAGTTTGAGACCAGCCTGGGCTACATAATGAGTTCCAGGTC
>NW_022900924.1:16432136-16437332 GCF_012274545.1 Fukomys damarensis | reverse complement strand
AAAAAAAAAAAAAAAAAAAAAAAAGACCAGTTAAATTTGAATCACAGCCTCACAAGGCCGAGTTCAAGCCCCAGTAACAGTAAAAAAAATTTCTTTGCATTTCAGATAATAATTTTGATCCATAAAATTTGAGACACATAATTTTTAAAAATACTCCCTACAGATTTTTTTGGTGAGGCTGGAAGCTGAACTCAGGGTCTCAAGGATGCTAGGCAAGCACTCTACTAAGCTATACTACCAGCTCCTACAAATACGAATTTAATTTGACATCCTGTATTTTTATCGCTAAATCTGACAATCATTCTCTAGATACAACTTCACAAACAATTATGCACTTCTGTTACTGTGTTTCAGGCTCTAAAGCAATAACTATTTTTTACTACATCAATAAAAAATTACACTTTAAAATACTGTAAGTTTAAAACAATCATTACCCTTAATAATGTAACACATTCTAATATTCTTTATTCCTTTTTCTAAAAATGCTTCGTCATGACCCGCTAAAGTGATTTCGCAATCTACTAAGGGGCTATGACCTGCAGTATAAAAAAAAAATAGTTCAAGAAATATGAAAAACAATTCAACTTTGTCTTATAAGCCACTATTGTAAGCACATTAACTACACTGTGCTATAAAATAGTAATGCCCCTGGATCTTAGGCACAGAGCTATAAACTTATAGTCAAAACTCTAAAGATGAATTATTTTTTGAGCTCTTGTATGTTTTTTAAACTCACCAGCTTCTTAACTCTCTATTATCCTATTATATTTCTTGATTCTCTAAATTTTACCTTTCAACTTGTGGCCAATATAAAAATCATTTTTTAAAAATCTAAGTATAATCATGTGTAAAATAAAAGTAAATGAGCTCTGAAAAAGTCTCTAAGAAGCTAGGTGTGGTGGCACATGCCTGTAATTCCAGTACTCAGGAGAATGAGGCAGGAGGACTGCCCCAAGTTTGAAGACAGCCTAAACTACATAGTGAGTTCAAGGCCAGCCTGAATTACATAGCAATACTCTGCCTAAAAAAACAAGAAAAAAAAAAGTTTAAAAAAAAGCAAGGAAGCAAAGCAAAACACAACAAAACTGGGCAAAGTGAAGCCAACACTTTGGGAGATTAACGCAGGAGAACTCCAACTTCAGGCCTAGTCCTGGCAATTTAAAAACTTATCAAGACCCTTGTTTCAAAAATTTAAAAAGCACTGGGCTATAGCCTAGCGAGATAGTGTTGCGTTCAGTTCCCAGTATTACAAAAAAAAATTTTTTTTAAACTATTAACAACAATTACTGCTGAGAATATACTGCTGGATAATCTTGCAAGATAATATTTCCAAAGAACAACATTCTAAAGTTGTGATAAACTTAATAAAAAGTTATATTCACTTACAATTATATCACAGACAAGCCTAATGCCATAAACTGAAAGACTCCATTATAGAAAGACATTTAATTCAATTCCCAAAATGTAGTTCCATGACATGAAACTATTTTATAGCTACTTGACTCAACTCCATAACTTAAATTATAAGCAACCTAAGAATCTTTTAAAAGAAAATTTCAAATTTTCACAAATACAATCACAACTGTCAGTTAATAAAAGCCCAAGGTTACAGGCATGGTGGCGCACACCTGTAATCCCAGCACTTGGGAGGCTGAGGCAGGAGGATCACCGTGAGTTTGTGATCAGCCTGGGCTACATAGTGAGTTCCAGGTCAGTGTTAACTACATAGTGAGACCCTGTCTCAAAAAACAAAACAAAAACAAAATCTAAAAAACAAAAAAAAGACCAACAGAGAAAGCCCAAGGTTAAACAGTTATGGCAAGTTTTCATAAACTCAGATCCATAACAATGAATCCATAACTCAGATCCATAAATCATTAAAAAATAAAACCAAGGATTTAAGATGTAAGTAATTTTATAATACACACACACACACACACACACAGAATTAAATATATCAAGAACAAAGAAAAGAGTAAGACCTCTTATTTTTAGCAAGCCAAACACAAGGTTACAAAAAATATCCTGAAGGGCAAGAAGTGTCTGTCTACAGTAGAGAGCTAGGGATTTAGCTCAGGTCCCAAATTCAATCCGTGGTACCCAAAAAATTAAAAATTAGAAAATAAAAAAAGATCTACAGTAGAATCTTGTTTACGTATATGTGAGTGTATACTTAAGGGGAGGGTATAATATAGTTCCTTAAATGTTACTTTGGGCAAGTATCCTAATCTCCCAGTTTAGGCATTTTCTCCCTTCTTTTCAGTAAGATTTTCTACTATATTTTCATGCTCTAAAATTCTATCATTTTATAGGCCAGGGGTTTAGCTCAGTGGTGCTGTTGCCTGCCTCGCAAGCACAAGTCCTGAGTTCAATCCCCATACTAAAAGAAAAAAGAAAAAGAAATTATATCATTTTAGGAAAAATACATAAATATCTTAAAAGCCAAAACATACTACTGAATTCAAAACCATACATATGCCAGGTATGCTGGCACACACCTGTAATCCCAGCTACTTTGTAGGCCAAGGCAGGAGGATCACAAATTCCAAGCCAACCTGAGCAACTTTAAGAGACACTCAGAAGTCTGGGCTCTGATACAGTAGTTCAGTGGTAGAGCACTTGCCTAACACACATAATGCTCTGGGGTCAATCCTCAGTACTTCATAAAGCAAAAACAAAACAAAAGCATTATATCTCATTTTGCCATTATATTCACAAATACTCTGAAATCTTGTACATCAAACTCTAGTTGTAAGCTAGGTATAGTGGTGCACACCTGTTATCCCAGCACTCGGGGGAGGCTGAGGCAGGAGAATTACCATATAGCTACGCCACATAGTGAGTTCAAGGCCAACCTGCATAGTGAGACCCTGTCTCAAAAAATAAAAACAAATAAATGACAAACTCTAATAGTGGTCATCTCAAAAAAACTATACTTTATTTTAATTCTTAAGGAATGCTTTTTTCTCTGCAGTATTTTTTTCTACAAAGAGTAGTTAAAACTTATTCTAGCTAGGTATAGTGGCACACACTTGTAATCCCAGAACTCTGGTACAATGAGGCAAAAAGACCACAAGTTCCAAGCACAGCCTTAAGAGATTTAGCAAGACCCTGTCTCAAAAAGTAATAAAAAGCTGGACATGGCAGAATATGCCTGTAATCCCAGCACCTGGGAGGCTGAAACAGGAGGATTGCCACAAATTTGAGGCCAGCCTAGGGTGCAATGAGTTCAAGGCCAGCGTAGCTAGACCCTGTCTCAAAAAAAGAAGGGCTGGGGATTTAGCTTGCCTTGCAAGTGCAAAGACCCGAGTTCAATCCCCAGTATGGGGGGAGGGAGTAAAAAATGGTCTGGGGATGTAGCTCAGTGTAAAAGCCAAGTTGAATTCCCAGTACCACTAAAATAAGCAAATATTTCTTACTCAGGACTAAGGATGTAGCTCAGAAGCAGAGTACTTACTTGTCTAGGAAGCCTTGAGTTGGATGGCCTTTATTCAACATTATTCCAATCATAAGTAATGCCAATAAAGCTGGATTCAAAAGTATCTACATTATATATTCTAGTATAAATGTTACAATTTCAAGACTTCATACTAGCTTCAGATGCATGATGAGTAAATTTCCTGAGAAAAATACCCCTACTTTTGAAGTGTCAAACATCTAAGAAGGCAAAAGGACCTTAAGGAAAAAAAAATCGCTTGTACTTTTACAAGCTAAATAGACAACAGTGGTAACTTCTCAAAACCTTACTGTGATTAAGTCATAGATGACACATATTATGCTTCCAAAATAGCCAAATACTTTCAGTTAAAAGCATGTAGGCTTGCTAATAAACTCCAGACATTCTAACATTTGAATTAGGCACCATTCAGTTCAACTATATAGTACCAAAGTACTATTACTATGTAGACAAAACAGAAAATTACAATCCTAGGGAGAAAACTTCTAAAACCTTAAAATGAGAGGAGGGAGGGAGGGAGGGAGAGAGGGAGAGGAAGGGGAGGGAGGAAGGGAGAGAGAGGGGGAGAGGGGGAGAGGTACGGGGAGAGGTAGGGAGACAGGTAGGGAGACAGGTAGGGAGAGAGGTAGGGAGAGAGGGCTCAGGCAGGCAAAGTGAGAGCAGGAGCAAGCCTGCTCTGGGTAGTTCTAACACAGCTGTAGCTATTTAGGACCAAAAAAAGACCAGATCCTCCTTTAAATCGAAACATATGGTTATTAAATAGCTATGATATGAGTTAACATCCCCTGTGTAAAATTATAACCAATTAGAGAAACACAAAAAATACAAGTTTACATTTAACCAAAATACGAACACCATGACTGATCCCATAAATGTTTGCACTGTTTCAGAGTACAAAATCTCTAAGCAACTGTACGATGAATTTTTCGACAAGCATAGAGAATCATTTATTGTAGGCTTTGGACCAACTCTTTCTTTCTTCCTTCCTTTTCTTTTTCTTTCCTTCCTCTCTTTCTCTTTCTTTCTTTCAAGATATTGTTCCCCTCTGTAGCCCAGGCTGGACTCAAACTTCAGTTCTCTCGTAAGAGTCTCCAGAATGCTAGGATTGCAGGGTATATTTTCTCCAAGTAATTAGAATGAAGACAAAATTTGGTGAAATAAATAAGCCAAAAAACAAAAGCAAAGGGCTGCAGATTTAGCTCAGTGGCACTGAGCCTGCCTGACAAGCACAATGCCTTGAGTTCAATTCCTTCTACAAAAAAAAAGCACTACTGGCCTAAATGTCAATTAACTTTTCTGGTCTAACTTCAAATTTAATAGTAGCCAAATGCATTATTGGCTGTGTGTGGTAGCACATGCCCCTAATCCCAGAATTTGGAGGCTAAAACAGGAAATTACCAGGCCAGCCTGAACTGCACGTTAAAATCTTGTCTTTCTGCAGGGCGTGGTGGCGCATGCCTGTAATTCCAGAACTTGGGAGGCAGAGGCAGGAGGATCACTGTGAGTTCGAGACCACCCCGGGCTACACAATGAGTTCCAGGTCAGTCTCAACTACATAGTGAGACCCTGTCTCAAAAAAAAACAAAAACCAAACCAAACCAAACCAAACCAAACCCTGTCTTTCTGTAATCCCAGCACTAAGGAGGTTGAAGTAGAATCACCACAGTTTCAAGGCCAGCCTAAACTAGGGTATATAGCAAATTGAAGTCCAGCCTGAACTACATAACAAGACTGTCTCA
>NW_022900924.1:16427139-16432069 GCF_012274545.1 Fukomys damarensis | reverse complement strand
AAGGTTATCAACACACACAAAAGAATGTGACAAAGGATCATGCAGTTTTAACCTTATTAACTACAAATGGAGGCCATAATTAATCAAGATTTTAAAAGGCAATAAATACTTGACTCTTCCTCAAATATTTACTCAATTGCTATTCAATGAAACTTCTAAACCACTTAAAAATGCAACCCAAGGGCCAGGGATTTAATTTAGCTCAGTGATTCTGCCACCTGCCTTGAAAGTGCAAGATTCCAAGTTCGATCCCCAGGACCCAAAAAAAAAAAAAAAAAAAAAAAAACCAGCAACCCCAAAAGATCACCATGAGTTGGAGGCTAGGCTGGGCTACATGGCCAGACCGCTTCAAAAATGCCCATTCCCCTTTCCCATGCTCCCTATACAGTTTTTACCTAACATTATACACAGACTACTCTACTGACTAAATGTGTTATTGCCCGCCTCCCATTTAAATGTAAACTCCCAAAGAGCAACTATCTTTGTTTTATTCATAAATATGTCCCATGACCTATACCTGCCTTGTTCACAGATGTTCAATAATTTGTTGAATATAGATGTTTCAGACACTTTTATAAAGTATTTTAATGAGAAAGTCTCACTGCAGGGGGTGGGGGTGTGAAACAGGGACTCACTATATAGCCTAGGCCAGCCTTGAATTCACTATGTAAGCCAAGCTAGCCTCAAACTCACTATGCAGCCCAGGCTGGTCTTGATTTGAGACAATCCTCCTGCCTGAACCTCCTGAGAAATCCCAGCTGAGGAAGCTGAGGCACGAGGACAAGTTCAAGGCTAGCCTCAGCAACTTAGAGAGAGTGTATAAAAATTTTTAAAGGGAGGCTGAGCATGGTGACACATGCCTGTAATCCCAGCACTCGGGAGGCTGAGGCAGGAGGATCGCTGTGAGTTCGAGACCAGCCTGGCCTAAATAATGAGTTCCAGGTCAGTCTCAACTACATAGTGAGACCCTGTCTCAAAAAAAAAAAAAAAAAAAAAAAAAATTTTTTTAAAGGAGGGGGATGCCAGGCATGGTGGTGGACACCTGTAATCCTAGCACTTGGAAAGCTGAAGCAAGAGGATTGCCATGAGTTTGCCATTCTGAGCTACATAATGAGTTCAAGACCAGCCTGGACTATACAGCAAAACCCTGTCTCAAAAAGCGGGGAGATGTGGCTGCCACGACCCTGGATTCAATCCCCCAATATCACTGAATCCTGTATCCAAAGAAATATGTGTACTAATGTATTAGAGTTGAGGACAAGATAATTACATTGTAAACCCACTATTATAAAAAGCAGGAAAAGGGCCAGGAATAGTTGTGCTGCACTGCACTTAAGAGGCTGAGGCAGGAGATTTATGAATTCAAGGTCAGCCTGAGCTATACCTGGTAAATTGAAGGCCAGTGTGGACTATATGGGAGACTGTATTAAAAAAAAAGAAAAGAAAAAGCCATGGAAAAAAGAATTGTAAAAGGGGAGAGATGAATTAACCAATGATTATTCCTAATAAATGAATGTATGAAATTGTAAAAATTACCAGAAATAAGTTGGTCACAGGCTAATTGCTAATAACACTTTTAGATGAAAGAGCAGGGTTAAGAAAAAAAGGCCAAACACTGTTAGAACAGATCCCCTCAGCAAAATAGATGAACCATGTTTCTTCATTAGCAATGATTAGAGGCTTCAAAGCATCTTCACATATATTCTCACTAAACCCTCACAAAAGCCAAA
The DNA here is from genome assembly GCF_012274545.1 of Fukomys damarensis. Classification (NCBI taxonomy): domain Eukaryota; kingdom Metazoa; phylum Chordata; class Mammalia; order Rodentia; family Bathyergidae; genus Fukomys; species Fukomys damarensis. The sequence goes on along the minus strand of NW_022900924.1, from coordinate 16,430,339 downwards.
CTCAAACTCATATAAATCAGATAACCAGCAAAAGTAAGTATGTATGCATCTGACAGTAACTGCAACTTTTCCTCTGAAAAATCCCTGCGTTTGACAAGCTACAAAGAAACTGTTCTATGAAGAGCCACCTTCTTGGCCTTGAAAACTGTCAGGTCTTCTGAAGAATATGGCACAGTGAGCAGCAGTCATAAAAATCCTGTTTCACTTAGTAAAACCACTCCTGGGAACTTTCTCTCAGGAAATAATTACACTGAAGCAAAAAGCTATTATTATGAAGGTTTTCACTGAACCAACTGTATAAAGGCAAAAAAAAGTGGAAACCCAAATTTCAACAACAGTTAAGCAGGAACTTCATTTAATAGATCCGTCATGAGTCAATAAAAACTGAATTATTTACAATACAAGGATGAGAAAAAAAGCTGACCACATACAATATAAGCCATCTCTACAACTACATAAAAATGAAAAAGTAAAAAGCAAAAGTATGAACAGGACTATGGGGCTGGGGATTTAGCTTAGTGGCACTGAGCCTGCCTCACAATGGCAAGGTCCTGAGTTTGATCCCTAGTACCAAAAAAAAAAAAAAAAAAAAAAAAAAGGACTATGGTAAAATTACATTCAAAATTTTAAGAATGTGATTACAAGTCGAGCGTGGTGGCACATGCCTGTAATCCCAGCACTTGGGAGGCTGAGGCAGGAGAATCTCTGTGAGTTTGAGACCAGCCTGGGCTACATACTGAGTTATAGGTCAGTCTTAACTACATAGTGGGACCCTGTCTGAAACAACCAAAAAAAAAATTACATTATTTCCTAAAATAAAATTGCCACCTTCAAATGTATATAACAAAAATTGAGTAAAGCATTTTTGAAACAAGTCTAGGGACAAAAACCAAGTCAGATATGCAATGATACTTAAAGCAGACATGAATTTCAAGATTTCCAAGAATATTCTGCTACCTCAGACATGACAATGCCAGTACTACATTCTTTCTTCACCCTTACTCCCAGAATCATATTGTAATTGCTAAGAACAAAAAACAAGGAACATTCCAGCTGTAATGGATTTACAAAGAACCAGCAAAGTAATTAAAATTGAAGCAATTCTATAACTAAAGAGTTGTACAGTAAAACTTTACATCCTACGAATCATTAAGCAAAACTTCATTAGAAAAAGTAAGAGCTCCACTTTATGCTCAAGTAAAACAATTTAAAGTGAGGAAGAGGGGCTGGGGATTTAGCTCAGTGGTTCCAGCGCCTGCCTTGCAAGTGCAAACCAAAGTCCCGAGTTCAATCCCTAGTACAAAAAAAACAAATGCAAGAAAGAATCTAAATTAACCTTTAGTATTTGTGAAGCATCAAGTAAGGCTTTCAGCACTAAAACATCCTGAACATCTCTGACCACTCAACCTCTGAAGCAAGTTCTTTGTTATAATCTAATTTTTCAGCCTAAAGAAAATAACTTCAACTATTCAAACAAGGTGAATATATTTATCTGCCAATTTTTTTTCTGATACCTGAAAAGAAAAAAACTGAATGCACCCTTTTCTATCATAGTTATATTTTAAAAGTTTTGGGGGGCTGGGGATTTAGCTCAGTGGTTCCCCCACCTGCCTCCCAAACAAAAGGACCTGAGTTCAATCCCTGGTACCAAAAAAAAAAAAAAAATTTTTTTTTTTCCCCTAACCACCACTGAAAAGCTACAGAATGATGTAACTTGGATGTAAATGGACTGAGCTGGGAAAATGATCACTTCTTTTGAACTGGCTGGGCTAAGTAGTATTTGGAGTGCTTTACAGGGTGAAACTGGCAGACTGGACGGTTACAAGTCAAAGTCAGGATGTTACTAAAAGCAGAATTCCTCAAAATCCAGCTCTGACTCATCTTGATAGGTAGCTACTTCTGCTCTAAGAGAAAATTCTTTGAAAATGGACTGCTGAAAACGCCTTTCCAAAAAGAAAACTCAGGGAATGAAAGATCCCCCTATTCCACCATGGGAAGCCCTGGCTGTCCATTTAAGGAGGACGCTGGTCACTGGCCCTGCCAACCAAGCTTCAGCCTGAGAAAGGCACATCAGTGCCTGCAACACGGATGGCCAGGGGCACAGGGGAAATGGACTTGCGTGCCCTTGGTAAGCTCTGGTGACACTCCCCAAGTTAAGGACACCGGCCACAATGGAATGGAGTCTACTGGCAGTTGCTTCTCCCGTTAGTACACTGAGCATTTTCTTGGTTCATGAAATACGAACTGACAGCCACCCCCACCCCACCCCCACGGGCCTTCCCGCACAAACACACCCTCAGGAGTCAAACCCATTTAGCTAGGACTATACCGAGCCTCCAGCTTCTCCCACAAGATGGGTCATGAGAAGGGGAGAAGGGGTGAGGACGCAAGTAAACACCCGCGTTTCTGCCTTCGGGAACCCCACCGTGTCCTTTGCGGCAATTCCTATCCCCTAGGAATTTCAGAAATTGGGGCGGGGGTTAGGGAAAAATGCGCAGCAAGCATGCCCACTCCCAGTCGCCACCACCCCCAATCTCCCGAGTTCGGCCATCGCCACCGCTACCCAAAAGCGCCTTCTCCGTGGCCTCGGATCGGCAATGCGGATCGGCCACCACCCGCGCGCCGGGAACCTGGCGGGGAAGGAAGGAGGCCAGGCACTCCCCACTCCGAGCCCAGGTGGGGGAGGGCGGCACGCTGCAGGAGAATGCGCCCGGCCCCGCGTTCCACGCGAGTTCTGGAGCCCTCGCCGCCGCCGCCCTAGGGTTACAGAGAAGGGGGTGCAGGAGGCCACTGCCCACCCACCTCACCGGGTCCTTTTATCTTCCCCACGGCAGGGAGTGCGGGGTGGCGGAGGACGCGAGACGAACGCTAACGATTCGAGATGAGCCCTTCACCGGGGACACAGGGACACTGTCTTAACTCTGTCGTCTCCCGCCCCCCCCCCCGACATTCCCCAACCCGGAAATTAGCATGTTTCAGCAGACCGGACCAAAACCTCAAAGACCCTTCCGACATTAGATTTAAACTGGAGATGGGGATCATCTCTCCATATGGGACGGGGGAGGCTTAAAGAAGGTAGAGCAGTGACTGACAACTGCTGAAACCCGTGGATCCCTCGCACACACTTAAATCGAGAGGGGGGGCTGCCGGTCCCTCCATCTTGACCGTTTGGGGAAGGGGGAGGGGATGTTGCATGCAGG
>NW_022900924.1:16423871-16426084 GCF_012274545.1 Fukomys damarensis | reverse complement strand
CCGCCCTCGAGGCGGGTCTGCCCTTCGGAGAGGGCGTGTCGGTCTTTGCTTTCTGGGCCTACCTAGGGCAGAGGACGCGAGGGAACCGCTTCTGCCCCTGGGGTGTTTCTTCAGCGTTCTTAGGTTCGCGGGAAGACCTAGCTTGACCCCCACCTAATAACAGCCTAGAAAATGAACTGCGAGTGCTTTCGGGGAGGAGATTGTGTCTAGCAACTTGCAAATCACCTAGAACACTTCCAGACCCAAAGAACAGCATCTCGTGGTTTTTTTGTGTATGTCCCAAGGCTTGACACACAGTAGGCCTTAAAGTGTCCCCGCTGTTCCCGAAGGCAGACTCTGCTTGCTCTCTCTGAACCAGAGGAGTGAGCCACGTCCTGCATCTACGGCCACGTGGTTAACTTTTCCCCCACTTTTTCCACCCGACCCGCACAATAACCAGAAAACTCTTGGGTATCTGACCTTCATTTGAACCCATTTTCCCCCACTTGAACTTCTTTTTCCTCCTGAGATTCAAAAGGAAATGTATGTGATTGGTAGAGCTATGGATAATGGGGTCTTGCTGTGGATAATGGGGCTCTCCTTGGTGAAGACTAAACAGATCTCACAAGAATGTGAACTTTAGACCTTGACCCCTTTAGAAGTTTTACTTTAACTTAGGGAGCCAATACAGTAGTCCGTTGTTTTTTTTTAAGTATGTTGCAATTAAACTGGAAGGAAGTAGGTAACATTTTAAAGGCAGAATCTTAACTTTTTAAAAAGTGAAGCTATTTCAGGAATAATAGGGGGGAAAGTATCAAAATTCCCCTCAATCTGCTAGAATTGTCCAGATAAAGGTAAAGACGTAGAAAAACTTGGAGAGTGATGAAACCAGGTCTCTCTAGTAGCCTAATCGAACTCAATTAAAATTAACCACCTAGTCTATGCAAAAATGGCCCTGGTACTTAGCAAATACTTGAAAGGTGGAAAATCAGAAATCAGCTTTATTTTCCACCTAAGGTAAAAAAAGGTCGAGGAGATGGAAGGGCCAAATAAAAATACAATCACGTTTCTCTCTAGTGATTTGACAGCCACTTCTGGAGCCAGGCTCTCAGAATTCAATTGTTAGGACCAAGGTCCAGGCAAATGGGAAGAAAAAAGAAATTGAGTAAGAAGCCCTGAAACTGATTTCATTTCAGCTGAGAAAGCTCAAGTTGTAATCCATTATTACTGAAAAAAAGTTAAGTTTTATTGAACTATAATTTACATTCTTTGTGTATAGTTCGTGATCTTCAGTGAATTTAGTCACAGCCAGTGTCACTGACTTCACAAATATTTCTGGGCCAGGGATTTAGCTCAGTGGCACCGCACCTGCCTCAAAGGTCCTGAGTTTGATCCCATAACAAAAAAAAAAAAAACAAAAAACTTTCACTCCCAAGAGATCCTTTATGCCCATTTGCAGTGACTCCTGATTTCTATCCTTAGCCTAAGGCCACCACTAATCTATGTTACATATGTGTGTGTTTGTCTGTGTGTGTGTGTGTGTGTGTATATCTATATATATATATGTCTATATATACCTACGAATGGAATCTACCTTACCTTCTTAACAGTGTGTTTAATTTTTGTTGTTGTTTTTCAGTGCTGGGGATCAAACCCAGGACTTCGCACATGACAAATGCTTCATCCATACCCCCCCACTTTGAGAGAGTTGCCCAGGCTGACAGCAAATTTGCGATCATCCTGCCTCAGCCTGCCAAATTACTGGGATGACAAATTAACTTACACTCAGTTTCACAGAATGTTTTTGAGGTTTATCCATTTTGTGTCACATGTCAGTGTGTCATTCCTTATCCTTGCTGAATAGTATCCCATTGTATGGACATGGTTCATTTTATGACTCTTTGCCAGTTGGTGGGCATTTTGATGGTTTCAAATTTTTGGCAACAAATGAATAATGTTGCTATGAACATTTGTAAACACATGGGGACATATGTCATTATTGTTTGGGTATGTTCTTACAATGGAATTACTGGGTGATGTAATCTTATCTTTAACTTTTTGGGGGGCTGGGGATTTAGCTCAATGGTTCCTCTGCCTGCCTCACAAGCCCAGGGACCCGAGTTCTATCCCTAGTATAAAAAAAAAAGAAAAAACTTTGTGTGTGGTACTGGGGATTGAACACAGGGCCTTTACAATGAACTACATCCTCAGATCTCTTTTTTTTTTTTTTTTTT
>NW_022900924.1:16370690-16423855 GCF_012274545.1 Fukomys damarensis | reverse complement strand
TTTGGGTTTTTTTTTTGTTTTGTTTTTTTGAGACAGAGTCTCACTATGTAGTTGATGTAGAGTTTTATTTTGTTTTTTGGTTTTTTTGGTACCAGAGATTGAACTCAGGACCTTGCACTTGCAAGGCAGGCAGCCAAACCACTGAGCTAAATCCCCGACCCTTCGCTATGTAGCTGAGACTGAGCTGGAACTCGCTATGTAGCCCAGGCTGGTCTCAAACTCAAGCGATCCTCCTGCCTCAGCCTCCTGAGTGCTGGGATTACAGGCATGTGCCACCACACCCAGCTATTTTTTTAGTTTTAAAACAGCTTATCCCTAAACTGCCCAGGCTGAGTTTGCACTTGCGCTCCTCCTGTCTCAGCCGCTCAAGTAGCTGGGACTACAAGTGTATGCTCCTGTGCCTGGTATTATTTAAAATTTTTTACCATGAAACTTTTTTTGAGGGGACAAGGTTTTTCTTTGTAATACAGGCTGTTCTTAAACTCTCTGTGAACCTCAGCCTTACAAGTGCACCACCATGGGCAGTTTACTGTCAGACTCATTTTTCCAAAGTAATAGTACCGTTGTATATTCACACCTAGAATATGTGAATTTGTTTTTGTTTTTGTGTTTGAGACAGGGTCTCAGTGTAGTTCAGGCTGGACTTGAACTCAGTGTTGATCCTACTGCCTCAGCCTCCTGAGTGCTGGAATACAGCGGTGCACCACCACACTGGGCCGGAATATGTAAATGTTTATTATAAAATTTGATATCTGTTTTTCATTAAAATGGAAATCAAGAGAACATCCATTAACTTTATATTATACCCTTTCCTCTTTTCTTTCTGGAGGAAGGACACTTGCCTAAACCAAGGAATCTCTTTTTTGACAAACCCTTCACCTGAATTGTAGGGCTCTGAAAAATGTGGCTAACTGCAACTTTGATATCAGAGGGTTTTTACATTGTATCAAAATGTTAGGAGATGTAGCTCAGTGATGTAACACATGTTTATGAGGCTCCAGGGCTAGTATCAATCCCCAGTACAAGAAGGAAAAGGGGAACAAGGGAGGGAGGGAGATATCAGGACAATGCACCCTAAAACAAATGATGTGGCAAGCAGCCTCAAGATGGCCCCAATGACTTCTGCCTCCCGATGGGCAAACCCTGTGAAATCCTCTGCACCTGAGTTAAACCTCTGCCGTGTGACTCCCTCCTTAGTGAAAACTGGTGGGCGCCCATGTGGTGGTGCATACCTGTGATCCTAGCACTTGGGAGGCTGAGGCAGAAGGATGGCTGGAAGTTTGAGTTCTAGGCCAGCCTGGGCTACACAGTGAGTTCAAGGCCATTTTAAACTACATTAGAAAGACCCTGTCTCAAAAAACAAAAGAAGCTGGGCATGGTGGCACACACCTGTAATCCCAGCACTGGTTGGTCTTTTGGGTTTTTTTTTTTTGGTACTGGGGATCGAACTCAGGTCCTGTGCTTGCAAGGCAGGCAGCGGAACCACTAAGCTAAATCCCCAGCCCCATAATCCCAGTACTGGGAGGGAGGACATGGCTGAGGCAGGAGGATCGCTGTGAGTTCGAGACCAGTCTGGGCTACACAGTGAGTTCCAGGTCAGTCTCAACTACATAGTGAGACCCTGTCTCAAAAAAAAAAAAAAAAAAAAAAAAAAGGGGCCAGGGATTTAGCTCAGTGGTTCTGCTGCCTGCCTCGAAAGCATGAGGACCCGAGTTTGATCCCCAATACCACCCCCTAAAAAAGAAGGCAGGAGTGATGATGCACACCTGTAATCCCAGTACTCAGGAGGCTGAGGCAGAAGGATCCCTGCAAGTTCAAGGCCAACCTGGAATATACACAGAGATCCTGTCTCAAACAAATAACTATAGCCTTGGCCTATACATACATTTTATTCAGTGCTTTTAGAGTCCCTGAGCTAACGACAGCCAGCTAAACTGCATCTGGACTTCTAATCCTAGTATTGCTGTATACTGCTAAATTTTGGGACAATTTACTATGCAGCAATAGATAAATAATATAAATGACCAAAAAAGTATATCTCCTATGATATTCATATCCATTCAGTCTTTTTTTTTTTTTTTTTTAGTTTTGTGAGATAGTCTCATTATGTAGTTCAGGCTGGCCTTGAACATACTATGTAGTCCAGCCTGTTCTCAAACTTATGCCAATCCTCCTGTCTCAGCCTGAGTGCTGAGACCACTGGCATGATCCAAAACACTCAGCTATTTTGTTTTTCAGATGTTTAAACTGTAGCTGGGTGTGGTGGCGCATTCCTTCAGTCCCAGCACTGGGGAGGCTGAGGCGGGAGAATTGCTGTGAGTTCAAGGCCAGCGTGGGCTTCATAGTAAATTAAAGGTCAGCCTGAACTACATAGCAAGACCCTGTCTCAAACAAACAAACAAAAAAGAAGTTAAAATTTCAAATGCTTCCCCATCCCATATGATTTTTAGACAACCATCTAAACAAAATTCACAAGTGTCTCGGGAGATTTGTCATCAAAAGCAATGAAGCTGAAGGAGCTTTGTAGCCAAGAAGTACTGCTAACAACCTTAAAAACAGCTCTGACCAGACGGGGGATTTAGTTCAGTGGCACCACACCTACCTTGCAACTGCAAGGTCCTGAGTTTGATCCTCAGTACAAAAAAAAAGATAGCTCTGACCAGCTAGTATTTCAGAAAAGAAGAAAAAGTCTGTTGTGAGAAAGCACATAGGGAGAGACTTTCAGACCAGGGAATTTAATCCTGTGGAGTCTTCACTTACTGTGCCATTTTCAGTGACAACCCCCACCCCACCCCACAAGCCACACAGTCCTTTTATTAGCCTGTTAATTTTCCTCACTTCAATGATTAATCAAGTCTCCAGATTTGGAGATGACAACCTGATGGAGCCATGCTCGGCAGAAAATGCAGTGATTTGCTATCGCTGACTACAACAGCACACATCACATGATCCAGTATTCCCAGCAGTTCATCTTTCTGCAATCATTTCTTTTCAACTTGCTTCATTTGCTCGTGTTTAATGTATGATGCTACATCATTTACTCAATGCTCTTGATTTCACGTTCTAAAGCATGAATGTTAATTCAAATCAAAACTAACGTACTCCCCAAAATTCATCCTCTTCAAGTTTTTGTATAGATCAATCCTCATTACAAAAAAAAAAAAAAAAAGATGTGATTTTTGAAAATGGGACCATAGCTAATTAAACCAATAGTTTTTTTTCCTAACCATGGTTTCTCAGGATTCTTAGAGGCTAATCTGTCTGTTGACACTCCAGGAATCCAAAAGACTGAAAAAAAAAGAAGAAAAAGAAAAGTGTATGGTTATGAGGAGGGGGCTTTCAGGAGACAATATTTATATAACTTGTGCGTAAAGTAACAACTTTATCATGGCTTTAAAAAAAAATGAAGGCAGGGCCAGGTTTTAGCTCAGTGATTCTGCTGCCTGTCTTGAAAGCACAAGGTCCTAAGTTTGATCCCCAGAAAAAACAACAAAAATGAAGGCAGTGTAGTAAAGGACTAAGGAGCACAGCAATATTATTTGCAAAGCTTTTAAATAAGGCAATCCCCCCAAACACACTTCTGGAAGTTAAGTCACTTGTTTCATTTTACCTTAGAAAGGTAATAAAATAGTGATACAATGACTTTATAATTCACAAGGCAGAGCTGGATGCCAGCTAAGATACACACAGAAGAAAGAATTCTTTACTTTTCATTGGAAATCATTGTGTTGTGCAGGGCCAGAAATTTAAAGAAACCCAGCCTTTTGTTTTTCCTCCTTTTCTTCTTTTGTTCCCGTTTGGGTATGAATTTTGTGGGCAGGCTGTAGTTTCAGGGCCTCATAGAAAGCAAAAGATTTGAAATGTGCATTTAGAGATGCAGGAAGGGGTCAAGGTGGCTATGTGTACTGCAGCATCGGGAGAGTGAAGGGCCCTTTGCAAGAGACTGTCAGAGTACCAGGAGCCTTTCAGCAAAACCCCAGAGGATCAGACTCATTCATATTGCCATGGCTGTCCTCTGATCTTAGAATAGGGACGTGGATTCTTGTGGAGTTGAATCAGATATAGACTTAACAATACTCACTCCCCTATTACCAAAAAGACAATTTCCACAAGGTAGGCTAGGGCTGGAGAACAATACAAACTGCAGACCCTCATGTTTACAAGCTATTTCCTCCATGCTTTCTACACGATGACTTGAGCATAATTCTCAGGAGGAAGGAATTTTGCCTCTAACCAAGAAATTTGGCAGCATGTAGAGACATTTATCACATCACAGATGGAAGCTAACTGTATCTTGTGGGTAGGGACCAGGTATGCTGCTTATGAAATAGGTATTTGGTCTTTGTCAAGCACACAAGCACTTAAACCCTTGGAATCTCCAAAGTGATGAGTGACTTTCTGTATGCTAATGAGTACATTGATGAAGACTCCTAGTCTCCTAGACTTGGGTTTGGATAGGCTAGAATGGCCTCACCAACTTGCCTGGCAGTTGTTTCTGTGTCAGCTGGGATCTTGGGGGCAACTTGGCCACGCATCTCTACTCATTCAATGGTGGACTCCAAATTCCTAAAATCAGCAAGGGAAGGCAAGCCCCATACACAGGCACTTTTCCAGGTTTATACCTGTGTCCCTTTTTCTAATATCAGATTAGTCAGAGTAAGACATATGACCCAGCTTAGATTTGCGGGGTGAAGAACAGACACCATCTCTTGATGGAACAGCCACAGAATCACTTTGTAAAGGATGGGATGCAAAGGAGGAAAGAATGAGCAGCCTTTTCAGTAATCATCACAGTAACAGATGGAGTATCTGAAAATTAGCCCTCCCCCAATTATTTTTGGGGGGTCGGTACTGGGGTTCAAACTCAGGACCTTGCACTTGTGAGGCAGTAGCACCACTGAGCTAAATCCCCAGCCCCTATTTTCCTACCCTTAACCTCCATTTTTCCTTAGAATTCATTCTTTGACTTTGGGGGACACAAACTCAGCATGTCTGACATCTAGGATGTTGGGAGTTACATTCATTTCCCTTATATCATTTCTGTACCATTTGGAGGCCCCAGTGAGATCACTGGGTGGAGAGACCACCAAACTCCAAGTGATCAGGCAGATGGAACTAATGACAAATGTGCTAGACTCCTTTTAATGAGGTCCACCAGACCCAACTTGTAAAGAGAATTAATTACTGCTAAACCACATGACTTAGATTAACTGTCTGGAAAGGGTCCCTGACTGCAATCTGCCCAAATGGATTCTTCTCAGCTTGAAGCAGTTAAACAGAAACTACGCCCCTTCTCACCTCTTTGAAGTTAGGGGTACCTCTTCAGAGGGGAGATGTTATAAACAGCCAAGTTAGGGAGAAATACCATAGGTGCTGGGGATGTAGCTCAATTGTGCTGTGCCTGCCTGGCAAGCAGAAGGTCCTGAGTTCAATACCCGGTACTGGGGAAAAAAAATACTGTAGGTGTTCAGAGAGGGCTAAGCCCTTGAGGAAGTTGGTGCAGAGAATGAGAACATATTGAAGTGATGGCTAGAGACGCACCTGAAGAAGATGAAAGTCACAATGGCCAGATTTGCATACTTCCCTAAGGGATTGCAGAAGCTTGACATTATAGCCCTTCTGGGACCTCTTTGGGGGTGGGCCACCTTCTCCCATCCACTGATACTAAAACCACTAAGAAGACTAAAACTACAGATTCTCGACTAAGGTTAATGATGTCATTCATATGCCCTTCCACTATTGGATCAATACTACCTAAGAGACTACACTTGTAATCTTATTGGTTGATTATAGTTTTTACCCACATTGTACCCACTGCTTCTGACTTTGCTTTGGTTTTTTCTCTCTTTTTTTTTTTTTGGTTTTTTTGAGACAGGGTCTCACTATGTAGTTGAGACTGACCTGAAACTCACTATGTAGCCCAGGCTGGTCTCAAACTCACAGCGATCCTCCTGCCTCAGCCTTCTGAGTGCTAGGATTACAGGCATGTGCCACCATGCCCAGCCCCTGACTTTGCTCAAAGAAGTGGGCTCCTTGGCAACCCATCCAAGACTCCTCCTGTCTCTCAGGAACTATTCTTACTCTTCATTCCTATTCTCCAATACATTTTCAGGGGTTTTTTGTTTTTGTTTTTGGTATGGGGGATCAAACTTGGGACCTCATGCTTATGAGGCAGGTATCAGCACCACTGAGCTAAATCCCCAGCCCTACATTTTCCTACACTTTAAAAAAATAGAAATTGCAAAACGGGTTGTCCAGAAATGCAACTGCAAGACTAGAGAAAAAGTCATCCTCATTGTCCCTCATCAGTGATGAGGGGCTATGCTAGATGTTCTTAAATCATAAGACACTTTTCAGAAGTACTGTTGTGGACATGTGAAAGAGCAGTGTGTGCACTGGGCTGCCAAGCCCTGCTTGTACAGATAAGATATGGCCACAGCTCATGGTAGAATACATGCCCAGGATGCCAAGGCCCCAGGTTTTATCTCTGGCACCAAAAATTAAATTAAGGTAAAGATATGAAAAGATATAGAAATGGGCCTGAAATTGAAATCAAACCTGAAAATTTCAGCTTTCATCAAGATGTTGGGATGGTCTATGTGTCTCTGGTTTTCAGTTTTTCTTCTGCCAGGCCTGACCATACCCTTTGACCTCACATTGTTGGGCAATATTATTACACCACTTTACAAATGCACCACATAGTCCAGGCTGATCTTAACAGTCATTTCCTTTTCCCACTCCTTGAAGGGCTTTGGTCATTAGCAGAATCCTCAACAATACCAAGTTATATAGTGAGTATTGAAAATGTTCAGATAAATGAAGGTCAGAGGAGAGGAGGTCACTGGGTGTGGCGGCACACACCTGTAATCCCACTGAGGCAGGAAGATTGCTGTAAACTCAAGTCAAGGGGTTACATAGTGAATTCAAACCCAGAGGTTGTCTCAAAAATAGATAAATAAAGAAGTAAATAGGGGCCAGGGTTTTAGCTCAGTGGTTTCAGCGCCTGCCTTGCAAGCACAAGGTCCTGAGTTCAATCTCTGGTACCAAAAAAAAAAAAAAAAATGAAGAAGTAAATAAATAAAAAGAAATTGTAGGAGAGTAGTAGAATGAAGGCAAATGAATGTAAAGAACTTGTTTGCTTAGGTGAACTTGTTTACTTAGGTTATTTCCTAAGCACATCCAACTTGATTTATTGTTTTTTTTTCCAGTACTAGAGATTGAAACAGGGCCTTAGGCACTGAGCTACACACCCAGCTGTCCAGCTGGTTTTATTTTTTCTTTTGACACAAGGCCTTGCTAAGTCAGTGAGTTGCCCAGGCTGGGCTCTACAGTGTGATCCTCCTGCTTCAGCCTCCTGAGTAGCTGCAATTGTAGGCATGGGCCACCGTGCCTAGTGTTTCAGTGATATTAAAAGTTTATTCACAGAGTTGGACAACTGTCACCATAGCAAGATTTTATTTTTTTTCTCATTTTTTATTAGTACATGTTTGCAGTACATAATGTTTACATTCTTTTTTTTTTTTCTCCAGGATTAGAATTGAACTCAGGACCTTGTGCATGCCAGGCAGGCACAGCACCACTGAGCTAAATCCCTGGCCCAATGTTTATCTTCTTTATGCAGAGTTGGTACACATAAATAACACCTTTTTTTTTCCAGATTGGATCTTTCTATGTAGTTCATGGTGGCCTGGAACTTACTGTGTAGCCCAGGCTGGCCTTGAACTCACAGCAATCCTCCTGCCTCAGCCTCCAGAGTTCTGAGATTACAGGCATGCACCACCACGCTCTACATAACACATTTTAATTCCTTTTCTCATCACCTATTCCTCCTCTCCCTCCATCTCTTAATCCCTTCCCATTTGAGAAACATCTATCTCCCTACTTCCTATTATCTATCTTTTATTTTGCTTTTTATTTATACTTTGAGTTTCTCATACAAGAGAAATCATGCAATATGTAAGCATATGTGCCTGGTTTATTTCATTTAACATTATGGTCTTCAGGTAAACCAGAGTAAAACTTTAGAACATTTTCCTCACTCCAAATGGAAACCCCAGGTCAGGTGTGGTGGCACACACATGTAATCTCAGCATTCAGAAGGCTGAGGCAGGAGGATCTATCTCTATGAGTTCGAAACCAGCCTGGGCTACATAGTGAGTTCTAGGTCAGTCTCAACTACATAGTGAGACCCTGTCTCAAAAAACCAAAAAAAAAAAAAAAAAAAAAAAAAAAAAAACCCAACAAACCAAACAAACAAACAAAATATGTATAGATTCACACTAAAGAATTCAGGGCTGGAATGTGTGTGAGACTTAGCTCCTCTTCTCTGAAGCCCAGTCTCTGCCTGTTGCAGCCTCTAGGCCCAGAGTCTTTGCGCTTTCCCTGCGGGTCCTTCACCAGTCAGCACTTTTCCCTGCTTCTTGTGCTCACAGCCCTGTGCCTCCGGAAGCCACGCTCAGTCTACCCCAAAGCAGCTAATCCCAGGATAATCCAGACTCCTAGCTAGGACAAAGTTCAGGAATAGCCAGGTGCCCTCAATCTGATGAATCAAGATGTGAGGAGAAAGCAGGAGTGGTGTGGGCATTTCACACACATCTCAGAGGTTTCCAGGAGCTCCAGGCCTCCTTTCTAACTAGGTTGGCAATCCCTGGAGACAGAATTTTAGCCCAAGTTTCAGAGCAAATTTGGGCGTCCCATCTACTCAGAAGGCTGAAGCAGGAAGATCACAAGTTTGAGGCCAGCTAGAGCAACACAATGAAACCTTGTCCCAAAACTTCTTTAATCTCAAAAAAAAAAAATAATAAAATTCTTGGATCTCTTCCCTTTAAGAAATGGAGTTTGGGAGATAGGGGAAAAAGAAGAAACAAGATATAACACGTACAGATACCAATTCTTTATGATGAATGTTATGTATTTCTAAAATGTATCAATAAAATTTTTTTGTTTTTTGAGACAGGGTCTTACTATGTAGTTGAGACTGACCTGGAACTCACTTTGTAGCCCAGGCTGGTCTATAACTCACAGCGATCCTCCTGCCTCAGCCTCCTGAGTGCTGGGATTACAGGCGTGCGCCACCACACCCGGCTTTGTTTTGTTTTTTGTTTTCCAATAAAATTTTTTAAAAGAAAAGAAATGGAGTTTTGCTGGGTGGAGTGGTTACATTCCTGTAACTCCAGCATCTCAGCATTGAGAGGCTGAGGCAGGAGGATTGCTACAAGTTCAAGGCCAGCCTAGGCTACACAATGAGACATAGTCTCAAAACAAACAAACGAAAAACAGAATGGCTATTATGCAAGACTCAAAAACAACAAATGCTGGCATGGTCTTGGGGAGAAAGGAAGTCTTCTACATTGCTGGTGGGAATATAAACTAGTAAGACAATAGAGATCAATATGGAGATTCCCCAGGAAACTAAAAATAGAAATTTCATTTGACCCAGGTATATCTCTTTTGGGTATCTTCCCAAAAGTGTTAAAGTTGTCTTATTATAGGGGTACACACATCCCATATTTTACAGCAGGACACTCTGTAACAGTTAAATGATGGAAGCAATCTATATATTAACCGATGAATGAATAAAGAAAATGTGGTTTATAGATACAGCACAGTACTGCTCTGCCATAAAAAAGACAAATTTGAGTCATTTGCAGGAAAATGGATGAATTTTGAAACCACAAATTTAAGTGAAATAAATCAGATATGGAAGGTTAACTATCACATGGTTTCTCTAATATGAGAATAATGTATAAATGAAGAGCAAAATAAAACAGAGATGGTAGGAAAAAGGAAGGTAGACTGTATCCGTGGGAAAAGGATCAGGAGGAGGGAGAGGAGAGAATGAGAGAGGATGTCGGAGAGTAAAAATGGTCAAGAAGTGACACATATATAATGTACCAGTCCCTCAAGATGAATGTAATTGTTGAGTGTTCCAGGCTGGGTATGATGTGCACGCCTATAATCCCAGCACTTGGGAGGCTGAGGCAGGAGGATTGCCCCAAATTCATTGCCAGCCTGGACTACACAGTGAGTTCAAGGCCAGCCTGCACTATATAGCAAGATCCTGTCTCAAAAAAGAAAAAAAAAAGTACCAAATATATAATAAAAGGCAGGAAGGAAAAAGAAAGTTCTGCTTATAATCCCAACATTCTAGGAGGCTGAGGCAAAGCATTGTAAATTCAACCCAGTCTGGGCAAACTAGCAAGACCCTGTCTCAAAATTTAAAAATGTAAAAAGCTTGGGAAGTAGCTCAGTGTGAAAACCCTGAGTTTCAGTCTGGGTTTATGACTCAGTGGCAGAACATATGTCTAACATACACATGGTCTTGAGCTGGGCTCAGTCCCATTACTGGCCCTTTTCTGATAACAAAGATGGCCCCCAGGAGCTCCATGCTTCCTTCCAAGTCCATTCCAAGAGCAAAAGTTCCAGGGCTAATGATGACTGGACAGGGCTGTGTCACATGGTCTTTCATGAACCTATCTCTGTTCTCTAGACTAGAACAAGCTGACTGGCCAGGCCTGAGGCACATGACTACTTCCAGAGTAGGAGTTGACTACAGGCCAAGAAAGAGCAGAAAGGTGGCTCCCCAAAGGAAAGTCACTCTTAGAAGGAGAAAGTGATACAACATCTCTACTGAAGAAGTTCAGTGTGTTTACTGCTTCCTGTGAACATGTCCATGTGTCCTCCGGTCAATTAACAATCCAGACATTCTATTACTTCCTTGAGCGTCTACAGATCACTTTCCTATCTTTTCCTGCCAAACTTTTGGTCTACAATGGCTGCTTGTCTTCCCGACTTTGTTGTGCCCTCTTTAGTCTCAAGTAACAAGCCCTGCCCTGCATTCAAAGCGCTGCAGCAGTGGTCATCAATGACCCAGTACCCTGTGCTGCTCAAACTTGAGATCTTCCTGTTTCAGCCTCCTAGGTAGCTGGGATTATAGATGTGCATCATCATGTCTGGTGGACATGATGTTTTATTAGTTAAAATTAAGAACTCTAAACCAGGAGTAGTGGCTCATGCCTATAATCCCAGCACTTGGGAGGCAGAGGCAGGAGGATTGCCTCGGGTTAGAGGCCAGCCTGAGCTACATAGTGAGTTCAGGGCAAGCCTGAACTATAAAGTGAGACCCTGTCTCAAAAAAAAGAAAAAAAAAGAAAAAAGCAGGGCATGGTGGCATATGCCTGTAATCCCAGCACTCAGGAGGCTGAGGCAGGAGGATCACTGAGTTCGAGACCAGCCTGGACTACGTAGTGAGTTCAGGTCAGTCTCAACTATATAGTGAGACCCTGTCTCAAAAAAAACAAAACAACAACAACAAAAACAAAAACAAAAAGCAAGAAAAAAGAAAACAAAACAAAACAAAAAAACAAATAAAAAATGTCCAACATCTTTAAGCCATTAGGGAATGCAAGTCAAAACCACACTGAGACTCCGTCTCACCCAGGCAAAATGATCATTAGCAAAAGGTAATGAATAAGTGCTGGCGAGGATGTGGGAAAAAAAGATCCCAGCTACACTGCCTATGGGAATGTAAATTAGCATAGACACTGTGGAAATCAGTACAGAGGCTCCTCAAAAACCTAAACATAGAGCTACCATTTGTTGTTGTTTGTTTTTTTGGGTTTTTTTGGTACCAGGGATCAAAGTTGGGTCCTTGCGATTGCAAAGCAGACAGTGGAAGCACTGAGCCAAATCCCCAGCTAAAGCTACCATTTGATCCAGCTACGCCCTCCTTGGTGTAACCCTAGGGAACTGAAGTGAGCATACCACAGTGGTCCCACACACTCATGTTTACCGTGCCACAATCACCACGGCGGGGATAGGGAGCCAGCCTAGGGGCCCATCAACAGATGAATAGATAAAGAATATGTTACACATCTATGTCTGTATATTTATTTATTTTTGTATTAGAGTATTATTCAGCCATAAAAAAGAATGAAATTTTGTCCTTTGCAGAAAAAAAGGATGGATCTGGAGATCACTATGTTGAGTGAAATAAACCAGACTCAGAAGGACAGGGATTGCGTGCTCTCCCTAGTATGTGGAATCTAAGAAGAATGACAGGAATGTAGAAAGACTGTTATTGGACAAGAGGAAGGAAATGAGGCAGAGAGGCATATAAAAGTGGGTGATGGGGACAATGGATATGGTCAAAATGCATTATATGCTTCAAGCTTCCTTAAAAAATGTAAAACCAAGGGCCTGGGATTTAGCTCAGTGGTGCTGCTGACTGCACCGTAAGCACAAGGTCCCGAGTTCGATCCCTGGTACCAAAAAAATAAATAAAAATAAAAAGTGAAACCAGCCAGGTGTGGTGACACAGGCATGTAATCCCAGCACTTGGGAGGCTGAGGCAGTAGGATCACTGTAATTTTGAGGTCAGCCTGGACTACCTAGTGAGTGCAAGGCCAGCCTGAACTGCATAGTTAGACGATCATGTCTCAAAAAAAAAAAAAAAAAAAAAAAAAAAAAAAGAAAAAAAAAAAAAGTGAAACCAGGGAGGAAGGTGTGAAAGGGAGGTGGTAGGGGGAAATGATTAAAGTATAATATGTGCATGTTCAAATCTGCCCAAAAAAGTCATCCATTAAAAAAAAAAGAAGTGATAAATGTTTTTTGCATTGTACTTTTTTTTTGTACCAGGAATCAAACTCAGGACCTTGTGCTTGAGAGGCAGGTGGCAGCACCACTGAGCTAAATTCCCGCTCCAAGTGATAAATGTTTAAGGAGATGGAAATGCTAATTGCCCTGATGTAATCATTACACATTATACGCATGTATCAAATTATCACAATTCCCCTTAAGCATATGCAATGATTATGTATCAATTTAAAAAATTTAAGCCTGGCATGGTGATCCACGGCTATAATCCCAGCACTTGGGAGGCTGAGGCAGGAGGATCACTGCAAGCAAGTTGAAGGCCAGTTTGGACTACATAACATAGTCAGTTCAAGGCCAGTTTGAATTACACATAGTGAGACCCTATCTCTAAATTAATTAATTAATAAAAAGAACTGGTTTTTTTTTGTTTGTTTCTTTTGCTTTGTATTCACTTCCCCAGCTCCAGGAGAACCATTTGAGGGGCTATACACTCAGTGACCTCAAGGATGCCTAGGGTTCCTCCCTCCTCCCTCACAGCCCCAACCCCACCCCTGCCATGCAGTGCTTACTTATCTAGGCCTTGGGAGCTTGGAAACTATGTCCTGAGTACCCTTGTGTTAGCACCCTCCAACCCACTGGCCCAATACAGGGCCATATCTTCCCGTCAGCGCCTCATCCCCACTCACCCCTTCTTCCTGGCTCTGCAGTAGAGGTCTCTTTCCAAGCCATCTCCTCCTGCTGCCTGGGCAGGCGTCTCCGTTTCCTCCCTCTTTCGGATGAGGAGCAGATTGTTTGGTGAGGTAAGATACTGTCTTCATTCCCTACCCGGGTTTTCTTTCTAACCCCACTTAGCCTGTATGAGCTTCCTGTGGCCCTGGTAACAAACCGCAACAAACTCAGCGGACTAAAACCATACATTGGGACTATCTCCCAGTCATAGGGTGTCAGAAGTCCACAAGGAGTTTTATGGCCTAAACTCCCAGTGTGGACTGGCAAGTCCCTCCTGTAGGCTCTTAGGGAGAACCTGTTGCTGGCCTTTTCTAGGTGGAGGGGCGGCCTGGGCACGTGGCTGTCATCAGCTCACCTCTCCTTCCGCTTCCACGGTCACAGGACCTCCCAGTGATTCTGCTGTCCTGTTTCCCGCTAGATGTGATCACATCTAGAGTCCCCCAGATAACCCACGATGACCCATTTTAAGATCATTAATAGAGCTGGAATCCCAGCACTCAGGAGACTGAAGCAGGAGGGTCATGAGTTTAAAGCCAGTCTGTGCTTCATAGTGAATTTGAGGCCAGCCTGGACTACCTATGAGATCCTGTCTCCCCCGCCCCTCAAAAAAAGGGCATCAGGGCAATTCCTTCTTCAGAGTACCTTTTGCCATATAAGGTAAGAGTCACAGATCCCAGGGTTAGGACTTGGATGCCTTGGAGGGCTAATACTCTCCCCAAACACGACACCTTTGGGTGCTCTTGCTGTTTCCTCCACAGAATGACCCTTTCCACCTGCCAATCTCTCTAACTCCCAGGCATAGTGCAAATGGCTGTTCTGTGCTCCTGAGCTTTTCTAACCCCACAGCTGGTAGAATTTGGGCACCCTTTTTATGTTCCCAGAGAAGAGCATTATATGATGCTGAATCATGTAGCTGATTTGCATATCTTATCATGTGTTTGCTTGTGAGATCTTTTGGATCAGGGACTCTTGCTTGACTGTCTTTATTCTACCATCTCATAACACAGCTCACATATGCAGTTAATAAAGTCTACTACGATGTCTTTCAACCTCTGGGAAATGAACTCAGGAACTCACCTATGCTAGGTAAATGCTGCCCCACTGAGCTACCCTCAGCCAGGGATGAAGACCCACTTTGCAGTGGGGTGGTTTTCTAGTGGATGCCAATTATTTTCCCTGCTGGGCCCAGCACTATTACCCCGATTTGCACAGTAACTACCTTCCTTCCACTGGGGAATTTCCCCTGCCAGTCACAGTGCCCTGATCACAGCTGCCCTAAAGGCCACAGCATTGACCATATATACTATCACGAGGCCAATCAGAACCACAGTGATTGTTGCTGATGGGAACACAAGACGTAGATGGGGCTGCTCATGGAGTCTGGAAGAGGAGGTAACCTTGAGCTCTGGCAGGAGCAGAGCCTGGAGCTGTATGGGTTCGGCTGCTCCCAATCACCCAGCACCTGGAGAAAGCAAGCTGGCCTGCAGAGGGACAGTGAGGCCAGCCCAGAGAAACACTGAGCTCAGGGGCCAGTGAGGCCAGCACATGTGGGACAACAGTCTCCAGGGTCCGCTCCATCTTGGCTTCCCTTTATGAGAGCCAAATGACTTCTTTTTTTCAGCTGAAGTTGGATTTTTTCTTTTCTTTTCTTTTCTTTTTTTTTGAGATGAGGTCTTGCTATGTAGTTCAGGTTGGCCTTGAACTCACTGTGGAGCCCACGCTGATCTTGAACACGTGATCCTCCTGCCTCAGCCTCCCAAGTCCTGAGACTATAGGTGCAGGCCACCAAGCAGAGTGAGGTTGCATTTTTGACACTCATACCAGAATGAATTTTGACTAATACAGGCTATTAGCAATGGGGTACTTGTAAGACTGCCATGTTAAAATTTAGAGAATTATTGATAAACTATTTATGAATATGAATAAATTTCTTATATTTAATGAAATCTTATTATAACTTTTAATTGGCATGAATAGTATTAATATTTATATTTGGGTAGTAGTTATTCACAGTCAAGCAACTAACTAGATTCAATCCATTTATAGACTTTTTATTAGTTTTATTAGTAAAAAGACCAATAAAAGTGTTTAGATCTATCTGTACCACCAGTGGTACAAGCTGCCTATTGGAACAGTCATACATGTTCCACCAGTGGTTCAAGCCAGCCAGAAAGTGTTCATGGGGCTGAGTTTTACAGTATGGGATATGGATGATGTGCTAGAGCCGGGTAGTGAGGATGACTACACAACCATGGAAATATAAAACATGTCATGGAACTATGTACTTCAGAGTGCTAAAATGGTAAATTTTATATATTTTATCACAATAAAAAAATAGAAAACACATAGATAATTATGTTAGCTTTTCATCACTGTGACAAAATACTTGCAATAACATAAAAAGAGGAAAGGTTTATTTTGGTTCCTGGTTTCAGAGGGTTCAGTCCTGGGTCAGCTGGCTCCATTGCTGCAGCAGAACATCACGGTGGAAGGGGTGGAACAAAGCAGCTTGCCTCATGGCATCCAGGAAGGAGGGGTGGGGAGAGACAGAGACAGAGACAGGCAGAGAAGAAGGAGTTGGGGACAAGATTTCTATCACCTCCCAGTAATGCCATCAATATCAGTGACTTAATCTACAGACTAAATCAGAGCCCTTATGACCCAACAACCACTTATGTGAAGTCCATCAGCAGGCAACCAACCTACTAGCACATGGCCTTTGATGAAATTTCAGATCAAAACCACAACAATAATTTATCAAGATATAAACAAACAAAACAAAATAAATGAAAAACCTGGTTGTTTTCATGAACCCTGAACTGAGATATCATGACCCTTGCCCAAGCCTACTTAACCCTCTGCTTTAAAAGACTTAATCTTGAACCAAACTTCCAATTCACAAGAAATTCTGACCTTGCCTTAACAAAGCAACTACCAAACCCACTGACACACCAAAGAAAGACAAAAACAAAACAAAAAAAGTAAAAGTTTGCCAACTCCTGCTTCAAAAGACTAAATAAATTCTCCCTATGGAGGAAGCTTTATACAACCAACTAAAGGAGCTTACAAGTAATATTTTGAGGTACTGAGGATTGAACCCAGGGTCTTTGCACTGAGCGACAGCCCCAGACCTTTTTATTTTTTGAGACAGGGTCTAAGTCACTAAGTTGCCCAAGCTGGGCTCACACTTTTGATTCTCCTGCCTCAGCTTCCCAATGTGCTGGGATTATAGATGTGTGTCACCACACAAAGTCACAAGTAATTTCTAATGAATGCCAAGGGAAAACTGTGATGTAATACAAAGTACAAAAATAAAACAAAAAACCAGGAGACATGATCTGTGGATCGGGAGGCCTGTCACAGATTGCACAGATTTGGTGTCTGGGTGGTGATTACACAGTCCTGTTCTATTTTCTTTTTTGTGGTGGTAGGGTTGGAACCCAAACTCAGAGCTTTCATATGCTAAGTAAGTGTTCTAAAACTGAATTATACTCCCATCCCCTATATTCAATTTAAAAAAATTTAACAGATGAGCTGGGCATGGTGACACATGCTAGTTAATCCTAGCTACTCTGGAGGCTGAAACAGGAAGATCACAAATTCCAGTCCAGCCTGGACAATTTATGGAGATACTACCTCAAAATAAAATAAAAAGAAATGGGGATCTAACTCAGTGGTAGAGACTTGTTGCTGTTATTGTTTGAGACAGGGTCTCATTATGTAGTTCAGGCTGGCCTTAAACTGAAATGCACCCTAGTCTGACCTGAACTCATGGCAATTGTCCTGCCTCAGCCTCCCAAGGGCTGGGATTACAGATGTGCACCACCGCATCTAGCAAAGGTGGGGTGGAGGAGTAGGCTCTACTTTCAATCCCCAATATGGTAAGGTAAAAGAAAACAAAAACAAAACTCATCAAACTGAACAGTTAAGATCTGGATGCTGTTGTACGGTAATTATGTCTCAAAAGTAAAAACACATAAAATTTTTGTACTTTCTATTTTCTTCTAACATTTAGAATATATCATAAATAGAGGATACATGGAAATATGTACAGAAGTGAGTTGCAGCACACAAAAATAGGTATTAAATCATCATATATCTGACATGTTCTAATACTACAAAAAGAGAACAAATTCTCACAGCACATTTACATGTAGATACACATAGCACTGACTTACACCTTCCAAGTTGAGACTGCTTTTTTTTTTTTTTTCTGAGACAGGATCTCACTATGTAGTTGGGACTGACCTAGAACTCACTATGTAGCCCAGGCTGGTCTGGAACTCACAGTGATCCTGAAAGAATTAAAAGCATCCTATCTCAGCGATGTATGCTCTCCCATGTTTATAGCCGCAGTCTGTAATAGCTAAATCTTGGAAACAGCCCGAATGCTCATCAACTACAGATGGATAAAGATGTAGGATTTTTTTATACAGTGAAGTACTACTCTGCCATAAAGGACAAGCTTGAGACATTTCTAGCTAAATGGATGTACCCTGAGACCATACTCTTTTTTTTTTGTTTCGTACCAGGGATCGAACTTGGGACCTTTCGCTTGCAAGGCAGGCAGTGCAAATCCATACTCTTAAGTGAGACACATGGGATACACATTTAAATACTGCATTGTTTCTTTTGTGTGAGAAACCAAAGTGGAAATAAGGACCAAGATAAAAATGTATACTGGGAAATGGAAAGAATGTTCAAATGAGAAGAGGGACAAAGGGAGAGGGTGGGGGAAAGGAAAGAAGGGACAAGAAAAAAATAGAAAAAAAAATGGAAACAAAGCTTTCGTAAATAAGAGGAAGAGGGATCAAAGAAAGGGGAAATGGGGAAAGAAGAAACGATATGTCAGGTACAGGTACAAATTACTTATGGTAAATGTTATCATTATGTACATCTAAAACTACTAATAAAGGTTTTGCTCTAAAAAAAAAAAATGTCCTCAGGCCTGAGGATTTAGCTCAGTGGATTTAGCCACCTGCCTCACAAGCGCAGGGTCCCAAGTTCGATCCCCGGTACCAAAAAAAAAAGTATGGTCATTAAAAGATTAAGTGGAGAGTCAATTAAAAAAAAAAAAAGTCCTGAGGGCTGGGGATTTAGCTCAGTGGCGCTGTGCCTGCCTCACAAGTGCAAGGTCCTGAGTTAGATCCCCAGTGGTGTTGGGGAGGGCAACCCTGGGATCAATCCCCTATACCACACACACATACTCTCTCTCTCTCTCGCTCTCTCTCTCTCTCTCTCTCTCTCTCTCTAAGAGAAAGCTCCAGGAGAAGCAGGGAAAGCTTTCAAACTCCCCAAACTTTCCAACTTCCCCAAAAGTAGTCTTAACTCAGTGTCCTCTTTTCTCAAAGCAACAACAGAATAGGAAGGGGTTGCCGAAAGCTTTCTCCAGGTGCCAATAACAGATAGAGCAGTCACCACTCAAATCCATTACTGATTGTTAACATTTTATTATTTATTTGTTATTGTTGTTGTGATTGTTAATATTATTTTGTTTTTTGGGGTTTTTTTTTTGGTACTGGGGATCGAACTCAGGACCTTGTGCTTGCATGGCAGGTGGTGGCACCACTGAGCTAAATCCCCTGCCCCTTATTTTGGTTTTTGAGACAGGGTCTTGCTGTGTAGTCCAGGCTGGCCTCAACTCACAGTGATCCTCTCGCCTCAGCCTCCCAAGTGCTGGGATTATAGGTGTTCACCACCATGCCTGGCTCTCATTTGTGTGTGTGTGTGTGTGTGTGTGTGTGTGTGTGTGCGTGTTTGTGTGAGACCCTCCTGCCTCAGTCTCCTGAATGCTGGGATTATAGAGGTGCACTACCAGGCCAGGAAATTCCTAATCATGAACAGAATGTGTCCTGTACATTTTTCAAGTTCCAAAGGAGGCAGTGGAGTGGAGTGGGGCCGAGGCCAGATTTGGAGACTAGGGGGTCAGATGAAGCCGAGACTGAGCAGTGCCTTTATCACTTATCAGCCAGCTGACCTGAGTCAGGGCTCACCAAGTGCCACTCTGTCTCCTCTGAGCCCAGGCTTCCTGCTGTGCAAGATGGGATGAGTGTACACATCTGACAGGGATGTGCTAGGAATGCACGAATGATATGTGCCAAGTGCTCAGCAGTGCCCGTGGTTCCCCAAGGAGGGATTTTGCAGATGTGAGCTGGCTTTGGCATAAACAGTTAAACTTCGGGAAGGCCTCACTTCCATTCCGATTCTCAGCAAGTGCAAGGTGACTAACAGCTCTGGGCTTCTTCCAAACTGGGCAGAAGTTTAGTTCTGTCTCTCTGGGTTGTTTAGTTGGGGTGACCAGTCTCTTGGAGGGACATTCTAAATTTGTCCCCATTACAAAGGCTAGCAGTAACCCAATAAGGGTTCCTATAAGACTGTTATCTCAGTACGTGAAAACTGTTTTGTTTGGTTTGGTTTTTGAGATAGACTCTACGTAGCCCAGCTTGGCCTTTAATTTGCTAGGACCTCCTGCCTCAGCCTCCCAAATTCTGGGATTACAGGTGTGCACCATTCTACTCAGCAAAAACCTTTTTTTTTTTTTTTTTTTGTATTGGGGGGATTGAACTTGGGACCATACTTACAAGGCAGGCAGCAGAACCACTGAGCCAAATCCCCAGCCCTAGCAAAAAACATTTTTAAGGAGTGAACTCTGTGGGCCACAAAAGGTCTTACTGGACAAGAGTTGGACTTGGTCATCGTTTTCAGGACTGTTTCTGAAAGCAAAACATTCTTATTTACAACTGTGAGGAGCAGAGGGTCTACAGGGAGAACAGAACTCAGCTCAAAGAGGAAGAAAGACAGGAGCAAGTTTTAGCATTACTCAGGCCAAACACAGCCTGGAATCTCAGTGATGAAAGTGAAGGATAGGAAGCGACGAAGAAAGCTTGCACAGACTTTCAGGAAAGATTCTGGGCCACGACACGGGGCCTCCTCTGTTTGGGCCAAGAGAATTCTGGCAGCAGCCCCCGGCCCAGGCATGTCCCTGCATAATTGAAGTCGGGTGTGCTGGGAGGAGGGTGGCTGGAGGCCTCTGCATTCTTCCAGGCTGCAGAATCCTCAGTGTCCTGCAGTTGGCCGGGTTTGGGATCAAAGCCAGTTAGTGTTGATTTTCTGCAGCGTGGAAACAAATGCAATGAAGCTGTTTTCCCAAGGCCTGCATTTTGAAAGGAGGATTTTCTTTTACCCCCAAAGGACAGGTGTGTTTGGGAGGCAGGGAGTATAATATGGTTCTTGTATTCCTTTTTTTTAATAGAGCTCACAGCTTCTGTATGAGCATAAACAAATCAGAAAATGAGTGGGTACAGCTTCAGTTAAGGCTGTATCTCTAACCAGAGATGATTTATTTTTAAAAATTGCTGCTGGGAGACCCTCTAGAAGTGTGTGATAAATCACATTTTAGTTGCTCTCTGTTGGAATGTTTCCAAGAGAAAACTCTAGTCCTAAAAATTTTCTGCTGACTCTTCTTCACTTCTAGGTCTTTCTCTGTGATTACTTCTTTTTACTCCAGAAATCAGTTTGTATTCCTTTTCAGTCAGCACTGAAGTTCTTTGGTGCCAAGCATTATGGTAATGATGTAAAGTGACATGGGGTAAGTTCTGGTTGTAGAAACACTTCATTCCTTATTCTTTTACAGGGGACTTGATTTTTGAGGTGCTCTGGTCAAAGTCTAAAATTTTTAAAAAAGTCTAAAATTTTTGCCTATGAGACCAAGTCATTGAGAATTTACATTCAGGAATTCATACAGCTAAACGGAATCTCAGTGGGCTCTTTATTATTTTTTGGTGGCTGTGGGAATCAATAGCACACATTACTTACTGAGCTATGGAGCCAGGACTCTTATTGTTTGTTTGAGACAAGATCTCAGCAGGTAGCTTAGGTTGCCCTCAAACTTATGACCCTCGTGCCTCAGCCTCCCGAGAGCTGGGATTACATGCCCAGGTTAATGCTCTTCCTTTATAAACAAGGAAACAAGTGTGAAGTATATTTGGTCTGGGACCTGCTGCTTCTGAGCAAAGTATGGTAAATGATGCCTCCATCTGGAGGCCAGACCAGAACTGGTTCTCTCCTTGGGTACTTATGCTCAGTGCTATGTTCAGACTTTTATTATTTGCTTTATACCAGGGGCCATCGATGTTGGGTCTTGTAAGCTTTTAGGTTGCAAAATTCTGAATGTGATTTTACTCTTTCACTTTCCCTCTTGGACTAACCTGCTTGCATTAATTTTGAGGCAATCTTGGGTTTCGGGTCAGGGGATTTAGAGCAAGGTCTGAAAAGAAACAAAGCTGCTTTAGTTCATTTAGTCAGCATTAGCCTTAGAGTAGCAAATGTTATCTGCACCAGCACAGCTCCATGCCAAGTACCAAATCCACATTTGCTAGATGATTCCAGTAAGATGTTTTTGACCCAGAGCCATTCAACATTAGGCCCTGAAGGCCTGCAATCATCTTGTAGAAAAGATTGTTCATCTCTTCTTTAATGAGGCAAGAATGCAAAATCCAGAGTAAGAAATGACTGCAGACCAGCTTTCATGCTCTCCTGCTTCCAGGAATACATGAGATGACTCCATGTCCCTGAAGAGGATACCTAGGTTTCTCAAGTACAGCTTTCAACGTTAGTCCTTGTGCTCCGAGTATGTGACCCTTCCAGGGACAGCACACATTTCAGGAGCTCAAGGTAAAGAAGGGTTTTCATTAAAAAATGAAAAGGTAGTGTATGGTTGAGTATCACATTAGTCATAAAGAGGCCACAACCCCTCTTTAAAAAAATGAGAGAAGCCTTATGTAATTTCTCCTAATACTCAAGTGCAAATGTTTTTGGTTTGCTCCGGGAAGACCACAGGACATTTCTGGGGAGATCTCAAGTTTATATCACAGAGTAGGAGACACATGTCCTTTGTCACTTAGTGCTTCACTGTAACTTAAAATTTTTAACTTTAAAGGCTGCATCTGTTGGTGCACTATGCAGATATTCTAGAAGTCCTCATAAAGAATTTTCATAGCAAGAACGGGGATTTAGCTCAGCGGTGCTGCACGAGCACAAGGTTCTGAGTTCAATCCACAGTGTGTGGGGTGGAGATTTTCACAGCCATGGTGAAAGGGGACAGGGATGAAGCTCAGTGGGAGGGTGCTTGCCCAGCAGATGCAGATGCAAAGTCTTTGGGCCCATCTCCAGCACAGAACGACAGAAAGGGGTGCGGTGGCGCCAGAGGGCTGCCACAGAATACCTGGTGGTGCCTTAAGCTTTGTAAGGTGATGGCTGGGTCTTTGGGTAGCTCAGATGTCCTCTGTAGCATCAAAGAAGCAGGAGCTGGTTGGTCCTTCTGACTGTGAATCTCCCTCTACAAAAGGAAGGACTATAGCTATATCTCAGAGAGAGCAAGTTTCCTACGAATGTTAAGGGCGATTTTTGCAGCCAAGTGTTGTGGTGCACACCTGTAATCCCAGCTACTCAGGAAGCTGAGGCAGGTGAATCCCAAGCTTAAGGCCAGACTGGGAAATTTAACAAAACTCTACCACCCTCCTCCCAACAAATAATTTTTTAAAAAACATATGCCCTTATAGCCAAAATATGCTACCAGCCCAAGCACTGTGGCATTGTGTATGGCCACCAAATCTTATGAATTGACCTTGGACCAGGTTTTCCAAACAACAGAAGGGTGAGGTTCATTTGGAATGTGCGAAAAGCTCACCACAGCCAAGGCTGTCTGCATGAGTTTCCCAGCCTTTGGATGAGGACACTTTTGCTATGCAAACAGGGACAGGTAGTAGCTTCAGGTGACTTACATTACTCAGTGTATCCTAACAGGTCACATTTGTTTACAAAAACAAAAACAGTCTCAGCTTGGTGTAGGGACTAGAAAGTCACAGGCATATGAAATTGGTTGCTTTTCGCTTTCAAGAGCTGTATGTCTGAGTCTTTCCTTACCCTAAGACTCCAAATTCAGATATTTCCCCTAGCTTATACACCTGGCTCTACGTTTTTTTCCCCCTCTGGGCCCCCTCTGGGGTCCTTCTCCTTTACCTGTCTAGAGTGGCTGGTATTACAGGCCTGTGCCATGGTTCAGGGACTTTTCAGTAATTTAGGGTGCTGGAAGAAAGGGTTGAAAGATGGAAAATTTAGTGGTTCACTATAATGTTCAGTTGACTTTCAGCTTCTAAATTCAGGCCACTGTTTCTTAGATCATTGGATACACACACCCAAAACAAATGTCAGAGATAACAAATTTCACACCTGGCAGAGTAATTTCAAAGTTTGTTATTTTAATACAATTTTATTGTGCAAGGTAGTAGGGGGCATATTGTGGTTCATTTCCATCCAGAAGAAAACACTAACAGTTTCTATCTCATTTAATTTTGTCAAATTCAAATGTAACTTTTTGACTTTTGAAATAGTATTTTCCTTGATTTTTTTTTTTTCATGGAAAGTTTCTTTCAAACCTTCAAGTAGTTTGGAAACATTTGCCTATTTGCTCATCCCTCTGGGCACAGCCTTCCCGAGCTTTTATTCCACCTGTGCTGAAAGACTCTGCTCTCCAGCTGGTGGCAGGGCTGCTTGATAGAGGCGATCAGAATGAGACGAGGAGCAGCAAGCTTTGCAAAGTACTTCTAATTCTCTTAATTAGTATGCTACGATCCACCCCAGCTTCTGCAAGGTCAGACATGCAAGACAAGTACTTGGTCAAAACAGCAGGATTCTAACCAGTGCAAAAATAGATTTTAAATAAAATAGAATCTCTATAGGAAAGAGAATTAGGTTACGCTTTGCATTCCCACTCTTGCTTTATGCTATCTGTATATTTAAATCCATGGAGTGTTGGTGTGCCCTAAGTAAAAAGGTCTAAGTGCATTCATTTTTCAGTTACAGGTGAGGTTTTCTGAGAAACGCTGTAGCACATCCCACAGAACTGGATGCGATTAGCAATGCAGTTGATGTATTAATAAGTAACGTGTAAGACATTTAGGTCAAAGGGGATGGGCCCCAATAAGTCTTAAAAATAAAATCCAAAACCTTTGGCTAATTATAAAGCAGAAAACAAGACCCATCATTTAACAGTATCCCTTGCTAACCTAACCAGCTACCTATTCTACGAGCTCATTTCCAATGTGGATCTTGCTTTAATTTTGCTCCATTTCTCCATGTTAGGAATTATTTGATGTTTCTGGTTCAAGAGAAAATACACAGACCTCTATTGGTCCACAACAAACATTACCTGACTGTTTTAAAGGGGGCTCTGTTGAAATTCTAATTTCAGGATTTAAAACAGCCTTTGGTTATATCTTGAAGGCATAACTGAAACTCTGCCCAAGCTCCCTCTAGCTGCAACCTGAACATGCAGCCTGATCTTTTGTAAACATTCAGAAAATACTGATCCTAGCAAAATACAGAATTAGCTAGTCAGAAGCCTCTCTCTACACTTTCACAGGGCTGATAAAGTGCCTTGCTTATTCTTGCTAGATGCCAGGAAATCCACTCAGATTTAAATCCTGGAGTAGCCATTAAACCTCTCTTATTTGAGGTGCAAAAACAAACAAAGTGGAACGCCACTATTTTCCAACACTGGGTCTACTCAACCTGCCCCAGGCTGCTTGTTTTTCCTGGCTTGCCCCAGAGGAAGAAGAGATGGCTGCTGATGACAAGCCAGTACTTCGTTTACAACCCAGCCTCTCTTCATACAACATTCAAGCAACCCTTCAAGTCCCCAGAGGAAGGGAGGGATAGCAATGATAGGACACTGATGCTAAGGAACCTTCCTAGCTCCTCAGCAGCCACTGGGAACCTCCCTTTAAAGCAGTAGCTATCACCTTTGGGAGGTTTAGTGCTTCACTGCTAGGTAACATTACCTTTGAGGTTACAAAAAAACTTCATGTCTAAACTTACTGAGAACTGAACGTCAAATATTCCAACTCAATAAACACAACAGAAAAATGCATAGCAGAAGTGGGGCATCTACCAAGCAGGAAGGCAAAATGGTCATTAGAATGTCTGAGGTTAGTGAACTCTTACCACCTTTGAAAACATTGCCCATGCCATCAGCTCTCCTGAAAGCAGCCTCTACTTTTACTATACCACACACTAGCAAATGAAAGAGCCAAACACTGCGGCTTGATCCTCACTTGTACTTATTAGGGGCCACCCTCCCATTCAGCTGAAGGTCCCAGCACACGCTTGCAGTGCCAGGAGGACAGTCTCAGGGACTCTTTCTCAGCAGGTCACTTGCCCCTCTTATTGCGGCCCTTCCGGGATGGCACTTTCCCATTGCCCCCTGAAGAGGAGGGGCTGGAGGCTGAGGCCATGGGGATGTTAATCTGTCCCTCCTGGATCTCCTGTCGTGCCTCAGCAGGCAGGTGGCTGA
The DNA here is from genome assembly GCF_012274545.1 of Fukomys damarensis. Classification (NCBI taxonomy): domain Eukaryota; kingdom Metazoa; phylum Chordata; class Mammalia; order Rodentia; family Bathyergidae; genus Fukomys; species Fukomys damarensis. Next base: position 16,398,180 of record NW_022900924.1, on the reverse strand, counting down.
TCTGCTGCTGCGCCTCCAAGTAGAACATGACGTCTCGCAGCTGCTCCTGGATCTCAGTGATCTGCAGGTCTTTCTGGTCACACGTCTCCTTCAACAACCTCTCCTCCTCCTTCAGCTTGTTCTGCAGGAGGACCTGGTTGGCTCTCAAGCATTTGTTCATTTCTTGCTCCTCCTGGAGCTCAGTTGTGAGTTTGGCCACTTTTGTGTTTAGCTGAGTGCACCTTTTGCAAAACAAGGGAAGATAACAGCATGTTTTTCACTTGCTGACACAGACTCCCTTCTGCACTCGGACAGAACAGCAGCCAGGACCTCAGAATCCATTTCCAGCAGGCCCCTCCTCCCATGCTGCAGGAGACCACCACCACTGCAATCAGCTATGCGAAGCAAGAATTTGACTCACGTGGACTTTCAGGATGCTTTTTTTTTTTCCTTTTATTTTTGAGATAAGGTATTGCTATGTAGTCCAGGCTGGCCTTGAAGTCACTGTGTAACACAGGCTGGCCTCAAACTTGCAGCAATCCTCCTGCCTTAGCCTCCCAAGTGCTGGGATTACAGGCAACCAACTCAAGACACTTTTTAAAGAATCAGAAAATTTTCAGTAGCAGAAATGTATGACTCATGGTAAAAACTACTGCTTCTCTGCTTGGCAGTTGTGGCTAAATAGGTGCTTCAGAGATGGTAGCCATGATAAAGAAGTTATGAGGAACAATGACATTCTTGGAGAGTCAAGGGCTCTGACTTCATTGGATTTGCTGGAGAAGAAAAGGTGTTTATGTCTAACCAAAGGGTTTTCAAGAATTGGGTGAGATGATTCTTGATGCCCAATCTTACTCATAAGTAAAGAAGTACAAATTAAAACACCATTTGGAAGCCCATTTTCGTGTATCAGAATGCCAAAAAGCTCAGACACAGGAAATAAGGTACTCTTACATGCTGGCACTGGAGTGTGAATTGGTACAAACTCTCTGGACGTCAACTTGGCGATAAGTACAAAAATAAAAAATGCACATCGCTTTGACACAGCTAATCTGCTTTTTTAATCTCAAAGAACAGATATACTTGGGGTTGTGCAAAAAGACAAATGAAGAAAGATGCTTATTGCAAGAATGCTTATAGAGCTGGCTGTGGTTGTATAGGCCTGTGATCCCAGCACATGGGGAGGCTGAGGCAGGGAGACTGCCATGAGTTCAAGGCCAGCCTGAGCAACATAGCGAGATCATTTAAAAACAAAACGAAACGAAGTTTATAGAAGTGCAAGACATGAGAACTAGTTAAAATTATTATGTTCCATCTATCTATACCACAAAGATCATCCAACTGTTATAAAGATCAAGCTAGATCTAGATCTGCCAGTATGAAAAAGCATCTCCAAAACCATACTTCTTCAAAGGAATACTTTTTTTTTTCTTGGTAGATAAAAAGATGATGTAGGTGAGATGTTTATATACGTGGAGCTAAAGGAAACATAAATATTCACAGGTACTGTTGATACTGTTGTTACATCTAGACAGCAGGACACAGGAGGTAAAAAGAGTAACTTCTAGTTCTAACTTCGTCTTTAACTCACTTAAACTTGTTAGGAGGCTTTTTAATTTTTTGGTGTACTGGGGATTAAACCCAGAGTGCTGAGCTTTATCCCTCCCCCTTTCTGATTCAGGGTCTCAGCAGGTTGCCTAGTCTGGACTTGAACTTTTGACCCTTCTGTCATATTCTGATTTCTATTAATATTGCAGTGTTGTTTTTATAACAAAATTTTAGGGCCGGGGATTTAGCTCAGTGGTTCCAGTGCTTGCCTCACAAGCACAGGGCCTGAGTTTGATCCCCGGTACCAAAAAATAAATAAAATAAATAAATAAATAAATAAATAAATAAAAATTTTAATTAGTTTGTTTGGGATGATGGAAAATTCTGGAAACACTGTGGCGATGGTTGCACAATACTGAGAATGCACATAATAACACTGAGTTGTATGCTTTAAAATGGTTAAAAAGTTTGATCCGGTACCAAAAAATAAATAAAATAAATAAATAAATAAATAAATAAATAAAAATTTTAATTAGTTTGTTTGGGATGATGGAAAATTCTGGAAACACTGTGGCGATGGTTGCACAATACTGAGAATGCACATAATAACACTGAGTTGTATGCTTTAAAATGGTTAAAATGACAAATTTTGTGTGGCAAATACATTTTTCCACAATTAAAATATTAAACTTGTTTTTGCAGTACTGGGGATTAAACCTAGGCCCTTTGACCCTTGCAGTCCTCCTCCTTCAGCTTCCCAGAGTGCCAAAGTTGCAGACCTATGTCACCATGCTCAGTCCCAAGCCCTTAAATGGGTCTAAGTTGCTGAGTTGCCTAGGTTGGGCTTGAACTTTCTATTTTTTTGTTTGTTTGGTTTTTTGAGACATGTGTGTGTGTGTGTGTATATATATGTATGTATGTGTGTATGTGTGTGTATATATATATGTATATATATATATACATATATATACATACATACACATATATATACATATATATATATACATACATATACACACACACACACACACACACACACACACACACACACACACATATATATATATATACATACATATATATACATACACACACACACATACACACATACATACATACCAGGCTGGCTTTGAACTTGCAGTGAACCTCCTTCCTCAGCCTGTGGCACCATACCTGGCTGGGCTTGAACTTTTTTTTTTTTTTTTTTTTTAATACAAGGATCAAATTCAGGACCTTGTGCTTGTGAGGCAGTGTGGTGCCACTGAGCTAAATCTCAGCCCAACAATTTTTTTTTTTTTAAACAGGAGGGGGAAATGGGTTAAGGATACAAGGGAAATCTATACATTACTATCTTTTCAATCTTTTTATAAGTCTAAATTTACTCCAAAATAAAAGATTATTTAAATATTGAGGGCCGATTACCTCCTTTAAATGTGTTTTTTGAGCCAGGCATGGTGGTGCATGCCTGTAATCCCAGCACTCGGGAGGCTGAGGCAGGAGGATCACTGTGAGTTCGAGACTAGCCTGGGCTACACAGTGAGTTCCAGGTCAGACCCAACTACATAGTGAGACCCTGTCTCAAAAAAAAAAGTGTTGTTAGTTTTGTTGTTTTGGTACCAGGCATGAACTCAGGACCTTGAGCTTGAAAGGCAGGTGCGGTGCCGCTGACCTAAATCCCCGGTCCTTTAAATGTGTTTTTTGATCCATTTGTAGGGATGTAAAAAAAAATCCCATCATTTCTGTGAATATAACTTAAGCCAGAAAGATAAATGCAATCAGTAACAATTTTCTTTCCAAACAACAGTGGTAGGGAATGTTCTTGCCATGCTGTTCTGAGGTTTTTTTACTCCACAGTCTACATCTTGGGCCTTTATTTCTTGCCAAAGGCCAGATCCTACATTTCCAGTGTAGGTGGAGTCTCTTTCCTAACTGCCAGGTCTTAGCTACCATGTCTCAAAGAAGCTGTGGGCTCCTGACACAAGGAAGCTGCCTCCCACAGGCAAAAATAGAAGAAATCCAGACACACAGCAAGCCCAAGGACAGCAGGAGAGACTCCGTTCTACACAGTGCCAACTTTGTGGAAAGCACCTCATGTTTTAGTGAAAGACAGACCATATAAGTTTGCTCTATGTGTAGAGAAGACCCCCTGAAAACCTGGTCATATATAGTACCCAATTGAAAATAAGGGTATTTCTAAAAGAATGAAGGAAATTATCAGTTTACAGAGCCTGTGACCAGAAAGTGGCTAATTTAAAGAACAGAAGGTGAGAGCCAGGTGTGGTGATGCATGCCTGTAATCCCAGAACTCATAAGGCTGAGGCAGGAGAACTGCCCCAAGTTTGAGACCAGCCTGGGCTACATAGTGAGTTCAAGATCAGCCTGAACCAAATAATGAGACCCTGTCTTAAAAAAAAAAAAGGGGGGGTGTGGTAATGCACACTTGTAATCCCAGAACTTGGGGAGAACAACAAATCACAGCAAATCCAAGGCCAAGATGGGCTACACAGTGAGTTCAAGACCGGCCTGAACTACATGGCAAAGTCCTGTCTCACAAACGAAAAATAAATAAATAAAGAATGAACTAATGAACCAATTATACCTACTTCCTTTCCATAGACTGCTTTTCTTTCAGGAGGTCGTTTAGTCTATGTTCCAGAGTATCACACTTCTCAATTGTTTCTTTAAATTTGGTCTTCATGTTGTTAATCTGAAAGAGCCAATGAGAGAACAGGTAAAATTTTGTGGTCCTTGGGACTGATGCCACCCTCCCCCATTATCTGTTATAACTTTGACAAAGCAAACTTTAACAAGGTCAGGTAATCATTTGAAAGAATTTTTGTGATAGGAATATATATTCTTTTTTTTTTTTTTTTCCTCCAGTCCTGGGGATTGAACCCAGGGCCTTCTAACTGAGCTATTTCCCCAGCCCTGAAAAATAAAAACTGCTGGGCGTGGTGGCACATGCCTATAATCCCAGCACTTGAGAGGCTGAGGCAGGAGGATCGCCATGAGTTCAAGACAGCCTTGGGCTCTAATGAGTTTGAGGCCAGCCTAAACTGAACTACATAGAGAGACCTTGTCTCAAAACAAAAATACAAAACAACAAAAAACATAAACAAAAAGAGGGCTAGGGATTTAGCTCAGTGGTTCCACCACCTGCCTTGCAAGTGCAAGGTTCCTAGTTCGATCTCCAGTATCAAAAAAATACTCTTCTCAGGAGCACAAGGACCCGAGTTTGATCCCTAGTACCAAAAAGAAAAAAAAATTAATTTCTTTTGAGTCGCCCAGGCTGGACTAATACTAGGGTTATAGGCTTGTACCACACCTGGCCCAGAAATACAATTTTTGAGGAATCCTTTTTTCTGCTTACTATTTATCTATACTAGGTAGGATACGGAAGAGAATGAGCTGCTGGATGTCTGGTTTGGCCGCTGAAAAGTAACTAGCAAGCCTCAGGCCCTGGAGCAGATGGCCTACTTGAGGCCAACCATTATTAACTTCCCATTGGCTTTTCCACCTGAGTTTGTATTCCAACAGTTATTACCCACTGGTCATCTGAGAAGATTGGATCAGTTCATTCTAGTTAGTTCTTTGGTTGTTTTCTAAACTACTGATTTCCTCACGTACTTTAAAGCCATATAAAATAAAGGCAATCATGCTTTTTTGAAAAATTTATAAAGGCAATATATCTGTGGAATACATCCTGCTAGGGGGACACTGGACTGACCCTGGTGTGCCTCTACAGTCTTGGGAACCACCTCAATGCCTCTGCCAAAGGACCCTGGGAGAAGATGAGGTGGGAAGGGGAACTGGGGAGGCTGGGTGACCTGGACCACAAGGCAGTAACAGTGAGGAATGAAAGCAACTTAACTTAAACTCTATCATGCAGGCATCGGCTATGTGTTTCACAGTAATATGTTGTTTATTTTGCGTAACAGGCCAGTGTTGTAGATAAGTCAACTACTGACAGAAACTGAGGCTTAGAAAAATATAAAGCAATATGCCCAAGGTCACTGGACATGTGGTGGAATGTGGTGAATCCTGTCTGGGACCAAATCTGGGACCAAAGTCAAGTTCTAAACCTTGCTCTACTAGGGAGGTAAAAGTTCTATACCAAAGGAGACATGACTTCTGGACTAGATCTAAATTTGTAGCATAGATCCTATCCGTGATTCATACAACAAGCCTCTAAGGACCTCTAGGTCCATTTAAATCAGTGTTTTCCCAGCTGGATTGTGAAATGAGTTTGGTGTTATATGAATAAAAATACATTATCTAACAGGGTAAATGTAAAATGTTACAGTGTAGCCAGGCCTAGTGGTACATGCTTGTTATTCCATCTACTTGGGAAGCTGAGCCAGGAAGATCACAACTCTAAGGCTAGCCTGGGTAACTAAGACTCTGTCTCCAAATTAAAAATTAATAATAAAATAAGGGTTAGGGGTGTGGGCCAGTGGTAGAGCACTGATGTAGCTAGCATGTGCAAGACCCTGGATTCAACCCTCAGTACTACAAAAATGCTAAACAAAGCGTACTAGGGCCAGGGATGTAGCTCAGCAGCACTGTATGTGCCTTGCAAGCAATTCCTGGTACCCCCACCCCCCAAAAAAAGAGTACCAGTGGTAAAACAAGAGGACTGCATTGCCCATGAACTTCTAAGGATAAATAACATTTGTTATTGGAAGACAAAAACACCCTTTAAAACACTGCAAGCTTTCATCTGGACTGCGCTGGGCTCTGTGTTACCCACCCAAAAGTATGGTACACACAGGCACAAGCATTTTTCTGGCACTCCCTTTTCCTGCCCCTGCCTTACCTCCCCCTGGTACATCTTTGGGAATGCAGTTAATCCTAAGGAATCTTAAAGGGCAGGGAGAATCCCAAGCCGAGCTCTCAGGGGTCTGCTTCAAGCATTTTAGGTGGTCATGCTGGTGTCTCCCATAGAAAAACCCATTAGTAAGGCTGCAGCTGTGTTGCCAGACGCCTCCTTGTGAGTCCATAATGTGACACCAAGTGGCAGCGAGTGTGCCCTGCTTCCAACGAGTGCAAGGAGGCAAGTCCTTCCCTGCATGTGCTGCAATCAAGCCCTATTCAGGCTAGAAGGTCAAGTGACCTTGAGTGTCTCTGCTGCTGCCTGGAAGGTTCTTGTCAGAACTGCATCAGAAACTTCATTAGAAATTATTTCAAAGCTAATGTCAAGCAGCTATTAAAAAATAAAAATGAAATCCTATTTCTCATATTTACAGTCATATCCAGAAAGTAGGGCCCATGGGCCCAGCACAAAGTAAGAGCCTGGGCCCGGCTGGCCAGGCTTCAGGACAGTTCTACCCCAATGTGGGCCCCAAGCCTGGCTTGCAGTTCTTGGCTCAGAAGGTCCAGGAAATGGTGGGGACTTGCCAAATCACTAAGATAATCATTTTAAAAGCCTTTAATTGCTTCTAAGGGAATGGTCAAATCACACATACTGTCATTAGATCTAAAGCCCTAATTATACACAAACCCTCAAGTGCTCACTTTTTTTTCATTAGCACATTTGTAGTACATGATGATTACATTCACTGTAGGAGCTGGTACATGTACAAAACACATCTTAATTCTTTTTATGTCACCTTTCCTCTCCTCCTTGTCCCTTCTGTCACTGCTTTTTTTTTGGTGGGGGGGTACCGGGGATTGAACTCGGGTCCTTGCTTTTGCTAGGCAGGCGGCAGAACCACTAAGCTAAATCCCCAGCCCAGTCACTGCTTTTAAAACTACCTTTTTTGGAACTCTCAGGGTTTCCTTTATACGCTGGAAACAAGGGGTAAATCAAGCAAGTAAGAGTTTTGGGCCCTCCACGCAGCTTTTCACTAAAATCACACCACTTTTCCCTTTTGCGTGTTGGAAGAACTGAGTGGGATTTCCCTCTTTTCCCTAGTTAATTATTTTTCAAGACAGAGTCTTACTGTGTTGCAAAGGCTAACCTCAAACTCAGACACAAGTGATCTCATCTCAGCCTCCAGAGTAGTTGAACGATAGGTCTGTGCCATCCTGCCCAGCTGAATGGCATCTTTAAAGGTTACTTGATTAAAAATTGGAAACTGCTACCCTCAGTAATTTACCAGGGTGGTCCCCAAAGATCCAAGGTATCTGCCCAATTTTCTTTTGATTTAGAAGGCCTCAGCACTATCACTCTGCCTCAGAAGTTCCCATCCAGCTCCCCAAAGCGGCCGTTCCCAGGTTGACGAACCAACTGTCCAACTCAAATTACAAACCCTCATGTACACATGTCTATGTTTTTAATGGAACTTCATAAGGCACTACAGTATCTGATTGACTGAGGTAAACACACACACACACACACACACACACACACACACACACACACACAATCTCTTAAAACTTTAAAATACCAAAACATTGAATTCCTTAAATCCAAGATTTCTTTGTAGAGGTGAAATAGTTCTCTACCAATTATCACACTAAGAAGGGAAAATTCTAAGTATTTTTTTCTTGTGCTCTCCTTTCTTCCATACACCACCAGATTGCCTTCCACCACAATTCAGCAGTCACCAGACCAGACTTACTTCCTCTGCTGTGTCCTTTTCTAGTCGAACTATCTTGTTTTCCCAGTAGATTCGCTGAGATTCCAGTTGGCTTGTTAGTAAATATGAATACTAAAAATAGAGAATAAATGTAAGTCATTCTTGTTAGTCTATGAGATCCAACTAAAATGTGACCTGTAATGATTTATAAAAGAATAAATGTAACCATCAGAAGGCAGTTTTTTGTTTTTGTTTAGGAGATAGGGTCTTACTATGTTTCTCAGGCTGGTTTCAAACTCCTAGGCTCATGTGATCCTCCTGACTCAGCCTCTGGAGTGGCTGAGACTGTAGGCATGGGACACCATTCCTGGCTTATCAGAATGTATGTCAAAAACTGGGGAGGGGCCAAGGACTTAGTTCAGTGGTGCCACCACCTGCCTTGCAAGCACAAGGTCCCAAGTTTGGTCCCCGGTACCAAAAAAATAACAAATTTGCCAGGTGTGGTGGCCCACGCCTGTAATCCCAGCACGCAGGAGGCTGAGGCAGGAGGATTGCTGTGAGTTCGAGACCAGCCTGGGCTATATAGTGAGTTCCAGATCGTCTCAACTACAATCCACCCCCCCAAAAAAGCTGCAGGGGTGGCACATGCCTGTAATCCCAGCATTTAGGGAGGCTGAACTGTCTGGGCAACTTGGCGAGAACCTATCACCAAATATAAAGGGCCTGGGGATGTTGCTCCATGGTAAAGCACCCCTGAGTTTGATGCATGATACCACACACACACACACACACACACACACACACACACACACACAGGAATGTATGTATGTGATGGCTGAGTTCCACTCTACTCAATAGGCACTGGACTAAGGGACACAGAAATGACAATTACACTTCTGCCCCAACCCCCTGCGGTCTAAAATCTAACTGGGAAAAACAGAAAAATATACATATACAAAAACTTATACTGGTCTGGCTGATTTTAAAAAGAACCACAGTGGCTTTAAATCTACGTATAACTCAGGGCTAAGGTGTGGCTCAGTGGCTCAGCACATGCTCAGAATGCACCAGGCTCTGGTTCAACCTGCAGCATTGCAAAAAAAAGAAAAAAGAAATCTGTGTATAACTCAAACCAACTCATCCATCTCCCAGCCTTTGCGTTAAGCTCCCCTTCTTGGCTTCCTTAGCACCCTACCCACCAGCAGCAGCAGCAGTGTGATACTAGCACTTAGTCACTGGATCCACCTGTTGCCCTGAATGGACTCAACTCTCAAAGTGAGCTGTATCTGTACCTCTGTATTTCCAGTGCCTGGCACATACTGGATGTCAAGAATTGCTTGCTGCATGGCTGCATGAATGATCAAACAGCTGTAGCTACAGGGAAGGGACAAATGGCTTGTGGCAACAGATCTGGTAGAGCTCTGGACAGAGCTCTTGACAGACAGAGATCGTACTCCAGAGGACTGCTGGACCAAGTGAGAGCTGTGGATGTTTAGGATCTCTTCAGCAATGAAAAAGTGACACCAGTGTCTATGAAAAGCTATACGGTGTATATTGAGAACTGTGGGCAAAAGAGAATCCAAACAGTGCCAAAATCACACCATTATTTTGGAAAGACCATCCTAAGAGACCTAAATGTTTGTAGGTTAGAGGGAAGAAACAATTAGGAGAATGTCTGTGCCATCAGAATACATAATTCACAAAGGCAGGGAGTAGGTTCCAGTGGCTAAAAGATAGCAGCCTTAAACAAACACTTCTCTCTCCTGTCTCCTGTCCCTCCCAACACCCCTGTTATAGTAGGGATTGAACCCACGGAGCTGAGCTATATCCCCAGTCCTTTTCATTTTTTGAGACAAATTGTCTAGGTTGGCCTTGAACTTGCGGTCCTCCTGTCTCAGAATAGTAAGTAGCTGATATAACACCACTGCACCTGGCTTAGAACAATCTTTTTCAAAATTTTTATAAGAAAGGACTTATACTGAAACTTTCTCTTCACTAACATGGAATTTATGACAATTTCACAGTAGACAGGATTTACTGCTATGGAGAAAAACCAGATTGTGCAAATTCTGTTTCTTCAAATACATTAATACTCAAAAAAGGCTTTAAGTATATAAGACTATACTTATATCCTATAAATATATACTTTGAGTATACATTTTATATAAGCCTCTGATTTATAAAGTGCCAGCCCAAAGTATGTACCCAGTAATTCCAGAGATGGAGAGATGCTATGGGTTTTTTTCTGTTCAGTTTCCAGCTGTTAGTGTGATGCCAACAGGAATGTTCTTATTTCTGGCTTTATTACAGCTGTGGAAGATACCTTTATCTTTACCCTGAATTTAAGATAACTAGGAATGTCACACTGAAAGTAATAAAAGCACATGAAACTTAGACTTTCAGAAAAGAAAAACAAGACAATGTAATTCTTCACATAAATGATGGCATTTTAAAAAAAGTTTACATGAGCCGGGCGTGGGGTCGCACGCCTGTAATCCCAGTACTCGGGAGGCTGAGGCAGGAGGATCGTTGTGAGTTCGACACCAGCCTGGGCTACATAGTGAGTTCCAGGTCAGTCTCAACTACACAGTGAGACCCTGTCTCAAAAAACAAAACAAAACAAACAAAAAATTACATGTAAGGTAAACGACAAAACTAAATGGCCAAACAGCTTTTCCAGTTAGAATAGTAAAAGGAGCAGAAACAGAATAGGCACTGAGTGATAACTAGTAAGTATCTTACCTCTAACTGTAAGGCATCTATTTTCTCTTCCTGGCAAGTGTCACCCTCACATTCATACTGTACTATTTTTCCATCTGTTTTACTTGCAACCAGTCGATGGACATAATTATCTAAAGAAAAGAATGAGTTAATCAAAGCATGTTTCTTTAGAATGAAAAGGGTTGCCATGTATTCTTTTCTTTTCTGGTAATAGGGACTGAACTCGCAACCTTGTGCTTACAAGGCAGGTGGTGGCACCACTGAGCTAAATCACCAGCCCTTGTTTTTTTTGAGACAGGGTCTCGCTCTGTAGTTCAGGCCAGCCTTGAACTCATTGTGTAAATCAGGCTGGCCTCAAACTCAGAGATCCTCTTGCCTCAGCTCCTGAGTGCTAGGATTGCAGGCGTGTGCCAACACACCATGCGCTTTTAACTCTCACAGATATTTTGTTTTTATACATCTAAATTTCTTTGAAAGTGGGTCAAATCGCTTAAATTGTAAAGAGAGACTGAGAAACCAAGAGTGGAACCATAAACTCTCTTTATAATGTTCCATTAAGGTCTTTCCTAGGAAATGGTGCCTACGGGCACCATTAGAATTAAAGTTTGCAACAGCTGTTAGGAAGATGACATGTCACACTGTGAGGGGAAAGTGGAGAGAGAGGTTCGGGAGGAAAACTTTCCATGCAGAATGAATCCAAATTAGAAAACAAGTGGGGTTCACCTCCAGCATAGTCCCAGACTCGGTGGTTGGTGAGCTGCATTGCATAGGTGTGCTGTGTCTCCTCAAAGTGCTTATACGCATGTCGACTCACATACCGTCCACATCCTATGTGGCCACATATGAGACATATCCAAAGATTCTGCCAAGGAGGAAGTAAGATCTTAATTAGTTAAATAAAAGTACATGGCCTAGCCTAAAAGGTGTGGCAAGGGCCCCAATAAAGAATGAGACTTAAGAGTTGTTTCTCAGGAGTTTTAAAGTAGGTTTAAATCCCAATAGGCTCAGGATGCTTTTATGGATTATTTTTTCTGATCTACAGAACTTTAGAGAAACGGCAAGAAAAACATTCAAAGTATGTCAATAAAAGTCCAAGTCTTGGGCTGGGGATGTAGCTCAGTGGCACTGTACCTGCCTGGCAAGCACAAGGTCCCGAGTTTGATCTCCAGTACCAGAAAAAAATAAAAATAAATAAAAGTCAAAGTCTTGTAAAGGAACAGAGAACAATAACATAAGGTATTTTGCTTAGGAATAAGATACTTTTACATTTGTATGCCTTGTCTGACTCCAGACAATAAAAAACAAAAACAAAAACCAGACACAAAAGAAAAAAAAAAGTCAGACTCAGAAAAAATTTAAACCGCACCAGGCAGAAGAAAATCCCAAAGTTGTATTCATTGTTCTTCCCACCACCCATTACTTACTTCCTGAACACCACACTCAAAACATTTATTTTCTTCTACTGGCTCTGGTGTTTGACAGTATCGGCAGACGGGACACCTATTCAGGACACCAAAGATCATGGTTCAGATTAGATATAAAAGAATCCAAAAGCACAAAAAAAAAAAAAAAAAAAAAAAAAAATGTTTGACAGTATCGGCAGACGGGACACCTATTCAGGACACCAAAGATCATGGTTCAGATTAGATATAAAAGAATCCAAAAGCAAAAAAAAAAAAAAAAAAAAAAATAGTGTGTGACACACAATAGTCACTAAATATTTTAAACAGGAAACTTTCTTTGTGGGAGTGTGCTAGGGATCAAACCCAGGGTCTCAAGTAGGCTAAGCAAGTGCTCTACCACTGAGTCACATCCCCCTTCCCCAAACTGGACTTTGTATCTTCTCTTAAATGCTTTTCTTTTCTTTTGGTGGGTCTGGGGATTGAAGCTAGTGCCTTTGCACTGAGAGATATCCTTAGGCTATTTGTTTATACCGAGAATTGAACTCATAGCCTCCTGACAGCCAGGCTGGTGCTGTGCTGCCTGAGCTACAGCCCTGGTAGGGCCTTTTTTATTTCCTGAGACAGGGTCTAAGTTGCTAAATTGCCCAGATTGGCCTTGAACTTGTGATCTTCCTGCTTCAACTTTCTACTTTTTTTTTTGTTGAGACAGAGTCTTGCTATGTAGCTTTGAACTCACTATGTAGTGCAGGCCACCTGCCTCAGCCTCCCAAGTGCTGGGATTACAGCCATGTGCCACCAGTCCAGCCCTGACATGCTATTTTTAAATTATTTTCCTAAGTGATTATTTTAAAGTTTGGAATAACCTATCATTTACCTTACAGACATTCTGAACTATTCTCAAACAAAATGAAACTACAGAAGCAAAGGGAGAATTTTTGCTTTATATACTTTCTTATTCTTCTAAGAGTCAGCTGATCAAAAGCCCAAATATTTACAGGTTAGAATTAGGATCTGAGACACATTTTTTATTTTGTTTCATGTTTGGTTATTCATAATGTAATTTTTTGGGGGGAGTACCGGGGACTGAACTCGGACCTTGAGTTTGCCAGGCAGGAGGTGGCACTACTGAGCTAAATCCCCAGCCCTCATAATGTACTTTTATACCAAACCATCTATCTTGTCCCCATTTCCCAAAGATTTAAATCATTAAAGATATACCCATCTTGTACAGGTTTTTCTTAAAAGTTAGATCTAAAATCTGCAGTAAATGTCACCAAATTTTGTTTGTTTTGAGCCAGGGTCTTGCTATGTAGTTCAGGGTGACCTTGAACTCCTATTGATCCTCCTGTCTCATCCTCCCAAGTGCTGGGATTATAGGAATGTGCCACTGTTCCAGACTATCAAATTAAAAAAAAAAAAAAACTGTGGCAATAAACTAAACATGCGTGACATTTTGCTTTGTATTGGAAATCATATCAAAGATGCCAGTGCTATTTACTTTGCAAGTCCGGATTTATAAAGAAGCAACAAGTTAGACATAGTGGCACAAGCCTATAATCTCAGCACTCTGGGAGGCAAGAAGACTGGAAGTTGAAGCCCAGCCTGGGGCCATTTAGGTAGCAAGACCCTGTCTCAAAGTACAAAACAGAAAAAGGGCTGGGGATGTAACTCAGTGCAAAGGTCCTGGGTTGATTCCCCAGTACCAGGAAAAAAAAAAAAAAGGCAGTAAAAGGACAATAAAAAAAAAAAAATCAATTAACCCTTTTCTATTAGTGAAGACAAAGTAATACTACTCAATATTAGTCATGAATATATTTTATCAGATGGGCAAACAGAAAGTGGGTATATTTGAGGCTGACTAAATTGGCACCAAAAAAGAAAGCTCCAGTTATACCTAATACCAAACTGTTACCTAGCCAAGTCAGTAAAAGCAAGAAAAGGAAACAAGCAGAAAGAATACTAAGTTCTTGCACAGATAAACAGGTTCTGAGTTTCCTATTAGAAGGCTGCAAGATCTAGTCTGTCTGTTTTGTATGAAAACCCACTCACTCAATGAACTGTATGTTTCTGAGGAAGAAGCCATGTCTCACACTTCACGATGGGCATGACAGGGAGCAAGGCAGGTCAGGTCCTTGCTCTGTGGAAGCTGTGCAAGCAGGGATTCCTGGGGACTCTCTCCCTCCTAACTGCTGGACTTCTCAGATGTGAGTGTCCTCTTCTCCTCCGCATCGCTGTCTTCTTTTGCTCCCATATTCCAGCCACTAACTCCTACCTATCGCTCCTGGTGACATCATTTCTCAAGTGGCCTGGTGGTGTCAGGGCTCAGGTCTCCAGTCACAATGCTGCACACTACTACTTTTTTTTTTTTTTGCTTTTTGCACACTACTCCTTTATATCACCTGGGAAGGCTGTGGTTCTCCACACTTAATTGTGTGGCTGCTTGTTTATCAATTTTTTGTTCTAGGGACCCATAAGGCCAGTGCCTGACATACCTTTCTAGCTAAGTCCTGCAGGGCAGTTTGCAAAGGGAGCAGTCACCTTTGACTTAAGGGGGAAGAGGTATAGGTGCCCTTTCAGTTTTTTGTGTGCAGCAATGTCACCTATAACTGAGGCTTTTTGGTGCACTGGGAATCAGGACACTTAAGTGTGTGCCATATAGCTGGTGGTTGCTATCACTACCTGGTACAAAGCCATCAACAACCCAATAAAGGTTGCCATTGCCCAGTTGGGAAGAAAGCTGAAGCAAATGCTAGAAACCAAGAAACCAAGTGTACATGATAGGGAAATGCGAGATGTAGAGTTCATTCTTTCTTTTTTCCCCCTGGTGCTAACGATCAAACCAGGGCCTTTTACGCACTAGGCAAGCACCTGACCACTGAGCCCAAGATACAGATTTCACTTTAACATAAGAGCCTTAAAGCCAAGTTTTGCTTATTATTTTTTTCCATTTTGGCTCTTGGAAGGAAAGAGCAATTCACAGTGTTTTGGGAAATATCTTAAGAGTTCAGACTCCCTGGTGAACTGAGGAAAGAGGAGCAAAATGGAAGAGTCTGTACTGTCATGGTGCCAGGCTGGTAGAATCAACATTTAGAATAGTTCGTGTTTGGTGATGGCCATTTTTAATTCTGGGTACATGTTAGAATGGGCTCCTGTGGTGGCAGATGGTTCCTGCACTCACGTGGTGTCGTCCCAGCGCTGTAGACACTGGCTGTGGAAGCTGTGGTTGCACAGTGTGGTGAGAATGCCATTCACGGACTCGTCCATGCGCTCCAGACACACCGTGCACTTAGGGAGCTCCGTCAGGTCCATCACTGGGAGACTGGCACCCTGCAGGGAGACACAGTGCGTGAGGCCTTACTGTAAAGCACCCCTCAGCCATCTCTTTTTTTCCTCTGAACAAGTTTTCCTGTTGACTTCCAGAAGGATGTTCTCAACATTATGGCTCTATGCAAATAATTTAAATTAGTAAGCTTTTCATTTATTTGTTCATTCATTCACCAAGTACTGATTGAGCACTGTGGTTTATTGTTTTTTGGTTTTGTTTTTTTTTTTTTTTGTACCTGGGAGATGAAACTCAGGACCCTGCACTTGCAAGGCAGGTGGTGGCACCACTGAGCTAAATCCCTGGCCCTTCTTTTCAGTACCGGAGATTGAACTTGGGTCCTTGTGCTTTCGAGGCAGGCAGCAGAAACACTGAGCTAAATCCCGGCCTTTGAGCACTGTTTATATTCCCAGCACTGTGCTGGATCCTGATAATACAGTAGTGAACACAGCAGGCAAAAATTCCTGCCCTCATGGACCTGACATTCTAGGAACAGACTGCTGCCCAAATGCTGATAAACTGCTCTGAAATGGAACCAGACTTCTATTTCAAGCTCCCAATATGTGTGACTACAATACAAGCCCATGGAACAAAAGGAGACCAGAAATGGACCTGAATGATTCTTCCAGAGTAAATTATAACTAGTATTCCTACTGAATGATTAAAAATATCACTAACACTCATTTCATTGATTCATGCATTTAGGTCATACTTACTGAGTCCTTACATAGATCTTGCTATGTAAGACACCACTTAAGGTGTGGAACAATAGTGAACAAAAATCAGATTCCAGAATATTAGAAGGAATTACCTACATAAATGTGGAGAGACATACATAAGGACAAACAGAAAGTCAGGTATGGTGGTACACACATGTAATCTCAGCACTCTAGGAGGCTGAGGCAGGAGGACTGCAAATTCAAGCCCAGTAATTTAGCAAGATCCTGTCTCAAAAAATAAAGTCTAGGAAAGTAGATCAGTGCAAAGATCCTAAGTTCAACTTTCAGTACCACGGAGGGTGAGAAGAGGGGCTAGGGATGTAGCTCAGTGGTAGAGCATTTGCCTAGTTTATGTGGGGCCCTGGATTCAATCCCAGCACTACAAAAAGTAACAAAACAAAACAAAGGCCCAGCGTGGTGGTGTAGGCCTGTAATTCCAGCACCTGGGAGGCTAAGGCCAGAGGAGGACTATGAGTTCAAGGTCAACCTGGGATACACAGTAGGCTCAAGGCCAGTCTGAACTGTCTCAAAACAAACCACAAGAATAACAACAACAAAACCCCCAGACAAATGGAGAAAAAGCACATTACAGTCTCTGAAGAGTAGATATTTACGGGAAATTTCTCAAGAAGCCATGCACATTTAGAGAAAAGAACCTCAAAACAGAGGCCTTGGGCCGGGGATTTAGCTCAGCGGTTTGGTGGCCTGCTTCGCAAGCGCAAGGACCAGAGTTTGATACCCAGTACCAAAAAAAACAAAAAACAAAAAGAAAAACGGAGGCCTCATGCAGTAGCACTTGGCACAAAGGAAGCTCAATTGCATCATTCATCCATTTTAGTTCCCTAACCAAATAAAAGAACAATCAAAGTAGAATCTACTTTGAAGCTGATTTCAAGGTAAAAAGATCACTAGGTTTACTTTATTCATGTATTTATTGACTTTTTGAGATAAAGTCTCACTACATAGCCCAGGCTGGCCTCAAACTCTCAGCAAGTCTCCTGCCTCAGCCTCCCGAGTGCTAGGATTACAGGTGTGCGCCACCATGCCCACCACTAGATCTACTTTCTTTCTCTGTCTGTCTCTTTCTTTCTTGCTATCTTTCTTTTCTTTCCCTGGTAGTGGGGATCAAATTCAGGACCTTGCACTTGTCAGGCAGGTGCGGCACTGCTGAGCTAAATCCTTGCCCTCTAGGTCTACTCTAAAAGAAAGGCAATCTTGGGCAGGAGATTTAGCTCAGTAGTTCCGCTACATGCCTCACGAGTGCAAGGTTCCAAGTTCAATTCCCGGTACAAAAAAAAAAGGCAATCTTAAAATTCTCATAGAGCTGAACCTGCTGTTTTATAAAGTAATTTGACTGAGTACATGTTGCAGGAAGGGTTCCCACCAAGGGTGGCAGATCAGACCAACTGCAAATCACAGCAAGGCAGAATTAACAATTAGAAGGAGAGCCAGGCGTGGTGGCACACGCCTGTAATCCCAGCACTCGGGAGGCAGAGGCAGGAGGATCCCTGTGAGTACCAGACCAGCCTGGGCTACATAGTGAGTTCCAGGTCAGTCTCAACTACATAGTGAGACCCTGTCTCCCAAAAAAAAAAAAAAAAAAAAAAAAAGCAATTAGGAGGATTAAGGGTTAATATTTCCAATAAAAACATTTCAGCACTAGGCAATGTTTAACTGATCTGGAATAGATTAACACTCCATTTCAACAATATAGGTTTTTTAACACATTTAAAAATATTTTTTGAAGGTAAAAAAATGAGATAAAATTCATATCCCATGAAATTCTCTATGTTAAAGTGTACAACTGAGTGGTTCTTATAGCAACTGTCACCACTAATTCCAGAACATTTCCATCACCTCAAAAACAAACCCCACCACCTGTCAGCAGTCACTCTGCATTCCTCTCTGCCCCAGCCCTTGGCAGCCAGGCATCTCCTTTCTGTCTCTAGGGTTTGGCCTACTCTGGGAATTTCCACAGTTACCTTGGCATCCAATTTTATACCAATCGGATGGATTTAGAATCAATACAAGCAGCATTCACACTTACGTCTTCTGACTTCAGCACTTCAGCCCTTTCCACATAGACCAGCTGGCAAACATCATCTTCTATGGAGTTGAACTGGCGGCCATTGCATGCCATATAAAAACTGTCCGCATCGGCCTGTGCACCCCAGTGGGGAAGAGGAAACAAGACAGACTGAAAATCTGCTTCATATTCCAGATGTGTAACTTCGATTGTTTTCCTCACCAGCTTTGTAAATCTACAGTCTGGAAACAAAGCAACTGCCAGAAAAAAGTAACATCTACTGAGGCTGCTGAGCTGATCACGCTCTGCAGGCCAGGATCCAACAGTTTGGCAGTATTTCCCGGGCTATGTGTGAGTTTTGACTTGGACTGGCAGGAAGTATTGAGGTATAGAAGATGAAAGCCAGTACAATTTTAATATTCACCAGCAGCGGTCAACATTTCCCTTGATAGGTTTTTCTCCTCTAGCCTTCACTTCTGCAGCAGCTGAGAAAACATGCTTCTGTAAAGCTTGTAACCAAATTACAATTGATGACAGCTACGGAAGAATTCTCTTAAAGAAATATATCAGCATTCATCTTTTAAAACAAAAAAGGAGTATGTGGTGAAAACCCATCTCCTTTTCAATAAATCAAATAATACATGACATAACACATGATATAAATTATGTATAATAGTTCCACAAGGATCCCATCAGGAGTGTCCAATATCAAAAGCAAACCTCTCGATGAAGGTCAAACAGTCCGAAATAAACCCGTTTTTAGAATACTAATAGTCACCAGCTGGGCAAGGTTGTGCATGCTGGTAATCCCAGCATTTGGGAGGCTGAGGCAGGAGGATTGCCAGGAGTTCAACCTGGACTACACAGTGAATTCAAGGCAAGTCTGAACTACACAGTAAGACCCTGTCTCAAAAAAAACCTCCAGGGGCCAGGGATTTTAGCTCAGTGGTGCTGCCGCCTGCCTTGCAAGTACAAGGATCTGAGTTCGATCCCCAGTACCCCCCCCAAAAAAAAAACATCTCCAAAACAAACAACTCCCCCCAAAAACCAACCAAACAAAACAAACAAAAAACTAACAGTTAGATTCCTTCATAGTGGAAGACAGATGAAGAGAAGTAGCCTCCTTTAGGAAAACTTGCAAAAGCACATACACATTTGTGAATAAGGACAATCGTTAAAATTGAACCTTTTAGCCTATGGTTAGTAGACAGAACAAAAAAGATTCCAGTTTTTAAACTGAGTCAGTTTTTTGAGGCAGCAGGGAGGCCAAGGCTTGTCTGCATTTCTTTCTTCCACACAGGGATTGGCCCAAACAGAAAGTTGTGTGCTACCAATGTAGAAAAGCAACTTGAGTATGGGGGAAAGAGGGATTCTGCTGTGTTGTCAGCCTCTACCAACAGAATCGAGGCTGTCCCAGGCAATGGGTCCTGCCTAATTTCTCAAACAAGATTCTGAATTTCACTGCCACCCTAAGCTTCTCACACAGCATCTAATTCCACTCGAATGATGTAATCCAATTGTGGATTTTTGATTATTTATGCTTTCTTAATATGACCAAGTAGGCTAAGCAGCTGAGCAGAGACTATAAATTTTGAATGTAGTAGTTTTATTGGGAGAGGGGATGGATGACGTTCTTGAAGGAAACATTCTGTGTACTACGTATTTAAATTCAAAATGTGTACAACCAGTTGTTGGACAATAAATCTCTTTAATATTAAGAAAAAGCAACCTAAAGTACTTTCTCCCACTGTTTTGGAGCAATAGCTTTTTCTTGAAACAGTACTGGCTGAGTAAGCAGCACAGGAAGCTCAAGTATCCCTCGACAAGGGAGCTATCTGGCTGGATGATGGACTCAGCTGAGCTCTTCCAGGCTCCCAGCACCACCATGGGCTGGGCCAGCCCTGAGGGAAGGCAGACCCCTGCCTGGATCTGGAGTTCTGCAAATGCTCACCAAGTGCCTAGGCCTCAGAGAAAGAAACGAGGCATGTGACCAATTCTGCTCAGCACCAGATTATTCTTTTCTTGGGGGAGATGTTCATCTATACCAAAGAAATGTACTTAAAAAAAATGGTAACATCTACACAGATGTGATCTCCAATTTGAACACACTGGTGTATTCTTTAAAATGTGATTGTTAGGTTGGGCATGGTGTCGCACACCTGTAATCCCAGCACTTTGGAGGCTGAGGCAGGAGGATCGCTGTGAATTTGAGACCAGCCTGGGCTGCATAGAGAGTTCCAGGTCAGTCTCAACTATATAATGAGAATCGCTTCTCGGCCTTTTGGCTAAGATAAAGTGTAGTATCAACTACATAGTGAGGCCTTGTCTCCAATAAATAAATAAATAAATAAATTAATTAAAATAAAATAAAATGTTATCGTTAGAGCTGGGCCTAATGGTGCACACCTGTAATCCTAGCACTGGGAAAGCTAAAGCAAAAGTCATTATTAGAAAAACAGCTTTATTTGTTCAATTTTTTTTTTTTTTTTTTTATGGTACTGAGGATTGAACTCAGGGCCTTCTCATTGAGCTCCAACTCCAGCCCTTCTTATTTTTGAGGCAGAATCTTGCTAAGTCGCCAAGTTCCCAGTGGGCTTAACTTGTGATCCTCCTGCCTTAGTCTCTCAGAGTGCTACAATTACAAGTATGTGCCATCACGCCTGGCTTACTTTTCAAATATTTACTGAGCACCTACTAAGTGCCAAGCACTGTGCTCTTCACCAGCAAGAGAGGAGGGAACAAAATACACATGGTTTCTTCTTCAATCCAGTATCAAAATGCACAAAAGCCTGTAGCTCACTGCAAAGAACACAAAGGAAGCAACTTTTATTTAAAATGTTTGCATTGTATGAAGTCCAAAATTTAAAGGAACCCAATTTTCTTTCTCCTGTCTTGTTTTTACTGTACTCTTCAGAGGCTAAACTCAGAAAAGAGAAACACCCTTTGTGATAGGGCTCCTCCACTGTCACAGCACTCAACTGTAGCGATGAGAACAGATTTTTATTCTCAAAATGGTTTTCTAGACTGTCCTACCCAAGCAGGCAAGTGAAAACAAACCAACACAGTGCTAAGGGGTTATCTTTTCTTTTTAATCCCTAAGAACAATAAAATGAACTTGATCCTATTTTCGTTTCCTGATAAATTATAAATTCTTTACTCGAAGACCAGATTTTCTAAAGTTCATATTACAAAACTGGTGGGTTTTTTTTTTTTTTTTTGGTTTTTTGAGACAGGGTCTCACTATGTAGTTGAGACTGACCTGGAACCCACTATGTAGCCCAGGCTGGCCTCAAACTCATAGTGATCCTCCTGCCTCAGCCTCCCAAGTGCTGGGATTACAGGCATGCGCCACCACACCCGGCCTGGTGGGTTTTTTTTGTGTGTGTTGGGGGGTTGTTTTTGTTTTTTGAGACAGAGACTTGCTATGTAGTTCAGGTTGGCCTTGAACTTATTACATTGAGCCCATGCTGGCCTTGAACTCCCAGCAATGCTCCTGCCTCAGCCTCAAGAAAACCCAAGTGCTGGGGTTACAGGCATGTACCACCACACCTAGCTTCATATGGTACACACATCTCTTTATAAAACGTCCAACACAAAGCTAAGGCCAAAAGAAACCCAAGAGACTGCAAAAGACACAGTGGTCTATGAAAAATTCCCTGGTAATAAAAAGAACAGAGTAATAATGTAGATAGCTGCCCAGGATATAGTCAGTCTGCCTGGGATTAAATCCTAAGTCTGATACTTCTTACCTAACAACTTTGGTAAGTAAATTATCTATGCCTATTTCTTATTTCCTAATTCCTAGTGAAAAGGAAAAGTACCAACACATGTCTTGTGGCATTGCTGAAAGGATTCAAAGAGCTAATAAATGAAAAGTACATAGAAGAGGGTCTGGCATCTAGTAAGTGCTCAACAGTCAGCTGAGCTATTGAGTCTATGTTCTCATTAGAGCCTGGTAGTAATTTAACAACTTCAGGTCTTATGCCAAGAGGTTACTAGGACTTAGTCCTTGTCAGGATGGACCTTGATAGGCTAGAATCAGAACCTAAGATCCAGGAGTAGCAATAAATAGTAGAACTCAAAACAAAACAAACAAGACAGAAGTGGAAAGGATAGTGCAGATGTATAAATAAAATCCAAAAGCAACAGAAAACATTCACGGTATCACCTGCACATTAAAAGAGTGGCACCTGCTACAAGGAAGTTTGTGGGTTTACTAAATAGGTTAGTGTGGTGGGTTTATTAAACTTCAGACTATTACATTTTTTCTTAGTACTGAGGATTGAACCTAGGACCTTTGCATGGATCTATATTCCCAGACCTTTTTTATTTTGAGAAAAGGTCTTGCTGGACCGGGAATTTAGCTCAGTGGCACCTTGCCTGCCTTGCAAGGGCAATGTCCTTAGTTTGATCCCCAGTAATACACACACACACACACACACACACACACACACACACACACACACACACACAAGCTGAAAAAGAGAAAAGGTCTTGCTAAGTTGCCTGGGCTGGGTTTGAATTTGTAACCCTCCTGCCCAAGCCTCTCTGAGTGCTGAGATTACAAGTGTGTGCCATCGTACCCATTTTTTTAAGGTTGTTTTGTAGTTCAGGCTGGCCCTGAACTCACTATGTAGCCCAGGCTGGCCTCCAACTCACAGTAATCCTCCTGCCTCATCCTCCCAATTGCTTGGATCACATGTGTGTAGCACCACACCCAGCTAATAAAAGTTACCTATTATATTATTATCATATGTGCTACCAAGTTTAAGATGTCACTTCCCCAGAGCTTCAAAATTCCTCAGAGTACTCAGAAGGCCTGTTGACAGTAAGAGGAGTTAAGTGGTTTTCTGTTCTCACTGCTAACTTGTGAAGTCTAAGTCCGCAGGACATTTGAAACACATTTTAAATGTGTTTTAATGATGGGGTATTTCATAAAGGTTAAAGATAGTAACTGTGTGCCTTCTTGTACACAGAACTCCACACTTAACGGGACCTACAGAACAGGTACGAGTATATTCCAACTATCATTTCTCTTGACTTCCTCTACATGGCCACTGAATGGCTGCCATTGCTACCACTGCTGGAGTTCTGTAATGAGGAAGGAGAGAGCCATGGGCTCCCTTTCACTCACAAACCTGGGCAACTGGTCAGAGGCAACAGCAAATGACCTCAGTGATGCATCTAGCTAGGAACTATTTGGGGCAAATTCAAGAGGCTATTTATCACTGAGGTGACACAGAAATTATGACAAAGCTGCACTGCAAACCTTAAAGAAATTCCAATGGACACATACAACAAGCTATTATCAGAAAATACAAATTGAATGAACAAAAGAATAGAGTAACTGAATTCACAGAAAAAAAAAAAAAAGAATAACTGAATACCTAAAGCTTACTCATACAGAAACATACATGCTCAGGCCAGGGATTCAGCTCAGCAGCACTGAGCCTGCCTCGCAAGCACAAGGTCCTAAGATTGATCCCCAGTACCAAAAAGAAAAAGAAAGAGAAACATACATCTCAAAAGAATGAGTAGGCAAAACCAACAGGATACTTTTCTAATGTCTGTAGAACAGAGGTGCCTAACACAGTGAGTGAAATGGAGGGGAAGGTAAGACCTTTCTGCATCATACAGAAACTATTATAATGTACACGCACTTTTAAAACTGAAAATAACACCTTTCTTTCAATCTTCTATTGCAGTGATTTCCAATCAGGACTGTAAAGCATCTTTAACACTTCAAAGAATGCCACAAAATCCCTCTTATTCCCCCCACCCCCCCAAAAAAAGATTTTCTAAAATATATCAAAGAGCACCTTATAAAAACAGAATGAAAGAAGTAGGGGTAATGGCAAATGACAGTGTCTATTTCAAAAAGTTTGTGAATTAGTTTTACGAGTATAGTTATCACTGGATAAACAGATAAAACTCAGATTTCATAGCCAAAAAGATGCATTAAAAACACACAGGTATGAATAACAGTTGTATTTCTACTAATGAATCCAGAAACACATCTCTGGTTACAAGAGTACCCTACAAGATACATGTCAAGAACTTTACATGCAAAACATTGTAAATCATACACTGCTAGTATCACACAATTATTGAGTTTCTGTGGCAAAGAGATTTTTTAATATCTTAACTTTTACCTGTGCACTAAACTTTATCAGCACCATATATTGATTTGGAGTAGAGTCTCTGATGATTTTCATTTGTTCAATTACTTCATTAAATGGGGCGACAAACTTCATAAGATCATGACTGGTCATTGTAGCAGGGACTGTGAGAATACACAGCATGGCACTGCGCCTCACATCTTCTTTTAAGGAGGTCATCTTACTAATAAGACAATAATTAGATTGTTTTGAATAGATGAGGTATGGTGAGTTCAATTAACACTAATTAGATAACTTATGTCAAAAAAATGGGAAAAATACAACTTGTAATACTTCACAAATCAATTTAAATATCTTGTTGTTTTGCTTGAATTATACAAGAGATGAAAAAACTCAAAATTCCCAAACATCTTCAGTAGACACTAAGGCAAGCTTTAAAATATTCTATATTACACACCCAACAGAATTTTCAATCTTTAGTTAAAGGCATTTTATGGTCACAAATTAGTACTATGAAAATTCAGTTTGTGCTTTATTCTATTATTTTCTGAATAATAATCTGTTGTTGAGTAATTCATATCTAGCTGTGACTTCTCTCAAGTGGTTTAGATGAAATTAAGAGCTCTAAATCTAGAAAAATTCTAAATCATGAGGATGAGATTAAAGATTACAGAAAGTGTTGTTGAGCTGGAATAGCTAGAAGCGGGGAAAGAAAAATCCTTCACAATTCAATTACTTTTTTTTTTTTTTTTTTTTTTTTTTTTTTTTTTTTGGTTTGTTGAGGCAGGGTCTTGCTATGTAGCCTAGGCTGGCCTTGAACTCACTATATACTCCAAGCTGGCCTTGCCTCCCAAGTGCTGGGATTACAAACATGCACCACCAGCTCCGCTTCATTTGCTTTTAAAATGCTACAAATTCACTTGACAGCTGTTTTCCCAGGAGGGACCTGGCCAACAAGTTAGAACAAGGACAGCCTTTAAGAGATCAGATACCAGTTACCAAGAGGCTCATGGCCCACCTCCTTGATTATCTAGCCAAATGTTCCTCTTTCTCTGTGTCTCTGGCAAGCTTTGTATGGACCACAATAAAGTAAAAGAGGTAACACCATTAACTGACTCCTTATTTTCTTTAGTAAAGATTTGGTGGGGGTATGGGACAATATGATATTATGGATCTTTTTTTTTTTTTTTTTTGCTTGTTTTTATTTCAATTCCCCAACCACCATCCATGCCTAACTGCTAAGGTAATATTTTCTTAACTAATACATGTTTCTTTCATAAGAAAGAGTTTTGTTCTTATCCACAAAATCAAAAGAATGTAAAATATCTAAGAATTCCCTCATACACAGTACATAAAAGGCCAAGAGTTTTTCTCTACTCCAAGGCAAAAAACAGAGCAACCCAAAAGGAAAAAGATTTTCCTTACTTTGTCTTGTATAGGTGCATTATACCGTGAACTATTTCAACTGAAGGATTTCCACTGAAGAATGAGATCTGGTCTGGAAGCTGTTTGGATGGAGATTCAGGAGCTACATTTATGCATTCTTTATTCTGATCTCTATTTTTCTGCACAGGGAGAGACGCTTCTGAAGACTCCTTTCCTTCCATTGTATCTTTTAACAATCAAAAATTAGAAGATCATAAACAGTTGTAAATATGTTGAAGGATTCTAATTAGGTTAAAATACAAGTCAGAACAATGAACTCTGACAGAGGATGTGTAAAGTATTGCATTCAAAACTGAATTCACAGAACAGCTGAGTTAAGGGTCACCCCAACTTTAAGTGCCTTTTCCCCCATGAAAATCTCAATACTGAGAAACTCAAGGAGAGCTCTTACATCCAGTAGTAGCGTAATATAGCAGGCCTCTTCCATCACGTACTCCTAAGTAAGACAAACAACCAGGGCTATTGCATTTGAAACCAAATCTACCAGTTTTGACCACCCCGAGAGACAAAGAACACAGTCACCCCCTCAGCTGGAGTAAGCTGGTAGAGCAAGGGGAGGCACAATACACTTATCTGGACACATTCATGATCTGCTGCTCACTTAGGTGGTAAGGAGCTCTCCCCTCACTGACTATAGTGGCAAATCCAACTTGTTAGGATGAATTAACTAACCAACCATATATTTTTTGAGGCAAGGTCTCATTATGTTGCTCATACTATGACTCTGAACACCTAGGCTCAACTGATCTTCCTGTTTTAGCCTCCTGAATAACTTGGATTACATGTGTGGACCACCATGCCTGACTCAGAAAAAAAATTTAGAGGCAGCAAAATATGGCTTAAGAAGGATCAGATAAGCCTCAGGAGGTTGAGGTAGGAAGATTGCTTGAGTTTAAGGCCAGCCTGAAGTACATAGTGAGATCCTGTCTCAGAAAAACAATAAAGAACCGAAACAACAACAATCAAACTCACATAAAGCACATGGGCAGTGAAAAATAAAAGTATGCTAAAGGTCAACATAGTGGACTCATCAAACAACTTGTGTAAAACAGGTAACCAGAGGCCTACATTACAAGAGAATCCAGGGTTTCAGAGAGCGTACCTGGGTTGGACTTCATGGTCTCAATAATCACATCTGTCATTTCCCTTCGGCCAAGGTGCTGATGGATGATTGCTGCTTTATCCCCTGGAGACTTCCCTTCTAAACAGGCTACAGCTGAGGCAAGTGTCTTCTTTTTGATCTCCTCATCGGACATTTCCCCGACTAAAAATAAATAAACACATGAAAAATTAATACATGATAATAGACAAGTTCTTCTCCATTCTCAAAGTACCCATGTATAGGTTTCCCTTTTCTCTTTGCTTCTCTCCTCCCAAAAAGATACGACACCTTTGCAGTATACATCTCACTCATTTTGGGACTTGTGCAGCACCCTCAGCACAGTTAATAAGCAGTCAGTACAATAAACTCAGAAATTTATGGCCCTTCTCATGAAATCATACCCTGTAAAGTAAATCTATAAAAACTCAGGAGGCTGAGGCAGGAAGATTGCCATGAGTTTGAGGCCAGCCTAGGCCACATAGTGTATTCAAGGCCAGATTGAACTGTGTAACAAGACCTCTCTCAAAAAAAAAAAAAAAAAAAAAAAAAAAAAAAAAAAAAAAAAAAAAAAAAACCAAAAAAAAGAG
>NW_022900924.1:16350524-16370679 GCF_012274545.1 Fukomys damarensis | reverse complement strand
AGGCAAAATTTCTGTGGAAAAAAACCCCTCAAAAAAAAAAAAAAAAAAAAAAAAGAAAGAAAGAAAGAAAAATAAAAAGTAAATCTATAAAAGTAGGGGCCTTGGAGAAATTTCAAAGATGATTATGCCCAGAGGAACTAAAATATTAGTCATACCTGACAAATGGAGACTCTGTTAAGCCCAAAATGAAGGTGGCAAGTCCATTAATAGGCCATATTGTAAAAACCTTTAGAAATTGTCTTCTTGAGGATCCTATATTATCCTCATGCTATGGATCAAGCCACAAAAACCTACAATTTTTCTTAACCCAGTGAAAAACATAAAAGGGAAAAGGAATTTGGAGTCTTGACTGAAATATCCTTAATGCAATAAGCTCTGACAGGGAAGGGACCACACACGCTTGTCTCATGCAGCACACAGTGAAGGATCTCTAAATATGTTAAAATAAATAACTCCATGACTAACCCCTGTAGATATACGTGGCTAAGGATAATTAAGTTGATGTTCAATTAATTTTTTGTTTGCTTGTATCTTAAGGCATGATCTTGCTCTGTAGTGCAGAAAGCCCTCAGACTTCCTGTATAGTCCAAGCTGGCCTCAAACTAGTCGTTTTCCTGCCTTGGCCTCCTCAGTGCTGGGATTATTGGCATGTGCCACCAAGCTCAGCTAAGTCATATACATTGAAGCCCAGCTAGAAAATGTACTGAGACCCCTCCTGTTTAAACAAAACAACAACAACAACAAACCTCTTAATCTTTAATTTGCAACTCCAAAGTTCACATACTCAGGAAGTTTCCAGTGACATCATCTTTACCTGTCCCAGCCCCTCTTCCCATACCAGATTTTCTTGTAGTAATTTTCCTGTTTCTCCTTTTGTTTGTCACTTATCACATTTGTAATCCTGTGCAGGTGTGTGTGTGTGTGTGTGTACACGTGCGCGGTACTGAAGACTGAACCTAGGGTTGAGCTACATTCCAGCCCTTTTAAAATCTGAGACAGGGTCTTGCAAAGTCACTTAATTGCCCAGGCTGGGCTTGAACTTGTAGTCCATCCTTATTTAATTCATCTGTCTCCCTTATTGAACCTTTGGCACCCTTCAAAAACATACCATACTTCATTCTGCCCACAACTAAATCTCCAGCAGACACTGAACATTCAATTAAAAATCGCTTTTGAATGAATGCTATTTGTAGGTAACTTTTCGAGCCCCAAGGAACAGAGTCATAGCTGCATTCCCACTAAGGCAGTGTGCGGCTGGGGCCGAAGAAAGAGTCCAGCTCTCTTGAGTTAGATTTGCAGATTTCCAATTGCAACACGTACCGATAACCTCAGGCAGTTCTTTTCATCATTGGGCCTCAGTTCTCCAATTTGGAATAGGAGCATGCCATCCATTCATCTACCATATAGGGTAGCTTTAGAAATCCTTAAAGAAGATAATACATACCAGGTAGGCGTTTAGCGCAATGCTGGGACACGGAAGGAGTCTAAATTTTATTACTTAACGACTTTTGTCATAGAACACCTCAATAAATGCCCTATCAAAGAAGAAAGACTTAAGCCACGGACCAGCGGCGTCGGTGGGTCCCTGCTTTCACGAAGCCCAAAGGAAAGAAAGCAAGCGAAACAAACACACAACTCGACTCTCCGGTGCGGCGGAGGGAGATGAGCCAGGTAGAAACAATCCCGTGGGAGAGGACAGGAGAAAGGGTCGCAGTGGACCTCGCAGAGACGACACCTGAGAAGGCTTTTTAATCAAGGACGGATGGAACGAGAGAGATACCAATCCACTCTCCCCTTCTGGCTCAAGTAAAAGCCCTCGCCGGGGCCTGTCCCTGGCGTGTCCTTCGTGAAGGCGAAGCCCCGGGCCCAGACCAGGCTATAGGGAAAGCGACGCGGCCGCGGGACTCACCGACCGCGCTGAAGCCGAAGCCAACCGGGACGGGCGAGTGTTCCGCGAGCTCCAATCGGATGACAATCAGTGACACACTCATAGGGCAGGCGCTGGCCGGCGTAGGCCCCGGCGGGCTCAGGGGAGGTTGGGAGCCGAGCTGAGAGGCCGAGCAGCCCGGGGCGGGCAGCGCCGCCACCGCCTCGTCGCCACCGCCGCCGCCTCAGCAGCAGCGGTTCGCACAGTCCCCAGATCCACAACCACCTCCACTTCCGTCTCCAGGCCCCTGTCGCTGACCCCCGGGGTCACGCATGCGCACAGCAGCACGCGCGCTGATTGGCGGAGCGGCTCAGAGAGACCTGAGACCTTCCGGGAGCGGGCCGAAGAGTAAGTTGCAGCAATGTGTGAGACTCTCCTTAGGAGACGGGGTGGTCCTTCTGCCCCCGGCTGAGTTAGATTCTTCCTGCGGGAGAAGCTTCGTTCTCGCTCCACCTCGGCAGAGGGCTCAGGGTGCCCGGCTCGACGAGATTGTACGAGGAGTCTGCTCTGTGCCGAGGGCTTTTGCCTATTGTTATTTTCGACCTCTCGCTCCAGCCGTAGGAGGGGTTGCTTTGTGTCAGGCCCTCTTTACAAATACCTAGGTACTCTGAGTCTCTGAGAAGTGAAGTTGTTTCCCTGACGGCTCATGGAGACTCGATTGCAGGGTTTCTGACGCTGGTAAGGTAGGGCGGTGAGCTGGTTAAAAGCATAGAGCTACACATAGTTTGGGATCCTACTTCGCGTCTCACTTCAAAAATGTTTACTTAGGTCTCAGGGTGGTTGGGGTACGTGGGTGAAGAGAGTAAACACACTTTCTGCTTTTATGCAGTTGACCTTCATCCCGTTAATCGATTTGTTTGTCTTTTTGTTTGTTTTTAAATAGAATCTTTCTAAGTCAGTAAATTGCCCGGCTGGGCTCAAACTTTCTATCGTCCTGCCTCCGCTTCCCAGAATGCTGGGATTACAGGCATGCACCACCATGCCTGACTAATCAGTTGTGTAATCTTGAATTAGTCGTTGTATAAAGATGGTATAATATCATATCGTAGTTGTAAGGATGAAATGAAATGTGTACAGAGATAATGGTAACATTCTTCCCAGCATGTTACACTGCCTTTGTCATATGATGGAAGCCACAACCAATGCATATGTGGCACAGAATTACACGATGCTATTCTGTGTATATGCTATGACATATAAGATGGGTCAGTACATCCTAGGCAGGTATGGGCTATATGGACTATATATGTATAACGTGACCACATGAAATATCTATATACACAGCTTCTGACTGTGCCCTGTGGAATACATTCATACTCTTGTTTATATCAGCGTTTTTCCTTTTGGTACCGGGGATTGAGCTCGGGTCCTTGCGCTTGCAAGGCAGGCCACCGAACCGCTGAGCTAAATCCCTGGCCCTATATCAACGTTTTTCTACCTTTGTGTTGTTGACATTTTAGGTCCTAATAATTCTTTGAGGATTTGTGAATGTGTGTCCTGTGCATATTAGGGTCTTTAGAAGCATCTGTGGCTTGACCCACTAGACACCAGTAGCACTCACTAGTGACCTTCAGAATTGTGTCCAGATGTTACCAGGGCCCTAGTCACCACCTGATAAGGAACTTTGGTTTATGTGAAAGTGCATGAGCCATACACACATAGTATATACACATAACATATGACGCTTAATGTGAACCTTTTGAGCTACATTACAGTACTAGATAGCTTTTTTTTTTTTTTTTTGGTACCGAGGATCAAACTCAGGTCCTTGTGCTTGCAAGGCAGGCAGCAGAACCACTGAGCTAAATCCCCGGCCTAGATAACTTTTTTTAGTGATGCTGGAGTCTTGCGCATGCCACTGAGGCTTGCACCCAGCCCAAGTGGTAGATAACATTTAATGTTGTGCCAGATGCTAACTTGGGTGCTTTCCATACTTTTCTGTGCAGTGATAACAACACCTTTATGTGCACATTTAACAGAGGAGGAACCTGAGGCTTAGAGTAGAGTGCCCAGGATCTCAAATTTAGAGATAGTTAAAATTTGAATCCAGGCAATCCTACTCGAGACCCAAAACTATCCATCTCTTCACTAAATCATCTCCTTAGCATATAATAACACATACTGTGTATGAATCTAGAAGCATAATTTAGGGAACAAATTTACATTATGTTAATCTCATTCTGAATGGCAAGGAGAAGACAAATAGATTTTGTGGTTTAGCAATGCTAGTTCCAGAGAGTTGGAATTGTTGGACGTTACAGCTCTTTGTGGCTGTCAACTCCTTCACAGGCAGTTAGACTTGAAAACAGTTACAGGGTAATTAGGTAAGTACTCTATTGAAGATATGGAGACATAAAAAAATGATTGCTGTCATCTGCTTAGAAAAGGAAAAGAAAAAGCTAGACTGATTCTGTAGAAGAGATAAAAAGGCTTGTGCATACTAGGCAAAAGGCTGCGATGTGAAAGTGAATGGAAATTCACCAGGCAGATAAAACAGGGAAAAGTGTTCTAGTTCATGAGCTTAGCAAGTAACAAGGCCTGAGGGGTGAGAGGTTACATCGTTTTCCTGGTCTGAAGAGAATGTTGGCAAGTGGCTTGAACAGAGCTGTCATCTGTAGGGGAAGGAATAAGCACGCTGCTGGTGGGAGCATTGCCCACATATCCATTAGCTGGGAGAATGGAAGATGGTGACCTCAATAGGATTAAAGATGGTCTTTCAGGCCTCCAAGAGTATCTCTCTTAAGCCTCACACAAGATGTGTTGATGTTTTTATAACACGATAAATATATTTCTCTTCATAGCATAAACTTTGGTATTGGCATAGAAGTGTAAATCAACTTCAGACTTTTTTATTTCAAAATTTACTCACAAATACAGCAAATAACCCATTATCTGAGAAGCACATCATAAGATTTTTAAGATTTACTGCTCAAAATTCTTAACCTTTTTTAAAGGATATTATGCCCTGGATATTACAGATGCTAAGCAACTATCACTGAGCTATACTCCAACCCAAGATTCCTTTCTTTAGATGCTTATTGCGTTTGTTTGTTTGTTTTGAGACAGTTTCACTGTGTAGTCCAGGCTGGCCTTGAACTCACTATGTAGTTCAGGTTGGCCTCAAACTCAAAACCATCCTCCTGTCTCAGCCTCCCAAGTGCTGGGATTCTAGGCGTGGGCCCCCACACCTGGCTCCTTATGCAGTTTGGAATGCTTGTGGCAGCACTGAAGTGATTCCGTGAAACTGTGAATAGTCTTACCAACCTTTGTGCTCTAACCTGATTTTTAGAAAATTTTGGTTTTGGTGTTGGGGATTTCAACCTAGGACCTTGCGTATGAGGCACATGATATATCACGGAGCTGCATCCCCACACATTTTTTTAAAACAAGGTCTCCCTTTGTTGACCAGGCTGTTTGCAAATTCCTTTGTTCCAGTGAACCTCCCACCTCAACCTCCCAAGTAGCTGGGACTACTAGGGCATGTCACCACATCGCACTGGAAAGCTTAACTGCAAGACCACATGAAAAGCTCAATGATTTCCGTGAAGAAAATAGAATTTTCCTAATTCATCTTTTCCCTCAGCTTTTAAAAATCTATAGAATTCAAAGAAAGGCCAGTGATCTCCCATATATCTTTCATCTCAGTTGACTACTGACATATTGTCATAGCCGGGCGTGGTGGCACATGCCTGTAATCCCAGCACTCGGGAGGCTGAGGCAGGAGGATTACTGTGAGTTCAGGACCAGCCTGGGCTACATAGTGAGTTATAGGTCAGTCTCAACTACATAGTGAGACCCTGTCTCAACCCCCCCAAAAAAAAGACATTGTCATATTCAGTTTAATCTCTGTACATATTCTTTAGGAATATAGTGTATAGATGTGTGTCTATGTATATGTTTTTTTATGTTGAACTTTTTATTCTTCATTGTAGTACTGGGGATTGAATCCAGGGCCTTATGCATGCAGAGCAAGCATTTTTACCTCAATCTTCCTACATCCTTTTGAAAGTAAGTTTAGAAAAGAGGCAGTGGGGCTGGGAGTAGTGCTATAATCCTAGTACATGGGAGGCTGAGGCAGAAGGATTGCCAGGAGCGAGAGGCCAGTTTAGGCTACAAAGTGAGACCATGCCAAAAAAGGGGGGGGCAGTGGGAAGTTATTAGTTCAAGTCAATGTTCTGTGTGGGGTGGGGATGGGGGGGTTATTATACATGGGATTGAACTCTGCACCTTGTGCTTATGAGGCAGGCGACAGAACCACTGAGCTAAATCCCCACCAAGAGAATATGTTTTGATGGTGTGATGCTGGCATCCAAATACTAGAAGGAGGTAATTCCAGGATATCCTGAGAGTACACAGGACAGATTCCTTATTTGTCTTTTCTAGTAACCAAGAGTGACAGTACAACCCGACCATTTGGAATTAGCCAGGCACCTGGTGCAAAAACATTTCAGGTCAAGAGAACAGCATATCCAAAGACAAGAGAATATTGTGTATATGAGGAAACCGCACATAGATTTGTGTGTCCACATTATCCAGGTTGAGGTGATAAAATAGGGTGAGTTGAGTTGCTAAGAAAGATCTTATTGGAACTTTTAAACCAGATGAAGGACCTGAGGGCCAGGGATTTAGCTTAATGGTTCGGCCACCTGCCTTGCAAGCACAAGGTCCCAAGTTTGATTCCCAGTACCTAAAAATAAAGTAAAACCAAAAACTAATACAGATGAAGGATCATCTTGAGAGCAGTAGGAAGCCCTGGAAGGTTTTAAATGGGGTTAATATGTAATCAGATGTGCAGTTTTTTCATTTTGGTTTGTTTTTTGTTTTTGGTACCAGGAATCAAACTCGGGACCTTGCAAGGCAGGCGGTGGAACCCCTGAGCTAAATCCCTGGCCCTTTCATTTTGCTTTTTGAGGCAGGGCCTTCTGCAATGCGGGCTGGCCTTGAAGTCACTCTGTAGCCCAGGCTGGCCTCAAACTTGCAGTGATCCTCCTGCCTCAGCCTCCTGAGTGCCAGGATCATAGGTGTGTGCTACCACAACTGGCCAGATGTGCAGTTTTGAGTGATTACCCTGGCTGACAACTCAAGAAAGAATTGGAGGGAGGTTTGAGAAGAAGCAAAGACAGAGATGACAACAGTGAGAAAAGAAAGTAGTAGGTGAGCTGGGGATGTAGTTCAGTGGTGCCTCTCCAGCCTCGCGAGCACAGTCCTCAGTTTGATTCCCAGTACCAAAAAAAAAGTAATAGGTGGTGTTTTCAGGAGGGAAAATGGGCAGCGCAGAGCAACTGGAGCTGAGGTGACCAGGTCAGGATGCAGAAGGTCAGGGCCAAATCCCCCTCTTCTGTCTTGTGCAGCTGAGTAGATAGAGCCCTGTGGTGGAGCAGTCAGGGAGGGAGGGGATGCTAAGGTCATCTGTGCATGGGAGATCATCTGGAGATGTCCAGTTGGTCTCCCTGAGGTCCTGGAGGGAAGCAGTGTGACTGAGCTGGGCCCTGCGCCTTCTTCCCGTGCAGCCTCGGCCTCACCATGTGCATAAGGAGGCTTTTCCGGTCCTCGGACCTCCAGCAGGCATGGAGGGCAGCCTCCCTGAGATGCATCCAGTGCTGGTGGAGGGGCGCCCATCGTCGGACACATTCTGGAGGCAGTGCCTACCGAGCGGTGATTTTCGACATGGGTGGTGTTCTCATCCCTTCTCCGGGGAGAGTGGCTGCTGGTGAGCTCTTTCTTGTTTCATTTTGGGGGTCCAGGGTGGGCATGGGAGAATGGAGGTGGTAGGGGAGACAGGAGAACATTTGGGCAGCAGCAGTTCCCATAGGGAAGTACACGGGTCCTGGATTCAAATTCCAAGCACTACTTAGTGGCCAAGTGTTCTGAGCAAATTATTCTCTGGGTCTTAGTTTTCTCATCATTAAATTAGGGCCAATAATAGTGCTTGCCTTGCTGGAATTTGGGGAGAGTTACATGAAGTAGTGCATGGAAAGTGCTTGCTAAGCACCCTGGATGTTCATCCTGTATTCCCAGTAAATGATGAGCTGCCATGTTTATTTACTGTTAGAGTTTAAGCACCTTTCCCTGAGAATGGTGCTACTTCTGAAATCTTGGATGATGCTCTGAATCCTTTCTCTCTATCCCGCTTCTCAAACTTGTACACACACACTTGATACCCACAGTGTCAAACCTCACGTCTCTTTGGTCCTCTCTTTATCAGCCACTCCTTGGTTTTGCTTCTGTTTAGACTCAACTCAATTTAAATTAGTCAGATTAGTAGTTTTGGCTTCAAATATCAGAAATCCTAATAAAGCAAGGACCAAAACAAGATAGAAGTTTGCTTCTCTTGTACATGAAAGCCCAGGTGTGCTGTGTGGGGCAAGGATGCAGCTCTGTGGCATCAGGGACTGGAGCTGTCTATTTCTGTCTGCTCCCCACATGCTAGGATGGAACCCACGCCTCTTGCACACTGTACAACCTCCCTACCACTGAGCTACACCCCTAGCCCAACTCCAGCTCTTCCTGTCTGCTGCCTTGCCAGGAGTTCTCTTCATTTCCTGTTTCACACCACAGAGCCCCTCCTGCTATCACATTCTCATCCTGCCCAGTGGGATGGAGAAAGGGCCAAACAGCTGTCCTCCTCGTGTCCTTCAGTGGGGGATGGTGGGCCAGTTCCTCCTTCTAAGCCTGCACAGGTCTCTGTGCCCGTGACCACGCTTTCTGGCACTGCTGAGAAAGTCACCTAGCTGGCAGAGTGTGGCTGCATGAGCTGGGTTCTGTGCTCCAACCTCAGCTCGGCCCCCAGCACTGTGTTGGAGTCTCTCAGTCCTCCCTCTCCGGTTCTTCCTGAGTGTATGTGGGGCCTGTACCAAACTGTCAGCTCCTCCAGGCTCTTAACCCTCAATGTCAGCCTTCGTCCTGACATCTGAATCCTTTTTTTGTTGTTTTGTTTTGTTTTATTTTGGTTTTTTGAGACAGGGTCTCACTATGCAGTTGAGACTGACCTGGAACTCACTATGTAGCCCAGGCTGGTCTCGAACTCACAGCATCCTCCTGCCTCAGGCTCCCGAGTGCTGGGATTACAGGCATGCGCCACCAAGCCCAGCTATTGTGTTGTTTTGTTTTTCTTTCACTGGTATTGATAGAACTCAGGCCCTTGAACTCACTACATAGTCTAGGTGACTGCGATAGCCTAGACTTTGATGACAATGACGGTGAACCTTTCAGAGCTTTCAATGATAATAAACAGCCCACTGCAGCACACATGCCATAGGTTCGTCATCACTGATGTAGGCTGTCTTCAAACTTGTGATGGTCCTCCTCCCTCTGTGTCCTGAGTACTGGAATTATAGGCATTTGGCACCATGCCCTGCCTAACCAACCTTGCCTACAAAGGGCTTTATAGGCTTGGTACTTCTTGAGTCATACAGTCTAGTCACAACCATTCACCTCTATCATTATAGTGACAAACGCTGATAGTAGTAAAGGAATAGATGTGAAGTATTAAAGGAATAGATATTCCAATAAAACTTTATATATAAACACAGGTAGGCTTGGTGTAGTGGCACACACCTATGATCCCAGCACTTGGGAAGCTGAGGAGGAGGATCACCATGAGTTCGAGGCCAGCCTAGGATACATAGTGAGTCTAAGGATACACAGTGAGACCCTGTCTCAAAAAAAAAGGAAGGCAAGGCATGTAGCTCAGTGGTAGAACACTTCCTAGGTTCAATCGCTGACACACAAAACACGCTCACACACACCCAAAACAAAAAGGAGGCAGATTTGACCCCTAAGCCATATTTGTTTACCCTTAGCCTACTTTATACATTTTAATATCTGTACAGTGTCCCCCTATATGGGTTTACCATAATTGACTTAATAAGCTGTTTATTGATATATACATTGAATTTTCAAGTTTTATTTATTTGTTTGTTTATTTGTTTATTGGTACCAGGGATCGAACTGAGGACCTTGCACTTGTGAGGCAGGCGGTGGAACCACTGAGCTAAATCCCTGGCCCTTCAGGTTCTTTTTTTAACAAGAAATTTTGCACAAAAAGCCCTATAGAGCCGCAGATTTAGCTCAGTTGTGCCACCACCTGCCTCGCAAGCACAAAGACCCGAGTTCAATCCCTGGAACTAAAAAAAAAGCCCTGTGTATAATCTTTGCTTAGTTTTGTAAATGCATCTCACAGAAATTCCTGGAAGTGAAATCGCTACAACTAATATATATGCATTAAAATTTTGACAGCGTTGCCAGATTCCTCTCCATAGTGGTTATACTTGTTTATATCCCACCAACAACAGCATACACAGCTGCCAGTTCCCCCCCAGGCTCACCAACTCTGGCACTATTGAAAGGGCTATACACTTTAGCTCTAAAATTAAAGAAGTATTATTTTTAGATTGAGTTTTAAAAGTCTTGCTGGTCTCAAAGGACATACACAGTAATCACATCCATAATGTTGGTTATTTTTGAAGAATGAAACTGCTTGTCATTTTACTTTCTTTTTTGTACCTTTTTATATTATCTAAAATATTTTCAATGCATAAGTACTACTTTATTAGAAAAATCAATAAAGGGGCCGGGGATTTAGCTCAGAGGTTCGGTGGCCTGCCTTGCAAGTGCAAGGACCCGAGTTCAATCCCCGGTACCAAAAAAAAAAGAAAAAGCAATAAAAATATCTTCAAAACAAAAGGTATAAATAAAATGTATCATCTTAGAGATATAATTATGAATTTATATATAATATTCACATATAGATTTGCCCCCACAGCTGTATTATATAGAAACAACCTCGTAGAAGGGTGACATTTGTCCAGGTGTTCCTAGCATTACACCATGCTGATATATCTCCTGCGTTAGCTCTTTCTGAATAGAAAATTTCCACAAAGACAGCATCTCCCATTTGAGTATTTTAGTGTCCCAGCAACACTGCCATAAAGGATCATGTAGCTCATTGATTGATTGATTTTTTTTGCGGGGGTGTTTTGAGACAAGGTCTCACTATGCAGTTCAGGCTGGCCTTGAACTCATGTAGAAGAGGCTGGCCTCAAACTCATAGTGATCCACCTGCCTCAGTGTCCCAAGTGCATGCGCCACCATACCTGGTGATCATGTAGCTTATAAAATGAAGAGTTTGGTGTTGGATATTTGCAGAATCTAATGTATCTTTCATGGGGTTCCTTAGTTTGTACCATGCTGGGATTGAGTAGCAACCTAATGGATGTGGCCTGTCCAGGGACAGACAAGGATGAAGGTTCAGCATGCTGTGCCAGGGGTCATCTCAGGCTAGTGGTGGTGAGGACCTGATGCTCAACAGTACTGTGCTGTTATGCAAATTAGCATCTCCCTTTAGGTCTAAGGTTGAGATTTTGCATTTTCTGCATTTCTCTAAATTCCCCGTAGCACCCTCCTGGGCACCACAGTGATGCCCTAGCAACTGGTACCATTATTCCCCTTGCCGTTCTCAAGCCCCAACCATTTGTGAGTGTGTTTTACTTTCACATATTTTACTTCTTGCAGCATGGGAGGTACAGAATTGTGTCCCTTCTGGAACTATATTGAAGGCCTTGATCAAAGACGGTGAAACTGGACCCTGGATGAGATTTATGAGAGGAGAGGTAACAACAGGGGATTTCTTACAAGAATTTGGAAGAATTTGCTCTGAAATAGTAAGTGATAAACATCTTTTTATATTTTTCTTTTCTATATTTTTCTTTTTGCCTTGAATAGCATTTGCACCATTTCATCCATAAATTGGTCAAATTGAAAATAATGTGAAAACCTAATAGGTTTTTAAGCTGTTTATTATGCTTTAGGCTATTATCCCTAGGTACTCAATATTAACTTTATATATGAATAAGTAAAAATATTCTTTCCTATAAACCTCACCAGCAGCTGTTGAAATAAGAGCCATCTGCATAATGGCTTTGATCTAAAAGCTGATGGAAGCAATAATAGTACTGACCATTTTCTCTGCTGTGCATTTCTAAATTTTTTATTTATATTAATTTATATAACCTTTAAATAGCTCTTCTAAAATATAATTTAAAATACAATAGTAAATGTTCTGTGGATGGATGGTGGTGATAGTTGTAGAACAGTGTGACTGTACTCAATGCCACTGAACTGTACTCTTCAAAATAGTTAAGATGGTAAATTTTATTTTATATATACTTTCTATACAATTAATATACTTTCCTATACAATTTTAATATACTTTCTATACAAATGGCAAACCTTGAAAATATGTTAAGGCAAACAAGCTTGTCAAAAGCATTTCTCCTGCCTCAGCCTCCAAAGTGCTGGGTTTATAGGCATATGCTACCAGGCCTGGGTTTTTTTTTGTTTTTTTTTTTGGTACCGGGAATCAAACTCGGGTCCTTGCACTTGTGAGGCAGGCCACCGAACCGCTGAACTAAATCCCCGGCCCTCGGGGTTTTTATTGGTTTGTTTTTTTTTTTTTTTTTTTTTTTTTTGAGATAGGGTCTCACTATGTAGTTCAGACTGCGCTGGAACTCACTGTGTAGCCCAGGCTGGTCTCGAACTCACAGCAATCCTCCTGCCTCAGCCTCCTAAGTGCTGGGATTACAGGTATGCGCCATCGCACCCAGCTTGGGTTTTTAGAGACAGGGTCTTACTGTGTATTCCCAGCTGCCTTGAACTCACTCATTATATAGCTCATACTGACCTCAAACTCAGTAATTCTTTTGCCTCAGCCTCCCAAGAGCTAGGACTATAGGCATATGCTAGTTAGTATGTGGTGTACCTACCTGTTAATCCCAGTGCACCGGGAGACTGAGGCAGTAGGACTGTAAGTTTGAGCCAGCCTAGGCAACTTAGCCACTTAGCGAGACCTTATTTCAAAATAAAAAAATAAAAGAGTGGCCAGGGGTGTGGCTCAGTGCAAAGGCCCTGGGTTCGATTTCCAATACCACACACACACACAAAAGACAATGTATTATATGATTCCACTTACAGGAAATGTTCACAATACTAAAATCTGTACATAGAGAAAGTAGATGGGTGGTTTTCTAGGACTAGGGTTGTTGGGGAAAAATGAGGAGTGAGTGCTGAGGTTATGAGTTTCTCTTTAGAGTAACAAAAGTGTTCTGAAATCGATTGGGTGGTATTGAACCACTTCATGTGCATATTAAAAACCATTGATTTATACACTTAAGGTGAATTGGATGGTATGTTTTGCTTTTTTGTTTGTTTGTTTTGTTTTGGTTTTTTTGAGACAGGGTCTCACTGTGTAGTTGAGACTGACCTGGAACTCACTGTGTAGCCCAGGCTGATCTTGAACTCACAGAGATCTTCCTGCCTCAGCCTGCTGAGTGCTGGGATTACAGGCATGCACCACCACGCACGGCAGGGATGATATGTTAGTTATGCTTCAGCAAAGCTGTTAAAAATATAGCTGACTTGACCTTTGGAAATTTCTAAACATGCTAAGGGTTTCAAAATCCACACAGATTAAATTTTAAAAGGATGAAATTGATTGCAAATTGAGGTTCATAATGTTGATGTTGAGGATAATACAAAATCATTAAATGCCTTCTGGATTGTTAAAAGTAAATTACATCTACTTAATATACTTTTAAACTTTAAAACCTCTGATGATCTGATTTTTATAAAATTGTTAGCTAAGAGTAGCATAAAGAACTCATTTAACTGCAGTACTGATGTGAACAGATCATTTCCCTGGTCGTGGTAACTAATTCTGAATCAGTTAAAAACTCACTTGTAGAAGAAATTCACTTTCAAATTCTCCTAGAGTAGCTTTCTGCGATCACTCCTTCTTCTTCTCCCTCCCTTTTCCCTTTCCCCCATCTTTAAATAAATAGTCTTCTTCCATTAAAAAAAAAATACAACAACTCACTTGTAGTGGAGGTGTGGTGCTGCATACCTGTAGTCCCAGCTACTCAGGAGGCTGTGCAGGAGAATTGTTTGAGCTGAGGGATTTGGTGCCTGTTTGGACGAGGTGACAATACCTCACTAAAAATGAAGAAGAAAAATCTCACATGGCGAGTTCAGGACACAAGGTGAGGGAGACAATTCCTTCAGGCAGCAAGCCAGTAGCTTTGGCTCTGAACACCTGGTAGCAGTAGCAAGCCAAGATTTAGTATTTTTTCCTTGTAGCTCATGAGCTTTTCTCGCTTTTTTTGAGACAGGATCTTGCCAATTTGCCCAGGCTGGGCGCGCACTTGCAGTCCTCCTGCCTCGCCTCCCCATTGGCTTGGACTACAGGTGTGTGCTGCCATACCTGTCTCATTCTCACTCTTAATGACTGCTGGTTCTCCTCTTCCTTCCCCATACAGTCAAAGACCTCAGTGCCTGTGGACTCATTTTTCTCTCTGCTGACCAGTGAGCAAGTGACACAGCAGTTCCCAGTGATGACTGAAGCCATCTCTCAAATTCGGGCGAAAGGCTTTCAGACTGCAGTCTTGACCAATAATTTTTATGTTTCCAGTGGAAAAAGCTTTTTTCCCCTGGACCGGAGCCAGTTTGATGTGGTAAGCTTAAGGAGATCTATGATGATGGGCATGGGATCTTTGCACTTGTCTTTTAGCAGCATTTGAGTGAATGTATTTTTATACAGCCACTTGACTGGGTTATACTTAGATATAATAGGCTGAAACAGAGCTTTTAAAATCTCATTGTGTCTTGGGCTGGGGATTTAGCTCAGTAGTTCTGCTGCCTGCCTCATAAGCACAAGGTCCTGAGTTTGAGCCCTGGTACCAAAAAAAAAAAATCAATGTGCCTTAAGCAAGGCCATTTATGGGGTTTGATCCTCAGCCGTAGAGGCCCCTTTGTGTTTTGAGTTCAGACCTCAGGTCATACTTAACACAAGCACCTCCATCTCAGCCTGTGTGTCTTCATGGTCCTCTGAACCTGTCACCCTCTCTTTTTGTGATGTCAAGTCGGGTGCTATCCAAGGCATGATTTACCCCCTCTATGAAATTCCATGTGATTGGCTCTGTGTCTACACTCTAGCGTTTAATATTTATGGTAAAATTTTGACAAGCTTGGCTATATTTGGGTACTTTTTAAATGTTTATGCCTTATTACCGACAGCAGTAGTAATTCCCTGTGGAGACGCCAAATCCCAGAGTGGCAGTAGGCTTTGAGGATCTTCCAGAGTTTTGATGGTTTGAGGGGACCCTTCGCTTCAGGCCTATTCTCTGCTCAGATTGAAACAGCTCACCACACACAGTGAGAGATATGGCAGCCTCTGGAGCCCATGAGAGGAAATTCCCCTGATAATTTCAGTATCGAACATTTTATTAGCAGAACCTTTTTCTCTCTCTCTCCATCCTTGGAAGACGTGCTTTGGTTGGACTGTAGAAAGTGGCATGTTCTCAGCCCTTAATCCCTTTCACTGAAGTGGTAAGGTGGGGATAAAGATTTTCAGCTCTGCCTACCCATTGGAGTGACCTGGGGTTTATAAAGACATCAGGTCCCTTTCCCTGAGGTTGTCGTTGAGTGGGTCTGGGTGGGATCTGGGCCTGTGTATATTTGGAAAGCTCCACTGGTGATTCTGCTGTGCAGTTAAGGTGATACCCTCTCCCTGCGACATGCTTTTGGTGGAAATATACAGCCTTTCTTCTGTTCTGGGTAACTATAAGGGGTGGTATCGGCAAGTGCTTTGTCTTTTTGAGCTCACTCAAGTTTCATTTAAGCTTCACAGTAACCACTAGGTAGGCTGTCATTAGTCCCATTTTCCTAGGGTGAAACCAAGGCTCGTTGTTTATACAAGGCCACAGGATCTGAACCAGAACTTTGGTTTCCTGAG
Source organism: Fukomys damarensis (assembly GCF_012274545.1). Classification (NCBI taxonomy): domain Eukaryota; kingdom Metazoa; phylum Chordata; class Mammalia; order Rodentia; family Bathyergidae; genus Fukomys; species Fukomys damarensis. The sequence continues at coordinate 16,354,966 of NW_022900924.1, read as the reverse complement.
TTTGCCCCCCAGGTCATAATCCAGAATTTCCCAATCATTCTGTTTAACAAGACAACATCATTTATATTATAACACTTAAGTTTCTTGTAATAAGTCTCAAATCTCCAACTTTTTCTCTCAAAAAGCATGCCACCTTGCATGGGACGTGCCTCTCTTTTCTGCCCCCCTCAGGTGGTGGAGTCCTGCCTGGAAGGGGTCTGTAAGCCAGACCCTCGGATATACCAGCTCTGCTTAGAGCGCCTTGGCCTGCAGCCCTGTGAGTCTATCTTTCTCGATGATCTGGGACCAAATCTAAAAGCAGCTGCCAGCCTTGGTATTCGCACCATTAAGGTAATTGTTCTTATTCTATCCTCCCCCATCCCCGGATTAAATCCAGGGCCTAGGGAAATGCTCTATCACTGAGTTACAGCCCCCTCCCTTTAAATCCTGAGAATGGATCTCCCTGAGTTGCCCAGGCTGGCCTCAAACTTGCAGTCTTCCTGCTTCAGCCTCCCAAGTAGCTGGAACTACAGACATGTGCTACCATGCCTGGCTCATCACTTTTTTTCCCCATTATATATTCCTATTATTTTTGGCTCATCACTTTTTAAAAAACCATCTACTGGGCTGGAGATTTAGCTCAGTGGTCCCTTCACCTGCCTCATAAGTGCGAAGTCCCAAGTTCAATCCCCAGTACCAAAACAAAAACAAAAACAAAACCAACCCATCTACTGTGCACCAGGAATTAGTGCAAGCCTTTCAGAGTGACATCTAGACTTTTCAAGTGATGCTTCTCTAGATGTGGATTCAACAGCCACCAGCCACATGGGTCACCCAGGTCATGGCCGTGAGCATGGAAGCCAAGTAATAGGATCATGGGCCACTTTCTACCTTGGGTTTTCATTATTATGCAGGTAGCAGTAAGGACATAGAAGACCATGCAGCACAGTCTTCTGCCCATTAACAGGCACTCTTCTGAGCAGAAAGAAAGCTCAGTGCAGCTAGGAATTAGCTGGAGGCAAAAACTCATTCTGCTTCTGCCTTAGAGTTGCATGTCTGACTCCATGGGCCTTCCTCAGAAAGCTGACTCCTGGCTAACTCCCTCCTGAGAATTAGCCTCATAGAGACAGGTACAGGGTGGGTATTCTCTCCAAAACCAGGTGGATGACCCGGAGATCGCAGTGAAGGAATTAGAGTCTCTTCTGGGTTTTTCATTGCACTGGCATATTCCCAACACCTGTTCTGTGAGGAGGTCCATGGAAATCCCAAAAGATGCCCTGGAGAAGTACCTCAAAGACTTGCTGGGGACCCAAACCACAGGTATGGGAGATTTTTGTTGTCGTTGTTATTGTTTTTGAGCTATACTACCAATTTTTTTTTTTTGACACAGTGTCTCACTAAGTTGCCAAGTTGCCCAGGCTGGGCCTGAACTTTCTATCCTCCTGGCTTGGCTCCCAGAATGCAAGGATTATAGGTGTGTAATACCATGCCTGGCTAGGCTTTGTATTTGGGTGGTTCTCTCCAAGCTACCCTTCCTTTCTAGTTCTCACTCCCAAACCCTGCAGGGATGTGCTGAAGACAAAGAGGCGCTGCTGTGAGAAGGGGAGCCATTGGGCCTGTTAGATCCAAGTACTGATTTTGGTTTTGCTTGGGAAAAAGCACTGGACTCCTTTTTTATGGATCCACAGAAGTACGTTTACCCCTGTCATCCACTGAAAATTTGGTATGGCGCAGCAACATTCTCTGCGAAAGGCCACCAAGGAGGAGGGGAACTTGGGGCAGATCACAAGTTTGGGTCTTGTCTTAGTTACTTTTCTCGTTGCTGAGACAAAATACCTGATATCCAAAGTTAAAGGAGGAAAAGCTAATTTAGTTCCAGTTTATAGTTGGCTGGCTCCAAGCAGGGTGGCATAGCAGAGGGGCATCTCAAAGGAGAAACAGTTCATGGTGGATAGAAGACAGCAAAGCAGTGAAAAAGCTGCAAGCAAGGACTGCAGCCCTCTTTGTGTCCCTTACTTTCTATCTAGGTGACACGCGTTAGGGTGGATAGTACTGACATGGAGGGTGGGCCTTCATATATTACCACACCCAGGACAATGCCAAACCCAAACTAATCAGTGGACTAATTTAGTAATAACACACCCCTCATCCCAGCATCACACTGGTTTGTTTGTTTGTTTGTATGTTTGTTTTTTGAGACAGGGTCTCGATGTGTCCTTCAGGCTGATTTTGAACTTACTATGTAGCCCAGACTAGTCTCAAACTTGCAGCAATCCTCCTGCCTCAACCTCCTTAATGCTGGGATTACAGGCAAGGGCTGGGAATGCAGTTCAGTACGAAGGCCCTGGATTCATTCGAAAGTACCAAAAGCTTTGCGGGGATGGTTTTGAGACAGGTTCTTACTACGTTGTTCAGGCTGGCCTTTAACTCACTTTGTAGCCCAGGCTGGTCTCAAACTCCTGGCAATCCTCCTGCCTCAGCCTCCTGAGTGCTGGGATTATAAGCATGCACAGCCACACTCAGCTAAATTGCATGATTTTAAAAAGCAACAAGTTGATGCTACCTCTTCAAGGGTCCCTTTGTCATTATTCATTATTTTCCCCTCAGGAAAAAAAAATGCAATTCCAGCCAGGCATGTTGGTGCACGCCTGTGATCCCAGCACTCAGGAGGCAGAGGCAGAAGAATCACTGTGTATTTGAGGCCAGCCTGGGCTGCATAGTGAGTTCAAAGCCAGCCTGAACTGCATAGCAAGATCTTGCCTCAAAAAAAGAAACAATAAAAAAGAAGCACATTTCATTCTCAGAAAAACAGGTTCCCTCCACCCATGTACCCTTTTTCTTTTTTGGGGGCCTTGAACTTATTATGTAGCCTAGGCTGCCCTCAAACTTGCAGCAGTTCTTCTGCCTCAGCCTTGGGAGTGCTGAGATTACAAGTGTGCACCACCATGCCTGGCTGTGTGACTCCTATTATTGCCCGCCCTCTTGACCAAGTGAATCGGTCACCATCTACAGTTTGGTTCTACATAGCCAGAAGTTGGCAAAGAACTCAAGTTAGTGGGAGGAGGTTGCACCGCCTGAAACAGCTTTGGTGGATGTGAAAGGCCCCTGCATAGCTCCCTCCACCTGTCACATCAGCCTGGAGTGTGGTTTGGCTACATAGGGGTGAGGGACACACAAGGGCACTCTCTTCCTCAGGATCAGCATTCCTCAGGCTGCCTGGATGTGTGTTGCTAAATAGAACTAAAGTGCTTTCCTTCCCGGGCAGCAGTTGGCAAAAATCATACAAGCCAGCACCTTACAAAGTGAGGAAATGATTGTGCTGTAAAGCACATGGCCTTTGCCCCACTGAGGACACGTGTGATTCTGGACCTGAGCCTGTGGAATGTGCCTGAGACTCAGTGCCCTGGTGCCCAGGGAGGAGGTGATTTGATGCATTGCATCCCATGTGAGGATGTTTGGTGTCCCGAATGCAGAACTCACTAGAAAGAAGGGATATTTGTCCAGATGGGGTGGGCACCAGCTCCACTTTAACTGTTGTTTTTTCAAACTTGCAGGCCCGATGGAACTCCTTCAGTTTGATCACGGCCAGTCAAATCCCACTTACTACATCAGGCTGGCCAATCATCAGCTGGTTTTGAGGAAGAAACCGCCAGGGACTCTCCTGCCATCTGCGCATGCCATAGAGAGGGAGTTCAGGTAAATTCTCAGGGCACAGGGGCTGCTCACACCCTGGCCTCCAGAGCACATCAGCTCAGACAGAGGCCAGGAGATCAACTTCCGTTATTAAGTAAGAACATTTGACCTATTATTTGTTTATGTATTTATTTAAAGATCTGTCCTCTCAAAAAACCAAAAGAGAGAGAAAAAAAGAAAATATTTTTTTCTTTTCTTTTTAAAAAATGTATTGTTATTATTATTGCTTCTTTTTTCTAAATGGTAGACTCTTTTTTTTAAGAACCTCTCAAAGAATAAAGGCAAAATTGAGGTACTCTGTAGTCCTGCCTTTTAGTCTTAAGGATTTTGTGTGTGTGTGTGTGTCTGTGTGTGTGTGTAGTGCTGGGAATTTAATCCAGGCAAGTACTCTACCACTGAGCTATATCCCCATTCCTGTTTTTTTGGTTTTGTTGTTGTTTTTTTTTTTTTTTTTTTTTTTTTGAGACAGGGTCTCAAAATGTAGTTGAGACTGACCTGGAACTCACTATATAGCCCAGGTTGGTCTCGAACTCACAGCGATCCCCCTGCCTCAGCCTCCCAAGTGCTGCGATTACAGGCATGCACCACCACACCCTGCTTATATCCCCCCATTCCTAATCTTACGGACTTTTTTTTTTTTTTTTGGTACTGAGGAATAGAATTTGGGACTTTGCACTTGCGAGGCAGGCAGTGTCACCACTGAGCTAAATCCTTGGCCCAATTGTTTTTGTTTGTTTGTTTGTTTGTTTTGCTTTTTTTTTTTTTTTTTT
>NW_022900924.1:16345831-16350506 GCF_012274545.1 Fukomys damarensis | reverse complement strand
CCAATTGTTTGTTTGTTTGTTTGTTTGTTTTGCTTTTTTTTTTTTTTTTTGAGGCAAGGTCAGAATAGTCCTATGTGTACTACTGGTGTTCAGAGCTACATGGAAGAAAGATGTATGACTTACAGCCTTGTTATGGATGTGTTAATTATTTTATGTGTGTGTGCGTGTGTGTGCATGTGTGTGCGGTGCTGGCGATGGAACCCAGGACCTCATGCATGTTGGGCTAACACGTACTACTGAACCACACCTCAGACCCAGTGATTGTGCTATTATTGTACCCAACAAGTACACCTAGAATAATAGAAAAAATGTGTATGATAAAATTTTATGTACATACTGTAAATATAGTATTAAGTATTTTAAAGACATGCATGAGAAAAAATCGAAAGGAGTGCTAAAATGTTTGCCATGGTCATGCTGGGGAAGCATATTAGTATATTCTCCAGTTGCCATTGAATCCACCTAGCCTCACTCCAGCATAAACAGAAAAGTGATATGGTAAGATGTTTAGAAAATTTACATCTGTCACGCACAGCTGGATCCAGAGGCTCAGTAATGGCAGCAGGACCCTCTCTCCGTTTCTATTTCGTGTCTTCTCGAAATTCCCAGTAAATTTTCCTACATGTCTCCTGAGACTGACTCATTGGCCCATTTGGGTCACAATTCTGTCCCTGACATTTTCTTTGCCCTGCAGATACACTGGTCAGAATTGTCATACCTCCATCTTGTACCCATCCCTGGAACCAGGGTTGGGTCAGTCTCACTCAAGCCATGTGGACTGAGAATGGGGAGCACTGTTTCCCAAAGGGCAGTCTACCCAGAACGTGGAAGGGGAACGGGCTACAGGCAGGCAAAAGCACCAGTCACTGTGGTCAGACTGCAGGCTGTTGTTGTTATTATTATTATTATCATTATTATTATTATTTTGGTAGCAGGGATTGAGCTTGGGACCTTTGCTTGCATGTCAGGCAGTGGAACCACTGAGCTAAATCCCAGGCCCTATGGGTTATTATTTTTCTGTTAAAATTTTTAAAATGCAGGACATGGTGGCACACACTGTAGTCCCAGCACTTGGGAGGCTGAGGCGGGAGGATCACTGTGAGTTGGAGGCCAACCTGAATTACATAGTGAGTTCAAGGCCTAAACTGCATAGCAAGACTCTGTCTCTAAATAAATAAATAAAATAAAATAAATTTTAAATGTCCTCCTTGCAGTACATAGAATTTACCAATAAAACCATCTGGGAGTTTTCTTTAGAGAAGGCTTTTCATTATGAATTTAATAAATATATGGCTATTCATATATCTTATTTTATCTTTTTTTTAAAATTATTTTGGTGGGGGAAGGAATCTCACTGTGCTGTAGTCCAGGCTGCCCTTGAACTTGCTATGTAGCCCAGGATATTTTCCAACTTGCAGTCTTTCTACCTTAGTCTTCTGAGTGCTGGCATCGCAGGCATGAGCCATGGTGCAATTTTTTTCAATGTGTTACAATTTTTAAGGAATTTATTCATTGCATCTAAGCTAAAAAGTATTGTTCATAATATTCCTTCATTATGCTTTTAGTTTTTGTAGTGATAATCCACACCTGCCTTGTAATCTCAGCACTTGGGAGGCTGAGGCAGGAGGATCGATGGGAGTTCGAGACCAGCTAGGCTACATAGTGAATTCAAGACCAGTTTGAACCTGTCTCAAAAAAAAAAAAGAAAGAAAAACTGTACAGATATTCGCATTCCTGATTTTTGTTGATAATTTTTTCTTTCTCTCATTTCCGTCTAGCTAGATATTTATCAATTGTGCTGATGTTTTTCAAAGAAGCAGTTTTTGGCTTTGTTAATTTTTTCCTGTTTATTTTCTACTTCACATTATTCCCTTCCAGTTACTTATTCTGGATTTTTGTGGGGGGTGGTACTGGGGACTGAACCCAGAGCCTTTGCACTGAGCTACATCCCCAGCCCTAACTCTTCTTTTTTTTTTTGAGACAAGGTCTTGGTAAGTTTCCCAGTCTGGGCATGAACTTGGGATCCTCTTGCTTCAACTTCCCCAAGGGCTGGGATTACAGGAGTGTGCTATTTTTGCCTTCTTAAGGGATAACTCTTAGATCATTATTTTAAAATCCCTCTTTTGTATTACAGGTTTTTTAAGTTATAAGTTTCTAAGTATTTATTAAACTGCATCTCACAAATTTTGACATTTTATATTTTACTATTATTATTTTGTTTTGAAATATTTTTAAACTTTCCCTGTGGTTTCATCTATGAGCAATAGAAATGTATTAATTAATATTCTAATATTATTTTCCAGATTATCATGTTAAGGATTTCTAGTTTTATTTCATTGGAACATGAGAAATGCTAAGATTTCACTATTTATTGAACTTTATTAATACTTATTTTACAGACCAGCGTATGATTTACCTTGGTGAACATACTGTGTGTTCTTGAAAATAATATGTATTCTGCAATTGCTGACTGACCGTCCCAGAAATATCAGTCAGGTCAAGTGTATTGGTAGTGTTACTCAGATCTATGTCTTTAACTTTGTTTTGCTCTGTCATTACTGGGAGAGGAGTGTTAAGATCTGAACTATGATTGTAGATTTGTCCATTTTTCTCTTTGGGGCTGATGATTCTTCATATATGCTGAGCTCTGTTGCTGGGCTTCTTGGTTTTGGTTTTGCCATACTAGGGATTGAGCTGAGGGGCACTGTTCCATGGAGCTCTACCCCCACACCCAAGGTACTATTTTTGGGAGGGGGGTGATTTTTTTGAGACAGGGTCTCACTGTGTAGTTGAGACTGACGTGGAACTCACTATGTAGCCCAGGCTGATCTCGAACTCACAGCGATCCTCCTGCCTCAGCCTCCCGAGTGCTGGGATTACAGGTGTGTGCTACCACGCCCGGCCCAAGGTACTATTTGTTTGTTCCTGGTACTGGGGATTGAACCCTGGACTCATACATACTAGGCAATTCCTCTACCACTGAGCTACATCCCCAGCACACACACCGCTTTGAGGCAGAGTCTTGTTGGTCTTGAGCTTGCAGTCCTCCTGCCTCAACCTCCCGAGTAGCTGGGATCGCAGGCTTGCACCACCTCACCCAGCTCCCAATGTACTATTTTTTAAATCAGAAAAGTAATTTCAAGGAAATCTCATCAATTCAGTCAGCAGTTATGCTCTTATTTATTTGTTCTGCAGAATAATGAAAGCCCTTGCAAATGTTGGAGTACCTGTCCCCAGGGTTCTTGAACTTTGTGAAGATTCAAGGTAAAGTTCAGATGTACTTTTTGCTGTTACATGTTGAAGCTATAGAGAAAAGGTCACTCACTAATTCAAATGGGAGTTTGTTAGCATGAAGAGAAATCAAATTTGGCTTGGAGAGAAGAGACTGTACAGCAACTTCAGAAGTTACCAGGTCTTTAATTTATCCTGAAAAATGAAGGCACTGCTTGCTTTCAAGGGGATTGGTAGAAAATAGCTTTCTTCAACATTCTAAAAACATGTATCCACCTAGTTTCATCTGGTTGTTTTTGTTAAATTTTTGTTGTAGTCTTTCTGTATTGTTTTAAACTATTTAGAAGCATACTTTTTGAGTCTTTATCTCAACTAATTATGAATATTTTGAAACATACAGAAAAATGAAAGAAGAAAAGATAGTTTCAGTTTAACAATAACCCACAACCTTCAGACCAACTAAGAAAAGATAGTTTCAAAGCATCTAGTTACATGTGTGCAGATCGAAACATTGTTAATATGCGCCACATTTGCTTTCTATAAATGTATGAGGAGGTGTATGTATATGTATATGTGTATTCTGTATTTTGTTTTGGCTAAACCTTTTGAAGTAAGTTACAGATAGTATCTGTCTTTTAAAAATGAAGGCCTTTTCTTTTCCACTGTAGCATTATTATTACACTTAAGATAATGACCAAGCTTTGTGAGTGATTGGTTCCAAGTTGCCCTGAGGGTACCAAAGCCTGGGGATGCTGAGTCCCTTCCATAAAATCCAGAGTATTTGCATATGTGCTGTGCATATGCTCCCACATACTATAAACCATCTCTAGATTACATACAGCATCTAATGCAATATAAGTGCTGTGTAAATAGTTGTTATTCTCTATTGCTTAGGGAATAATGACAGGAACAAAAGTCTATCTTTGTTCAGTACAAATGTAGTTCTTCCATTTTTTTTTTCTTGGTACCAGGTATCGAACTCAAGACCTTGCACTTGTGAGGCAGGCATGGTGCCTCTGAGCTAAATCCCCAGCCCTTTCCAAAAAATTTTTTAGTAGCAGGGATCAAACTCAGGACCTTGCACTTGCGAGGCAGGCAGTGGCACCACTGAGCTAAATCCCAGCCCCCTTTCCAAATGTTTTTGATCAGTGTTTATTGACTCCTTGGATGCAAAACCCATGTATATGGACGCTGTGCTTTAATAATATTTAATATCTAGACCATGTTCAACTTTTCCTAATTATCCAAAGAATGTCTTTTACAACCATGTTTTGTTTTATTTTGGGTACTTGGGATGGAGCCCACTGAGCTACATCTTGACCCTTTTTGTTTTTTAATCTGAGATGGGTTCTCACTAATTACCCAGACAGGCTTGAACTTACAGTACTCAGCCCCTGCAATAGTTGGTGTAAGTTGATTTTTTTTTTTTTTTTTTTTTTTTTTT
>NW_022900924.1:16339404-16345438 GCF_012274545.1 Fukomys damarensis | reverse complement strand
CTAGTTCTCGCCCTGCAATGTTTGGTGGGAGTTGTTTTTTTTTTTTTTTTTTTTTTTTGGTGCTGGTGGTGGAACTTAGGATCTTGCACTTGCAAGTCAGGCAGTGATACCACTGAGCTAAATCCCCGGCCCAGCTGGTATAAGTTTTTACAGTTAATACAAACATCTATAATTCTAGAATTTTCAAAACTACTTTTGAGAGTAGTATGTTGATTTCTAATAATGACTAACAAATGAATTAATGACATGTTGATAGGTCACATCGAAGCTATCACGTGGTAGCTGGATGTGGTGGCACATGCCTGTAATCTGAGCACTTGAGAGGCTGAGGCAGGAGGACCACTGCAAGTTCAAGGCTACATAGTAGCTACATAGTGAGTTCATGGTCAGCCTGAAGACCCTATCTGAAAAAACAAACAGAATGACAGTAACAAAAAACTATCAGGTAGTATATGTGGCATTCATACCATGAAATAATGATAAAAATAATATCAGTAACAAGAAGAGATACCTGTTGGCCCCTCACTAGACCCAGTGACAAGCTTTCTGTATATTTGTTTCCTTAGTTCTTAAAACTACCATTTGAAGTGGGTCTGATTTCCAGATCAAAACAACAACAAAGTTTAGAGAGGTTCAGTAAGTGTCTCAGGATTACACTGCTAGTAAAGGGCAGAGGTGAGAATTAAAACTGGTTCTGTATAACTCCAAAGCTCCCTCTTTCAACCATATTGCTTTATATATTACCACACGTAAACCCATCTGATGGTTTCTGCAAATGGACCAAAGAGCAGAAAGAGCAGGCTCTGTGTGTGTCTTTGGTGGAAGTTCATCTTCCTCATGTGCACAGGAAAAAGTTAATGTCCAGTATGCCCAGTGCTCCAGACCTGAGCCGTTCCCCAGCACGCAGCCTGTGTACACAGTAACATTCAGAGCAGTGTGGGGACTGACAGCTGCCACACGTGTGTTGGGGCCCTGAGACCCTTGACTGTGTCCTCTGCAGGGTCATCGGCACACCCTTCTATGTGATGGAGTACTGCCCAGGCTGCATCTACAAAGACCCTTCTCTGCCAGGCTTGGAGCCCAGCCAGAGGCAAGCCATATACACTGCCATGAACAGAGTCCTGTGCCAGCTCCACAGCGTGGACCTCCAGGCTGCAGGCCTGGGTGACTATGGGAAGCAAGGTAGGCAGGAGCCCCTAGGCCTCCAGGCTGGCTGTTTCCTCACAAGCAGCTCTGCTGTTAGGGTCTGCATGATTTGCTTTGTTAACAACCAAATGTGTGCTCAGTGGAAGATGGACTTTGCTCCCGCCTTGAGACCTTCCAAGTCTTTTTTTTTTTTTTTTTAACTTTGGTACTAGGGATCAAATCCATAGACATTCTACTATAAGCTATATATCCAACCCTTTCTGTTTTTAAATTTGAGACAGGGTCTTGCTAAGTTGCCCAGGCTAGCCTTAAACTTGGAATCTTCTTGTTTTAACCTCCCAAGTAGCTGGGATTACAGGCATATGCCACTACTGCTAGCTTTTATTTTTAATGTATAAGAGAGTTCTACTTGCTCTTCTTCCTTGTTAGTATTTGTATTGTCAAGATTTTTCTTTTCCCTATTTTTTTCTTCTTTTAAGTGAAACTGGATTTCACTATGTTGCTCATACTGGCCTTAAAATTGTGGCTCCAGTGACCCCGTCCTAGCCTCCCAAATTGCCGGGACCACATGCAGGCACATGGCACTGGAGGGCTTTGCATAGTTTATCCTACCAGCTGCTCTAGGAGGATGATTTCAAGATAAGGCACAGAAAGGTTAAGTAGTGTGCCTAAGATCACACAGCTAGAAAATGGCAGAGCTGGGATTCAGACCCTAGCAACTTGGCTCTAGAGTTCATACTCTGTCATCAGTCACTGCTGTCCACAGAAAGGGATTTATTAAAGGCTATTTGGAAGTTCACAAGATCTTCAAGAGGGCTGGGGATCAGGCTTGGATGATGTGTGGCAGAGAACAGTGCCCAGATCACACTGAGGCGGCCAGGATGAGGCAGCTGGAGGCAGCAGAAGCCTCATGTGGCACTTTCTGCAGTCATGGGAATGTGGTCAGGGATGCAGCACATTCCGAGGATTTCATTGCTTCGGTGAATTTTTGAACCCTTGGAGATGGTGGAGATGGCACACTGCGTTCTAACCCTCTCTCCCACAGGAGACTATCTTCCTCGCCAGGTGCAAACCTGGACAAAGCAGTACCGAGCTGCAGAAACCAGCACCATCCCGGCGATGGAGAGACTCATCCAGTGGCTGCCTCTCCATCTTCCCAAGCAACAGAGAACCACAGTGGTGCATGGCGACTTCAGGTAGACAAGGCCCCCAGGGCCTGGATATCACATGTGCCAAATGATGGCAGGGCACTTGAAGGGGAAAGTAAGCAGTTGGTCTTGGGCCAATGTACAGATGGGAACTATTCTCGTTACTGAGTTCCTCCTTGTCATGGGAGCTGCTCCTTTACAGGATGCCAAGCATCATCCTTAGCTTCTGCTGACTAGGTGACAGTAGCACCTCCTTCCAAGTTGTGCCACAAGCTTGCCTACAGACGTTATCCCCTGGGAGGGCAACTGCTGTTGAAGGTCAGGCAGAGGAAGGAGCTTCTTAAATCCTATAAGTCGGCAATGGGCAGGGAGGACATGGTTTCCAGGGTTCCTGGCTAGAAGTGGAAGCTGAGTGCACCCTGGGTCCTTACTTACCTACCCTGCTGAGAACACCACCCTGGATGCACTCAGGCAGCTCTTATGATATGGCCTGTTTCCCAGCAGCTCCTGGAGGCCTGCTTTGGATACATACACTGCTTATTTGGGCTCTGACCATTTGGTAGTTTTCTTGCCCACCCTGGGAAGCTATGCCTGTATTTTATTTTTCTGTATGTGTAGTTTGTGCTGGGCATTGAACCCAGGGCCTCACACAGGCTAAGCACACAACCTACTACTAAGCTACACTCTCAGCCCAGCTGGGCCTTTTATTGTACAAAGCTAGACAATAAACCTAATTGTAAAGACATTGCTTTCAAAATAAGAATGGTCTTTCTTTGCTGGCTCGACCGGGTCTGTCACTCCTGGCTCCTTCCTGTAGCTGACTTTGATGGTCCCCCTGGATCCCAGAGTGAAAGGCTGGGGCTGTCTGTACCATGTGATCACTCCCAGGACTAGGATCCATCTGTTCTTGTGCCAGTTTCTGACTAACTGGATGAAGTCATTTCCCCCACACTGCTTTGGACTTGGCATGCAGCTGGGCTGGCTACGCTTGAACCCCCTCTTCCTTCTCCCTCCACGTGGGCACCAGAGAACCTTGCCCTGTAGCACTCTTGCCAATAATGAATCCCAGCCTCTTTGGTAGGGAAGAGTAGCAAGTGGCCTTTGTACTCCCAGCTCATAACAACTGCTCTGTGGACCTGGGCTTTGCCTGGCTTTGTACCTCAAAAGTCCACAAATGTGATTAAGTACAGTGGCAGGCAGGAGACATCTGGTGGCTGTCTGGGAACCTCTTCACATAGCTGTCGTGAAGTATAATGATCTTTTCCAGTAATGCTTTCAGGAAAGCCATCACAGATTTTAGAAACTTATTGCCACTTACTGATTCACACTCATAACTGACACTCCCATCTCTTGCTAGATTTAATTGACACTCCCATTTCTTGCTTATACAGCGAACCAGTGGTAGAGGGAGCATAAACTGGTACGACTACTTTGAAAATAATAGCCATTAACAGAAGACAGGAAGATGCTACATCCCATAATTCCTTTTCTTTTCTTTCTTTTTTTTTTTTTTATTTTTTATTTGGTACTGGGGATCGAACTTGGGTCCTTGCACTTGCAAGGCAGGTGGCAGAACCACTGAGCTAAATCCCCGGCCCCATAATTCCTTTTCTAGAGGTACATTTGCACCTGCGTGCACTAGGAGACTTAAGCAAATGTGAATTGTAAATGGGCATGACTATAATCCTAGCAGCTGGGGCGGGGGACGGAGACAGGAGAATCCTGAGTTTGATCCCAGCCTGGGCAACTTAGACAGATTCTATCTCAAAATAAAAAAGAGTTGGGGATGTAGCTCAGTGAGAAGGCTCTGAGTTCAATCCCTGATACTGCCAAAAAAAAAAAAAAAAAAAAAAGTGCTTTTTCTTGTAATTGTAACATGATTAATTCTGGTTAAGTTATATGATGGAATTTTGTTTAGCAGGTGTGATAAACTAATACACTATAATAAGTCATAAATCTCAGATAATTTTGAGAAGAAAAAGGTAAGTTCCAAAAAGATATATACAGTGTCATGTCATTTATACAACTTTAAAAAGAAGTGAAAGCATGCTGTGTATGGCTTGTAGGTACATGCAAAACTAAGAGAAATATAATGATATGATTAATATTTACTAACTTTAGGGTAGCTCTTATCTTTGATGAAGGCGAGGAGGAATTGGAGACCATTTGCTAAATCTGCAAAGTTTTTCTTTTCTTTTCTTTTCTTTTTTGGCACAGTTTTTCTTTTGGTTTTTTTAGAGACAGTTGTTCAGGCTGGCCTTGAACTCACTATGTAGCTCAGCTGGCCTGGAACTGCGGAAATCCTCCTGCCTCAGCCTTCCCAGTGCTGGGTTTACAGGTGTTTGCTATTACACCTGCTTTCTGTTTTAGAAATTTGGAGGAAATATAACAAGTACATATGATATCTGTTGAATTATGAAGATGGGCACAAAGAGTTTCTATTTATCTTTCTGTTTTTCTACATTTTTGATCATTACTTTTTCTTTTAAATAAAGCATGCATTAGAGCTGTGGCAGAAAAACTCAAAGGGACCATTGGAGGAGAGTTTAACACAGGGATGAAGCATGGTTTAGAGGAGCCACTGAACAGCTAGGAGCCCTAGGCTTAGCAACAGTGGGGAATCCTTACCATCCTAGGCCTGTAGGGACCAGCCTTCTCCAGCTGTCACTACAACTATTAATATTCCAGCTATTCAGCTGCTCCAAAGCTGAGTGGCTGGAGACAGTGACAAATTATTTTGCTGGGTGTCTGCAGTGTGGGGGTGGAGCAGCTTATTTCACTGGGGCAGCTCTCATGCTCTGCTGGAACCCTCCGCTGGCTTGCTTATATGCTGACCCTGGGGCAGAGATGGCACAAGCAGCTGGGCTTCTCAGGCCACATCCTGTAGCTTTGTAGTTTCCCACTGCTCCACCGAGCATAGTGGCTTCTGGGTAGCTGGACTTCCTCTGTGGTAGCTCAGGGATCCAGAGGTTTGTGTCCCAAAAGTAGGAGCTGTGTCACCTTTCCTTTTCCTTTTTTTTAATTGAGTTTATTGGTACAATCTAGGTATACAATACAGTTACATTCATCATTGGGATTCTGTACCTTTACATAATAGGTCTTGATTCTCATTTTTTCCCCTTGTCCCTGCCCTCCCTTCACCCCCCCTCCTCTCCCCATTTACAAACACTTTATTTCCATTTTTTCAGTTTCTCATATTTTTTCCCCTCCCTTATTACCTTTCCCCTACCCTTCCCACTTTCCCTACACCTTTAGCCCTTTACTTCCTATTTCACATTATTAATTATCTCATTAGGATCCTGTGTACTATTATAGTTTTTGCACCAAAGAAACTATTCAGTATTTCAGTTAAAGAAATCTCTGTATGAACATTACAAATAGGGAACCCTAAAATAAAACTAAAAAGGAAAGTAAAAGAGAAAAGGCAATGATGTAACATTAAAATAATCCTTAATTCTAGCAATGAAAATGGTCCCCGAACATGCTTAAATTGCTTCTTGCTCTTACAGTCTTATCTTATTCTTTTTTTTTCATTATTTAGAGAATATTAGTTTCTGTAATCAAACCCACGTAGATATGACCTTACATATTTAGTATGATGTGTTACCCCTGTACACATGGAAAAAAATAAAAATAAAAATAAATTAACATTTCTAGACCAATATGGCTGTCCATTTCTGTACAATGCCAACTTAATACAGTAAATTGGGATAACTTTTTCCAAAGTTGACAGCACAGTT
>NW_022900924.1:16319163-16337788 GCF_012274545.1 Fukomys damarensis | reverse complement strand
TCTCTATGGTTATCTGGGAAATTATTTCTGTTTTGAATTTTTCTAGAGCCTGATTGATCTGTTTTGTTACTTCCTGTGCTTTGAGTTCAGGGTGTCCTGGTGGTTCAGT
Organism: Fukomys damarensis; assembly: GCF_012274545.1. NCBI lineage: Eukaryota > Metazoa > Chordata > Mammalia > Rodentia > Bathyergidae > Fukomys > Fukomys damarensis. The sequence continues at coordinate 16,337,679 of NW_022900924.1, read as the reverse complement.
ATTGGCCTTTTCATCCTCATTTGCCCTACTGTTTGCCTTTGGTGAACTGGAAGTCTGTCCTTGTGTCTTGCTTAAGTATTTTCTCATTTTTACTTTTGTTGTCAGACTGTCCTTGGTTTAATCTCTGGATTATCACCGAAATCTTCCTGATATAGTTGCGCCGTAGCTTCTGTGTCTCTAATGACCCACAGACATTCTCATTTTGATAACATCAGAGAAAACAGCTCATCAAATCAACCGCAATGCTTTATCCCAACTGATACAATCAGAGTCAGCAACATATTAAGATAAAGCACAACTTGGACACTGACCACCGGTAGTAGTCACTAGTCTATCACCCTTAAATCATTTGAATTAAATTGAAATCAAGAAGCAGTCCAGAACATGTCTGCAGTGAACAAAATTTCAATATACTGTATTTACCATTTAATGGCTCAGACAGAGCGAGGATGCAAGACCCCTGATCTCAGTTAGCTGATGGCTGAAGCCCCTGAGCTGACTGACCTCGGGCTGCAAGGCCCAGACTGAGTTCCCCATCTTTCTGAATGGTTGAACTCCGCAATGTTCTATTACAGGTTTCCCACGCCCTTTCTTTAAAGATGTTCAAAGTTGGGAACTCAGAAAAATACCCTGGATGACCACCTCTGCCTCTGCAGAGTGGGTCCAAAGACTGGCACAGTCAGGAGGACTGAGAGTGGGGGGGTCATGGGGGTTCAGGGGCGCCCGCCCAGCTGCCTTCCTGGCGCTGGAGCGATGGCGGCTTGGCTGGGAGCAGGTGTGGCTCTCCTTCCCGCGGTGGATCGGGGCCCAGCCTACCTCCCGGTGCTTGAGCCATCTGTGTCACCTTTTCTGACCTGAGCTAGTACATAGATTCTTGAAGCATCAATTCCTCCTACATTATATTTGTTAGAATCCAAATGATTCAGGAGTGAAGATTGAGACTCTACCTTTTGTGGCAAGCGTATTAAAGAATGTGCAGATTGTTTAAAACCATCACAGGGTGGGAGGGCGTCATTACCAGAACCCAGATAGGGTAGATGGAATGGGAGGACTCCCTGGCCACAGCTGTGTCCCTCAGTAGAGGGACTCAGCCAACTTTCAGCTCTGTGCAGAGAGGGAGCTGGGGGAATAAGTAGCCAGGCCCTCTCCCATCTCCTGTTGGTGCCTCTGATGGCTAAGTCCAGCTGGAAATCAGAGGACTAAGGGGCCCTCAAAAAATGGGCACAGTCCATGCATCTCAGGCCCTTGAACAGAGCCCAGGGAGCATGGGGAGTGGGCCAGGAGGGGCAAGCAGACCACGCCCCCATGGTCAGTGTTCTTAGAGCAGTCTCTCCATTCTTTCTTCTGCTTTTAGGTTGGACAACCTGCTCTTTCATCCAGAAAAGGCTGAGGTGCTTGCTATCCTTGACTGGGAACTTTCTACCTTAGGCGACCCTTTTGCCGATGTGGCCTACAGCTGCCTGGCTCACTACTTGCCATCCAGTCTCCCCTTGCTGAAAGGTAGGAACCGCTTGCCAGGGACAGACGGGGGTGGGGCCAGCTCCATTCATCAAGCATTTGGGGGTGAACTTGGCTAAAGTCATTTGTGATTGGGCTGGAGCTGTCCTGGTGGTTTAGGTAGGAAATGTCATTGGAGTGTTCTTGTCACACTTGGAGGAAATGAGTATAGGATGTATGTTAAGTGCCAAATATGCCCTTATAGACTTCTCTTGTGTTCTCACAGAGCTAAATTCTACTTAACATTTTAAACTAAAAAAAGGCTTTATGACAAATACAAGTTTGCTGTAAAAATATTACAGCCAACAGCAAAATAAAACAAAACCCAACTAAAATCTCTAGTAGTCCCAGATATTACCACTTAATGACATTCGGTATCTGTCCTCCTCATCTTTTCTTCTGTGTGTATGTACAGTTTTTAAACAAAAATGTGATTATATGATTTTATGACCTTTTTTCCACTTAATTGTATACTTTGAACATGTTTTAATGCTGTGAGGTATTTCTCCTACAGCTTAATTTTTAATGACAGGATTGGCTCTGTGTCTCACCTCAGGTGTCAGTGATCGGGATTTGACCCAGCTGGGCATCCCTACTGCCGAGGAGTATTTCAGGATGTACTGTGTTCACATGGGCACACCTCCAATCAAGAACTGGAACTTCTATATGGCTTTCTCCTTCTTCCGTGTGGCTGCAATCCTACAAGGAGTCTACAAGCGATCACTCAAAGGTAATGAATGGGTGGCCAGGCTGAGCCAGGTGGGTAATATGGTGCCTGTGCTGACCTAGGGGTATTGGCGTGACCAGGTTATTGAGAGCCAAGACAGCTGGAGCCCTCCTCCAGCCACAGAGGCTTTGGTAGGAGCTGTTAGGTCAGAATTCTGTAAGGTTCTATTAATCTAATCATTTGTCATACACACTTTCTTGTTGCTGAGACAAAATACCCAACACCCAAAGTTAAAGGAGTAAAGGTTTCTTTAGCTCACAGTTTGTAGAGATTTTAGTCCATAATCAGCTGGCTTCAAGGCAGGGTGGTTTGGCAGAGGAGAAACAGTTTATGGTGGACAGAACATAGCAAACAATCAAGGGAGGGAGATGAGCCTCTTTCTGTCTGTTTTGTTATATCCAGGCTAGGTTGGATTAGGCTGGTGTCAAATCAGTCAGTGGACTGATTTAGTAATCACCAGCCTTAATCCTAGCATTGAACCGTGAATCGGTCACACACTCTAGATTCAGCCACCTCTTAAAAATCCCCACCTATGACTGCATGAGGTTTAGGGGGACAGCTAGACGCAAACCATAGCAATTTTTTTGGTATTGGGGCTCAAATTCAGGACCTCAAACTTGCCAGGCAGGTGCTGTGCTGCTGAGCAAATCCCTGGCCCAACCATAGCGATATTAACTCTTTAAAATATTCTTTGTTTTTTAATAGTTCAAATAGTGTACAATGTTTTTCAGTAAAAGCATACATACACATGATAAACATTAAGTTACATAAGACAATATAAAATTATTTTCCTATCTTCTTAAAACCATATGTCAAAAACAACCTAGGAATTCTAAATTTGGGAATTTATCCTCCAAATATACGCACACATGTAAGAGAAAAAATGTTTACCCTGAAATTTCTTCTGTACTTCTGTCTTTTACTCCTCTGTCCATCTTTCTTCTATGCTTATGCTAATGTAATCATCTATGTGTATTTTCTAGTACCTTTATTTTAAATTCTTTATCCTTAAGAATTACTATAAAAGGGTCTGGGGATTAAGTATCAATATATATGTAGATATATAATATATATTTAATAACTGTATATAGCAACTTTTTTGCTTGCTTTGTTCACTTAACAGTATTTAGTAGAGGCTTTCCTTGTGACTCAGATCTGCATCATCATTCTTTTAGAACTCTAGAACATTCATTTGGATGGATAGACTGTCATTTGTTTAACCAGTTTCTTTGTGAGTGTGTATTGCTATTGCTTACAGATTTTTGCAGCCACACATAGGTTGCCAGTGAACATCTTTTTTTATACATGTGTGAATATATCTCTCAGATAAATTCCCAGAATTAGAAACTCTGGGTTAAAAGTATGAGCATTTGAGATTTTTATAGATGTTGTCAAATTGTCTAGTAAGAATGCTGCTGGGGGTGTAATTGTGTTTCTTTGATGCTGCTTTTACATACATGGGAAGATACTTTATTTAGCTAGCTGAGAGTTCTGTATTATACCTTTTAAGTTGGAATGTGTGAGAAAAAAAGGTATTGCCACTGAAACTGACTGTTGGTTAAGTGTGTGTGTCTACATGTAATGTGTGTAGAATGTTTACAAATATATATGGGGTAGAAAAGTTTTAATTCTAAATTTTACAGGGTAGCAAGTAAAATAATATATATTCCACTTGTTTTGTTTGTTTGTTTGTTTTGTACCAGGATCAAAAAACTAATATATAAAGTTATTTAAGAAGATTGAAGGGTAGAGAGGTAAAGTTTGCCTCCTATATATAGTGGGAAGGCAGAAAGAAAGAAAGCCTTTTTTCTTTTTTTCTTTTTCCTTCTTTTGCTGGACTGAGGATGGAACCTAGAGCTTAGTGCATACAAGGCAAAGGCTCTACCACTGCGCTACACCCCAGCTTGAAAGAGAGTCTTTAAGTATCCCTTGTACCCACATTGGTATTTCTAGATACCGTTCCCATCGGAGGAATCAGGACTTCTTGGAAGTGGCTGGTTTCAGGTCTCATTGGCAGAGTGTCTATGAAACAAATCTGCAACAGGCAAAGACATTGTCCAAAGGCCATAAGGGTCTAATCCAAAGATTCAGGAGCCAGCCTGGGTAGCTCCCACTTGCTAACAAGAGTCCAAGCATTGATAAGGATGCTAATAGAAATGGATGCAAACACAAGTACTTTTAAGATTCATAGGTAAGCAATGACACAAAGTGGAGATGAAGTCATATTGGTGACTTAGGAGGATGGAAACCACTCATTCTGAAAATTGGCAAATGGGATAAAAGGTCAAGCATTTCTCCTGCTTTTCCTCTACTTCAGGCTAATCAAATAATTGATGAGGGAATGTTTCACTCTGGAAAACATCCTGGAAAGAATGATAGATTTAGCTCATCGCCAGTTCACAGCCTGGAATATATTACCAGAGTTGGATAGAAAGCCTGAGTCTGCACCAAAATCGCTAAGAAAGACGAGACAGACAGCCAGACATGACATACGCCTTATAGCTTTCCCCACAGTCAAACCCGACTCTGCCCACTTCTCCAGCTCTGACTACAGATTCACAGAACACATGGGATTCAGAAGACACAGTCGGCAGGGCCACAGGGTGCAGCACAAGCAACTGTGGGTAACTGCACAAGGCAGATACCTCAATTTCTTCACGTCAAAGGGGCAGGGGAGAATGCAAAAGGAAATAAAGAGGGAGAGACTAAAACACATTCATTTGTTTGGGTCTTTGGTTGAACAGTTATCTTTCAAATTTTTTTCTTGGGCTGGGGATTTAGCTTAGTGGCGCTGTATCTGCCTCGCAAGCACAAGGTCCTGAGTTAGATCCCCAGTACAAAAAAACCCAAAATTTCTTAATCGGTCACGTGGCACATAGCTGTAATTCTAGCATCTGGGAGGCTGAGATAACTTTGATCCCAACTGGGAACCCAGCGTGAGCAATTTAGTGACTTAGTGAGACTTCCCATCTCAAAATTTAAAAAAAGGACCTGGGAATGTAGCTCAGTGTGAAGGCCTGGGTCCAATCCGCCTGCACACACACACACACACACACACACACCATTAATATCAATAATACAATCAGAATTCAAGTGTCACTCTAGCATAAGATGTGTGTGTGTGTGTGTGTGTGTGTGTGTATGTGTGTGTACACACACTTCTGGGGATTTAGGCCAGGGTGCTCTGCCACCGAGTTACTTCCTCAGCTCCTTTTTTATTGTTTGTTGTTTTGTGTTGAGACAGGGTATTGCTGAGTTTCCCAGGCTGGCCTTGAACTTTCAGTCCTCCTGCCTCAGCCATCTAGCATAAGATGTGTGTGTGTGTGTGTGTGTGTGTGTGTATGTGTGTGTACACACACTTCTGGGGATTTAGGCCAGGGTGCTCTGCCACCGAGTTACTTCCTCAGCTCCTTTTTTATTGTTTGTTGTTTTGTGTTGAGACAGGGTATTGCTGAGTTTCCCAGGCTGGCCTTGAACTTTCAGTCCTCCTGCCTCAGCCACCTGTGTACGTGGGTACCACACCTGGCTAGTTAGCTTTTTTTTTTTCTGGAAACAATATTGTGCAGACATTGATCATGTTGAAGGTGAGTGATGGACATGTGCAGGCTTATCATACTCTTCTCTCTACTCTTGTATATCTTTGCAATTTTCCAAAATGAAAAATAAAAGACAAAAGACAGGAAGAAAGCAACACATCAGTGGGTTTATGAGTACTGTGGATGTTGTCAGTTTCCCAGGGATACCCCAGGCTGGCTGGCATCAAGTTGCTTGTTCAGATTGCCACATTCTTCCAAGAGAGGCAGATGCTGTGGGGCCATTGGCTCATTGATTCCCAAGTCTCTGACTCTCTCCTGAGTGCCAGCACCTGACAGGTGGTCCAATATCATAAGCAAACAGTGTCTAGAGGGTTTCCAATTCACCCTCGTTGATCAGAGGAACAGGGCTGTCACGAGCAGAAATGCATAGAAGCAATAGCTTTCCCTCCTTTAAAAATGGTGGCTTAGCTCTGAGAAGCCACCGTTCCCCATGTTGGTTATAGCTTTGGATTAAAAGCTAACCAGAAAAATTTCCTAGAGGGCTGCTGTGTTTTCTTTGTTCTATTCCAAATATTGGGGGAGCCGGGGATTTAGCTCAGTGGTTCAGTGGCCTGCCTTGCAAGCGCAAGGACCCGAGTTCGATCCCCGGTACCAAATACTGGGGGATAGTGGAATAGCTTGTGCTTATAAAGAATTACCATTTTAGCCAGATGGCACACCCCTGTAATCCCGGCACTTAGGATGCTGAGGCTGAGGATCAGGTGTTTAAGCCCAGCCTAGGCATTTTAGTGAGATCCTGTCTCAAAATGAAAAATAAAAAAAGGTCTGAAGATACAGCTCAGTGCACTGTATGGAATAATCCCCAGTACTGGAAAAAAAAAAAGTTGGTGATAGATGAAAAAGAGGACCATGAGAGTTAAATGTGAATGAGCTCTGCAATGCTGGTCTTAATTACTGATCCAGGCAAGGTGGTGCCTAGAAAGTGGCCATTCACCCAATCAGTCTCGACAGTGCTATCAAATTCCTAGTAGGGCTGGTCTAGGAAAATGCAGGATGTCTTACAGCTGCTGGTTCAGCAGGAGTGACAGGCTGCCACTGACTCTGGAGAAGAAGAGCTGAAGAGCAGGGTGCAGGCAAAGCCGGGTTTGACTTCTTCCTGGCCAGCTGACCTACAGCTTGAGTCAATTACTTCCATCTCTAAGATCCCATTGCTTTGTCCACAAACTGGGACAAGTTGTGTTGCTTTGGGAATTCAGTGAGTTCTAATTGTTCTCAGCACAGCATCTGGTACATAGCAAGTGCCGAGGTCCTGATAGTGGCTGCTAGTGGAATGATCATTGTATCACAAATCACCATTGTTAGGAAGGGTGTTTAAGAGTAATCACTAGTTTTCTTTCCTTCTGTTCAGGTCAGGCAAGCTCAGCAAATGCTGAGCAAAGTGGAAAGTTGGCTGAATTCATGTCTAACCTGGCATGGGATCTTGCAACCAAAGAAGGATTCCGGGTTTTCAAAGAGATGCCAGCTGCCAAACCGTTAACAAGGTCCTACCACACTTGGGGTGGTCCATGGTCGCTGCTGAGCCCCAAGGGCACAAGAAGCTACAGCTCTGTCCCACATGCTCCCCCAGCTCATGCCTCGAAGGGAGTGCTGGTCTTCTCGGTAGAAGGCCTCTCCCCATGGGCCAGAGACCTGTATGATCGGCTGCAGCGGTTTATGGAGCAGCATGTGTTTCCCCTGGAGCCAGAGCTGCAGAGACACCAGGCCTCAGTGGACAGATGGACCCCGTCCCTGCTGATAGAAGACCTTAAGGTCAGGCAGACTATGAAAGAGTCGGGGTGGCCTTGTTAACATGCAGACCCCACATATTTGTGCTTTCCAGATGGGGAAGAGAAGAGAGGTGGACACAGCAGAATTGTCTTGGCTTTCCACTATCATCTGAAAGAGCAGCTCCCCATTACCCAGCTTGTGTGTGTGTGTGTGTGTGTGTGTGTGTGTGTGCGTGCACGCACGCGCGTGTGTGTGTAATTGGTTTGTTTTTGCTGAGTAGTCCAGGTTGGCCTTGCATTTGTGGTGATCCTCTTGCCTCAGCCTCCCAGGTGTGTGCTACAACGCCCACCTGTCCTGTGTTCTTGTGTGAAAGAGGAATGCTGTCTTTAGCTTACAAAGCTGGAGCAGGTAGGCTTCTGTTTCCAGATTTGAAACTGCATGCTCTGTTGGGTGATAAAGTCTCTCTAGAGAATCTATAATATCAAAGCCACAAGGGCAATGAATTGTAAGCTATGTCTGATGTTGAATTCAATGACTGCTCTTTGGTTGGTAAACAGAAATGCCTGCTACTCTTTGTCAGGGTTAATCTTGGATTGAGTTGGTTTTTAAGTTGGGGTCTTTAGGAGCACAATGCAACCAGCATCTACTTTTCTAAAAACTAGCATTGTCAAAACTGGGCATGGTGGCACACACATGAAATCTCAGATATTTGGAAGGCTGAGGTAGGAGGATCGTGAATTTGAGACTAGTCCGGGCAACTTAGTGAAAGCCTGTCTCAAAAAAAAGAATAGGGATGTGGCTCAGTGCAGGGCCCTGGGTATAATCCCCAATTCCACTAAAAGAGGAAGCAAAAAGTTCCCCAAAATTCTCTGCTCTCTGAGGTAATCATTGTCAACAACTTGGTATATTATGCTCGCAACATTTCCTTTTTGTGATAAATATATCATATATCATTCCTGTGTTTCAGTGAAATTCTATTATACATTCAAGTCTACCAGCTGCTTTTTAAATTTAGACTCCTGGAAACACACGGAGATCAACCTCTAAGGGCTCTACAGTGTATAGATGCCCCATATTTATCCTGCCCCTGGTTGAAGACCACTGTGCTTATGACACAGCAAGCAGTCTAGGTGCAAAGTCAACTTTGGGTCACTTAAGCAGCAAAAGACGTCAGACAGTGGTATTATTGACAGGGACGCAGAGGAGCTGCCTTTAGAAGATATGGCAGGCCACAAGGCAAAGGAGGGCCATCTACCTAGAGAAGCCAGTGCTTTTTCCTTTTTCTTTTTTGGTACCGAATATCGAATTTGGGTCCTTGCGCTTGCAAGGCAGGTGGTGGCACCATTAAGATAGGTAATAAAAAGCGGTTCATGAATGAGATATTTGTTAGTTATCCATCACTATAAAAAAATACTTGAAATAGTCAACTTAATAAGAGAGGTGCTTTATTTGAGGGAGTTTAAGAGGCTTCATTCTGGTAGGTTGACTGCATTGTTTTGGCACATTATGGTGAGTGCTTGCAGCACCCAGCAAGCTGTTCACCTCATGACCAGGAAGTGAAAGAGAAAGGAGAAACAAGGATCCCACAATCCCCTTTGAGAGCTCATCCCCAGTGACCCCAAGGCCTGCCACTAGGCCTCACCCCTGAAAGTTTCCACAACCTCCCAAGAGCTCCAAACCAGGTGAGCAAGCTTTTAACACATGGGTCTTTGGGGGAACATTCCAGATCCAAACCCTAGCAAGACCATTCAGAAATGATAAACACTACCAAATCATCATCTGCAAGGTATTTGCCAAGTCACCCTCCCGTCACTTCCATGTGAAATGCCCTTCCCTCCATGCTGGGCAGCATGCTTCACCCTTGCCCACCTAACAGCCTGGCCGATGCAGAATGTGGGTACTATACTCAGGCGGTGAGCACCTCCAGACTGGAAAAGCTCAGCCTATGGTGGTACAGTAAACACCTACTGTGGTACACATTCTCCTTATAGTCACACCTGAAGGGATTCATAATGGTAACTAAGATTTTTGGGTAGAGAGATGAAATCATAGCTCATCACTTTTATCCAAAATGTCGTAAATGAGAAGTGGTATTTGGCTGTTTTCTATGCTTTTCAGAAATCCTATGATATAAGCATTATTATCTTCAATTTAAAGGTAAGGAAAGGGATTTGTGCAGGGTACACAGCTGCAATTAAGAGCACCTGGGTTTAAATCCAGCTCTCCAACTCAAATTAAGATGGTTTTGGTCTTCTCCCCTCCTACAAGCAGATGATTCTATCCACTTCCTCTTACTGCCTTTCTTAGAATTCCCTCACTTCCTCCTCCTCCCTTCCCGTCCTTCTTTATTTGTTCCAATGAATCTGCACTTTTTAATCCTTAGTCATTATGCTTTGTGCTGATTAGCTCAGTGCAAATAGTGAGCGAAGTCAGCTACTGATTCTGGAAGCATAGAGCAGATAGCTGGTATCCCCTCAGGAAGAAGCGGACAGGAGATTGATGATGTCCATGATCTCTGCTACTCATTGCAAACCCTGACTTCTGTGGCAGGCTCTTTCTATTCTGTTATTTCCTCTAGTTTTCACAACAACCTGGGAAGGTGAGTGCTGTGGACATGGGTGAATTTGGCCTAGCGGGTATCCACTCCCCACTTCTCTCTGTAGCGGCATCCTGGTTCTACTTAGGGGCATTCCTTTTCCCCTGTGGAGACATTCTGGAAGAACTGTCAGTTAAGGTACCAGCTGGCCCTGCCTGGGCAAGAAGTGGGCACTAGAGCCAAAGCTAGGCCAGCCAGATTCTCCCTTCCTGGAATTCGAAGAAGTGTTTTCCACATGGAAAACAGTTGGTGCTCAATCAGAGCACAGCATTGGGGTCCAGCAGGACCGCTGACACCCTCTCCAGTTCCCGTCCATTTCTGAGTCGCCTTCTCCCATCTCTGTCCAGTGTTGGAGCTCCAGCTAGGCTTCCCTCGCCATCTCTTTTTTTTTCCTGTAGTTACTTGCCATCTGTTTCTGTGGTTTCTGCTCAGCAGTTCTGATGGGAGGGTGGGTACATCCTTGTTTCACAGATAAGAAACATCCAGGGCCAGGGATTTAGCTCGGTGGCACTGTGCCTGCCTTGCAAGCACAGGACGCTAAGTTCAATTCCTGGTACCGCAAAAAAAAAAAAAATTCCAGAGAGAAAATCTCTTCTCCAGTCTCCCAGTCACGTGCATCTTGTGTTTATTCACAGGCTCATATCCAGCCAGTGTCCTTGTTTTTGAAAAAGCACGCGCTGTATCTTTGGCTGCCACCGTCTTCCTTCCAGTTCCTTGCATTGTGTTCCCTGGATTAGAATAAAACTTCATCAGTTGCTGGGCTTCCCTGACTTGCTTTTCCCATGACAGGAGAAAGCCAAGGCTGAAGGACTTTGGAACCTTTTCCTACCCTTGGAGACTGACCCTGAGAAAAAATACGGAGTAGGACTGACCAATGTGGAGTACGCACACCTGTGTGAGGTCATGGGCATGTCGCTGTATGCTCCCGAGGTACCTTCTCTGAAGCTTCCTCAGCATGCTAGTCCTAGCCCTCCACGGGAATATATCCCCACGCCTCGTTGGTTGCCCTCCTGCACACACAGTCTGATTCGGGGGCACTCATATGAACTTGGACTTCGTATCGGGAGGCAGCTGGCTGTAGCTAGAACTGGAATTGGAGCAAGAGAGGACCTCAGGGTGGGCTCTCCTGGGACCATAGGAACCACTTGAGCCTTGGGCTCCTAACTTCAGTCCTTCCACTCAGATGGGGTCCACAGTTGAACCCCAGGGTCTGTGATTCTATTTCCAAACTGAAGAACCTCTTGAGTTGTAAGAGGGGTCTGAGACATGAAATTGACATTCTCAGTGTGGGAATGGGCATCACCAAGTGCTCTTTTTTTTTCTTTTCAGATATTCAACTGCTCTGCCCCCGACACAGGGAACATGGAGGTCCTGGTGCGGTATGGCACTGAAGAGCAGAAGGCCCGTTGGCTGACCCCTCTGCTGGAAGGCAAGGCCCGTTCCTGTTTTGCAATGACTGAGCCCCAGGTACCTGGCTGGGTTGTCCCCACCTGCTGAGCCCCCACAGGCCTCTGCCTGCAGGGAACAAGGGACACTGGCCGCTCTAACAGGAATGTGCCCCTGTGTAGGTTGCCTCATCAGATGCCACCAACATCGAGGCTTCCATCAGAGAGGAGGATGCCTTCTATGTCATAAATGGTCACAAGTGGTGGATCTCAGGTATCTGGCCTGAAATTGCTTTTCAAGTACACGTCATTCAGTCTGTATCAACAAGCAGGTCTCCTGATGGTAGGAAGGGGACAGCCTCTTTTTTCTCAGTTGACACTACAGAGATTCTGTCACCATGCCCCTAGGAGAGGCAGCAAACACTAAGAATAAGAATTTGCTGCATGGGGAGTACTGTTCTCACTCACTGCTTGTAGGGGCGCAGCATCACCAGACATCCACACCTGTGGCCATCTCCACCTACACACGGCTCTGGGAACGTCTTCACTCACTCTGCTCACTTCATTCTCCCCCAGCAGCTCCCTTGAAAGGGCAGAAGGTCACTTCCTCCGTGGCTTCTCCTTACACCTAAGGGCTAGCGACAACCTAGCCTTCAGGCTGATCCCCATAAGCACTCTGTGGGTCCCACCTCACTGAGCCCCGACACTTCCCCAGAAGTCAGGTGTCATGATTCCTATTTGACAGAGGTAGAAACCAGGGCTCAGAGAGTGATGAAATCCCCTGCCGAAGGTTCCAGCCCCCAGCTGGCAACTAAGGAACCCAGAGTTCAAGATTGTTTTGAGTCCAAGTCTGGTGCCTAGAGTCATTATAGGCTAGCAGGGATGAAATAGCAGTTTTCAGTGTCTTGTCTCTAAATTATATTTTTAAATCCAATGTGAAACTTAAATGTTTGCTCTTACAATGCTAGATTCATGCCTCACTAGGACAAAACTCAGTTTGCTTTATTTTTCATCTGGAGCCCACAGATGCCCATCTAATGATGTCCTGTCCCACAGAGCTCTGTCTGCTGCTGGCCCAGCCTTTCCTGGGCCAGGACCTCATGGGGACAGAGACATAGTGACCTGGTGTTGGCTCTCTCCTTTCCTGGCAGGTGTCATGGATCCACGCTGCCAGCTCTGTGTGTTTATGGGGAAAACAGACCCACAGGCCCCAAGACACCAGCAGCAGTCCATGCTCTTGGTTCCCATGGATACCCCCGGGATAAAGGTCATCCGGCCTCTGACCGTGTATGGGCTGGATGATGCACCAGGTTAGCCCTCCCAGGGTGGGTCACACCAAGGCTGGGTCCGCTCCTAGGGGGCAGGGTCTGTTCCCAGAGGAAAGGCTTTGAGCAGGGTGAGGGTCTCTCTGCTAACAGTGCTCACATTTTCATTTTTGGCACTCTCAGAGGAGCCCTACACTATTAGAGTCACATGCTAGGGAGTTTCAGTTTAAGCTTGCTTTGTTACATTTGTATAAAAGAAATGACAAAATATTTGTCCTTATACATCTGTGATTCTTTTCCCATCTTTAAAAGGCTCCTTCCTGCCCCTTTAGCCATGACCCAGTAAAAAGGCTAAGTAAGGGACAAGAATATTGTTGGCAGATGATCAGATCCAAGGGAAGGAAGAAACATATCCAGGAAAGAAGGAATGACAGTCATTCAAGGTGGTGTGCTTGGGTCTTTCAGGTGGCCACGGTGAAATCCAATTCGAGAATGTATGTGTGCCCAAGGAGAACATGATTCTGGGTCCTGGCCGAGGCTTTGAGATTGCCCAGGGCAGGCTGGGACCCGGCCGGATCCATCACTGCATGAGGCTCATTGGGTTCTCAGAAAGGGCGCTGGCGCTCATGAAGGCCCGCGTGAGTGCCTCCCTCATGCCCACACCGACTCAACCGCCTGTGCTGTGCTGGTAGATTCCAGATCTTACTCTTTTCCGAGAGCAGACTAACAGGTGAAGCTGAGAAGCTGCACCCCCACATTTGCTTTGCATCTGCTACTTTGCTGCCGCTTGACACTGGGAACAGAAAGGGCTGCTGAGGTGACCAGGAATGAGAGGCCCCGCTCCCTGGCAGCCAGGGGTGAGGATCCCAGGCCCAGAGGGCCCCTGGCTGTGGAGAGCCTGCTTTTGGTTCGGCACTAACAATCAGATGCCAGAGCAGACCATCTTGCTTGTTTTTGCCCCTGGGATTCCAGCATCAGGTTTTCTACCACCCTCCTCTCCCACACATCCAGAAAATGTACTCTGCTGTGACTCCCTCAAAGGTTGGAAGCATATGTAAAAGAGCCACTTGCAGGGACCAGAATTCACATTAGGTGTATTGATTTCACAGTGAAGTGAACCCCTGATAAAACAAATACCTCATGAGAAATGCTCTACAGAAAACAAAGGCCATAGGGTCATTTTGAATCCTGGGCAAACCTTCTGTGATTTATATGTTTTTGGCTGAGACAGACCAGTTCTTTTTTCTTTAAAAATTAAGTGCTCCTCAACAGGTTCAGTTATGGTAGTTTAGCCACATATGGTGTTAAAACTCAGGCCAACTTTTAGCAGAGCAATTTGTAGTTTCTCTCATTTTTTAATTGTTGGGTTTTTGAGACAAGGTCTCACTCTACTGCAGGCTGGACTCAGACTTGTGATTGGTTGGCCTTGGAGCTGACCATCATGGAATGAACTTCTGAAACTGTGAGCCTAACTAAACTCCTCCTCCAAGTTACAAGTGTTGGGTATTTTGTCCCAGTGATGGAGAAGTGACTAAAGCACTCAAAAGATGGGTGGGAACCTATTTCTTCACATAGAGCGGTGTTTACTATATACTCTTAAATTTCAGAAAGCAGGTGACAAAGCAATATATAGTGATTATTTCATGTTTTATTTAAAAGTATATGTATATATTATAAGTACACAAAATGTCTAGAAGGTCATGCACCAAAAATAAATATTAACTAGATAATTGAATGGTTGTTTTCATCTTTTTTTGGCCTGAAAATTAATAGTTTTTCTGCCATGAGATATATTATTTGTGTAGAAATTATTTTGATTTCACATAAGTTAACTAATAAAACAAGAGGAAAAAATAATACTGGTAACCTTTTCTAAGGCCTCATGGCTTTCAGACTTTAAAATCTCCTTTGCAAGCCAGGTTTGGTGGTGCAGGCCTATAATCCCAGGACTCAGGAGGATCAACTTGATTGTGAGGCCAGCCTGGGATACATGGAAAATTCAAGGCCAGGGGCTGGGGATTTAGCTCAGTGGTTATGCTGCCTGCCTCGCAAGTACAAGGACCCGAGTTCGATCCCCAGTAACAAAAAAATAAAAAAGAAGATTCAACGCCAGCCTGAACTACATAGAAAGACATTGTCAAACCCCACCACCACCACACACACACAACACAAAAATTTAAAAATAAAATTCTTGCAGATTAGGCAGCTCTGGCTCAGGGATGTGAGGCTGGCTATGGCCAGTAGGGGGTGGCCTCCCCCCTCTGTGTCAGGTGAGGCTTCCACTGCGACTCTACTTCCTGGAGTAACCTTGAGCCAGATGCTGGCTCAGATCTGAAGGCACAGTTCCTACCCGCCCAGAGACGGCCACATTGCTGCAACAAGGGGTTCTTGAGGGGATGTGAGCAGCCACCACAAGGACTGGACTGATGTGGTCTGTGTGAATGTTACCTGCATCGAGACCTAACCCTGGAAAGCGCCTGGGCTGGCGAGCTGGTGAATGGCTGAGAAATAGCATGCGCCTGCTTTCACACTCCTCTCCTGCCCTGTCCTGTCATGCCTCCCCACCTCCGCAGGCCACCGGCCCCTGAGCCTCTAGAGACTCAGCATGGCCCCAACTCTGTCTCATAGGTGAAGTCCCGCGTGGCCTTCGGGAAACCCCTGGTGGAGCAGGGTACAATCCTGGCCAACATTGCCCAGTCTCGTGTGGAGATCGAGCAGGCACGGCTACTGGTGCTGAAGGCCGCCCACCTTATGGACATGGCAGGAAATAAGGTAGGAGGCCCAGGGGCCCCCTCCAAGGGCTTCCTGGATGACAGAGGTCTCAAAGTCACAGTGTAAGAATCTCTTCCCTCTTTGCATGACTCTTTAGTATGTGTATATGCTGCTGAAGCAAGCACTCTGCACGGCTTTTTGCATTAGTTACTTTACTTTGGTTCTGCTTGGAACTGTTTTGGCAGTCATTCAAAACCGAAAAAGGACAACTTTCTAGACTTCCAGGGCATGTTGGTGTGGGAGTCAGGGACCCTTTCTTGCCCTAACCCAAACACAGAATCAGCCAACAAAGGGGCTTATTTCCAAGGATGACATTGTCCATTAAGGCTTTCTCGATGCCTGGAATGACCAGGCACAGTGCCCACACTAAGTCCTGCCTTGTGCAGCTCTCTGGACAGCCTCCATGCCCTTACCAGCAGGCCCAGTTAGGGGGACAGCAGGTGGCCCAAGATGGAGTTGGCTGTGGCCTGGCTACAAGTCATAAGCCACTCCCCTCCTATGCCGAGTCACCCTCTTACCTGTACTGCTGATGCGCTGATGATCCAGCAGGACCTCAGTACCCCTGATTTTTGAGTCCTTATATTTTGGGGAACTGATTGTTCTTGCAAGCTGTCTGCCCTTGGCTCTTTATAACCTCATCTTCTCCCTGCAGGCTGCAGCTTTAGATATTGCCATGATTAAAATGGTAGCCCCATCTATGGCCTACCGGGTGATTGATCGTGCTATTCAGGTGAGCATGGACCAGGTGAGTGGGTTTGTCTAAATCAGTGGCAGCAGATGGGAAACTCTCACCTCCAGCTGCATGATGTGAACCCCTGACAGCTGCCCTTAAGGCCCACTCACTATGCATGTGATTTTCGTTGTCCTCTTCAAAACAACCCTATAAATTGGGAATGGTGGTCAAGTGTGTAATCCTAGCCCTCAGAAGGCTGAGGCAGGAGGATGCTTTTTTGCATTCCTCCCTTCCCACTTTGTGTCTTCCAGGCCTTTGGAGCAGCAGGCCTGAGCAGTGACTACCCTCTGGCACAGTTCTTTGCCTGGGCCCGAGCACTGCGCTTTGCTGATGGCCCTGATGAGGTACACCAGGTCACCGTGGCCAAGATGGAGCTGAAGCAAAGGACTTAGACCCATGGGCAGCGCGAGCTTGTATCCCTGCTGGCCAGCCACACCCCAGTTTAGTAAAGGGTGTGCTTGGAAAGCATCCCACTCATCCTGGAGGCATGCCTCCCAGAGGAATCTGTGAGGAAGGGGAAGAGCTGAGAGCTGAGGGGTTTGGTACAAAGCCTGGAAACCTGGTCTTCAGTCTCTTGGGACTGGCCTGCAAGCCACTGCCTCTGAGCTTCCTCATTGGACTGTCTACAAGACAGAACACTAATGATAATGTTATTTTGGAAGGGGACACAGAAGAATAAGAAAGTACACCTCAGAGTCTGAACTTTCTATGTCATATAAAAAAAAAAAAGACAGAATAAAGACTCCTTCTCAGGCCCTGTGTCTCTGTTGCCTCCTCACACCTCCATTTCCATGGCATCCTGCCTTGACTCCCCATAGTTCCCAAGTCCAATAACTGACTAACTCTGTACTCTGCCCATATAAGCTACCCCAGAGAACTGGGTGTGATGGGGAGGCATATAATCCCAGCCACTCAAGCTAAGGCAGAAGGGTTACAAATTCAAGGCCAGCCTGAGCAACTCCAAAAACCCTGTCTCAAAAAAGTGCTGGGATTGCATGGCCACCACCCATTTCAGGACCAAAACCTGCATCGCTCAACTGTGCAGATTTGACTTTTAGAGTGCTGCTTTCCCTGAAAAGTGCCCATCCGCATGCCACAAGTGGGACCAAGGATCCCAGGATGCAGTGCGTGTCCTCATATATGCTGGCCCCCAGCCACACTTGAGAAACTGCTTGTTGCTGGAGGAAGATGAAGTAAAATTCCAGCCCCTGCTAACTGTCATTACAACACCAGTGCACAGCAAGGACCTGGCAGGATCCTAGCAGCCCAAGTTCTGCTTTGGGCCTCAGGAGGGAGAAGAAGTTTTTTTAAAGGAAGCAGCTATGGCCTGGCATATCACAATGCCCTAAGAATTTCTCTCATGGCTTCTGAGGTTAACCTTGCTTTGCAGTAGTGCTGCTGCACAAAGGGGTGCAAATAGCTCTCAGAGCAGTGAAAATAGAAGCTGTAGCTGGGTACAGTGGCAAGTACTCAAGTCCCAGCTCTGGGGGAGGCTGAGGCAGGAACATCACAGGTTTAAGTACCACCTGGGCAATTGAGTGAGGCCCTGTCTCAAAGTAAAAAATAAGGGCAGGAGATGTAGCTCAGTGGTGATAAAGTACCCCTGCATTACTACAAAAAATGAAATGAATGAATGAGGGAAGGAAAAGAAAAGAACAAAGAGGCCAGGGATTTATTGCAGTGGCACAGCACTGGCCCGGCAAGCATGACATCCTGAATTCGAATCCAGGTACTAGAAAAAAAGGCAGAACAAAGAGAAGCTGTACTGTTGAGTGATACCGCATCTCCCTCATGTGCTCTGCCTCCAAGGCTGGAGGTGTTCAGGTGGCCCTGGGAACACTGCAGAACAGAGTCCCAGAAAGGAAGCCTCCGGCAGCCCCTGGCCAGGATGTCCAATACTGTTCATTATTCTACTCGCTGCCTCTGTGTGATCCCCAGCACTGAGCCAGGCACTGGTGGAGGCCTTGGGGAATGTTCAGTGAAGAAAACGGGTAAAGGTGCTCCTTGTGTTCACATCCCAAGCGGGGAAGGCAATAAGGGACCCAAGTCTGAGGCTGACACTGCTAGGGGACTTGGGGTTCTGGGGCACAAGGAAGGACCTTTTCTGGAAGGGACACTGGAACCAAAACCTGAATGGCAAGAAGACGGGGCTTGGGTGCTTCCAGAGTCAGTAGTGGCAAGTGCCAGGCCCTGGGGAGAGAGCTCATGGGAGGGGCAGGGTGGGGGAGGTGGGGGAGG
>NW_022900924.1:16315714-16318991 GCF_012274545.1 Fukomys damarensis | reverse complement strand
GGTGTGGTTAGGGAGGTCGGGCAGGCACCCCAGCCACATTCAGTGTAGATTCTTGAGGTGACAGGTGAATGTAGGTGATGACGTAACTTGACATATTTGAGTTCTGTGCCACCATTCAAGACAGAACACAGAGGCCTGTCCTTTTAATCGTCTATTTTTCATTTTTTTCTAATTCTGTAAATACAGTGGTATCTCAGTTCCACAATCCTGGTCACAACCAAATTACAAACTTATTCTGCAACCGGAATTGTGGAAAGAGTTGAGTTTGTGAAATGAGGCACTGTACCTTTCTCCATGATAGGATCCTTTGTCTCACATTTCTCTCCTCATCTCCCATTAATTTTTCATTTTTTTCTTTTTTAGTCTATTCTCAACCCCTTATATCTTTAATAGTATAACCATTAAGGTTTATTAATCTTTAGGTAGTTGACTATGTTACTACAGTTGAATTCTTTTTTCTGATTAGTAGAGATATAGTTATCATATTTAGTACCTATTTGCTGTATGTCAATGTTTTGTCTTAGGGTTTAAACTATAATTGTAGATTTCTAAGGTTACTTATTTTTATGGTATATTAATATCCAGTTTGTCTTGGACAATATTATTGTTGCTGATTTACTTGATATTGCCAGGGTTGCATAGATGTTGACATTAATAAGTTTTTTTGGTATGCCAGTGTCTGGATTACCTTATAACATTAACGATACTGTGGTCCATTTCCAGAGAATTTGGTGATGGGCCAATTACACTGCACTTCCCATAGTAACAGAGGTGAGCGGATCTTTGGAACACAGGCAAACGACTTTTGTTAGCCACTCCCTTCGTGCACCACCAAAAAGCAGACCAAGAGATCCCCATACTAACAGTAAAGCCTTTCCACAGTCAGCACATATCTAAGCAAAAACGAACAGAAGAGAAAAACAAATTTTTAAAAAGATAAAAAAATAAACAGCAGAAATATGAGAAGGCAAGGCAACAAAATGCCTCCCCAAACTCTCAGTTCCCCCAAAGCCCATCCATGGGGCAGTGAGTGGGAGGAAAGCAAAAGCCACACTACTAAGTTACTCAAAAGAATAACAATGGAGATTAAAAAGCAGATCAATGTGGTGGTTGGGCAGGCTCAGCAGAAAATATAATCAGATAAAATACAGGTAACAAAACAGGGAGGTTATAGAAGACCTACCTAAGCTAAACAAAAATGATAATAAAACAACCAATTTAACAAAGAACTAGAGTCCATGAAAAGGCTCCAAACAGAAATACAGGGGATTAAAAATTACACTGAAAGTAGGGGAGGAGAAGTGACCAATGTGAAGCATTAGAAGATAGGGAAACTTTCAAAGACCAATTTCTCAGAGATACCTTAAAGATCAGAACATGAAAAATGGATTCAACAGCTGCTAGATGATGCAAAGAAGACTAACATTAATTGGAATAACTGAAAATCACAAAGCACAAAGACAGCACAAAGGGCATTTAAAAAAAAAAACCAGTTCACAGAAATAATAGCAGAAAACTTTCCAAATATTTGGAAAGAATTAAACATACAGATAAGTGAGGCCTACAGAGCCCCAAATAGCCATGATCAAAAGAGAACCTTTCCACCTACATCATAGTCAAAAACCGGAAGTCCAGCACAGGGATAGACTTAAAAGCTGTTAAAAGAAAAACAACAAATCAATGAGTACAAAGGTGAACCCACTAGAATTATAGCAGACTTCTCAACACAAACCAAAAGGCCAGGAAAGCTTGAAGTGAAATGTTTCAAACCCTAAAAAGTAGCTTCCAACCAAGACTTACATATTCTGCAAAACTTTCTTCAAAACTGATGAAGAAATAAGGTACTTCTATGACAAAGAAACTCATGACCACCAAACCAGCACTCCAAAAAATTCTCAGGAATATTCTAGAAAGAGACAATGAAGCTAACAATGACACAAAATCTAATAGAATGAGAAGGCAGAGTGAGAAGTTCAGCATAAAGAGTGTGTGTGTGGGGGGTATATGTGTCAGCAACAGGAAAATAATGTAAAGATAGGAATAAGTCAACACTTTTCAGTAATAACTATCAGTGTGAATGGTCTCAATTTCCCAATCAAATGATATAGACTGGCAGCATGGATCAAGAAATAAAACCCAATATACAGTATACAAGAAACACATTTAATCCAAAAAAATACATAGCTTAAAAATCATAGGATGGGAGCCAGGTATTTAGCTCAGTGGTTCCAACACCTGCCTCACAACTGTAAGGTCCCGAGTTCAATCCCCGATACACACACACACACACACAAAATCGATGGTAAGAATCCTGAGTTTGATCCCCCATACCAAAAATAAATAAATAATAAAATAAAAGGATGGTAAGAATCTTGAGGTCGAATCTGGGTACAAAAAAAAAAAAAGGATGGTAAGAAAAACAAAATATCAAAGGATGGAAAACAATATTTCATTCAACAGGAATCTGGAAAAAAGCATCAGTAGTTATCCTAATTTCAGACAAAGAAAATTTCAAGCCAAAACTGATGAGAAGAGGCAAAGAAGGTCATTACATATTGGTTATGGAACAATTCAACAGGATGAGGAAACAATTATAAACATGCGCACCAAATACCCGTGTGCTCAACTTCATAAAGCAAACACTACTGGACATAAAAAAAATCAGATAAATACCAACACAATTATAATGAGTGTCTCAGTTACTTCACTGCTGGGACAAAAATACCTGACATCCACAAGTTAAAGGAGGAAAGATTTAATTTAGCTCACAGTATGTACAGGTTTCAGTCCATAGTCAGCTGACTCCAAGACAAGGTGGCATGGTAGAAGAGGGGAAACAGTACATGGTGGGGCAGGGAGGCATCAGCAAGTAGCAAGCCTCCCTTTCCCTTTATATCCACCCAGGATACAA
Organism: Fukomys damarensis; assembly: GCF_012274545.1. NCBI lineage: Eukaryota > Metazoa > Chordata > Mammalia > Rodentia > Bathyergidae > Fukomys > Fukomys damarensis. Next base: position 16,316,080 of record NW_022900924.1, on the reverse strand, counting down.
GCCTATTGGTTGGTGCCCCATACACCCAGGGTGGCCCTTCCCATTATCCACACCCAGAACTATGCTAAGCCAATCAGTGGGCTAATTTAGCTACCACACACCCTTAATCCATATTAACACACCCTAGATCCAGCCACTTCTGAAAAACAGCACCTATGAGTGCAGGAGGCTGCAGGGACATTGAGATACAAGCCATAAATATGGGAGACCTCAATATTCCACTGTCACAAATAGATCAACTAGATTTTACAAATCAAGAAAGAAATTTCAGAGTTGAAATAAACTTTCAAACATGGATTTAGTATATGTCTACAGAGTGTTCCACCCAACAACAGAGTACACATACTTTTTTTTTTTTTTTTTTTT
>NW_022900924.1:16305757-16315649 GCF_012274545.1 Fukomys damarensis | reverse complement strand
TTTTTTTTTTTTTTTTTTTTTTTTTTTTTTTAAGAGGGAGATATTTTCCAGTAACCGCTGGGTTTGCTTTTGTTTTTCTGGTACCAGGAATGGATCTCAGGACTTTGCTCTTGTGAGGTAGGCACAGCACCACTGAGCTAAATCCCTGGTACCATGGATTATTTTAATTTCCTAAATTTTTCTCTTTTTTTTTAACCCCCTTAAGTTTCACTTAATGCACTAGCTATGAACAGGTACGGCTTTGCCAGTCCACCCCTTGACTTGCCATGACCGTGAACATCCCAGCCATGTGACAAAGGCCTGTGGGGGAGGTGGTGGTGGTGAAGTTTTGACTCACCGTGTTCCTCTGTGGAGACCTGGGGCACCATTTATGACATTTCTATGCAAACTTTCTGTAAACCACTGCTAGTAAAGGCATTCAAAATGAGTTTCAGCACCCAGCACCCTGTACCAGCATTTGGATTCTCCTCATCCTTGCAGCCAGAATAAGTCAGAAACTCATCTCCTGAGGCAGAATGGTTGATGCGCATTCAAGAGCGAAAAATCTATTTTTCCGAATGCAAATAATGGGAGGGGCTGGGGGGGGCTACTATTTATGGCTTTTAAAAAAATGAATGCTACCATGTTCTGTAACAGAGACCCCAGACCATTATATTGTACCGGAAATCTCTCAGCCATCACCACCCTGAATTTGATTGTACCTCCTTCCTGCCCTTGAATCTGTTTTTGCTGTATCTGGGGGAGGTGGGACGGCTGGTTCAGACCTGGGAGTCTGTTCCCTAGATGGGTGAGCATCCTGGTTTTCTTCCCCTGGAAGGTTGTTTCAACCAAAAGCCAATTCACTTTAATTACATTTTTTTAAAAAAGAAAGAAATCAGGCAAACATGTAGAAATCAAACAATGTCCTCTTGAATAATCACTGAGACAGAGAAGAAATCAAGCAAAAAATCATACACTTCCTAGAATCAAATGATAAGGCCAGTGCAACATAACCAAAACCTCTGGGATGTGATGGAAGCAATCCTGAGAGAATTTTATAGCTGTGAATGTCCTCAACACAAAAACAGAGTGAGATCAAATAAGTAGCCTAAATATGCACCTCAAGGCCCTAAAAAAACAGGAATGATTCAAATCCAAAGGTAGTACAGGGAAGGAAATTACAAAGATCAGAGCAGAAAGTAATGAAATTGAGACCAAAAAATACAATATGAAGAATCAATAAATTGAAGAGCTGGGAAAACAAAAAACAAAAAACATAGAGTTGGTTTTTTGAAAGGATAAATAAAATAGCCAAACACTGAGCCAATAAAAAAAAAAGGGAAGGCCCAAATCAATGCAATTAGAAATGAAAATGGCAAAGTCTCAATAGACTCTGCCAAAATCCAGATTATTAGTAACTACTTTGAGAATCTGTTCTCCAATAAAATAGAGAATTCAGAAGATATAGATAGATTCCTAAATACATACAAACTACCAAAGCTGAGCCAAGAATACATAAAAACACTGACTATTATGGCTTATACCTAGATATACCTCAAAGCCTCCTGCAGTCATAGGTGGGGCTTTTCAGAGGTGGCTAGATCTAGGGTGTGTGAGGCTGAGGAAGAGGGGCTGAAGGGAGGGGAAGGGAGTGGGAAAAAAAAAGTGAGATACGTACAGGTTCAAATTCCCTATGATGAGTGTTATCGTTATGTAAATCTAAAATGTACCAATAAAAAAAATAGACTGTGACACTGGGATTAAGGGTTCCCCACCGTGGGTGTGAGTGTCATTTGTAGGAAAATGAATGCACCTTGACAACCTAATGTTAAGTGAAATAAATCAGACGCACAAGCTTAAATATTGTGTGGTTTCTCTTATATGAGAAGCTAAAAATATAAATAAAGAGCAAAATAAAAGATAGATAATGGGGGGGGAAGAGATGGAGTAAGGGGGAGGGAGGGAGAGGGAAAAATGCATCTGGGATGGAAAGGAGAGGAAAGGAACATAAAAAGAATTAAAGTGTGTTATGTCCACATACCAACTCCTCTTGATGAATGTAATCATTATGCATTACAAAGTACACTCCTTTAAAAACTTTTTTATAAAAAAGGCTGTGGATGTAGCTCTGTGTGTAAGCCCTGAGTTCAATCCCCAGTGCCACCAAAATAAGAAAGAAGAAAAACAAGGGAGCAAAAGATCCAAAGAAGAAGAACTCTAATTTGGTCCCCACCTCACTTTTCCCCACCTTCACCAAGGGCTGGCCTTTCTGCTAGCCTTGGCCTGCTTGGGACTATTGTGAATCAGCTTCCCCAGCACTGGACATGACTGGTCCTGGTTTGGAAATTATGGTGCCTCAGCAATTTGATTTGTGGAATTCCAACCCAAGTTGGCTAGACTTATCTTGGCAAAGGGAACAATATGTAATGAGTACATATTGTTTTTTCTGTCACAGTGGTGTTCTGTCTCAAAGGGACTGGACATACATTCCCACTCCCCTCTTAACGTGCTGACCTCTCCAGTGACCCTGTGTTTTTAGGGCTCCTCATGTCCCACCAGGGATGCGATCTCGGTTTCTCCCTCTGCTCCACTCTCCCTGAGCCCCCCTGCAGTCTTGGCGTCACAGGCTGCCTGTGCTCTATTCAGCCCTGTCTTCATCTCTGTCAGATGGTTCTAGAACAATCCCGAGAGGCAGAATGGAGGCTGAATTTCAGGCAGCCTGCATGGGTGGGGCCCCTTCAAGAGCACAGTGGGAAGGGTACCCAAAGAACAGGCTCCAGTGTTTTATGCCCCGTGTGTGGCATCCTGAAGTTGTTGTCTGTCATCACCAATGGCTTTCCTGGGGAGTGCTAGGCCTGTGTCCGGGCTAAAGGCCCAACTGGGTTGGCATCTCCATTGCCCTCTGGGCTGCCATGTGGGTACTGTATGGGCTCCTACTTCTGTCAACAGGAGTGAATGTCAGGGCGGACAGACATCCAGGGCCCAATCCTAATTGACAATTTGTCAGACAAGTCATCTGGGACAATTTCTTTTTGTCAAGTTGACTGTGTAGAGAAATGGCTTCAGGAATTTTGTTATACAGTGGACCCTCCAGTTACGACTGGCGTGACATACAAACAACTTGGGTTATGACTAGAATTTTAGTTTTAACTTATGACCAAAGTCTTGAGTTATGGCCCAAATGCAGGCTGCTTGTGCTTCCAGATGGTCTCAGATACAGATTTAACCCTGAAAGAGTTCTGAAAGGAGCATTACCATATCCTTTCCTGTGTGGGGTTGAGAGATCCTGGACCAATGTCTAAGGACACTGAGCTCTGCCTGTGTATAGGAGAGACTTTGAAGGCTGTGTAGAGGAGCCTGAGCCTTCAATTGACCAACATGAGTTACAACGAGCCCCCAGGAATGAATTGAATTTGTCAGTCAAGGGTCCACGGTACTAGTATTAGAAGAGCAACATGGTGATTAAGAGCTGTGGAAGATAAAGCTGGACCTGAGTTAAAGTGGTAAGGACAGGTTTTAATCTGCACCATAGTACTGCAATAGGAAAGAGGGCCCAGCATGAACTCAACTCAGATTTGTGTAGAAAAGGAGTAGCAGGGTTAGGGGCAGAAGTGGAAATTTATACAAAGCAGGAAGGGAGCATCTGGGTTTGCCAGCTGGCACTTATGGAGGAGTCTTTGGGAGGGGACCCTATCTGTCTTAGGGTGCTGTCTGGAAAAAAATAGTGACGTGGGGGGCAGCTTTGAGCTTTCTCAGGCAGGCACTTTAATGGGACCTGGGCTCATCCTAAGGACAAAGCCTTGAGTTGATGGAAGCTACATAAGTGTTTGCTCAGATCTTTTCATGTAGTGGTGGTGGTGGGTGGCATGGACTAAATCATTTGTGTTGAGAGGCGGGAGCTTTTGTTGGCCAAGATAGAAGACTAGTCAAGAAGAGGACCTGGAAGGGCCTAGATAGAAGTTTGGTCAAACAGAGAATCTTAGTTCTTATTCAGATGGCCAAAATACCCTACTGCAGACTTGATGAGTGTGATTTTCCATCTCCTCACTTGGGTTTTTCATTTGAAATGTGGAAAGAACAGTACTTGTTTTGAGATTAAATGAGATGGTGCAGGGCTTGTTACAAGCTGGAAGAGTGTGCCAGCTGCCTGTGTGGTTAGAGTCAGGAGGGGGGCAGCTGAAGAGGAGGAGGATGTGCTTTAGTTGGGGCCCAGGCCTAGGAGGTGCCATCAAGGCCAAGGGCCAGCTTGGACTGCATAGGACAGCAATGCTTCTCAGACCTAACATCCAGAGGAATTACTCTGGGGATTTGGCTAACATGTAGACTGTGACTTGCTAGCATGTGTGCAGGCCATGCTGCTTGCTAAGAACCCCACATTAAGGATGGGGTGTGAGGAAAACGACTGGACTTCCAGGTGAGTGGCACCACCTGATTTGACAGAACCACTAGACATTAATACTCTGTTCCAATAACTGCATGTATTATTCTGAACCCTTAAAACAATTGGCACATACTTTTTTTCTGCCCATTTTGTGGATGAGGAGATTGAGATTCAAAGAAGTTACATAACTTGCTTAAGGTCACAAAGCCAGTCACTGAATTCAAACCCAAATGCAAAAGACTCCAGAGCTCTTTCTGCTCTGAGACATAAACTTTTAAGATCTCTAAGTGGCTTCCTGTGAAGCACTGGAAAACGAGGGAGGAAAGGGACAATGAGGCCTTTCCTAGCCAAGGAGAGACTCTGTCCCAAACAAAGTATATGAGTTTCTTCTGATGATTCTATTTCTTTTTTCTTTTTTTTCCTTTGGAACCGGGGATTGAACTCAGGACCTGTGCTTGTGAGGCAGGCATGGGTGCCATTGAGCCAAATCCCTGGCCCATGCTGATTCCATTTCAAAAGATGAGTAATATCAGGTTGCCGCAAATGCCTCCTAATGGGCAGGCTTCACGTAGGGGTGTGTGCCATGTGGTCCTGAGTGGATTCAGGGTACGGTGAGCCAGCTGTGTGTCATAGGTTTGTGTGTGTGTGTGAAAATCAAGAGGGCAGCTGGAGCACAGGGCTGGAGTGCATTTTCCTTCCTGGTTGTGAGGGAGAAGGACTTCCAGTTTATATGCTCATTTGAATTCCTGCCCTAACATTATTTGGAGTGGGCATGGGGAGCTGCCATATGATAGAGTCAGTGTCCCAGAATGGGGACCAAATAACCAAATTATCTCATCTCACCTCAGTGTCCCTGAGGGAGACCTCAGCTATCACTGTTTTAGGGAGTAAGTGGAACCAGGTGTTTTCAACTTGAAAACACATAACTGGGCCCTGACAATGAAGGTTTTGGAGTCTTTCCAAGCTGAGAGGTTGTACCTCTTATCAGAATAAGTAGCTCAGAGGCCTCTCCCTGAGATCTCAGCACTGTGGAAGTGATTTTGCCTTTGTCACCTCAGTTCTTGGCAATGAAAAACAAGGGAGGAAGTCTTAGAGAAAAGAGGTTTCTATTAGACTTAAGAAAAGAGAGAAAAGAGCCCATGCAGACTGTCAGGGAAAAAATTCAGTTAAGAGTTAAATTGTAGTTAACGCTTTGGACAGACTGAGCCACATGGAGCCATGGCAATTTTAGGGTTACAATCTCCATCTGACCTTGAACTGAAGACCATGAAAAAAGTAGTGTGGTTACATAAGACTTGGCCAGAAGGTGGGATTTGCGCTGAGTCTTGTTAAGTGAAATTTCCTAAAAGAGAGAGGGTAGGACGGACATGAGGAAGAGGTGAGCCAAAACTCAGGGCCAGGGCTGATGGTGAGCATCACAGATGAATAACTGGAGCAAATAAACCGTGGACCAACACAGGCTGCGCCAAAACACACAACATGCCCACTGACATTGCCCTACACTGCATTTACTCCAGTTGCTAATATTTTGTTATTTTTTGTTTGCTTGATTTGTGACAGTGGGGTATTGAGGCCCCCCTACTATTATATGAGTGCTTATTTGATCTTTCATGTCTATTAATATTTCTTTATATAGTTGGGTGCACTAGTATTTGGTGCATATATACTTATGTTTGTCATCTCTTCCCCTTGGATTGTAGTGGCCTTCTTTGTCTCTCTTAGTTAGTGTTGGTTTGAAATCCATTTGTCCTGCAAATAGGATAGCTACTCCTGCTTTTTTTGGGTTCCTGTAAATGAACTGTGGACAACACATCCTACACCAAGACACACAACATGCCCACCAACATTGCTGTACACTGCATCGACCTGGGTAAGTGTCTCTAAGCTAACTTGCCTCCTTCCCCTCCATACAACCAAATTTACAGCTGCTCTGCCTTGAACAAATAGACTTAATAGATTCTTATAGCATGTTCCACTCCACAAAATAAGAATACACATTCTTTTCAGCTGCACATGGGTCGTTCTCCAAAATAGACCACATACTTGCTCATAGAACATGTTTAAGTAAGTACAAAGGAATCAAAGTTATCCCCTATACATCATCAGACCATAGTGCAATGAAATTGGAGATCAATAGCAAAAGAAAACACAAGAATTTCATAAACACATGGAAACTGAACAGCACACTTCTGAACCAATGGGTCACAGAGGAAATTAAAGAAGAAATCAGACAGTCTATAACTAAATGACAATGCCAATATAATATATCAGAATATATGGGACACAATGAAAGCAGTCTTACAAGGGAAATTCATAACCATGAATACTCATATTAGGAAAATAACTCTTCTTTGACAGTGAAGCTAAACACCGTCTTTGGAGGAAAGATAGCCTCTTTAATAAATGGTACTGGAAACAATGGGTTTCAGGCAGAATTTTTTTGGGGGGAGGGTTTCAGGCAGGGTCTCACTGTGTAGTTGAGACTGACCTGGAACTCACTATGTAGCCCAGGCTGGTCTCGAACTCACAGCAATCCTCCTGCTTCAGCTTCCCGAGTGTTGGGATTACCGGCATGTGCCACCACACCCAGAAAAATCGGGTTTCAAAGATTAAAACTAGACCTATATTATGGCGAGCCATTATGGTGAGCCTTGACACAGGCCTAGCCATGATTGAACTTTGAGTCACCTCGCTGGCACGGAGGTACTCTCGCCCATAGCCACGGGTGAGTTCAGCTAGTAGCAGATGTAACCCATAATGGTTGTTTCCCTCTGGAATGTGTGGGCGGTACCCTCGCTCCCTCGCTCCCGTGCAGCCCTCGCTTCCATGCAGCTGGAGAGTATAAAAAGGAGAGGTTCTGTAATAAACCAAGCAAGCAACATAAGAAGAAAGGTACCTCCCGTCTCTCTGTCCTCATCCTTTCAGGTTTAGGACCTGCTGGCAGGATCCTGACGTCGCGGCTCGCGACACTATATCTCTCACCATACATTAAACTAAAATTGAAATGAATGAAAGATCTAAATATTAAAATAGAAACACTAAACCGGCTTGAAAAGAGGTTACGTAGAACACTTGAAGACATTGGCATAGGAAAGGATTTCATGAACCTCAGTAGCCCATGAACTAGCACAAAGAATAAAAAAGTGGGATCTCGTCTTATTAAAAAGCTTCTGCATAGCAAGAGAAACCACCAACAGAGCTAAGACACAACCTACAATGTGGGAAAAAAATTTTACCAGCTGTTGCTCAGATAGAGGTCTACTATCTAGAATATATAAGGAACTTAAAAAAATCAAAACTCCTAAATTTAAAGACCCAATCCAAAAATGGGCATCTGAAATGAACAAATATTTCTTAGACAAAGAAGTGGAAATAGCAAACACATGAAAAAATGTTCAACATCACTGGTCATTGGAGGGATACAAATGAAAACAACATTGAGATTCCCCTCACCCCAGAAAGAATGGCTGCTATCAAGAAATCAAACAATAACAAATGCTGGTGGGGCCATGGGGGAAAAGGAACCCTTCTCTATAGGTGGGAGCGTAGACTGGTGCAACTACTGTGGAAATCAGTATAGAGATACCTCAAAAAAGTAGGATTAGAGGTCCCATTTGACCCAGCTATTTCCTGGCTGGATATCTTCCCAAAAGAATTAAAAGAATCATACCACAGTGATGTATGTGCACTCATGTTTATAGCAGCACAGTTTGTCATAGCTAAAACTTGGAAAAGCCCAATTGCCCATCACTGGGAGACTAGATAAAAAATATGTGAGGTTTTTTGGTTTTTTTTTACTAAAATGGAGTACTACTCAGCCATAAAGAATGAGAAACTAGAGACATTTATAGCTAAATGGATGCACATTGAGGCCATACTCTTAAGTGAAATAAATAGGACACTCAAGTGCAAATACTGAATAGTTTCTGTGGTGTGAGGAACTGAAAGTGTAAATAAGGATCAAAATGTATAATAGATAATGTGAAATAGGAAGAAAAGGTGGAAAGGGGAAGGGAAGTGAGAGGGGTGGGGAAAGGAAAAAAGGAAAAAGCATAAATACGAGAAAAGAAAAAGTGGAAACAAAGTCTGTAAATAGGGGTGGAAGGGTTGAAGGGAGGGCAAGGGAATGGGGAAAATGTAGGAACCAAGATGTAAAAAAAAAAGATATACTATGTAAAGGTACAAATTCCCAATAATGAATGTTATTAGGTATTTAGGTATATAATACATATCATATACCTAAAATGTACCAATAAAATTAATGAAAAAAAAGAAATACAACTACCTAAGGGCACTTACTAGTAAGATGATAAATGATGATTGGCAGTATTTGCCGCATATACAATAGACACAATACTAATTGTCTGTAAAACTAGCTTCTGTAACTCAATTTTAGTTTGTTTTTTCTGGGTACTGGGGATCGAACTTGGGTCCTTGCGCTTGCAAAACAGCTGCTGGAACCACTGAGCTAAATTCCCAGCCCCTGTAACTCAATTTTAAAGAGGCCAACAATAAATCCAATAGGAAAAATGAGCCAGTGTTAGTTCCTTGCAGAGGAAAAACATCTGACTGCATAGGGGCAAAGCACACTCAGAAGCTCAGTTTAATGTGATAACAAAAGGCCATTTTTCACCTATCAGATTAACAAGGCTAATCCTGGTGGTGCATGCCTGGAATCTCAGAACTCTGGGAGGCTGAGGCAGAAGGACCTCAAGTTTGAACCCAGCCTAGGTAACTTAGCACCTTAGTGAGATCCTGTAAAAAAAAAAAAAATTAAAAGGCTGGGATGTAGCTCCATGCAAAGGCCCTGAGTTCAATCCCCAGTACCTAAAAGAAAAAAAAATCTGATAGAGCTCTGTGGTAGACCAACTGTCCAACACATGCAAAGTCATGGGTTATATCTGAGCACTGAAAAATAAAACAAAAAACGAAACTGAAAGATTATATTGGTTAGAGCATAAGGAAACTCAGGTATGATAGAGGGTAGGACATAAATTATATATCTATGGAGGGAAATAAAAAAGGTCCCTGAATTAGGATGGTTTGCCTTAAGATTTTAAACTTTATGATGGCATGAAAGGGATATACATTCAGTGGAAATGCTTTTTTTTTGAGACAAGCTTCACTTATAGTCCAGGCTGGCCTTGAACTCATAGTGATCCTCTTGCCTCAGCCGCCCAAGTGCTGGGGTTAAAGGAGTACAACACCATGACCGACCCATACTTTGAGCTTTGAATCTGCCTCTCTTCCCAGGCTACTGAAACATCCCCCAATCCTCTCATGATGTTGGGTAAAGGGTAACAGGGAGCAAGCTCCCAGTCAGCCCCACAATCAAGAGAGAAAACCACCGACATTCCACAGTGTGAAGCATAGCTAAGGTAGGAGGTGTGGTAGGTTAGTGTGGGGGACCTCCCCACTGATCATACCCAAAGCAGGTTGTGAGCAATGCAGGTGTAAAGACTTACCCCAGCAATTGGCAATGTTTTAAGCAATGAGTGATTGCCTGTAGTATTTAATTTTTTTTTTTTTTTT
>NW_022900924.1:16283984-16305470 GCF_012274545.1 Fukomys damarensis | reverse complement strand
TTTTTTTTTTTTTTTTTTTTTTTTTTTTTTTTTTTTTGGTACTGGGGATCAAACTCAGGACCTTGTGTGAAATGAGTCTGACTGAAATTTATGACTCAGGGGCATTGCAGATGGCATGTGGGCCAGTATCAGCCCTTCAGCCCCACAATGGCCAGGGCAAAATGGACTGTGATGCTATAGGGCTTAATATGAGATAACACACAGCTGATGTCAGACTGATTCGCACCCAAATTCCATTCCCAAAATTAAAACCTTCTTAACTAGGACAAGGTTATTTGCTAACCACAACCTATACTTTTTCTGTTCTGTTCCTAATTCAAGAATGCTCTGTCTCTTCCTTTACAAGCCTCTCCTGCATCAACAATGTATCCCTAGCAACTACACATAGCCCCTTTACTCTGACCTATCTGTGATATCACTAATAAATATCAATGGCTTTGTTTGGCCAGGGCCTTTCTTTGCTCAAGCCTCTGACTGCACAAGCACTGCTCGTCCTGGCTCACCATATCTGTTTCGTTAACTCTGTTTCTGTGTCTTTCTTATCTTGTGTCATAGTACCGAGCAGGAGATCAGATGCACAAGTTTCTGATAGGTTAGATATATTAAATGTATATTTAATTTCTGATAGGTTAGATATATTAAATGTAATATTTATTTTGGAGACAGGTTCTTGCTGTGTTGCACAGACTGGGCTCAAATTCAGAGATCCTTCTGCCTCAGCATCCTGTACTGGAATTACAGGCATGCACGACCATGCCCAGTAAATTTTTTTTTTTTTTGTACTTGGGGATCAAACTCAGGACCTCGCGCTTGCAAAGCAGGTGGTGGAACCACTGAGCTAAATCCCCAGCCCCATGCCCAGTAAATATTAAATGCATTCTTGTCTTATACTTCTAGCAGAAGATGGAGTTATAGGCCATATGCCTATCAGAACGTCCCGGAGCATCTGTACAGCAATATTTAAACTTCAATATCCCTTGACATAGTGGTCCCATTTCTGTGAATTCTCAAGTAAGTCAAGGATATAGATTGTGCATTGCTTGTAATTGCACAATATTGGATTGCAAAAGACTGGGGACAACCTAGGTGTCATCCACAGGAAATTTTTTCAATAAAAATCGTGCATGTAGCCAGTGGAATACCATGTTAAGAAAAGAGAGGAGCTTAGGCATAGAAACCTCCCAAGTGCCAACTACAGTGTTTTTTCCTCCTTGCGTTTGAGTGAAATGGTTCTAAATCCTACCCTGACTGTCACAAGTCTCTGGTGAGATTGGAGTCACACAAATGGGCCTATGTTGCTGAGTTCCCACCTGAAAAACTCAAGGAGTTCCCTGCTAGTGAGAAGCAATTTGACCAGAAATTTTATTATTTGGTCACTGGAATTTTAAGGGTGTATTTCCTTACAGAAGTTTTATGACTATTCTTTTGCCAACAGAATATTTTTTTTATTTCAATATTGGGGACTGAATCCAAGGACTTGTGCATGCATGTTAGGCAAGCATTCTATCACTGAGCTTTACTATCCCAGCCCTTAAACATGCACACTCACACACACTGTTGCTCTCCTTGAGCCCTGGATTAACACTTAGGCCTGAGACTTTAAAGGGAAATTGGCCAACCCCTTGGGCCTGTTCCAGGGGCTCCAGCCTCCAATTACTCCTTGGGTACTTGCCCAGCTGTGCCCCATCCCTAACCCTAACCATTCCTTTCTCTGTGCCAAACACCTAGCTTTGCACAGCCCAGTTCTTCACCTTCTTCTTGAGCGTTTGCTGCCATTTATCTGGTAGAAATGTGCTTATGTGACTGGGTCACCATGGCTTTTCCAAACCAATGTCCTCTCGTTCCTTTCTGCATGTCCATTTCTGGGACGTCCCTGGTACAAAAGCATATGTAAGTTCCTTAATTCTACACCCGCTATGCTATCCCCGAGTCTTTTCTCTCAGCTTTGAAACCACCAGAGGCAGAAGCAAGCTAGCTATCCAGTTGTAAGCACCTCGGCCTCCAAGCCCCTCCTTGCTCTGGCCAGGCCTGCCTCTCACCCACTTTCCGTCTCTCTCCCCGGTTTCCCTGGCCTTCTCGGCACTTCGCTAACACTTGGTGGCCCTATCTCTGGATCTCTGCACTTGCTGTCTCCGCTCCCCTCTTCCTTAGACCTTTACAAGATTCCCGCTTCTCATTCGGGTCTAACTTGTTAGGTTTCTTTGTGTCCACCGCCCCCATATCCCCAAGCCTTTTATACATCCCAATCCTTTCTTCACGTATTTAAAAATAATCTTCTCCGTCCCTACCCAATTTCCAACTCTATTCATCTCCTTCGTAGCCATTATCACTGTCTGAAATGACCTTCTGTTTGATTTTAGGGCTGGTGTCTCTCACCAGAGTGTCAGCTCCAGGAAGTCAGGATCGCTGTGGTTCCGGCGCGCGTTAGGGGTTCAACCAAGGCTTACTTCAAAGGCTGGAGATGACTGTCTCGCCCCGGACCCGCCCCCTCCTGCCCATTGGCTGGCTCACAGGGAGAGGCGGGGTGGGGCGAAGTGGTGGCCGCTGCGACCCCGCCCGCTCCCCACACTAGAGCTGGCGCCCTCCGCAGCAGCTGCATTCTCCCGACCGCTTCGCCGCAGGCAGAATGTTGCGCGCCGCCGCCGGCCTTGCGCCCCGCCTTAGCCACCGTCTCTTGTCAGCTGCCGCTGCCCAGGCAATCCCGACCCCCAACCAGCAGCCTGAGGTCTTCTACAACCAGGTGCGACCCCGCATTGTCCTCGGGCCAGGGTCCTCGCAGGCCTCTCGGAGGAGCCTCCCGTCTGGAAAAGCCCTGGGCCGCTGTGGGCCTCAGTTTACCCAGAGTAACCGAAGGGTTCGCTGAGGTTGACTCCCCCATAAGCATATTTCAGTGTATTGAATTTTAACAATTCAAGTAATCTGGTTGATTTGCTTTTCGGCGTTTGGGATTGAACCCAGGTGGCCTTCTGCGTTAGGCAAGTGCTCCATCAATCTCTGAGCCCCTGAGGTTGATCTTTGAGCGCATCTTTCCCCGTCCTGCGAGCATTTTGTCTTCACCCTCTGATAGTCTCTTTCCCATTTATTCCTCTGCGAATTGGGCTCCTAATTCAGCTTCGTCCAGCTGTTCTCGGCGTTCCGATGGGCCCCATCTCCAAGGCCCTAAACCTTCTGGCCGCTTAGTGCCGCTGCGTCTGCTTCTGCGCAGGGTCCCCACCGTCACCTACCAGAAGACGCGTCCATCTCCGCCCATCTTTGTAGGAACTTTTCTTTTTCTTGATCTCTTTTACCCTTGATTCACGCAGGGCGGGTCCTCTGCAGTTCAAAAGGAAGAACTAGGGGAAGGACGTGGGGAAAGAGCGGAGGACCCCCACAAAGTGTCTGCCGGAAAGGCTGTTTTTGGCCAAACTAAGGAGGGGCCCTCCGCGATCAGACGGACTCCCAGTGGCTGATTTCTTGCCGAACCAGGACTTTAGAATATTTTTTCATTAATCTTTCAGGTTGGGTGAAGTTCTGGCTTCACACAAAGGGAAACTGATCATGGAGGAATTCATTTTGTTTGTGCAACAAGTGGGAGTGTCATCTTTTAGGCTCCAGTTTCTTCGGTAAAATGGGAAGGAATTCAGAGGGGTAAGGGGTCCTACACATGCAAGGCCTCGTGCAGGCGCTTCCTAGTTAATAACAGCCTTCCTTCTCTGCCCAGCGTGTTGACGGTCAGCATTTCCTGTTTTATCTTTAATCCTAACAGTAGTCCCTTGAGGAAGGTTTTGTAATTATCTCCATTTTGCAGTTGAAGAGACTGTCACAAAGAGGTTTAGTGACTCGTTCAAAGACAGTAAGTAAGGTGGGATTCACATCTAGACTCTCAAGAGTAAGCCCCTAACTAGAACATTTCACAGTGTGTTGCAACTCCTGGTGGGAATAAAGTGACCACAAATACCCAGGATGCAGCAGGCAGGTTCTTTAGCCACTGCTAAAAGCTACTCACTGGCTGCAGATAAGTAATGGGAAAAGCACATCAGTGCTTTGAATGTTACAAAAACAAAACAAAACATCCTTTACATAACACATGGCAAAAGTGCAGTAGCTGTTGCCCCCTTGGCAGGCTGCTTAACTGAGGTATTTGACTGTGGAAAGACTGAACATCGAAATGATCAAGCAGAAATGTTCCCAAGGAAGAGGTGGCCTAGCCTTGGAGGATTTGATCTGATCAACATCTTCAGCCTTGCTCACCTTTCAGTGAGGCAGCTGGTCTTAAGTGTACCCTTGCTTGGTTGATACATGAGGCTTATTGTCCACATTTAGTCTGAAGTTATGGGGAGGGGGAGTGGACCAAATTCTCCCTGTGGCTCCTTTACAGATTTTTTGAGATCATAAAAGTAGCACATGTTCTCTGTACAAAATACAGAGTACAGACTTACAACTCTGGCTGGCTTACTGCCCCTCCTCTCAGAGTTAATATGTGTGGGAGAGAGCTAGAATGTCCACTGCTGCTTATCTCTGCCTTGATAAACAGTGTATCTGCATTATCCTCCTGAGTCAGTGTAAGCTTTCAGAAGAAAACAAATCCCTCCACTTTGGCAGCACCGTACTGGAACTGGCTCTGGCTCCTTGGCTGAAACTAGGAACTCTTCGGCTGTTTTTTGGACTGTTCTTGTTGCAAACTCTGCTGCCACCAATGCCAAAGACTTTGGTTTACCAGAGACTCTGGGTGTAAACCAGATCATAATCCTGGATATTTTCCTGGTGCCCTGTTAGTGTTTTACAGTTCAGTGAACTGGGCTGGAGCTACTAGGATTGCTTTGAAGTTGCTTTTGCAGCCCTGGGTTTGCTTACGAAGGGGTTATGGACACTTGGGGGCATGTGACTCTCCATACCTGAGGGAGGCCATAGGTCTTCTTCCCATGCAACAAGTGGAGGTGGAATGGAGTGGTTTGGTCCACCTTCCTGGTGTCTTCTTGCCTCTCCTTGTCCTGGGTGAGGCCAGAGAGTGAGTATACGTCTTGGTTGACAAGGGAGGTTTTAGGTGACTTCTCCCCTCAGCTGCTTCATTTTCTCTTCCATGTTCATTTCAGGGACACACCTCTGTTAAAGAGACTGATTTTCTTTCTTTCTTTCTTTCTTTCTTTCTTTCTTTCTTTCTTTCTTTCTTTCTTTTTTTAATTCTTGTTTTCTCCTTGATGTGGAGAATAATTAAGATCTGGAAAGAATTCACACACTAAAGATTTCATCTTTCTTTTTGCTAATTTGGATTTGTCAGTCATGAAAAGAACATGAGGGCTGGGGATTTAGCTCAGTGGTTCTGCTGCCTGCCTTGCAAGCACAAGGACCTGAGTTCAATCCCCAGTAACAACAACAAAAAAAGGAATTAAGGAAAAAAAAGCGGGGGGGATTAAGAAAAGATCTTCCTAGGCCGGAATTTAGGTTGGTGGTTCTGCCACCTGCCTTGCAAGTGCCAGGTCCTGATTTCGATCCCCAGTACCAAAAAGAAAAAAAAAAAAGTAAAGGAAAAGAAAAGACCTTCCTATATGGACTTTTCCAATTACTACAGTAATACATCCTCAGTGCAAAAAGTGAGGCATTACCTAGGAAGTTAACCAGCTGGACATTCACTGGGATTATACATAAACCCTGCCTAGTTTATTGCAACATAGTTTATATTAGTAGCAATTTAAGAAATAATCCAGAGCTCAGAATTAGGTCATTGGTACAAGGTACCGAGTTCAATCCCCAATACCAAAAAAAAAAATAAGTAAATAAATAATCGTTCTCTTTAAGGAAATAGAGGAACTATTACCAATTACTCCATTACTGTTACAGGAAGGAATGCAGCAATTTTAAAGAATTAGCTAGAGCCAGGTGTGGTGACCCACACTTGTAATCCCAGCACTCTGAGAGGCCAAGGCAAGATGATCACGAATTCAAGCACTGTCTGAACAATTTAGTGATTTAAGGATACCTATCTCCAAATAAAAAGTCAAAAATAGGACTGGAAACTTCTGTGCATTGCTGTGTCTAGGGAGCAGTTAGCAGCATTCAGTGTCTCCACTGCACCTGTCTCGTACCAGCCTCGCTAATGGAATCCCAAGCAAGAAAGTAAGATACTCAAGGTTCTCCAGCACAGACGATGGCTACCTTAATCTTCAAGGAGAAATTTCAGCAGACTGTGGGACTCTTCCTTCTTTCCTGATGTCACAAGATTCAGTTTATTAAAGGTTAAGAAGGGCTGGGGATTTAGCTCAGTGGCTCCACCACCTGCCTCGCAAGTGCAAGGACCAGAGGTTGATCCCTGGGACCGCCCCCCGCAAAAAAACATGAAATACCCTAAGATCCTTCTCAAGGCCACCATGTACTTCCCACTGGTTGTTTTTGATCAGCACCTTTCTTATTATCATAGGCTCCCTTCTGCTGTTGGGCTACATTGTGTGACCAGGCTGTTCTCAACCTGATCATTGGCATTCTGGTATTCCTGCCAGGATTTTACCATCTGCTAATTGCCTAATATGCATCCAAAGGCTACCAGGGTTAATCCTAGATGACATTCTGGACTTTGATGACAACACCTCAGCCCTAAGGAGAGTCATATGTAATTGTGTCCACCTTTAAGATAATTGAGCAGAGGCAGTGGTTCTGCTGCCTGCCTTGCAAGCACAATGACCTGAGTTCGAACCCCGGTACCACCGCCCCCCAATATATATATATATATATTGAGCAGAGGGCCAGGGATTTAGCTCAGTGGCACTGTGCTTGCCTCACAAGTGCAAGTTTGATGCCTGGTACAAAAAAAAAAGAGCAGAAACCATGGCTAAGGGCTGAGGAATTCTGAAGTTAGCGATGTTTAATACAACTGTGGCCAGATTTACAGGTCCACCCCCAAAATGTTCACTGAGCTTACAGTTAGGTAATTAGAATATGCTCTGTCTTTCATCTCCTGGCTCTGGCAAAAGCTCAGGTTTTTCCACATCAGTAGGTACTGTGGAAGAATAGCATTGTTAATTATCTGGAAAGACAGGAGGTTATTCTATAGTAGAAAAATATTAACTACTACTACTACCACCATTACCCTCTTTAGAGTTGAATATTTCTCTAAAGTAGTCTTCATGGTTCAGTTTGTTCTTACAGCAAATGGAAGAGTGCAGTATGTCTAATTGCATTACTAATTAATTTATTTATTGGTATTGGGGATCAAACTCGGGACCTTGTGCTTGCAAAGCAGGCAGTGAAACCACTGAGCTAAATCCCTGGCCCTATTAAGTAATTTATTTTTACAGTATCTACGTATCTTATCCCTTGTTTCTCTCCACCTTCATATTTTGTGAAAGGCCTTGGTAAAACCAAGAATTAGTGAGGGTCTATCTGTAATTTTTTTTACTTTCTTATTGACAGCAACCAGAAATTTTTTAAACCAGAGAATAAAATTTCAAAATAAAAACACTTTCTCTGACAACCAATCTTTGGCCAGCTCTGATGGAGTTTCCCAGTGGAGTTGCCAGCATATAACTTGGGTCATTTTATCCTTTGTACCTTAAGATGTTCTGTATATCATGCCTTGAAAGACTAGACTTTGGCTATTTCCTAATTAAAAGTGTAGATAGGGCTGGGGATTTAGCTCAGCGGTTCAGTGGCCTGCCTTGCAAGCGCAAGGACCCAAGTTCAATCCCCAGAACCAAAAAAAAAAAAAAAGTGTAGATAAATTTTTTAGTTTATAAACCTGTCATTAACACCTAGGACTCCAGTAGCATTCTGCTAACACTGCAGCACTCAGCCCAGATCCCCGGGGGACTGGATTATGCTTAGGTTGATTCTGTTTCTTTGCTTGTAAAAAGCGTCTTTCAAAAGAAAAAGTCAAAATAGAAAACAACAACAAAAACCAGAACTAGGATGTAGCTCAGTGCAAAGGCTTTGGGTGTTGAAAAAATTAAAGAAATAAATACATATTTTTAAAAATAAAAAGGGCTGAGGAGTAGTTCATGTCTCTCAGTGAAGCTTGTGGGTTCAATCCCTAGCACTGCAAAAAAACTGAAAGAATTAGCTGGATGTATATGAATAATGGATATCAAAACAGTCTTTCAAGGGGGAAAAAGGTCCTGCACCCTAGACACTTGACAAGACGAAACCAGTTAAAACTAATAAACAGCCAGGCTTCTTGGGAAGGTGAGGCAGGAGGATTGCAAATTGAAGCCCAGCCTGGACAATTAGCAAGACCCTCTCTCAAAATAAAAACAAAAATAACTCCACTAAACAAAACCTTATATTGAACATAGCTAGACCCATCTCCATATAAAATGTGTAAGATTGTACAGGAGGAAAAACATTCTTTGATATGAGGGTGGTGGCTGCCCAAGTATGTGAGGTTGAGTAGGGCACTGGCCTGTGCAGAGTGCTGAAAAGGGACTTTGGCTTAAGTGTTTTGTTTGTTTAAAACTAATTTGCTGTGAGCAAATATTTAAAAAATCAGAACACTAATATCATACCTGTTCAGATAATCACTGTTGATAGATACAGAGTGGCAACTTGATCTTCCTGGATTTTCTGGGAGATTGGAACAGAATGAGCAAACAGTTTTGTTAGGCTAAACAAGTTTGGAGTGACTTCAGTGCTACTGTCACGTGAACTGTCACCCCACTGATTGCTCTGGTTTCTTACTTGCCTAGGAGTTTCAAGAACTTCTAGAAGTAGTTTAGGCAACCCAGAGAACCTGTGGGTTTCACTGAGCCCTGCCTCTGGTTACTTCTGCTTCTAGCAACAGTTCCATATCAGGGGCCACACAAGTGGTGTGCATGTGGCGGTCCAGCAGTCACAACTCGAACATGCCTGAGTTGGGGAGTGAGGATTGAGAAAGGAAAGAACACTCACACCTGAGTGGAGACCAAGAGAAGTCTGGTTTATTTCTACAGAAACAGCTTTCCTTAAAGGCACATCAACAGGAAGCACCAAGCAAACATCTCCATCATTTCTTATGCAAAAACCGGATCTTCTAACTTCTACAGATAACACCAGATCTTTGGCTATCTCTTTGAGTTCCTCCCATCCCAAGGTCAAAGAACAAATAAGCTTAACAAACCAGAGTCCTTGAAAGGTAACAAATGCTACAGAGCTTGTATCAATGCCTTCATTATAGAGGAAGAAGTTTCCTTTCAAATGTCAAATGCCAGAGAGCCATGGTGGGCTCCCACAATTCCCCCTTTTTATTATATTTAGAGCAGGGACTTTCCTAGCTCAGCAGAAAGACTGTGCATGTCTTAGGTGAGAAATGTCTAGAGAAATCCCTTACCCGTCATCAAGCCATGAGAAGTTTAATACTCATGCTCTGTTTTAGGTTGGGTATTTCTCCACAATTCTCTTACCCGTCTTTGACTACCGGCCTCTGCAGGGGTTATACCATGGGTTGTGAAGTCTTGACATGTAGCTTTCTCTACCTCTATCAACATTTGTAAACCTTGATCTTCATACCAGGACTCATTAAGTTTTTACAGGCATCGTTACCAAGGGAGGTTGTCTCAAAACCATCACAGACTGAAAGGAAGTCATCATTTCTGAAAAATATACAATTGGTTAACTTTATAATTAAAATAGCTGTTATATTCATTATCAGTTTCATAAACAATCTCTATATTTTTTACTAATAACATGTAAGGAGCATTGACACAAGACATTATATTAGAGGCCCCTATGCCAATATTGAAACTAAGGCTAGTAACTTTGACATCTGACCATAATCGTATTTCTCCCAATGCAGCAGCAAGTTTTCAAATATTGGTTTGAGGAAAACTTGAATCTGTCCACCAAAGTTCAGCAGAAAGGCTAAGGCTAGCAGATTATCTCTTCTTTGAGGTAGTCTTGGTTAAAGACCAATCGAGGAATGTCCTTTTTGTCCCAGAAAAACTTCTCACCATAGCAGTCCCATTTTCTTTATAATATAGAAACACTACTTTGTAAATGACCAAGCATATTTGTATTATTCACCAGTACCGGCACTTCACATGTGTCTCATGAAACAGGATGTGCGAGGAGAGGATCTGGCATATAAGTCCAATGTTCTTGAGGATGCGCATCACATCTTGGAGGAACTGACATCAGCAGGAGTATCCACCTGATGAATCAGCCTTTCCGGTAGCCATCGAGCTCCATCATTTTCCTGCAAGAAAACACAAACCATGCTCTCGGCCCCATATTAAAACAGGGTCCAGTCCATACCAAAGGATCTCTCCATTTTACCAAGGCATATGGGGAACCTTGTGGATGCCAAAATCTTTCTGCTGCTGAATGGCCATTCTTATCAATTTGTAAAAAATTTAGCATGTAAGTAGCATGATTTAAGTAATTTCTAGGTGAGGAGGGGTATAACTCCCCCTTTTTTATTTTTTGTAGTTGCACCTTGAATGTGACATGGGCTTTTTTAACAATGTCTTGTCTTTGTAACATCTATTTGTCAAAGATGATTTGGAAGCAAGCCCCGTGGGTTAACTTTATCTATAGTGGGGAACAGGGGAGAATACCTGGATCAAAAGGTTGTCATTAACGATATGTTGGAAAACCTGCATGGTCAAACAACATGAATATATTTTTGTATACCAGAAAAGTAGCAATATTTTGAAGATAAACAGGTTATAATAATATATTTAGAATTTGGCCTTTTGAAGATAACCAATGTAAACATTTTAACAACATATTTAACATGGCATATCTTTTTGTAAGGCTATGAAATTTATTTGGGTGGCTCCCATTAGTGAACAAAGACCAGAATAAATTTTCTGAGCAGCGGCTTCTTTATTTACCAACAGGAGTGTACCCAAACTCAAAAGTTTATATTTAATTATCTTTTAAGTTTTTTATTTAATCCTATAAAGCCAGGTTATAGAAATCAACAATCTATTTGTATTTGACGTCATTTTGATCAAAAACATAATCGGACACTTTTGAACATTTAGATGACAAACATATAAGACAATTTAAACTAGAGTGCACTCAGACGGTTTTGGCCAATTATAAAATCTTTTAGTTATGACTAGTCAAAACTTTTGCAGGTCAAAATTAAGAGATCTCTTGTAGAATTAGGGTTAAAGGAATGAAAGCTCTTCTTGACTGTAAATGTAAACCTTTTATAACAGACTTAAAACCAACAAGCTAGCATAAATAAATCATTTCCATACACCTTCTCTATATACTTAGGCCTTGTGGTCTTGTATATGTTTCTTTACCTGTTTTTAACAAGACAAACATACAAAAGCTTTCATGTTAAAAGTACAACTCTTACTTAGAGTTTTCCTAATATTTTTCTATCTCATTTACTATTAACCTTTTATAACAAACTTTAGCTTAAATTGTCCTTTTTTGTTTTGTTTTGTTTTCAGATTGTTGCATCTTAAAATTTGGCTGCCAATAGAACAGTATTAACCTTGAGTTCTTAGAAAAGAGCAAGTTAACCCTATTTTCGCAGTTTAAGAATTTACAATGCACAAGAAGTGTTACCAAAACTAAATAGTTTTCATTAGCAGCTGATTGTCACAGAGCAGAAGTTTGAGCAACTCCTAGGTTGGGTTGTTTTGAAATCTCTTAAGTTATGTGGAGTCCAAGGGCATCTGCAGGTTGGCGGACCTCCTGGAAATGGTCTAAAATCAAGGTGAGGGGGGTAAATGAGCTCCCTCCCATTTTATCAGAAAATTCAATATAAGCAAACAGACAAACAAGCGAACAAAAGAGGCCAAACAGAATGTAAGACAAACCAAAAGAACCATTATCTGTTTTTATTTTTTGAGGTATTCCTAAAATGGAGAAACAATATATACAATGAGCAATAACATGTTTAGTAGCTTCTCCTGTTTGAGCTGTAGCAAGAATAAATCCTGAAAAAGTGTCAACAACATGTACATACCTTTGTTTTCCAAACTCCTTTACATGAGTAACATCCATTTGCCATAATGGATTAGGAAGCAAACCTCGAGGATTAACACCATAATGCAGAACAGAAGAAAATTGAGGGCAAGTGGAGCATTGTTTAACAGTTTGTCAGGCAGCTTCTCGAGGAATCTGAAATTGATATCTAAGAGTATGACTATTTTGGTGATGTAGTTGATGAGATTGACGAGCTAAATCAATTTTAGAAAGGGCAATAAATTTTGTGGAAACATCAGCAAGATGATTTCCCAAAGACAATGGACCAGGCAAAACAGTATGTGCTTGAATATGTCCAATAAAACAAGGAAGAGAACGAGCATGAATACAATTTTGTACTTGAATGAAAAGTTGTTGAATTTCTAAATCACTGGTATTAATATAGGCCACAGTTTCTAAAAAAGGAAGAGCTTTAGCCAAATACTATCAGTATATAGATTAAAAGAAACATGGGCAAATTCCTGAAAGACAAACAGAATGGCATGCAATTCAACTACTTGTGCCAAAGTGGCAGGTGTTGAAAAAACCTTTTCATGACCATCAGTAACATAAACTGCTTTTCCATTAGAGGACCCATCAGTGAAAATAACAATGGCATCAGGAATAGGTTTAAATGAAATGATGTTTGGAAAAATAAAAGATTGAAGATTTGCAAATTGTAACGATTTATTAGGTGGGTAATGAAATTTAATTTGGCCTGAAAAATATGCAAATGCAATAGCCCAAGAATCACATTTCTGAAACAGCCAATCTAATTGTTTTCCTGTAAATGGGATTACAATGGAAGGTTCTAAACCAAAATATTTAATTGAATTCCTTGACCTTCCTTTCCTAAACCAACATTAGGCAAGAATCCTTGATCAAACTTTTGATTAGGGCTATGTAAATAAACTCCCATCTGTTGCATAACATCACTTCCCCGTTAACCCGGAGGCCAGGGACAACAAAAGGTTGAAAAGTCCCACAGTGCCCTTCAAAATCACTCCAATTTAACATATCAGTACTTTGTTTAGGATTTTTACTTTGACCAATGCCTTGTAATTGAGAGACAGTCTCCTGCAAAGGCCATGTGGAAGGCCACTGGTCAGCAGTTATAACAGAGACATCAACACCAGTATCTAATAACCCAATAAAAGATTTTCCTTGAATTAACAATTTTATTTCTGGCCGATTGGCTCCAATAGATTGCACCCAATAAACATCTGAGAACCCAAAGGCTTTATTCCCTCTAATGGCCTTTTTATAGTTTCCTGAGGTAACTATCCTGGGTAAAAGAATCAATTGAGCTATATGCTGTCCAGACTGAACAACAGAAATTTGAGGAGAAGAAACCATAATTTTAATTTCTCCAGTATAGTTCTCATCAATAATTCCTGGGTAAATCATAAGCCTTTTCATAGTAGAGGAACTCCTACCCAACAAGAGACCCAAAGTATCCTTAGGTAGTGGCCCAAAAACTCCGGTGGGCAATGCTTGCATTCCTATTTCAGGGGTTAATACTGTATAGGAGGAACTGAGGTCCAATTCTGCGCTGCTTGGGGTGGCTCGTAATAAGTCCTGAATGGATTTATTGACTGATTTTGAGGGATGATCTGAGGGTTCGGATTCTGAAGTGCCCCAAAAGTTTGATATGGGATCTGAGGCTGGCCCTCTGCCCGTTTCCCGACTGGATAAGATTGCCCACAATATCTTAGATCTGCATTCATTGGCCCAATGATTTCCTCTTTTACATTTAGGACATAAACCAGGTTCTTTAGGATGCTTTGAAAAAGGTCCATTTTTCTTTATGTTGTGGGCAGTCTTGTATTAAATGTCCTGCCTGACCACAGCCAAAGCAATTTCCATTATTTCCCCTTTTTGGAGGGCTCCTTCCATGTTGTTGAAATAAAACCTCTTTTACAGTCTTTCTTTGTAAAGCTGCGGCCATGGCAAGGCCCTGAGTGTAAGAGGGACCTATGTCAGCACACAAGCGAACATAATCTGATAAATCTGATAAATCAACCTTCTTTCTAAAAGGACAAAGGGTGGCCTGACAAGCGGGGTAAGCGTTATCATAAGCCAACTGTTATGCTTCTAACTCTCCAATTACTCTATTAGCTGTTTGCAACAAATGATCTAAAAAATTTTGAAAGGGCTCATCAGGTCCTCATCTAATTTTAGACTTTCTGAAGCTCGTCCAGATGAAGGAAATTTTTCCAGGCATTTTTAGCAGCAGTATTAATCTAAGCATACACACCTGGGGGAAAACCCAGTTGCTGAGTAACCTCAACATAAGGTCCCTCTCCTGCTAGCATCTCATAAGTTTCATTAAGTTCTCCTTGCTGTCTATTAAGATCTGCTATTCTCTGGCATTGTTCTGCATATTCAGATTTCTGTAACAAATAATCACCTCCAGCTAGGCTAGCCTTAGCAATCTGTTTACAATCAAAAGGCAGCAAGGCATCAGTTGCAAGAGAATCTAGCATGGCTAACGTAAAAGGGGCAGTCGGCCCATATTGGGCACAAGCCATTTTTAATTCTTTTAATTGTTTAAAAGGAATTGGAACATGTTGACGAACGGGGTTTTCCTGAGCATCTTGAGCATCAAAGACTGGGCAGATAAGGGAAAATCCAGACACATCTTTCTCAGTATTTAAAGCTTTTTGTAACCCTTGTTGAACAGGGGACAAAAGAGGTTGAGAATTGATCCTAACAGGTTTTTAACTTTTAAGGGGGCCTAAAACTAGAGCAATTGAAGAGGGCTCTCTCTCTCTCTCTCTCTCTTTTTTTGGGGGGGATCTAAACTATCTCGGATGAGAGTCCATAAGCTAAAAGCACCTACAGGTACCTTGCTAGGTCCGTGTGCAGCATAATAATCCTGTAATCGTTTCCCTACCTTACTCCAAGTTTTTAGATTAACTGTGCCCTCCTCAGGAAACCAAGGACAAACTATTTCTACAAATTCTAAAATATTACACAATTGCTGGTGCCCTACTCCAGCACCACCGACGAGCAATTAATCTTTAAGCATATGTACAAAAGGCTAGTAACTATTGCTGGCTCCCATTTTTAATATTTACAAGAAAATTCACCGCTCCTTACCTTTTCGCTGAGGCCTCCTCCGCGGTGTCCTTCATTGGATCCCTCGATACTCAGGTCCCTGTTCGGGCGCCTCTCGTGGCGGTCCAGCTGTCACAACTCGAACATGCCTGAGTTGGGGAGTGAGGATTGAGAAAGGAAAGAACACTCACGCCTGAGTGGAGACCAAGAGAAGTCTGGTTTATTTCTACAGAAACAGCTTTCCTTAAAGGCACCTCAACAGGGAGCACCAAGCAAACATCTCCATCATTTCTTATGCAAAAACTGGATTTCCTGACTCCTACAGATAACACCAGATCTTTGGCTATCTCTTTGAGCTCCTCCCATCGCAAGGTCAAAGAACAAATAAGTTTAACAGAGTCCTTGAAAGGTAACAAATGCTACAGAGCTTGTATCAATGCCTTCATTATAGAGGAAGAAGTTTCCTTTCAAATGTCAAATGCCAGAGAGCCATGGCGGGCTCCCACACTTTGGCTTAAGTGTTTTGTTTGTTTAAAACTAATTTGCTGAGGGAAAATATTTTAAAAAACAGAACACCAGTATCATACCTGTGCAGATAATCACTGTTGATAGATACACAGAGTGGCAATTTGATCTTCCTGGATTTTCTGGGAGATTGGAACAGAATGAGCAAACAGTTTTGTTAGGCTAAACAAGTTTGGAGTGACTTCGTGCTACTGTCACGTGAACTGTCACCCCACTGATTGCTCTGGTTTCTTACTTGCCTAGGAGTTTCAAGAACTTCTGTAGAAGTAGTTTAGGCAACCCAGAGAACCTGTGGGTTTCACTGAGCCCTGCCTCCGGTTACTTCTGCTTCTAGCAACAGTTCCATATCAGGGGCCACAAGTGGTGTGCAGCGCCCCCTGCAATACAGTAGAGTTACAGGTAACTGGCCGTAATGCCTGTAGAATTGAATCAATTTGAGGCCAGAATATATGTACTGTGGACATGTGTATGCATTCCTTGATCTAATAATTATAGTTATTAATCACTTATTGCTTATCAGGCCTAATGCTGAGAACTTTACCTCCTTTCATCTTTCACCCCAGCTGCAACTCTAGAAGCCAGGTATCATTGCTGTTCTCATCTTGGAGGTAAATAAACTTAGGCTCAGGGAGGTAAAATTCACAGTGAATTCTAAGTTTGAAAGCAGCCTTTACACTGTGCTCTGTCCAACTTAAACACCTGCACCCTTAGGCCCAAGCTGTGCTGTATTGTGACCAGATCTGTTGATCAGATAAGGGTGAAAATAAGGAACAAATAGATTGAATATTTGAAATCAGAGAGGAGTCAAGCTGGGTGTGATGGTGCACATGTGTAATTCCAGCACTTCAGGAGGCTGAGACACAAGCCCAGCCTGGGTAACTTAGTGACTTAGTGAGACCCTGTCTAAAAATAAAACAGCTAGGGATATATTTCAGTGGGAAGGTCCTACATCAGGAAAGAAAGAAAGGAGCCGGTAGGTGTGTTATTCCTATTTATATCCCCAGTATTTAGCAACTTGACATAGAATTGCTGTAGTTATTGAATGCATGAATGGTTGCCATTTATGAAACCTTGTTTACAAATTTGCACTGCAGGAGCCAGAGAAAGAATAACTTAGTATAGCCCAGTATTTCTACCTGCAGGATTTTAATTCAAAGTATATGGTATGATCAAAATATAAGGTGAATGTTGAAATTATTAAAAATTTATTACAGTAAAAGGCACATTGACCTTAACCCCTCTCAGAATACCCCTCCTTGCTTTGAACACTTTATCTCGTCATTCTTGCTACTTTCTGAAGCAGTTCTGGAAGTTCTCTTTTGTGTCTTTATGAGCGTGATCAAACACACAGTCGGTCAGGGATTTAGCTCAGTGGTTCCACCATGTGCCTCACAAGTGCAAGGTCCTGAGTTTGATCTCTGGTACATTACCGTGTGTTCTCATCCACTTTACTGAACCTGGCACTGTACAGCTTCTAGTTCTTCCTCAAAGTCAAAATGATCATGAAAAAAATGTTTTGAATCGATTCAGGACATTGAGACAGCTATAACAAAGCAACTGAAGACACTCATGAAAGAGGCCTCACAGAACTATTTCAGAAAGTGACAAGAGCAATGGGATAAGTGTGTTTGAAGTATGGGGTGTATCTTGAGGGGGCTTAGTGGTGGTTATGCCTTTTACTGTAAGTGAGTTTTTTAAAGTTTAAACGTTCACCATATTTTTTGAACAAATAAGGTATTATTTTGGGAGATTACAGAGCAGGAATGTGGGAACACAATGGCCAGAGGCAGGTGACCACAGCAAGATAGAGGTTGCACATGGACAAAGGTAAACTGCACCTTCCTGGAAAACAGTCCACAGTAGAATTAACCCTTCCACCCTGAAGTGGTGAAAATCCAAGACCATAGAACCATTCCATAGGGAGAAAGGAAGTGGGGGTTGGGGTCAGGTGCCAGAATGTTTCTAGCAAGTCTGGGGAGATGGCTGCCCTTGGTCTCAGCCCCAGATTAACCCAGAGGTCTGGATGATGGGAGATGTGTGGGTATGTGTTGTGTACTATGTTTATCTTGAACTTTACCCCTTGGGATCTTGCCATGCAGCACACAGCTCTGCTTTTGTTACATAACAGTTACTTAAAGAGCAAATATCAGGAATCACCCCACACCAGAAAACTGCCTCAATTTGCCTGATCACTCTTTGGGAAAATAAGCTATTCAGGAATATGGATCTCCCAGGTAACATCCCTAATTCTTTCATGCATCAGAGCTTGTAATGAGATCTTTCTAGAAACTATCTTACCTCTTTAAATCAGTTACTGAGCATAATTTAGCCTTCATCCATTCCCGGGCCACCGCCGCCCGCCGCACCTGGACTCCATTTCCATTTTGTAATCTGTAATCTGCTGGGCCTGAGAAACAAGATACCCCAAGCAGTGAAGGATCACGGTACCCTCTAACACAGCAATTCTGATTTTTTACACTGTAATCTGCCCCAAGATTACCAAAGTTCACATAAAGGGACACTGGCCACGGCAGCATCTTCAGAATAGGGAGCACTTGTTCTAGAAGCACAATCAAGGGAAGTGGTTAAGCAAACTGATCCATCTGTACTGAGGGCTCTGTTACTTAGTATGGTAGATCTGCCTAGGGAGTAAATCCAAAGTAAACTGACCCCAAGAAAATGAGTTCCCCAGTAGAAAGCCTGCTTCCCCCACTTGAAGTGGACACTGGACCCCCAGCAGCAAGCCCAGATCCTGGCACAAAGCGAGTAGAATCAAGCCCCCCTGCTTACCATACTCTGCAGCCAGATGGGCTCTCTCATTTCCTCCTGTCCCCAAGCACTTCCTGCTGTTTCAGGTACCCCCTTAATGGCACCCTTTGAGCCTGGTCCTGGTCTGTGAACCATCCCTCCCTAGAGCCACAGCCTGTGCACTCCACTCCTTCCTGGGTTTGCTTATTTACTGTGTCCCTCCTCTTAGCTCCCAGGAGCCAGGACTTGGCCATTTTATCCCATGGCTGGCGTGGCAGTGGCACCCAGTTAAGGCTTATGGAACACACGGGGAGAGCCCAGCCTTTGCAGAGTGACACAGGAGTTTCATTTCATTTACAGAATGAAACGAGAGGATCTTATTGGAAGCATTTTATGCATTTTACCAACAGACCAGATTGAAAAAGCCAACTCGACCTGGCTGTGCTTCTAGAAACCAGAAAGAGGAAGTGTGAGCTAGGAATACTCCCCCATACATGCACACAGCAGGGCTAACCAAATTTAGGGTGTTATGAAAGTTAGGCTTGGTTTGGGGCCAGGAGGTTTTAAAGAGCCTGGGCTCTGATCTTGTGTTTTTTTTAAGACTTTGCTGGAGGCAGAACTGTGGCAGATCAGTGTGAGAAAATTCCTGCCCAGCCCCTTTGTCAGGATGGAGGCCACTAAGTCTCTAAACCAGAGCAGTTGCCAGGATCCTGCTGGGTAGTCCTCAGTTTATCTCATCAGCTCAGAAGGGAGGGCAGGTTGTTGAAAATTGAACCATTTTCACCCATGAAGAATGACACAGCAAATTCAGGGCTTAGAAAAGCACATGGCCAGGGAGTGGCTGTTAAGGACATAATCTGTATCAAAGGGAGCCGGTGAGGCCAGTGGACATGGAGCCTGGCAGGCCCTCCTCTTCCCTCCTTCCGGGTCTTTGCAAAACAGGGACAAGCTAGTTTAGGGTGCTGCTGTGCAGGGAGCAACACAAATGTGGCAGACCTGGCCCTAGCTGCTAAGTATCCTTAGCCCAAGAGCCGAAGGGTCTGGAGTGATGGTGCTGTAGCTAGGTCCTCGCCTTGGAACTGTGCACCCCTTATTGCAGAAATACTGGAGGAAGCAGTTGGGAAGTGAAGGGTTTTTCTCAGGCTCCCGTTTCTTTTGTTTGTTTGTTTGTTTGTTTGAGGCAGGGTCTCACTATGTAGTTGAGACTGACCTGGAACTCACTGTATAGCCCAGGCTGGTCTCGAACTCACAGCGATCCTCTTGCCTCAGCCTCCTGAGTGCTGGGATTACAGGTGTGCACCAGCACACCCAGCTCAAACTCCCATTTCTGAGGAGCAGAGTCAGGATTCAGACCTGTCTGTCTGGCTTGGAGGTTGGTGCTTTTTATGACATGCAACATAAAAGTGTAGCAGTGAGTAAACCATCAAGGTGGAGATTTGGGAACAAGAGAGTTCTAGCTTTCTTTCTTTTCTTTTCTTTTTTTTTTTTTTTTTTTTTTTTTTTTTTGGTACCAGGGATCAAACATCGGTCCTTGCACTTGTGAGGAAAGCTGCGGAACCACTGAGCTAAATCCCTGGTCCAGTTCTAGCTTTCTTGAAAGCAGACCTGAACTCTTTTTTTTTTTTTGTACCAGGGATCAAACTTGGGTTCTTGAGTTTGCGAGGCAGGCGGTGGAACAACTGATCTAAATCCCCAGCCCAGACCTGGAATCTTAACGGGAGGCTGGAGTTGGAGTTGGGAAAGAGTACATGCCTTAGAGTCCTGTATTCACATCCTAGCTCTTACTGATGTGTGACCCTTATTGCTCTGCCCTTACTGATGTGTGACCCTGAACAAATGGCTGGCCTCTTCTGTGCCCCAGTGTCTTCCTCTGGGAAGTCAAGAGTATGAAATCTGCTTTCTGCATTTGCTGTGAGGTTGACATGGGACAGAGCCAAGCACACAGAACTCCCCAGTACAGGGGCTGCAGAGTGAGCAGCTTGTTTTACTGGTTCCTTGATAGGCATGTGGCAGAGTATTAGCTCTCCCTGAGCCTGCCTGTCCCAGCCTGTTGCTCTAGTGCTTTGCTGCACAGCAGCTGCTGGTGGCAGGAGCCCTGAACACTCTGTGGGTGAAGGGAGGAGTAGAATCTCAGCCAGCAAACATGCCTGCCTGCCAGTGTCACCAGACCCTCTGCGTGCTGCACAGATGCTCGGCCACCCCCACTTCCCTCCTTGCTGCAATGCCCAGAGGAAGCTGATTCTCAGGGAGGGGAACATGAACCTCGGACCCACCCAGGCACAGCCAAGGCCAAGGCCAAGGCCCAGGCCCGAGGAGGCTGGTAGTGAGGCCTGGAGGTCAGAGGCTAGTGGTTGCCTGGCTTTGAACCTGATCCCTTCTTGCCTTACCCAGTGTCCCTCCGAAGACTGCCACCCATTGTGGGAAAGAGGACAGGTGTCATTCTCTAAAGGTTAATAATCAACTGATTCAAATGAAACCATACAAACATAGTTCAAAAAAATCTAGGTAATGTTTACCCAGTTCTCCTGCCAGATGCCCAGAGCCTCGTACTGTGCTCAGCTGTGTATCAGCTACCATGGTGGCGCAGGGACTGGGTGAAGAGACCAACTTTCAGCGGTCCCTTCTCTGACCACTCCTTCCTGTCACCACCCTGTCATCGCACAGCATTGGATCTGAGAATGCCACTCTGTGAAGGATATTCTCCGGTGGTCCGCTACTCTGTGGATGAGGAAAGGAGGCAAGGGGAATGCCTTGCCCCTGTGACAAACTAGGAGCGAGTCCCATTATTCTAGATTCTTCCCTTGAACCTCTCTTCTTGCTCACTGAGATTGGCCACCCTCCCTGGGCCCTCATAGGAGTCAAGCTCCAGGCTCTGTTTGGTGGCTTGGTCTCAGTAAAAACCAGACTGCCCTGGGGTGGCTGCAAATGACTCCCTGGATCCCAGGTCCAGAGCCACCCAGGCCAAAGGGACCACTTGAGGATGGCAGGCAGGCCTCAGCTCACCTGTGGCCTTTGCTCGGTGACATGACTGTGGACCCTCCTTTGAGACCAGGTTCTAACCCCAGGCCTGAAGGGAGTGGCTGCTGGGAGGCCTCTGTGCTCCCTTCAGTCCATTCACTGCGGGGCTATGAGCAGCAGAGAGCAAACACTGGTATTTAGTAAACAACCAGCTTTGATAAGGACCCTTCCTCTGAGTCACCTCCCTGACACTAACCTCCTGAATGACGAGGTCTTGGTCACTCTTTTTTTTTTTTTTTTTTTTTTTTTTTTTTTTGGGGGGTT
>NW_022900924.1:16262493-16283621 GCF_012274545.1 Fukomys damarensis | reverse complement strand
TTTGTACGGGGGATCGAACTTGGGCCCTTGTGCTTGCAAGGCGGGTAGCGGAACCAATGAGCTAAATCCCCTGCCATGGCTTGGTCACTCTTAGTCCAACAGCAACCACAGTGATGGCCTAGTCCCAATTATGGGCCAGATGCCTAATTATGAGCCAGGATTTCACAGGACCTGCCCTCCTCTTGAGCCCTCTCCTGTTCCTTCTTCGTTCACCAACAGCCTAGCTGCGTTTACTTTTTATCCAATTTATTCCTGCCTGGAGGCCTTACGCTTGCTGTTCCCATTGCCTGTGGTGTTCATCCTCTCACGCCGAGGCTTACTCTCTCTCACCGTTCAGGACTCCAGGCAGACATCTCAAGGAGGCCCTCCTTGGCCATCCTGGTTGTATTCTGTCCCCTTCACTTAGTCACACTCTCTAGACCCTGTTTTTCTCCTTCACACTTGTCACTTAAATCTGAGGGTGTCTTGTGTATTCGATTGCTGCTTTATTGTCTGCCTGCTGGAACAATAGCACCATGAAAGCACGGTTGTCTTAGTCACTTTTTTTGTTGCTGAGAAACAATACCTGATACTCACAACTTAAAAGAAAGAAAGATTTATTTTGGCTCACAGATTGAAGAGGTTTCAGACCAGTCTGCTGGCTTCAAAGCAGAGTGGCGCAGCAGGGGTCTGGAGGAGGAAAGTTGCTTGCTTTGCTGCATCCAAGAAGCAGAGAGCAAGGGAAGGAGCTGGGAAGTGAGATGTATCCTTCCAGGCCACACCCCTAGTGCCTAACCTCTTCCAAGCAGGCCCCACCTCCTAACAGCAAGTCAGCTACAAACCCCCACAATCTGATCACTTCCCAAAAGGACCACAAGAGTCTTTGTTGGGCTGTTTCCACTGTGCCCCCAGCCCTTGAAAAGTGCCCACCCATGGCAGATACTCAGCTTCCAGAGGGTGAGAGAATAACCTAAACCAGCCAGGTGTGGTGGCACACACCTATAATCTCAGCACCCAGGAGGCTGAGACAGGCTTGCTGTGAGTTCAAGGCCGGCCTGGGCTACACAGTGAGATCCTTTCTCAACACCTACTCCCCCCGCAAAAGAATAACCTAATTCAGTTCTCCACTACCTTGGATGGTAGTATAGTACAGTAAGGATGGATGAAATGTTTTGCTACTTCTAGGGAGAAGGGGTCACTGTCTTCCCTGCCTGTGACTCTGTACTTTGTCTATGACTCACTGTGTGATGACCAATACAATTTGGTGACAGCAGTGAAACCATGCAACCTCTGAAGCTAGACTTTAAGAAGCCAGTTAGCTTCCAACTGGCTCTCTGGGGACACTGTAGCAAGACCAGCCACCACATGGAAGGTGAGCCCACCATGCAGCCGAGTGGTACCAGATGGGTGAGTAGAGAGACACCCTGCACATCCAGCCAGATGCTTATTGCCCTAGCTGCCCTTGGGCTGTAGCTACTTGCAAGAGTCGCGTCTTGCTGAGCTCAATCAATGGGTGCAATTCTAAGATAAGAACTCATGCCACTGACTTTTGTCACTGGTTACACAGAGGTAGGTAACTAGAATATTAGGAACATTCTTCATTTTGCAGAGAAACCAAGGTACTATAAGGTCAAATGACTTAGTCAAGGTCTTTTGGCAGCGTGGACATTCTTGCTTAGATGGTATTGTGCTTTTAACTCTGAGACTACACCACTTGAAAATTGATTCATATTTCTTACTTGTTTTTGATTTTTTTTTTATATTGCGGGTGGCCAGGCCTGGGTGGCAAGCTGGTCCTGAAAATGCATCTCTGTCTCATTGTAGATCTTCATAAACAATGAATGGCATGACTCAGTCAGCAAGAAAACATTCCCCACGGTCAACCCATCCACTGGGGAGGTCATCTGTCAGGTAGCAGAAGGGAACAAGGTAAGAAATGGTGACTTCCTTGAGGGCAGGGCTGCATCATTTTTTATTTTTTAAAATTTTTAATTTATTTACTTGTGCTATTTTATTTATTTACTTATTTACTTTGTGCTTGAGAGGCAGGCAGCAGTACCACTGAGCTAAAGCCCCGGCCCTGCATTCATTTTAAAATTTTTATGTTTTTATATGGTTGCCACTTAACCATGTACATATATTAATGTCATAACCTAAAAATGCCAATTAAATTTTTTGAATTTTTGAGTAAAAACAGAAGGTCTTTAGTTCAATCCCCAGTACCAAAAAAGCAAAACAAACAAAACACCAGGTCTTTACTATAGGCATAGATGCTAGAACGTAAGTGGGTTCAATAATCCATATTGTGTGGAATTGTGGACTTGGTGTTTCATTTTTTTTTTGTTTTTTTTGTTTTTTTTTTGGTATCGGGGGTCAAACTTGAGACCTTGTGCTGAGGAGGCAGGCGGTAGAACCACTGAGCTAAATCCCCGGCCCTGGAATTGTAGACTTGGAAGTACATTTGGGGAACATCTAATCTAGTGTTTCTTACAGACTTGGAAGTTGAAGGTTAGAGAAGGGAGGTACACAGCTGTTGGGCAGAATTTGGGTCTCCAGAGATGTAGCTCTGTTGTCAGCTTGAATTATATATGACAGGAACTTTAAAAAGTAATAGTATGTTTAAAATTTAAAAATTAGATTTAGTAAAAATATTTTTAATAGAAAAATTATTAAAATAGCTCAAGAAAACTGCCCTCTGCTTTAAGACAAGCCTCTACATTCATTTACAAAGCCTTGCCTCTTTTGCTGAAAGCAAATATAAATATTTTTCTGGTTTATTGGAAAAACATCTGATGTAAATGTGTTTAATGTAAAATGAAAACTCTGTTCCCCTGCCTCCTGCTTCATACGTCTTGTGTGAAAGATGCTAGGATTTTACTGCTTCTCCAAGGAGAGGGAAGCAGGTTAAGCCTGCATTTTTCTGGAGAATGCCAGGCATCTTAGAAGCAATGGTTCCTGTTTGGCTTGCTTTCTTAGGAAGTGGGGAACAGTGGTCAAATGCTAAGTGAGAAGTGTCTCTCTCCCAAAACTCTGGGGGAAGTTTTGCCCCGCTTTGGATTTTTTTTTTGTACCAGGGATTGAGCTCAGGTCCTCATGCTTGCAAAGCAGGTGGCAGAACCACTGAACTAAATCCCCGGCCCTGGGGGTTTTTGATGTGAAAATATACGGGTAGAAATGGTCAGGATTCTCCTTTCCACCATGACTCCTGGCAAGGAGAGAAAGCAAGGTGCATGATCTAGCCCTGTTGCTGAAGCCTGGTGCTAGTCATACCAAGCCCTGAGGGCGGGGCAGACTGTTCAGGGGTGTTTTCTTGTGCTAGCCTGTACTGACGGCCCTGCCCGTGTGCTGGGCATTGGGTTGGGCAGTATTTGGAAGTGCGTATGCTGAGAAAGTCTAAGCTGCCCTGTGTGTGTTTCGCAGGAAGATGTGGACAAGGCTGTGAAGGCTGCCCAGGCTGCTTTCCAGCTGGGCTCACCTTGGCGCCGCATAGATGCATCGGAAAGGGGCCGGCTGCTGTACCGCCTGGCTGATCTCATTGAGCGGGACCGGACCTACCTGGCGGTGCGTCCTCAGCCCTCTCACCTTCCCTTTCCATGCGTGCAGGGGGCTCACAGCATCCCATGAGCAACTAGGGGCTACACTTCTGACAGTAACTGATCCGAGTGGCATAGGATGGTTACCACCATGCACCCCTATACCCCAAAAAGCCACAGTAAGAGCCCCTCCGTGCTTGATTTAGTGGGTTTGGCTAAGAAATAGAGAGAAGAGCTTTGTTGGAGAGGCCTTCCTGGGAGTGACCCACAGAAATGGTCACATTTCCCTTGGACCCTCTGCATCTTGGGCCCTCTCCTTGGCTACAGAGGCAGAAGAAATCAAGAGACAGTCCCTTCTCCTATCCAGACTATTCTGGACACAGCAGCCAGAGTGAACTTTCCAGAAGGCAAATTTGCAATGGAACTCAGCTCCTAACCTTTACATGGCATCTACAAGAACCGCTGGTCTGGCTCCCTTGCCCACGTCCTGATAGCCTGTGCCCCTAGAACACAGAGCTCTGCTCACCAGCCTCCCCTTGAGTTATTGACAGCCAGGCTTCTTTGAGCACCAGGGCCTTTGCACACACTATTCCTCCTGGCTGGGTTCCCTGCATTTTATTGCCATTTGTATCTGATACCTCCTGTATGTCCTTCAGTTTTAGTCTTAGGTTAGTGTTTCTAAGACTGAGCTGGGCAGTCTGGTCTTTTCTTTCCAGCATTTTTACCATGTGCAGTAGATTCTTAACATGTATCACGGAAGATTTGCATCATTATTCACTGTCTCTTTGCTCTGTAAGCTCCATGCTTACTTCTATACTTCTAGCACCTGGATTTGGCAAAGGGTGGAGACTAAAAAAAAAAAGTCTCTGAAATGAATGAGAAGTTGGTGTCTCGTCCTGCCCCCTTTCCACGTTCTCTCTGCCTTGGGAGAGGCTGAGACTAAGGTTCTGAAATGTCCTTGACAGTAAGTGTCAGTTCAGGCCTCCATGACCTTCCTCAGCCCACTTACTCCATTTTGTTCTTACACCAGCGTGTCTTTGCTGAACTTGATCTCTCTTCTCAGGCCTTGGAAACCCTGGACAACGGCAAGCCCTATGTCATCTCCTATCTGGTGGACTTGGACATGGTCTTGAAATGCATCCGGTATGAGCTTGGGTTTCTTGTTCTTTGTTTTGGCTGTGCCAAAGGGAGGGAAGAATATTGGGAGGTAGAAGTAGAATTACAGAAATGTAAAAGGATCACAGGAGTTGGAGAAGGAAGTTCCATTTCGACTCTATCCCATGAGAAAATCCCTCAGTATCAACAGTTGTAACTTGGTCACAAATGCTTTCTCTTTCTTCTTGAATCACTTTCTATAAGCATTGTTCCATAAGAATTTGTCTATTTTACCTGGGTTACATAATTTGCTGCTACATAGTAGTCCATCATTTTCTCTTACAATCCTTTTCTATCCCTGTAAGGTTGGTAGTGTCTCCATTTTCAACTTTGATTTGGGTTATTTACATCTTTGTGTTTCTTAGTCCAGCTAAAGGTTTGTCAGCTCTTTTGTTGAGTCTTTCTGTTCTCTGTTCAGTTCTCTGCTCTCATTTCTGTCTTCCTCTGGCTAGATGTGGGTTTAGTTTTACCATAAATGTCTTAATGGCCAAGAATAGAAGCTCTATTAGGGTTGGGGTTGCAGGTAACAGAAACTCAGCCCAGCATAGACAATGGAGAGCCAACAGGTCTCAAATCCAAAAGGGCCGTTGAGTGTTACTCACCCTGCCCCTTTGCTTCACTGTTCCGTCCTGCGTTTGGCCTCTTCCCAGGCCAGTCTTTGTGCTGGAAGCTGGCTGCTCATGCCATCTGACCAAGATTTAATTTTTAGTCCTAAGTCCAGGACGTGGGGGAGGGACCGTGGTTGCCACCTTTGACTCTGATCAGCTGTGCGCAGAGTGGACAAGCCATTGTTTGTGTAAACAGTGGCTGCTCCTCTGTGACATGTAGACAGAGGTGCTGAGGAGAAAGTAGTGCTGGAAAAGTAGGAGCTACCCTTCACCACCGGAGTGCTCAGCCAGGGCTGTCACCTCTTTCGGGAGAGTGAGCAATTCCAGAGACATTTTTGATTGCCACAGTGCAAGGAAGGGGTGCTGTTGGCCTCTACTGGGATGTTGCTAACCATCCTACATTGCACAATGCACAATGCACAATGCACAAGACAAGTCCCCACAAGGACTTTTCAAGCCCTAGATGCCAGTTGTGCTGAGACAGAGAAACTCATGCTACAAGGGCACCCCAGAGCAGCGTGGTAAATCTCAGGCTTTAACACACTCCTTCCTGAGTTTTAGCTTTATTCTTTTGTGCTTATTAAAAACTTTCTGAAGGTGGATGTGGTGGCACATACCTGTAATCCCACGAGTTCGAGGCCTGGGCTACATAGTAAGTTTAAGGCCAGACTGAACTACATAGCAAGACCCTGTGTCCAAAACAAAACAAACCCTTTCTGAGCCAGGCATAGTGGCACAGGTCTGTAACCCCAGCACTCTAGGAGCTGAGGCAGGAGGACTGTTAAGTTTGAGCCCAACCTGGCCCATTTAGTGACTTAGTGAGACCCTGTCTCAATATAAACTATTTTTTAAAAGGAGCTGGGGATGTAACTCAGTACAAAGGCCTTGGCTTCAATTCCCAGTACTGTAAAACAAACCCTTGGCTTCCCTTCGATAGCTGGAGTGAGTAGGTGGGGAGTGGACCCATGGAATTTGTTGTTTTTTTTACAAGTACCCAGGTAATTCAGAAGCTCAAGGCTACTTATATACAGTGGCTCATTGTGCCCTACCAGTCATTCACTGGTCTATCTCACAGGGAGAAAGGTAGAATGAGGGTGGATATCCGGAAGACACACCTGGACCAATTTGAATCTCTTCTTTCTGCCAGGGACTGCAGGGGCCCCTGACACTGACTAAAGCTTGGATTTTCTTCTTTTAAAGGTATTATGCCGGCTGGGCAGATAAGTACCATGGGAAAACCATCCCAATTGATGGAGACTTCTTCAGCTACACTCGCCATGAGCCTGTGGGGGTGTGCGGGCAGATTATTCCAGTAAGTGCCAGCCCTCCAGTGGTCACCGAGGAGGTGGGGTGAGATTTGGCTTTATCTGCGGGGCTCATGGAAAAGGGAGAGGGTCTGCAGAGGGTGTAGGAATGCATCCCAGTGATGACTGAGAAGAGCTCAAGCCAAACTGTGTTCAAGTCCGAGCCCTACCTCCTGAGAGCTTGGGACCTTGAGCAAGTCACTTATGTCCTTAAGCTTCCATTTAATCACCTGAAATGTGAAAATTAGTGCCTGCTTCAGATTAAGGCTTAGCACAGTGCCTAGCACCTAAGAGCACAGATACGAGTCACTGTCATCATCATCAATTATTGGCCTCATCCACGCATCTTAATCCTATGATCCAGATGTGAGGTCACATGGGGTTCAAAGGACTCAGTGCTGCCTCTGATCTAGGGGCAGCATTTCTTGACCTGCAGTGTAGCTCTCTGAGGTAGGCATGGGTTTTGGGGTGGTGGTTGTTTTGTGCAGTGGAACTTCCCACTCCTGATGCAAGCGTGGAAACTGGGCCCAGCCTTGGCGACTGGAAATGTGGTTGTGATGAAGGTCGCTGAGCAGACACCCCTCACCGCACTCTACGTGGCCAACCTAATCAAGGAGGTGAGTAACTTGTTTCCATCTTGACCTCTAAATGCCCTTGTACAGGCTTGTTCTGGAGGATATCTGAGGAGGGGTGTCCAGGGCCTCCAAACATGGGTGTTTGCAGAACCCTATCATTACCATATTAAACCACAGGGGGATGGGGGTTTGGCTCAGTGGTTCCGCCACCTGCCTTGCAAGTGCAAGGGTCCGAGTTCGATCCCCAGTCCCAAAAATAAATAAGTAAACAAACCACAGGGGCTCCCTGCTTACCTTTTCTACATTGGGCTTCATGGCAAGATCACCTTTTAAAGAGTGAAAACTACTGAGCCAGTGTGGTGGTGCACACTTGTAATCCTGGCACTCTGAGAGATGGAGGCAGGAGGACTGCAGGTTCAAGTTCAACTGAGGAAATGTAGTGATTTAGCAAGATCCAATCTGAAAATAAAAAAAGAGCTTAGCTAAAAATTGAAATGGGTTAAAGATCTAAATGTTAAAACAGAAACACTAAACCTGTTGGAAGAGAGGTTAAGTAGAGCTCTTAAAGACATTTGTGTAGGAAAAGATTTCATGAACAAAACCTCAGTCACACATGAACTAGCACAAAGAATTAACAAGTGGGATCTCTTAAAACGTTTCTGTATAGCAAGAGAAACCACCAACAGCGTGAAGAGACAACCCACAATGTAGGGAAAAAATTTTTACCAGCTGTTCCTCAGGCAAAGGTCTACTATCTAGAATATATAAAGAACTTAAAAAAAATCAGACCTTCCCAATTTAAAGATGTAATCTAAAATGGACATCTGAAATGAACAGACATTTCTCAGACAAAGAAGTAGAAATAGCAAATAAACATATGAAAAAATGTTCTGCATCACTGGTCATTCGAGAGATGCAAATGAAAAAAAGAGCTTAGGATGTAGTTCAGTGTGGAGGCCTTGGGTTCAATTCCAGTACCCCCCCAAAAAAGCAAAAAGAAAGAAAGAGGAGACCATTGCCCTAAGTGAATTGTTACAGGAACCCCCACAAACAGGCTCCTTGTCCAAAGCATTTTGAATTCTGTGCCCCATTAAAAGCTGGTGTCTGCTCCCGTGTGTCCCCATAGACTGTCTCAGCCAATCTGGGAAAGAGTGTGTAGTCCCTGTCCAGACCCTTGGAGCAGGACAGTCACTCACAGTGTACCCCTGGCTTTTACCTATAGGCTGGTTTCCCTCCTGGTGTGGTCAATATTGTTCCTGGATTTGGCCCCACGGCTGGGGCTGCCATCGCCTCCCATGAAGATGTGGACAAAGTGGCATTCACAGGGTCCACTGAGGTAAGCTGTCCTGGGGCTTCATGCTTGCAGTGTAGTGGGCTCAAACTCCCACTGTCCTCAGAGGCTGCTAAGTCAAGCGGCACAGCTGGGTACCGTGTGTTGGGTTCTCCCAGGACTGGTCTCCAAGCAGCTTGAGCGAGGGCCCTGTACTACTGGGTGTTAAGACTGGCTGGCTTCATAAAGCCTGGAGCAGAAACCAGATTACCTTGGCCACATTAGGCTTCTTGAGCAGCATTGCCACTGTAGGCTTCAGAAAGACAGGAGTCCAAATCCCGGCCTTCCCATTATGACACAGTTTATTCTCTGAATGTCCGTGAGGCTCTGTTCGTTTCCTTTATGAGGAGGATGGTAGTATCTATGCAGTAGGGACAATAGGGACATTGTAGTGGGAAGACAATGGACTCTGGTATCAACTACTGTTTGAGAAGCACTTACTTGCTGTGAAACCCTGGGGCAAGTCACTTGGGCACCCAAAGCCTCTATTTCCTGTCTGTAAAGTGGGGGTAAGAACCATACCCACTCCCAGGATTGGAGTGAGTGTAGGAGAGGTAAAGCTATGGTAGCTTATCCTGGAGAAAGTGCTTGGTGATTAAACAATAAATAGTGGGTGAGAGGAGAGAAAAAGATAAATTCCACCTCTGGTGATTCCATAACATGATCTCCTTGAGAGCAGGGACAAAATTCCTTCTAGAGATAAGCTTTTTCTCAGATGTCTATGTTGATGGATCCAAGAGGGACAGAGAATAGTGTAATGAATGTGATCTTCAAACAGTTCCAACTGCAACAAAGTGTCACGCACGCAGCTTTCGCGTGGTGATAGCCTTAAGAATCCCCCTTTTGCTTGGCCACCTCCTAATTTAAATCTGAGAGGTGATGTTGAGAGTCTCACACAGTGTGCTGGGGACAACACTGCACAGACTGCGAAGGAGGCTCGCAAGCAGATCAGAATCTGAGTGAGTCCTGATCCTGCATTGAATGGCTGTGCGACTGTGGGCCTGTGGCTTGGCCACTTTGAGCCTCAGCTCCTGTTTCTAAATCAAGGGGAAGAGTGACACTTGTCTCTGAGGTCACTGAAGGACTGGGCTTCATGCATACACAGCATTTGGCACAGGGCCCAGTGTGCACGAGGCACTCAGCGTGTAGTTATTTCGCCTAGGACGGTCGTGGAGAACCTCTGCCAACATCTGCCGCAGAGGACTGTTTGTATCATTGAAAGCTCTGAAAGGCTCGCCGTCACTGGTCTAGGAGCTCCGGCTGGGGCAGGGATGGAGAGTGAATTCTCCAGGGCTCTTGGAATCCAGGACAAGTCAGGGATCCTTTGTTCTGCATTTGGCTCTTTCTTCCTCCACTGAGAGCTTGTCTCTGCATCTACACAGGTCGGCCACCTCATCCAGGTGGCTGCAGGGAGCAGCAACCTCAAGAAAGTGACCCTGGAGCTAGGAGGAAAGAGCCCCAACATCATCATGTCAGACGCTGATAGTAAGTTACACGGGTTCATGCTGTGGTCTCGCTCACTCCTGTAGTCTTTGGCCTCCAAAGGGATTGGCCTTGGGGCCCATGGTTCTGGCTGCAGCCTCTCCCCTCTCATTGTTACTCCCTCCATTGGGCCAGGCCACGGTGCCTCACATGCTCTCAGGCCAGGCCG
Source organism: Fukomys damarensis (assembly GCF_012274545.1). Classification (NCBI taxonomy): domain Eukaryota; kingdom Metazoa; phylum Chordata; class Mammalia; order Rodentia; family Bathyergidae; genus Fukomys; species Fukomys damarensis. Next base: position 16,273,486 of record NW_022900924.1, on the reverse strand, counting down.
CTCTGCTGTCATCCTGGGCTTGAGGAGACTTTATCTGTCCCTCCACCCGTTCCCCATGCTCTGGGAATAGAGGGGTGGCCTTGTCTTCTTCCAGCCCAGGTCTGGCACCCAGCAGGCACCCTCCCTGATAGTGGCATGCACAGCTACACGGGAGAGCAGTGCCGGGGCCCACCTCTTCTCATGGCTTTTCTATTCCTGTCCCCACAGTGGACTGGGCCGTGGAGCAGGCCCACTTTGCCCTGTTCTTCAACCAGGGCCAGTGCTGCTGTGCCGGTTCCCGGACCTTTGTGCAGGAGAACATTTACGAGGAGTTTGTGGAGCGGAGCGTCGCCCGGGCCAAGGCTCGGGTAGTCGGGAACCCCTTCGACAGCAGGACCGAGCAGGGGCCGCAGGTAGGCCGGGCAGCTCCAGGGAGGGCTTGGTAGTCTGCAGCCAGCATGGCCAGGTGGAAATGGCACCTAGCTTGGGGGCGGGACGGGGAGGGCTGTTCCCGGCTCACTGCACCATATGCCCACTGGCTGAGCATGAGACTGTTTGCTCTCTCCTTCCCGTGTTCTGGAGGCCTCGTGAACCTCCGGGGAGGAGCCACAGCCCTGGCTGGGGAGCTGGCCTCTCCATGGGTCAAGGTTAGGGGCCTAATTTCTCTCTCTCTTTTTATTTGTGGTACTGGGAGTTGAACCCAGGGCTTTCGCACTGAGTTCCCCCTGCCCAGCCCCTTTTTTAAAAATTTTGAGACAGGGTCCTTAAGTTGCCCAGACTCCCAGCAGGTGTGTGCTCGCTCTCTCTCTCTCTCTCTCTCTCTCTCTCTCTCTCTCTGTCTCTTTTTTTGGGTACTGGGGATTGAACTCAGGACCTTGTGCTTGCAAGGTAGGCGGTGGCACCACTAAGCTAAATCCCAGCCTGCCCTCTTTCTCTTTAATAGCTGTGTAGAGCTGTCTCACATACCATAAAATTCACCATTTGAAGTATACGATTCATTGGTTTTTAGTGTATTCACAGAGTTGAGCAGCCATCACCACTAATTCCAAAACGTATTTATCAGCCTCCAAATAAATTCTGTACCCACCCATTAATAGTCATTCCCAATTTGTCCTTCCCTGTTTTCTTATTTAAAAATTTTTATTAATATCATAGTTGAAAAACAGTGGGTTTGATATGCATTTATTGATGGCTAACACAGTTGAACGTTTCTTGTATTTTATGTTCCTTGACCCCTTCGTATTTCCTCGTCTGACCTTGCTTAGCAAATTCAATACTTTAGCCTATTTTACAGTTACCTCATGGCTTGTGTGGTTCTCAGCTGGAAGCCTGAATCTCACATCTCCAATGCTCTGGGCTCTTTCCTATTTTTTTTTTCCTCATTGACTTTATTGGTACATTTTAGGTATACACTACAGTTACATTCATTATTGAGATCTCGTACCTTTACATGACAGGTCTTGGTTCTCATTTTTGCCCCTTGTCCCTGCCCTCCCTTCACCCCTCCTCCCTCCCCCTTTATATACACTTAATTTCCATTTCTTCATTTTCTCATATTTTTCTTTTCCCTTGTTCCCTTTCCCCTACCCTTCCCATTTTCCGTACACCTTTAGCCCCTTTCTTCCTATTTCACACTGTCCATTATATCATTAGGATCTTATGTACTATTATAGTTTATTCACACGCACTGGGCTCTTTCTGCAGGTAGATGAAACTCAGTTCAAGAAGATCCTTGGCTATATCACATCTGGGAAAGCAGAGGGGGCGAAGCTGCTGTGTGGTGGAGGGGCTGCTGCTGACCGTGGCTACTTCATCCAGCCCACTGTGTTTGGAGACGTGCAAGATGGCATGACCATCGCGAAGGAGGAGGTTAGCAGCTGGGGCCAATGCTCTGGGAAATCCTCTTAGGCTGCGGAAAGGAGGGTGAATGACTTGGTCCTGCATCTTCACACCGCGACCTATCTACTGGCTTTGCATCAGCCCTATGCATAGACTGGGCCATTCACAGTTTGCATCTGATGGTCTTCTCCTCTCATTTCTTCTTTTTTTACAGAGACAGGGCTTTTAATATGTGGTTGAGACTGGCCTTGAACTCACTGTGTAGCACAGGATAGCCTCAGCTCTCGGCAATCCTACCTCATCCTCCCAAGTGCCAGGATTATAGGTGTGCACCATCACACCTGGCTATTCTCTTCAGCCTCTTTTGGGTACTGGTTGTCTCAGACATCTGGATTCCCTAGTGTAGACCATAGACCCAGTGAACCACTCATCTAGGAATGGTGTCGTGTGGCCCTTCCAGTGGCCTTGATACAAGCAGGATATTGGATTAGACTCAGAGGCTGCACTCTGCCTGATGGTATTGGTAAGTTTGGGTAGTATCCTCTTCGAGCTCACTGTGAATGCAGGACAGCAGCTTTTCTGCCCGATTCAACCACCGTAATTTCCCAAACAGTAAGCCTGTTGCATGCCAGGCTCTCTGAAACCCTGGAGATGCACAGGTGTTAGGACTCCACTGCCCACAGCTGGAATAAGTCCTGGAGAGGCCCTAGGGAGAGAAACCTTGGTGCCACCCCCTTTCATGTGTAAGTCCAAATAAAATAATAGTAAATGCAAAACACGGTAATAAAGTCCAGCTAAATTCTGCATTTCCCCCGTTATGACTGGTTTGATGCTTTTCTTTAAAAATATCAATAGCAGTTTCCCGGCAGGGCAGGATCCTGTGCTTTGCAAGCGCCTGAGGCATGTGATACCCCAACTCACTGTTCTCACCTGACCGTGGGAGTTCCTGCCCATCTTCTCCCACCTCCATCTTTACCCATTTCCGTCCTGGAATCAGCCATTTTTTTTTTGAAGAGCCCTAGTTCCTTTTAGTGGATAATAGGATTGATGAGAAAGGACATAGGTGTGCTTGTGTCTGGGACTCCGTTTCCCTCCTCTGCTTCTCACCGTCTTGCTGTTCAGCTACTTTCTGCTGTCGTTGTATCACAGGGTGGTTGTCACTTTTGTGGTCTTCCCCGACACCCTATACTTGCTCCCTAATTTCCAGTTAGGCCCCTCAGGTTCCTATACTCACACCGTGTGCAGCTGATCACATTGCCACTTGATTACATTACGATCAGTTATAGTCGGTCCTTGTCTAGTGGTGTCCTCTGAGAGGACCCCAGGGCACCAACACCCAGCTGCAGCAAGTGCACCAAGCACCTAATGTCTTGGTTTCTAAATATCCCCACCACAAAAATGAGCTAGAGGCCCTTGGAGAAATGACCCATTCGGAAACAGGGCAGGACAAATGCAAGCCTGGGACATCCTGAGAGCAGAGACTGTTTCATTCTTGGTCCTTTCTTCAGTGTCTGGTCTGTGCCTTTCACTTAGATAAAATTTGATGGATGATTGGCTTAAATGCTGACACTAAATCTGCCTATTCCCTGTGATACAATGATACATCCCACACTTCACCGGACTGTTTAGAAATAAGTACTGTAGGTAACACATGGGGTGTGCAGAAAATAGCCGTACCTGTGAACTCCCTGCCCTTCATGTCTTGGGAGCTGTGGGGGTGGGAAGGGAGGCACCATCTCACTCTGGACTGGTAGGTTCCGTCTGGGGCTTTTACCTGAATCACCAGCTCAGCGCTTTCTCCACCATCCTACTCTGCCTTTCTCCACACAGATCTTTGGGCCAGTGATGCAGATCCTGAAGTTCAAGACCATCGAGGAAGTTGTCGGGAGAGCCAACAATTCCAAGTATGGGCTGGCTGCAGCTGTCTTCACAAAGGACATAGACAAGGCTAATTATCTGTCCCAAGCCCTCCAGGCTGGCACTGTGTGGTAAGAGCAGCACCCGCATCCCTGCCAAGGGCAGACTCCCCAATTCAGCATCTTCTGGACCCTCAGAATTGGGGTGTTTGGCCCAGTTTCTCCTGGTTCAGGATGTGTTATAGCCAGCGGATAGCCTGAGATCTCCAGCCACTTCCCCTGCAGCAAGTTAGGCTTCTCTGTGGTCAGATGCCCCTGCAGCTCTCCTGAGCACACAGATGACTAGACTCCTTTCCTAGATGGGCCAGAGATCAGAGCTGATGCCATAGACCATTGCAATGCTGATCTAAAAAGCTTGGTACCTACTTCACACCCACTAGCACAGCTTTAATGTTAAAAAACAGAAAATACACATTGGAGAGGAAGTGGAAAAATTGGTATCCTCATACACAGCTGGTGGGAATGGAAAATGTTCTTGTGGAAAACAGTCTGAAAGTTCCTCAAAAATTCAACAATGTATGATGTAACAATCCCACTCCTAGCTGTTTGCCCAGAAGAAATAAAACACATTTACACAAAAATATGCACACAGGCCGGGTGCAGTGGCACACGCCTGTAATCCCAGCACTCAGGAGGCTGAGGCAGGAGGATTGCTGAGAGTTTGAGACCAGCCTGGGTTACATAGCGAGTTCCAAGTCAGTCTCAACTACATAGTGAGACCCTGTCTCAGAAAACCAAAAGAAAAAAAAAAGCAGCACACAGATGGGCACAGCAGCATCTTTCATTAACAGTGCAAACAACCCAAAGGTCCGTTCCTGGATGAATGGTTAAACAAAATGGGCTCTTAGACTGAGGGGAGGAGGGTGGATGACTTGGTTCCTATCCATAATGGAATACGAGTGAGCTCTAAAAGGGAGTGAAATCCAGATGCCTGCCGAAGCATGAATGTGAAAATATGATACTAAGGGAAATAAGCCAGACACCACTGGCATCTGCTGTCTGATTGTTTACAGAATGCCCAGAATAGGCAAATCCATGAGGATAGAAAATAAACAAGTGGTTGCAGGGGCTGGAGGAGGGGAGATGGGGAGGGACTATTTATTGGCCCAGGGCTTCTTTTGGGGTAATAGGAATATTGTGGAATTAGGTAGTGGTAATGGTTAATAACTGTGAATATGCTATAAAGCTCTGAGTTATCTTTAAAAAGTAAATTTTAAATTTAGTTAAAATTGAATACTTTTTTAATGTTGGGAAAAAAACCCAAAACCTACTTAGTCAAAGTGCCTAGTTCAGATTAGAAGCTAACATAGGGGGTGCAGTGTTATGACACCTGCCTGTGACCACGTCACGAAGGACAGCGGTGACAAGGCTCTGTCTCACTGGCTTGCTTTGGCCTCCTCCCTAGCTGATTATTACACTGACTACACCCTTATATTTTTTTCTGGTAGATTTCAGAGCCATGTAGGGGTCCCTGGGGTGGAACATGTATCTTCTAGAACAGCCTCGACACTCTTACTTCAATTACAGGGTCAACTGCTATGACGTGTTTGGGGCGCAGTCCCCCTTTGGCGGTTATAAGATGTCTGGGAGTGGCCGGGAGCTGGGCGAGTATGGCCTGCAGGCATACACTGAAGTGAAGACCGTGAGTACTGGGCCCCTTGGCTACTGCAAGGCTCCTTGAGTTGGAGGGAATCAGTAGTTATTACTCGCTTCTCATATGCATGCTGGGGATGGGAACTAGGGCCTTCACACTGAGCTACATCCCCAGCTCTTTATTTTTTTCATATAAGCTCACACTAAATTGCCTAGGCTGGGCTCCAATTTGTGATCCTCTTGCCTCATCTCCCAAGAGTGCTGGGATCAATCTACAGAAGCCACAAAAGAGGTAAAGACCTGATATCTGGGGTCTTACTGCTCACCAGGTGCTTGTTATATGCCAAGGCCTAGTCCGCTGAGCCAAAGGAAAGATCCCTTCAGCTGTAAGTGAGCGGGTGGACACAGCAAGAAAAGTCTTCTGGGGATTAGGAATTAGATAGCAAGGGCCAGACCATATCCACGGACAATTTGATTTTGCAGTTTCACCGACAGGAATATGACAGCAGTAACTCACCCTCAGGAAAAAATCAAATGTAACCCAAATGCCCAGTAATCTGTGACTCACTCCAATCATGGAGTACTATGCTAGGTAGCCTTAAAGTGTCTGTGCAGAACATATAATAATAGGAAAATGCTCATCCTTTTTTTTTTTTTTTTTTTGGTATAAGGAATCAAACTCAGGACCTTGTGCTTAAAGGCAGGCACAATGCCACTGAGTTAAATCCCCAGCCCTAACCCACCAAGTTTGGGGAGCTTTTTTTGCACAACAAAAGATAACTGACACTAAACAAACTGGGGCTATTTATGAAGCACTTTCTATTTTTTAAAATATTTTTATGGGTACATTTTAGATATACAATACAGTTACATTCATCATTGGGATCTTGTACCTTTACATGACATATCTTGGTTCTTATTTTTCCCCCATTCCCCTAGCCTCCCTTCCCCGCTCCACCCTTCCCTATTTACAAAGACTTTGTTTCCATTTTTTCCTTTTCTTTTATTTTTTCTCTTCCCTTTTTACTTTTCCCCTACCCCTCCCACTTGCCCAATACCTTATTTTACTCCTTTTTTTTTTTTTTTTTGGTATAAGGAATTGAACTCAGGACCTTGGGCTTGTGAGGCAGGTGTGGTGTCACTGCACTAAATCCCTAGCCCCGAAAGGCTCATCTTTTAAAGCTAAAAAAGCAAGACACAAAAAGTAATATATCCAAGGCTTATAAGCCTAATTATAGCAATATGAGCACACAGGTACCTTTACTTATAAAAAATAGGAAGGAAATACACTAAAGTAAACATTGTCTTCTCTCTACAATGAAACTAGGTACAGTTTAACCAAGAAACATACACAATTTGATACTTGAAGGAAAGAGATATAGAGCCAGGTATGGTGGCAAATGTCTGTAAGCACTTGGGGGGCTGAGGCAGGAGGATCACTGTAAGTTTGGGGTATATAGTCAGTTCATAGTATATATGAGTGGGAGGCTACATGGGGAGTTCAAGACCAACTTGAACTATATAGCAAGAGCCTGTCTCAAAACAAAACAAAACAGAGAAAGAGAGAAACATGAGCCAAGTTGGGTCTTTCCAAAATTGGGAAAGAGAAGAATTAGGGCAGCCAGCTAGTGCGGCCGGTGAGGTGGGGAAATGGGGAGTTTGTTCCGTTTGATAACACTGACCCTGCTGTTTGATGGAATAAAATCAACATGTTTGGAGCTTACTCAGAAATTTTCCCATCACATACAAGAGTAGGTATAATAGTGTTGTAATGAGCCTGCGTCTCCACCATACTCGTAGACAAAGATCAGTTTACAGCCAGTCTTGTTTCCTGCACGCATACTGCATACAGTCTTGTTTTCTGCACTCCCTACCCAGTTCCCACCATACACACCTCATACAAGATAACACATACGTGGCAGGATGACCTTGTGGGTGAAGAAGGTTGTGTTTTGGAGGACAGCGCTGGATAGGGAGGACCCAACTTCATTTGATATAGTGTCCTAAGTCTTAGAATATGATTGGAGCTAAGAGGATGTACAAGTTGCCTATGAGACAAGCTGGTATTTAAGCTGACCCCGGAAGGATGAGCAGGAGTTGAGTAGGTGCAGGGAGGAATATTTTAGTCAAAGAGCTTAGCTTATGGAGAGAAATGGCAGCAAGAAACTTTTCCTAGCTCTTCTAGGAATTACCAGAAAGGTCCTAGTAGTAGAAGACAATGCTTCAGGAATGCGTGGGGCCAGACCAGGCAGGGCTCTTTTGCTGTGATACGAGGTTTGGTCTCTTTCATAAGAACCACAGGAAGCCGTGGAAACATTGGAAGTGGACAGTGAGGTGATTCTGTTTTGCATTTTTAAAAGATTGCTCCGCTTAATCAGAGAGTAGATTAGTGGTGGGCTAGGACCTGGAAGGAGGGTGCAGAGGACAGGACTGGGGAGTGACTGTTAATGGATGCAAGGTATGTTTTGGAGACGATGAAAATGTTCCAAGGTTAGGGTGTGGTCATAGTTATGTAACACTAAATACCGCATGCTAAAAGCCAGGTATGAATTGTGTGCTGTACAAACTTATGAAAGCTGTTTAAAGATGGAAGAAAGGGGCCAGGGATGTAGCTCAGTGGCACAGCATCTGTCTAGCATGCAACAGTCCTTGAGTTCAATTCCCAATACCGAGGAAGAAAGCTCCCCCTGCCTGCTCTGGAGAGAACGGGCCATCCAGGCAAGAAGGGCAGCGGATCAGGGGAAGAGATGACAGGGATTGTGGAGGTGGAGAGAAGGGAAAAAAACTTTTTTTGGTACCATCACGCCTGGCAAAAGATGCTTGTATTTTGAGCTTTGGAGACATGATCAATCATATGAATAGAAATAGGGATCTTTAAAGACGACAAGTCAGGTTTGCATTCAGAAGCTGATGAATGCACTCAATTTTACCAAGTGCTGGCTTTGTACCAAATCTGTGCTGCACTGTGTGTGTGGCTTCCTGTGGCAGGAAGGAGTGTTCTTGTCTCCATTTTACAGACGAGGAAACACTTGCTCTGTTAGAGGGCAGAGCTGGGATTCAGACTAATCCCATCTGAATCTGGAATCTTCTCACCTAACACACTGAGACAACTGCACTTAAGCACAATTATTTTCACCTTCCTTTTAATTCTTGTGGAGGAAAATATGGCTGTAGGACGGGGTTTCTCTATGTTGCCTTTAGTATTTGGGGCTGGGTGAGTCTTTTGCAGGGGGATGCCCTGTGCAATGTAGGATGTTTAGTAGCAGCCCTAACTCCAACTCATTAGACGCTAGTAGTGCCACCCCTGTGACAATCAAAAAATGTCTCTAGACATTACCAGTTGTTCCCTGTGAGACCTGAGCACCCCTGGTTGAGAACCACTGGGTTAGGAAGATACAGGGTGAGATCCATGGAGGGGAGGCTCTGGCAGTGGCTCTGACTGGCCAGTGGCCAGCGAGAGGTTAGAGGTAAGAGAAGCCCCCTGCTCCTACTCGCGGAGCTCCTGCCAGGCACCAGGAAACAGGAAGATTTAACAGCTTCTCTCTACCCTCCTTTCAGGTCACAGTCAAAGTTCCTCAGAAGAACTCATAAAGAACCACTCACGCTTCCTTACCCTCCCACCGCTGGAAAGTCCATGGAGATCAGCAGCAAAGCCAGGAAAAAACAACCTTGCACCTTGAGAGTCTCCCACAAAATCTCATGGTCAAGAAATTCAGTTGACACTGATGGAGAAAAGAGAATGTGGGAAGTAAAACTGCAGCAGTACCGCTTGCTCTCAGGGTGATTTCTTTAAAAAACAGATTTGTAGTTTACAAAAAAAACCAAACAAACTCAGATTTGAATATTTTACCTTTCTGTAACTTGCTGTATGGGGGCAGAAAAAGCCACAGTTCACAACTGTATTAGCATTGTAGCACTGCTTTGTATTTTGGACTAAAGCCCATTAAAGAAAGCTATTCTCAACTTCTTGGGTAACTCTTCCTCCATCTCATCAGCCCAGGGAAATGCCGCCAGCCAGGACTGCTGTCCCATGGCTGGTGTGTCACAGTGTGTACGACCACTACCACTCCTCTTCCATGGGTAGATAGCTCTGGTTTCCTGCATTTAATCACACATATCTCTGGCTTGTATTCCTGGGCAGGTCCCAAGCAGGCACTAGGGATAAAATACAAACATGACTCATAATCCCTGCCCTGTTCCCTGAGAGGAGGGACAGTTCAAAACTATGGCAGGACCAAATAAGGCAGAATTGTGCTGGCCAATTTCACAGCTTTCTGTGTGGGCAACCAAACTCTGGATCTGTCTACAGGAACTGAATCTCCTATTCAGATGCCACCTTCATTTAATCAAGGATCCTGGCAAGTTAGTAGTTGGTATTCTTGGTGACTGGCAGTCAGAAGAATAAAACCAGAGTGAAAAGAGATGAACTGCAGATGTTGGAATGTTGTGATCATTTTTGAGTTAAGAGTCATTGAAAATTTAAATGTTTTACCCTTGTATCCAAAATGGATACAGCTGAAAATGAAGCCCATGTGGCAAAGGTGGAGCCAAGAGATAGTTGGAAACTCTTTGAACCACTGAATGAAGCCACAGGAGAAGGCAGCTGCCCAAGACTTGTGGAATATGGGAGCCAATTTCTGTCCTGCTTGCCTGCCTCCCTCCCTGCCTTCCTTCCTATACTGGGGATTCAACCAACGAGCATCTACCACTAAGCTACATCGACAGTCTTTTATTTAGAGACAGGGTTGCATTAAGTTGCCCAGGCCAGCCTTGATCTTGAAATCCTTTTGCCTCTGCATCCCTAGTAGCTGGGTTACATGCCCTATGTCCTTTTCTTACACCAGGTTGAATTTGGCTTTCTGATACTTGCAACTAAAGCATCCCCCTACCTCAAGTTTATTGAGGTATCATTGACGTATATGTTCAGGATATAAACATCATGCTATATGTGTATATTGTTATATGTATACATTATAAAATGTCTGCTAGAAGCTAATTAACATGCCCATCTCACCTATTTGTCTTGTCTGTCTGTGGTGAGAATACTTAAGATCTACTGTCAGTAAATTTGAGGAATACAGTACACTATTAACCAGAGTCAGCTATGCTGTGGGATAGGTCTCCCAGTTTATTCCAGCAGCCCTCAAGAAGTCCAACCTTATATCCTGCTGGGCTAAAGTTCACTGGCAAGGAGAAAACCCCCCTCTGCTCTCTGCATTTTTTTGTTGTTGTTGTTAGCCTCTGCAAAGAACCTGGGGTCCAGGCTGACTGGCCCAGTTGATGTGACAATCCCAACTCCCATCACAGTGGCCAGAGATGAGATACAATGATCAGCTTAGACATGAGTTGTATGGCCCACCACTGCAGCCACAAGTAGAGCCCCCTGGTCTACATGGGCTGAGAATGAGAAAAGGATGGACCCTCAAAAGAAAATGGGGGGAAACTCAGAGTCCCCTACTAAAAGACATTGCTTTCTTGAGCCGGGCGTGGTGGCACATGCCTGTAATCCCAGCACTTGGGAGGCTGAGGCAGGAGGATCACTGTGAGTTCAATATCAGCTTGGGCTACATAGTTAGTTTCAGGTCAGTCTCAACTACACAGTGAGACCCTGTCTCAAAAAAACCCAAAAAATAAAACCAAAAAAAAAAAAAAAAAAAAAAAAAAAA
>NW_022900924.1:16247722-16262104 GCF_012274545.1 Fukomys damarensis | reverse complement strand
AAAAAAAAAAAAAAAAAAAAAAGACATTGCTTTCTTTTTCCAGTATTAGGGGATTGAACCAGAGCCTTCACCCTGAGTTATATTCCCAGGCCCTTCCAGCCTCCCTTCCCACTTCTTGGTTTTTTTTGTGACGTGCTCTTCCTGTGCCGCCCAGGCTGGCCTCGACCTTGTAGCAGTCCTCCTACCTCAGTCTCTCAAGTGCTGGGATTACGGGCATGTACCACCATGCCAGGTGTCCTTGCCACTTGTTTGTTTTTTTTTGGTTTTTTGAGACAGATATGTAGTTGAGACCAACCTGGAACTCCAGCGATCCTCCAGCATCAGCCTCCAGTGCTGGGATTACAGGTGTGCACCACCACACCCAGCTTCCTTGCCATTTGTTTTTAGTACTGTAAACAGTGCTTCAAAGAACTTCCTTGAGGGCAATTAGAAAAAGCAGAGAAATAATTCTTGCCCGCCAGGCATGTGAATTAGATTCACTGAAGGAGAACTGGCTCTGTAAGCCAAGGGGGATACCAAAGGAAGTCCATGGGGCTGGGGATTTAGCTCACTGGTTCTGCTGTCTGCCTCGTAAATTCAAGGACCCGAGTTTGATCCCGGGTACAATAAATAAATTAAAAAATCCAAAGGAAGTCTATGAAGAACTGCCTACAACTTTGATTTTGGCATCCCAGGCACTTAATCTCCTTGTCCTTTCTTTCCGTGGCAGGAACCAATTAGAATCTTAAGTAAGCTGTCTGAAGGAAAAACTGAGTTCTCAGTTTATGAACATCCTAATCTCTTCGGGACATGGGTCAGTCACAGAAGTATTGGTGTAAAGTTGCTGTCTCTGGATTTAGCCTTGCTGGGTCCCCAAGAGGAAATGGTTGGCTTCTGGCTCAACCAAGAACCCTGTGAGCTTTTCACCCAGTTGGCCGGCCCCACTGATTGAGGCGCTTCCTGAGTCTTGGCGCCACCTTGTGGCCTGCAGGAGAACCGCAGCGCTATCCTCTCCAAGAGCGATAGGATAGAGCTTCCCCAGGGTCCTTTAGGGTGATCTTGCTACACCTGGCAGACAATGCCATCCATGCAGGATCAAGGCGCCAGGGTCCCAACACGAAATAACTGAAAACGGCGACTCCAACAAAACGTGTTTACAAATGTTCACAGAAGCACTGTCCACAACAGCCAAAAGCAGGGAACAACCCACATTTCTACCCCAAGGTCCATCAGTGTGTGAAAGGATAAACAAAATGTAGCATCTCCACACAGTGGAATGTTATTCAGCCATAAAAAGGAAAAAAGCACTGACAAAGACTACCACATAATGATCCTTGAAAAATGTGACACTAAGTGAAAGAAGCAGACACAAAGGCTACATATTTTATGATCTGTTTATATGAAATCTCCAGAAAAGGAAATTCATACTCAGCAGGCTGATGGTTACAGGGGCCCAGAGAACAGGCAAGTGGGGGATATGAGGTGTCTTTTTGAGGGGATGAGAATGTTTTGGAACTATATATGGTAGTGACAGTAATTCCATAATATTGTAAATGTACCAGAGGCCACCAAATCATTCACTTAAATAAGATAAATCTGATGTTACGTGAATTTCACCTCAACTTAAATAATATAGGGATGGCCTGTAACTTAGTGGTGGAGCATTTCTAGGATGCAGTAGGCCCTATTTTCCATCCACCAGCTCCATGAAGCACCAAAAAAACAAAAAACCAGTATGATCATTATACAGTGTATATATGCATCAAATATCACACTACCTCATAAATAGGTATCTGTATATGGTATATACCTATATAAACCTTATGTATATGGTTTTCCTTCTTAATATGGCTGGGATCAAACTTCATAAAGCTTTGTTTCCTTTTTACTTATTTGAAATTATTTCAAACTTACAGGGAAGTTGTTAAAATAGCACAGCAATCTCATATACCCTTTCATCCACTTTTAACACTTTGTCCCATTTGGTCTATTACTCCTTGCCCTACCCTTTTATATATGTATACACACACACACACTCCCCCAGGCGATCTACAAGTGGTTTACAGGCATTGTGTGCAGGATAATCTCTTATGTAATCACAGTTCACTAACCAAGTTCAGGAAATCGAACCCAACCCACACTGATACGATACCTGTGGGAATATCTGACAACACTGGAAACATCTCAGGGGCAGGATTATCCCAGGGCAAAGCACTGACATTTCCAGGTCCTACTCTGCCTCCTCAGAGACTGTCAGACTGTTTTCGGAGGTCCCCTGGAACTGGGCTCTCTCCCAGCCCCGCTGGAGGAGGATATGCACATGGGGCCCAGCACACTGCAGCAGGGAAGGGTAGACACCTGAGCAGGATGGACCCATGGGACCCCTGGCACCATGCAACCGGACATTGAGCTAGGTGAACTGAAAGGTCATGCTGCAAATCAAAATCAGAAGAGGAAGCCGGGGGCAGATAGAGCAGAAATGAAAGGCTATGTGCCCTCGAAGAAAAGAGTGGAGTTGTAGCCTCTGACAACTCAGCAGTCCCTGCAAGGCTTGTCAGTACTCTCTGATGTTGATGAAATCTCCTGAGCCTATTCAGATGGCCTCAATTTTTCGTGTGTGTGTGTGTGTGTGTGTGTGTGTGTGTGTGTTCTACATACTTGCATCGACTGTGTGATTCTCATATCTATCACCACAATCATCAGATTGAATACTGTATGTGTTTTATAATTGCAAACTAATTATAAAATTTTTACCTTTTTTCTGTACTGGGAATTGAACCTGAGGCCTTTGCACTGAGCTATGTCTGCCAACCACCCCCCACCCCAATTTGGAGAGGGTACTGCTGAATCACTAAGTTATTCAGGCTGGGCTTGAATTTGCAATCCTCTTGCCTCAGCCACCCAGAGTGCTGGGACTACACCTGGCTAAATTTAACATTTTAACCATTTTTAAGTGAAAAGTTCAGTGCCAGTAAGCACCTTCACATTGTTGTACAACCACCCCTACTTCCACAGCTAGGATGTTTTTATCTTTCCAATTGAAACTCAGTCCTCATTAAACACCAACTCTCCATTTAGCCCTCTCCTCAGCTCCTTATGTAAAAGAAAATACATACAGGCAGTGATGAAACAAGATTTGATTCAATAGTTACTGAGAGCAGGGCTGGGGATTTAGCTCAGTGGTTCCACCACCTGCCTCACAAGTGCAAGGATCTCAGTTCAAATCCCGATACAAAAAAAAATTACTGAGAGCAGAGGAAAGAGCTGAGCTCCATTCTGCTCTGTGTAGAAGTGATGTGGCATTTTAAAGGGAGGGTGGGGGCTAAGGGGCATTAGAGCAGGGAACAAGTACAAAGGTGAGCAGTGTGCGTATGACAGGCCAGCTGTGTCTGCCAGCTGGGATTCCATCCTCCCACTGAGACTGGGAGGCAGAGGCCTTGGCCTTCCTTATGATGAGGTCTCAGAGCAATGGCTCTTGAGTCCTTGAGAGAGACACTTCTGAGTTGCAAGAGGCATATATTCCCAGGTGGAAGGATCTTGCTCTGTGCTCTAAGAAAAGGCGGCCAGGGGCCTACTGTGAGGTGTCGGCCAGAAGACTGGGCAGTGCTGAGTTTTCTCAGAAAGGCGTTTTAATGGGGCTGGGATCACCTAGGGACACAGCCTTACACTGGTATGAGCCACACTGGAGTCTGACTGTGTCTCAGTGCAGAGGTTTAGATAGTGCTATGTGCCAGGAGTTCTGCCATTCAGGCTGGCACCCACCATTCTGCTTTCTGTCTCTGAGTTTCATTACTCTAGGTCTCTCTCATAAGTAGAATTAGTCTTTGTCATTTGTGTGTGTGAGTGTGAGTGTGTGTGTGTGTGTGGGGGTGGCTTATTTCACTTAGTGATATTATCCTTCACTTCTTATTCCAACCCTGACCTCCATCCCCAATTGCAGGGAATTCTTGCTATTTTATTTATTTTTGTTCTACTTGGGGTTTTGAGAAGCCAGAAAAAATAACCTCATATATTCCTTTTAAAACCACTAGTCTCCCAAGGCATCTTTATTCCCTCATCCCTCCAAACTATCACAGGAAGTTTGATAACGTGTTAATTTCCTGTAGTACCTGTGACAAAGTACCAAAAACCTGGTCCTCTAAACAAAGGTTTGTTTTCTCACAGTTCTGAGGTCCACCTCTGAAGTTAGCTTCACTGGGCTGTTCCAAAGGCATGAACAGGATAGAGCATCATCTGGAGGCTCCAGGGAAGAATTTATTATTAGTGTATACCCATAGGATAGTGCCCAGAGGGCAGGTAAATGTACTGGAATGAAGGTATGGATGTGATACCTGGCAGTATACAGTTTGCTTGCCAAACAGCCCTTGGTTTTTGGCCATTTCTGACTCCTACTGTATCTTCCATGCCAGGGGTTGGGGTAAGGACACCTATCCATAATAAAAGGCAGCAAGTTTAATGATTTTCAAAGGTGTATTGAAAAGTCACGCCCCTGTATATCTGAGGCAATCTCAGTCTCTTTTCTCACCTGTAGAGTGAAGTATAACAGCTGCGAAATGAGATGCTAGAACTCTTTGGGAACCATGCCTCTCAGCATCCCTCTTCCTTCTTGGGCTTCACAATGCTCAGAAGTGGAGCTGCTGTTTAATAGGTATAGAGTTTCAGTCTGGAAATACGCAAAGGTCTGGAGATTGGCTGCATAACAATGCCCATGTATTTAGCATTATTGACCTACCATGATGGAAACCATTTTTAAAAAGGCTAATATGTGAGATATTTGAGGACCTCTCCCAGGAGAGGGACAATGTTTACTCTGTGAGCTCTCAAAGGAAAGACCAGAGTTTGTTAGCAAACAGCAAGGGAAGCAAGCAGGAGGTCTCTCGGAATACACCAGAGAGTCTGTGTGTGATGGCTCACACTAGGCTGAGGGAAGGTTCCAGACTGGACTGCAGAGCCCCCACAGGGACACTGTAGGTGGTATTGGCCACAACTGCTAGGCCCTCATCCAACTCCAAGCATCTAAAGGATCTGAGTCAGGTCAAATTTAGCAAATGCTAGAACTTTCCATTCCCAGACTGCCAAGTTTTACTATGACATAATTGCAGGAAAGAAACTTAGATCAGAACTCAGGAGCATGTTCTCACACTACTAAGATAATTTAGCTTGATGGAACCTTTCTGGTAGACATCCATGACTAAGAATTCATCCAATAAAAAGCTGGATGTTGTGGCACATGCCTGTAAGCCCAGCACTTGGTAGGCTGAGGCAGGAGGATCGCTGTGAGTTTGAGGCCAGCCTAGGCTACATAGCAAGTTCATGGCCAGCATCAACTACATAGCAAGACCTTGTCTCAGGCAAAAAAACCCCAAAACAAAACAAAAAGAATTTATTCAAGAAAACAATGAGGGGAGTATGGGAAGCCCATTTACAAAGAACATCATTTCTAATACCAGATAATGTTAAACAACTTCAATACTCATTTAGAAAATCAGGGGCTGCTTGGTAGCATTCAACATGAGACTCACTCAAACTATCATGAAAGAGAGGGACTTTTAGGAATGACATGGAGCAGGAACTTCAGTATGCCGAAGGCTGTACTATCTCTGGGCTAGGAGACTTCTCCTTCCTGTCCTCCGCTACAGCCTTCCCTCTCTCTACAAACTGGCTTTCCCCCTTTGCAGATTTCCAACACAGACAAGGACTGCTTTGGCTTGGGACAATATGACCTCCCTGTGCTGTCTGACAGGAACCCACAAGTGGCTTACTGCTGCTGTCAGTTCCTAGCAGCCTCACGCTATCATTTTGATGCATCCCCCAGAGTTCATGTGTCAAGGACTTAACCACCAAAGTCCCATGTCCATGGTGTCTGGAAGTGGGGTCTAAGATTAGTTGGGTCATGAGGTCAGAGACTCCTTGATGGCACTAGTGGCTGTATAAGATGACAATGTCAAGCTAGCCATGTGCTCTTTCTTGCCATGGATGCCCTTCATATTGTGATGTAGCAAGAAGGCCTTTCCCTAATGCTGGCATCATGCCTTTGGATTTCCCAGCCTCCAGAACTGTGTGTTAGTATATAAACCTCTGTTATTTTATAAATTATGCAGTTTCTGGTATTTTGTTTTAGCAACAGAAAACAGTCTCAGATGCCTCTGATAGTCCCAGCTTGAGTCAGATGCCCATTTCTGGGCCAGTTAGGTGGTCAGTGTCAGGCTCGACCTGGTTGTGAAATGGTTAATGAATATGCTCTTAAATTCCAAGCTACAGTTTGACAAGGTACAAAAAATAAACAAACAAACAAAACCCCACAACAAAACAGGCAGCCAGTGCAGGTACTATCTCCACCTGACAAAAGCTGTGTTATCTCGGAGCAGATAGAATACAGAACACAGGATGGGATGTTCCCAACATAGAAATAACAACTACAAAGTACAGCATCTTTTTAATGCCAAGTCACCTGAATATATCCACCTATCTGCCTTGATCACTGCATGGACCCCAGCCACAAATATTTGCTCTGACCTCTGTGACAGACATGCCAGACCTCTCTTTCAATGCTCTAAGAAACTTTCTGCTTTTTCTTGCCTTTCTACCCCTTGCTTGCTGCCAGTCCACCTCTGCCCAGGTGAATAAAGTCTGTACCTCTTTGCCCTCAGTAGCCTGTTCGGGTGGTCTCGTTCCTCCACCATTTGTAATAGTCAGGTCACATGTCACTTGTTAGGGATTTTGTCCAGATGTCTTCCCAGAGCCTCATTCGGTTGTAGGTGGGGCTTTTCAGAGGTGGTTGGCTCTAGTGTGTGATGCTGGGATAAAGGGTGTGTAATTACTAAATTAGTCCACTGATTGGTTTGGCAGAGTTCAGGGTGTAGACAATGGGAAGGCTTCAGTGTTGGTGCTACACGCCCTTAGGGATAGAATATGAGGAACAGAAACACAGCTGCTGCGGCTGCTGCTGCTTATACTTCTGGTGCTGCTTGCTGCTACCTGCCTGCCCTGCAACAGACTATTTCTCTTCTGTGATGCCCCTCTGCCATGCTACCCTGCCTTAGAGCCAGCTGACTATAGACCGAAATCTCTACAAACTTAAACCAAAATAAATCTTTCCTCCTTTATCTTTGGATATTGGGTATTTTGTCTCAACAATGCAGAAAGTAATGAAGACATCACTCTCACAAAGTGAGGCCCATTCCATAAGCCTGGCTCATGGATGCTGGGCATCTGGGAGGTACCTACGCTCATCCTTCAAAGTATGGTCCAGGACCAATCAGAAGCACTGACATCAGAGGGCAACTTTTTTGCAGTGCAGAATCCCAGGATCCACTACACTTAACCAGAATCTGTATTTTAACAAAGTCTCCAGTGGTCAGTGTATGTGTTAAAATTTGACAGAAAAAAGAAAGGACAGAAGCTCCCATTTTCTTTCTCCCTTTATCTCTTCCTCATTTTCCTCCATTTAAAATAGCTTTAATGAGATAGAATTCATTTAAATTGTATGATTCAATGTTTTTTTAGTGTATTTAGAGTTGCACATCTCTTATGCCACAATAGATATTAGGACATTTTCACTGCCACCAAAAGAAACCTTGCACTCTTTAGCTGTTAGCTCCTAATGCTACACCTATCCCCTCGTTACTGACCCTGTTGGCCACTATTTTACTTTCTATTTCATGTATTTGTCTTTTCTGGTCATTTCATATAAATGGATTCTTAAAATATGTGGTCTTTTGTGACTGGCTTTTTTTTACTTGACCTAATGTCTTCAAGGCTCACCGATGTTATAACACGCATCTGTACTCCTTTCCTTTTATGGTCAAATACATTCCATCGTATGGATAGGTCACGATGTGTGGAGAGATCACTCATTTGTTGCTTCCACCCTTTGGCTATTATGAATGATTCTCCTATGATCATTCATGTACAAATTTTTCTGTGGACATATTTTTTATTTCCTTTGGCTTAGGCTTCCATTTTTGTAAAAAAAAAAAAAAAATCCTATCACAGAAACTAAAACGTAACTTGGCCCTGCTAAGCAGCTCCTCATATTGCCCAATGGTAACAGGACTCAGAATCATTTGGTAGGGGTACTGGTGATATAATCCAGGGCTTGCGCATGTTAGGCAAGTACTCTACCACTGAGTTACACCCCAAGCCTGGGAATCGGGATGTTTTAGATTCTCTCAAAGCAAATACAGGCCTTAAAGGAACATGTATGACTTAGTGCTGGGCACAGGTGCTGGCCCCTCCTACATGTCTTCTTTAGGACAGCGCTTAGAGCTGGTTCCCTTTAGGCTGCTGGGTGCTCTCCCCAGCTCCAAATTCATTACTTTCTCCTCTTAACTACTTTCATACTTGATACTTATTGCCCCAAATCATGCTATATTTGATCCGCCTCCTTCTTTCACTGTAAACTCTTTGAGGGTAGGGACCTACTCTACAAACCTTGAACATGTGTAGCAAAAGCTCAAAGGGATGTAGAGTATACAAAATTGTGCTGGGGCATTACTGAGGGATTGTACTATTCTAAATTCAAGAAACGTAGGCCTGGGAGGTTCCAAGAATGGGTTTTCAAAAAACCAAAGAGAGTGCTAGCTGTCAAAGTATGGTTTGTGGACCAGCAGCACTGACAGCACCGGAGAATGTGTTAGAAATAAGGACCTCAGGCCTCAGCTCAGAACCAGTGAACCTGCAACTGCATTTTAGCAAGATCAGGAGGTGATCTGTCTACACATTCAGGTTTGCTAAGTGTTACACTAGAAGAGAGGCCTTCTGAACAAGTGAGTTAGTTTATCTTCGGCCTCAGGTGATAGGACCATTACAGAAAGCAGAGTTGCCTGGGGAGGCCACCTGAGTCTCATCCGTGCCAATGAGTGCCACAGAGAGAACTGGGATAGTGGCAAGAAAATGGGGTCTAGCTGAGTGTGGGGGCGTGCGCCTGTAATCCCAGCACCTAGGAGGCTGAGGCAGGAGGATCCGTGAGTTTGAAGCCAGGCTGGGCTACACAGTGAGTTTAAGCCATCCTGAACTGCTTAACGAGACCCTGTCTCTTTTTTTTTTTCCTTTGGTACCAGGGATCGAACTCAGGACCTTGTGCTTATGGGGCAGGAGGCGGTGAGACCCTGTCTCAAAAAACAAACAAGCCAGGCATGGCGGCACATGCCTGTAATCCCAGCACTCAGGAGGCTGAGGCAGGAGGATCGCTGTGAGTCTGAGATCAGCCTGGGCTACATAGTGAGTTCCAAGTCAGTCTCAACTACATAGTGAGAGCCTGTCTCAAAACAACAACCAAACCAAACCAAACAAACAAACAAACAAACAAAAAGAGAATGGAGTCTGTCCTTAGTTCTAGGATTGCCTAATCTAGTTATCTCCTATAAATAGACTTATTCAATATGTAAGCTTCTTTAATTTTGTATATTATTTTCAAGGTCTGCCTGTTGTATAGTATGTATCGGAATTTCATTTCTTTTGTTCTAATATTCTATTACATGGATGTACCACTTGTCTTAGTCAACTTCATGTTACTACCTGACACGGGCTACTTAGTAAGTAAAGAGCATTACTTTGGCACATATTCCAGAGGTTCAAGTCCCAGATTGGGAGACTGCGATGGTTAATCTCGACTGTCAACTTGACTAGATTAAGACATGTACATGTCTAGAGAAATGGCAGGATTCGAGGGTGCTAATCTTATCAATGGATTAACCTACTGAGTTCCTAGGTGAATGGGCTATTAGGAGGTAAGGCCTAATTGGGGAAGGTAGGTAACTGGGAGGAGCTTGACTGTGTGTGTGTGTGTGTGTGTGTGTGTGTGTGTATGTGTGTGTTGTTTTTTTTAAAGATAGGGACTCACTATGTAATTCAGTCTGACCTTGAACTCAAAGCAATTCTCCTGCCTCTGCTTCCTGAGTGCTGGAGTTACAGGTGTGTGATACCACACCCCGCTGGAGGGGCTTGACTTTGAAAGATATTTCTTCTTTCTCCCTCTCCTTCTCCCTCTTCCCTTCCTGGCTGCCATGAGGTGAGCAGCTTTACCCTTTCACACCCTTCCACCATGATATTTCAGCCTTGCCACAGGCCTCAAGCGATGGAGCCACCTTACTATGGATTGAAACTTCTGAAACTGAGCCAGAATAAACCTCTCTTACTTTAAGTTGTGTATATCAGTTATTCTATCCCAGCAACAGAAAGCCAACTAACACAGCAATTTGACTTGGGCCTCTGGTGAGGGCCACCCATCACGGTAGGAGTGCATAACAGAGTGAACGGCCACATCTGAAGCCAGGAGGCAAAAAAGGGAGAGAGCGAAACCCCAGTCCCACAGTTCCTTTCAAGGGCACACAACCGTGACCAAAGCTCCATTTTAAAGGTCCACAGCACTTCCCAGGACCATCACCCTGGGGACTAAACCTTTACAGATGTACCTTTGGGGTCCACTCATCCCGACCCATTTCTCCACGTTTGCCACCATTTCTCTTTCTTTCCCTACTCCCACCCCCATCATTACATTTCTGAAACTTCTGCTGTTAAGGACAGCTGCACACAGACAAACATTCAGTGACATGTTGAACTGTATGTTTTCATCATGCACTACCGCATTTCAGTTGTTTAGTCTCTGCCAATATCCTGAAACCTTTGCTCTTCCTGGTGTGCTCAATCTTAGTAAAGGCACTGTGTCTGCTGAGTTGCTTGCGCCCTGCCATAGCCCCAGGGCATCAGGACCATTTCCTGTCTTTCTTACCCCCACATTTAAGTCATCACCAGCTCCTGCTGATTCCACCTGCAAGATGCCCTCTCAGATATTGCTCTCATTTCTGCTGTAGTCATCCTCATTCAGGCCAACCTGACCTCTCTCCTGTAGGCCTTTCCTCTTTTCTTTAACCATTTGTATCTGCTAACTATTGCTATATAATAAATTATCATAAACAGCAGCTTCAAACAACTCGTATTGGTTATCTCATAATTTCTGTAGGTCACAAATGTACTGCTGGGGATTTAGCTCAGTGATGCTGCTGCCTGTCTCACACGCACAAGGTCCGTAGTTCAATCCCCAGTGTATTAAAAAAAAAATCAACAAATGTACTACTGTGGCTTTGCTATGTGCCCATAGCTTCTAATAAACTTGTAATCAAGGTGTTAGCCAGGACTTCCACCACCTCTAGGCTGCACAGAGGGAAGACCCAGTTTCAGGCTTATTCCGGTGACTACTGGCAGGCCTCAGGCCCTTTCTGACTCTAGCCAATTTGTTGTCCTGACGTTCCTCTAGACAGCAGTTTATAACACAGTAATTGGCTTTCCTCAGAGAAGTAAGCAAAAGAGTTGGAGAAAGACCCCAAAAGTCACAATTTCTATAAACTTAATTTTAGAAGTGATATTCTATCATGCTACTGTTTTCTATTCAGTAGTAATAACTCACTGGTCCCAGTGTGTGGTCATGGGTAGAGATACGGAGAGCAGAGGCCACCTGAGAGGTTGTCTGTTGCTACTGGCCCTCGGACAGCCAGGGAGTCGAGTCCTTCCAAGTGCAAAGTGTGCTCTCTTCCTCTGAAGTTCTTCAAAATCTTCTTTCTCCTATGGCATGGATGTACAGGTTGGCTTCCCTGGGCTGCATTGAATGCAGAAGAACTGTCTTGAGTCACATATAAAAGGAATGATATAGTAATGCATATAAATTACAAAACATTTATTTTAAAATATTTTTCCTATAACACACAGAGCAACAGAAACTAGCAATATATCTGTCTTTGTTTTTATGAAACTAATTCATCAGGGTCTGGTTCAATGGAAGTGGTTGCAATACTTAGTGAGTTCTTAAGCTGGTTAAGAAAAAGTTAAAACTTTTGCAACTAAGTTTTAATTAAAAATGTTTTTTTGAGACAGGGTCTTGCTATGTTAGTTCAGGCTGGTCTTGAACTACGTTGCCCAGGTTGGTCTCAAACTTGTGGGGATCCTCCTACCTCAGCCTTCGGAGTGCTGGGAATACTGGTATGTGCCACGATACCCACTAGATCTAATTTTACCCTTTACGCTTATTCCTTGAAACCACTGTTCACAATATAGCAGTGCATTGTGCCCTCTCCTACACAGAATTCTGTTGTCACCTGCACCATCCATGTTCCAGCACTGTGCAGTTGAGTCATGAAAACAATCACTAAAAAGTCACACAATAATGTTAAAAGTTTACAATCTTGTGGGGCTATATTACTGGCTTTCCAGGGCTACACGCAGCTTGTGGGCTGGACATGCCTTATAACATCAATTCAAAGTCCAGAATGTCAAAATCAAATCAAATCAAATCCTTGGGCCAGGGATTTAGCTCAGTGGTTCTGCCACCTGCCTCACAAGTGTAAGGTCCTGAGTTCCAAAAAAAAATCTAATTAAGTCCAGATGTAATCTCTTTGACCACAGTTCCTTAAATATATTTCCACAGTAGCCAGGCCTTTGACTCAGTGGTTCTGCCACCTGCTTCTCAAGTGTAAGGGCCCAAGTATGATCTCCAGTACATTTTTTTTCCACAAGTGTAGATCCTCTTGATTTGTAGACCATGGAAAATAAGGAGACAAATTATTTGTCCCTTCCACATTCAAGGTACAACAGTGAGCCAGGAATAACAGAATGTGATAATTAATGTTATGTGTCCACTGAGTGGGGTAGGCTAAAACCCCTGAAAAATTCTTTCAAAGGTTCTTGGCCTAAAGAGCACAGACCTGGGTTCCAATACTATCCTGACCAATTTTTGGCTATGTACAAATGGGTTCAACCTGTCTGCAGATGCCCAGTGGCAAAATAAAGCCTGCCATCTCTGCCTTCATTTTATACATCTCTTTCAGTTTGTTTTATGAAAATTTCATGTAGTGTGTTCGGGCTGGAGAGCGGGCCTAAGAGTTGCAGCTCCAAGCTGTAAGCCTCTGGGATCTGGAGAGCAAAGGTCCTCTGTGGCCTCTAGGACTTCACCATGCCTAAAGCACATAAGAGGAAAAGTACAGAATGAGAAAAAAAAAATCATCCACCCATACAGTAGAAAAGCTGCTCAAATTACAAGTATATCTTTGGATATACTAAATATGAACCTTAAAAACTTTGGCTTAGATCCTTGTTCACCTCTGAACACAAGCATGCTAATCATGTAAGGAGCAGCTATTAGCCCTAAATTTACATAACCTATCTCATCCCCCTTCAAGGCTGAGTGTTACCAGCCACTTAGGTTCATTTGCTTACTACTGACAAATCAAAGGAGGCCAGCTATTCTGGTAAAAAGGAAAATAGGATTTATTTAAAGCTAGCTCAGAGTTGGAGAGGTCCTTTTGCCTTACATCACCACTTTCTCACAAACTGATTGGTAACACTCACACCAGGGATTGAACTCAGAACCCTGGGCTTGCCAGGCAGGTGCTGCATCATTGAACGACATCCCTGGCCTCACTATGTAGCCCAGGCTGGTCTTGAACTCACAGTGATCCTCCTGCCTCAGCCTCCTGAGTGCTGGGATTACAGGCGTGCGCCACCAGGCCCGGCCATATGCCGGTTTATATAACATCCTCATTCAGATTCCCTGGGGTGGAATCCTAGTACGTCTCAAATTGTCCTGAACCAGCAGTCAACTCCCCATCCCTGTTTCCAGGAAAAGCAGGCTTGAGGACCACCTTATGATGCTCACTCACCCACCCGCAAGACGAGCAAACAAGCATGAGAACAGATTGTCCCCTCAAGCCATAAAGATTTTTGGTCAATCTCACAGAACCAGGGATAATAACGAGACTGTGAGACTGAGCCTTGACCAGGGTTACTTACCCTGACAACTACGCAAACTCCTAGTGCTTGTCTTTGTCTCGCTTATCTATAAAACCACAAAATTTCTCTCAGCGTCTCAAAGACGGATCGTGAGCCTTTTTAATCTGTCCTTCCTAGTGTCGGCCACGCTGACTGAAGCTCTTTTCCTGCCCATCAATACTGCTCATCTCCTTGGCTGGTGTTTTGGACGGGTGGCGGAGTATGGCCGGTTGGACCCCCGGAGCCTAGTATTTCTTCTTAAAAGTCCAGTAACAAGCTCTCTAAGCCTCAGCTGCCAAGTATGTAAACGAGGGACAAGAATATACTTCACAGTCCAAAAAGCTCATCTTGTAAAGGACGTAGTGGAGCAAAGGAGCTTCACGAAATACTCTATTCCTTTCCCCTGCGGCAGCACCCTTCCAGGCCTCAATGCCCTCTTCTGCATCACCCATCGGCCTCCACGGTTCCCTTCCACAGGGTGGCAAAACGACGAGGTAAGAGAAGAGGGCCAGCGCAGGCGCAGATACACTTGTCCCGCGGCGACCTCCAGTGGCCCTGCCCCGTCAGGCCGCCTCCTGCGTCATTAGCTCCGCGCCAGCACAGCCGAAGGCCCGGGGGCCTGTGTGGCCTGCGGGCGGCCTC
>NW_022900924.1:16189960-16247166 GCF_012274545.1 Fukomys damarensis | reverse complement strand
GCGGATCTGGCGCCGGGGCCCCCTTCCCCTCCTGTCGCTAGCGGCGGCTGCTGCCCGTCTTCCCGAGGCCCAGGGGCCAGATCTCCGAGCCCTTTGCTCCCTTGGCTGCTAGGGGACCGAGCAGCTGCGCAGCCTGCGGCGCTCTTGGCTGTAGGGGCCTCGCGGAGCATGTCGGAGGAGAACGACATGGACAAAGCCATTAAGGTGAGGGGAAGATGTCACCTTTGCCGTTTTGTCTTGTCGCATTTCTCCCAGCTGCAGCCTCAGAAAACGAGAAAATTTGGGCTGAGAAGTTCCAGCACACTTGGGTTTAGTACTGTCCTGGGGTGAAGGGTGTGTGTGTGTCCGTGTCCGTGTAGGATGTCCGACGCTTTCTCGCTCTCTGTTGTGATTTGCGCTCAGCTAGAACGAAGGTGAGTGGCGTTGAGATACTTGCTACGAGTGGGATGAAGAGGGCCAGTGGCTGTATGGTCTCCTCCAGCACTTGTTGTCTGCTGCAACAGCACTTGCAAGAGTGACTTTATCCATCACTACGGATTTATTTAAATCATCCTCCTGGAAATCTGCAGTTTCGGAAGAAACTGGTTCGACTTCCTATAGAGCTTGTCCTTTTGGGAATATTGTTCTTTCTTTTCCGTGTTTTCTTTTCTCTTTCTTGGGAGAGTTGAGTACATGCAGGAAGAGATGAGTGTCGTATGATTTACTGATCCAAGAGGAGAGCAAATGTATGTTCAAAGCGATCCAAATAAAATTATGTCTTCTAAAACCTATTTTTAACTCTTTTAACAAATTTTGTACACCGAGTCAGTTATCTGGTTAACTGTAGCCACAAAAATTAGAATTATATATTCTTAGCACTGAAGTTTAATGTTTGATACATTATTTACTTATTTTCCAGTGTTTCTTTCTTTTTTTTTTTTTTTTTTTTTTTGGTCTTTTGAGCCAGGGTCTCACTGTATAGTTGAGACTGACCTGGAACTCACTATGTAGCCTAGGCTGGTCTCGAACTCACAGTGATCCTCCTGCCTCATCCTCCCGAGTGCTGGGATTACAGGTGTGCACCACCATGCCCGGCAATTATTTTACAGTGTTAAATGAACCCATTGCATTTAAGAATTTCAATTTCCCTTGAGGGACAAGCATCTACTGGCAGCTTGAGTTTATTTTCCCCTCCAAGATACTTACTTCACTATACGGTCACTATTATGAATAACTATCTAAGAACTTACACTTGTAACAGTTTTTGAGATGGAATATATTGTTATAGAAATCATTAGTAATTCCAAAGATAGCCTTTTAAAGTTGGCACCAACATAAAACACACATTAAGGAAGGTGTGTGTGTGTGTGTGTGTGTGTGTGTGTGTGTGTGTGTGTGGACTGAACCAGGATCTTAGACATACCTCTATCATACATAAACCCTCTATTACTGCATTACATTCCCAATAGGAAGATCAAAGTTTCAATAATGTAAAGGTTCTTTAGTATAGCCATTTTTTTCTTTTCAGATTTTATTAGTAGAGGCTTGTGATCTGCTCCTTGAAGCTATATGAATGTGTCATGAAGCAAAGCATAAGTGGCAGATTTTTAAAGTTCAGGTATTTGCTTCATGACAGGTGCTCTTAAGTGAGACTGAGAGATGGTGGAATTAGGTAATAAACATCGCCAGGTGGATATAAATAAGAATATAGGGCTTGGGATTTAGCTCAGTGGCACTGCACCTGCCTCACAAGCACAAGGTCCTGCGTTTGATCCCGGGTACTAAGAAGGAAACAAAAAAAAAAAAAGAAAGAAATACCAAAAGGGTGAATAGTAGTATTTTTAAGTAGGATAGTCAGGGAGGTTTTGAGGAAGTGACATTTGTGTAGCACTCTGAAGGACAGGGAGCAAACAATCACTGTCTCAAGGAAGAATTTTGCTGGCAGTGGGAACAGCAACTTACAAAGGCCCTGAAAACAAAGCAGGCTCAATGTGATGTAGGAACAGAAAGATTGTTGGAATGCAGTGCGTCAGTGTGGATAATATTAAAGACAAGTAGTGGGAAACAGCATTTAGGAACTTGTAGGCCATTAGAAGAGGGAGCTACGGGAGAAGAGGGGCATAGTTACAGTGGACAAGAATACAAATTAAGCGGCAATGTTAGTATTGTCAGTAGTTTCTCAATGAATTCATGGGTTGAAATCCCTGCCTTGCCGTTTTCTCTGTGTGCCCTTATGTAAGTCTTTTCACTTCTCTGTCCCTTAGTTTCCTATCTATGAAAGGAGACGAGGACTCCCCTGCTCATAGGAATTTTTGAGGATATAATGGACAAATGTACCTAAATGTGATTACAGTAATTAACACCTAGTAGGAGCTTAATGGATATTAACGCATAGCAATTTAAGGGTCATTTAGGAAGAGTTGTAATTTTCTTCATTTGGTAACTTGTCCCACCTAATTTTCTTTCTTTTCTTTTTCTTTTTTTTTTAACTTTTCTTCACTAATAGTACTTGATGAGTTATTGGTGAATCTTCCTATTTGAACTTGTCTCCAACGCAGTTTAGTGGAGTTGAAAATACCTGACAGCCAGTACTTGCTTGGTCACAGTGATGGCAGATGTTTCGGAGACGAGTGCCTAAACTGCAATCCCAAACCCACTTACTTATTGCAGACTGTCAACCCTGCAATTAAACACAAATACTGAGGTTTTACTTTAGAAAAAACAACTCATAACATTAACATCTTTTGTCTTAAAAGAAAAACACACATGCCATAAGTTCTCCACCACTGGACTAGGATGTGCTCCTTTGGAAGCAGGCCAACACTACATCAGAAAAAAACCTTTGGTCTATTGCATTGTGTTGTATTGAGGGGTTGTTTTCTGAGGTGTTCATCAAATGATGAGGAATGAGAACTTGTAGAGTTCAGCAGGAAAAGCTATTTACCTGGACTTCAGCCATAGTGCTTGAATTTCTGTTGTCTGACTACCAGAGAATGGACTGATGGACTTTGAGATCTCATCCTACTACTTTAAAAAAATACTAGGAAGTCCGGGCGTGGTGATGCACACCTGTAATCCCAGCACTCGGGAGGCTGAGGTAGAAGGATTGCTGTGAGTTTGAGACCAGCCTGGTCTACATGGTGAGTTCCAGGTCAGTCTCAACTATATAGTGAGACCCTGTCTCAAAACAAAACAAACAAAACAAAAAAAAAACCTAGGAAGGGCCGGGGATTTAGCTCAGCTGTTCGGTGGCCTGCCTCGAAAGCACAAGGACCCGAGTTCGATCCCCAGTACCAAAAAAAACAATACTAAGATACCAAATTGCTATAACTAAAGACTCTCTATCCCCACTTCTGTCCACTCCCATAGCCTCCTGACTTCCGTACTTAGCTATGCCTTGAGAATGAACATTTTGGGATTTGGGATTCTTACATATATAGTCAGTCTTCTGTTATACATAGTGATACTATATGATGAGCAAGGTAAAGATTCATTTAGCTCAGTGGTGCCGCTGCCTGCAAGCACAAGATCCTGAGTTCAATCCCCGGTACCAAAAACAAAAACCAAAACCTTAATATTCATTTCCTTAGTTTTAAAACTAATTTGATACCATAAATTGCTAAAGTAACTATATAATATGTTTTAAGAAAATTTATAGTTATTCAGCTATCATCACAGTCCAGTTTAGAACATTTTCACCCCTCCTTGAAGGTTCCGTGTGCTTGCTTGTAGTTAGCCACTTCCGTTCCTCACCCCACTCCAGTGATGGCGAGCTTATGGCATTCATGTTGTTTTTCTTTTAAGATGAAAGACGTTAATGTGTGAATTATTTTTTTCTAAATTAAAAACTGAGTATTTAGGTTTAATTATGGTGTTGGGAGTTTGCGATACATGGGTTTTAGGTTGCAGGTTGGTCATTCATCTTTAAAAGATTTGCTATCACTACCCTATACTATGTATCACTATAGTTTGTCTTGTTTAGAAATTCCACATAATGAAATTGACAAAAGACAGTCTTACATGTTTAAATTCTTTTACATGGCATGGAACTTTTTGAGGTTCATCTACATTAGTGCATCCTTTAGTATTTCATTCCTTATTAAGTTTTATTTTATTAGTCTTGCTTAATTCTTTCTCAATTGATAGGCATTTAGATTTCTTTTTCAGTGTTAAGAATAAAATGATAGGGCTGGGGATTTAGCTCAGTGGTTCTGGTGCCTGCTTTGCAAGTGCAAGGACCCAAGACCCCGGTACCAGAAAAAACAAACAAACAGAAAAAGAATAAAATGATAAAACTACATATTTTGAGGTGAATATGTTTTCATTTCTTCTAAGTAAATACCTAGGTGTGGAATTACTGATATGGTAAATTTATGTTTATTTACTTATTTATTTTTTGGTTTTTTTGAGACAGGGTCTCGCTGTGTAGTTGAGACTGACCTGGAACTCACTATGTAGCCCAGGCTGGTCTCAAACTCACAGGGATCCTCCTGCGTCAGCCTCCCGAGTGCTGGGATTATAGGGGTATGCCACCATGCCCGGCTTTTAATTTTTTTTTTTTAAGAAACACCCTAACTTTCCTGGAGTAATTGTGCCATTATTACACTAGGGGTGTTTAAGGGTTCTAATTCTATTACTGTCACAAATATTTAGCATTGTCAGTTTTCTATTTCAGCCATGCTAGTGGGTGTGTAGTGTGGTATCTCATTGTGATTTTTTTTGGAGATGAGGTTTTGCTACATGGTTGAGGCTAGCCTTGAACTCACTGTGTAGCCCAGGCTAATCTCCAACTAAGAGATCATCCTGCCTCAGTCTCACTGAGTGCTGGGATTACTGGTGTACACCACCATACCCAGCCGCATTGTGGTTTTAATTTGCATTTCTAAAATGATTAATGCTGTTGGACATCTTTTTATATGCCTATTTGCCATTTGTGTATCTTTTCTGGTGAAAGATCTATTCAAATCTTTTGTGCATTTTAAAATCAGATGGGGGGGAGTACCAGGGATTGAACTTGGGACCTTGTGCTTGCAAGGCAGGTGGTGGAAACACTGAGCAAAATCCCCAGCCCCAGATTGTCTTATAGAGTTGTAAAAGGTATTTATTTTATTCTGAGTATGTTAATGTATACTCTGTTACTATTGAACATCTTTTTACACCATTCCTGAATTTCTTCCTCGTGAACTGTATTCAGATGTTTTGCCTGATTTTTGTTTGTTTTTGAGACAGGGTCTTGCTGTATGGTTCAGGTTGGCCTTGAACTCCCTGTGTAGTGCATGCTGACTTCAAACTCAAGGTGGTTTCCTAGTGTTTTAAAAGTTCTTTATAAACTTTTAATAAAAGTCATTTAACACAGACATGATTGGCAGATACATCTGTGACTTACGTTACCACCTTTTTGTTTTTATGAGACTGATCTTCCAGTACTGCCTTAGCCTTAGGTGTGTGCTGCCGTGTCTTCCTATGTTATCTTCTTTTTTTTTTTTGAGTATTGGGGATTTAAGCCAGGGCCTTTGCATTGAGTGACATCCCTTACTCTTTTTATCTTTTATTTTGAGATAGGGTCTTGCTAAGTTGCCCAGGTAGGACTCTGACTTGGAATCCTCCTGCCTCAGCCTCCCTCCCAGGTGCTGAGAATACAAGTGTGTGCCACTGCACTATGTTATTTTTTAATGTTTTTTGAAGAGCAAATTTTGATAACTTTCACTTAGCATATTTTCTTCTTTTATGTCTTCCTTTTGTGTATTTATTACATAAAGAAACCTTTGCTTAGTTCAAGGTCACTAAGTCTCAATCTCTTCTCTCTCCCTCTCTCTCTTCTCACCCCCCGCCCCCTGTGGTGGTGCATGCCTGTAATCCCAGCTACTCAGAAAACTGAAGCAAGAGGATTGCAAGTTCGAGGTTAGCCTGGGTATTTATTTTGTGGTACAGGGGATTGAACTTGGGACCTTGTGCTTGCCAGGCAGGCATGATGAGGTACATCCCTGGCCTCCCCCACCTTTTTTTAGCCTGGGTTAATTCAGTGATAACTTGTCTCAAAAAAGGAGGCTGTAAAGCATTGCTGGATTCCATTTCCAGTACTGCCAGAACAAAACAAACAGTTTGAGTTTATGTGAAGTGTTTTTTTCTGTGCTGGGATTTGATGGCGGTGAATTTGAATTTATGGGTCATTTTGGGGTCTGTTGCCATTTTAACAATATTGTCTTTAATTCATGAATATAGTATGAATTTTCCATTTTTTAGGACTTCTGTTTCTTTTAGCAATGTTTTCTTGCTTCTGGTGTATAGATCTTGCACTTCTTGGTAAATTTATTCCTATTTTATTACTTGTGATGCCATGAGATTTTTTGCCCCTCATTGTGGTATTGGGGGTTGAACTGATACTACTGAGCTACAACCCTGTCCCTTGTTATTTATTTTGAGAGAGGACCACACTAGATTTCCAGGCTGGGCTCCAACTTGCAGTCCTTCTGCTTCACAGATAGCTGGGACAGGTATGCACACCAAATCTGGCTGGAATTGCTTTTTAAACTTTATTTATTGGATTTGTTGCTGAGCATATAAATATAGTGGATTTATGTATATTATTTTTTGATTTTACATCCCTACTACATTTGCATATCAGTTCTAGGGGATATATTTCTTGTAGATTCCATAGGATTTTAAAAATTTTTTAATTGTACCAGGAATCGAACTTGGGACCTTGCTCTTGTGAGGCAGGTGGTAGAACCACTGAGCTAAATCCCCGGCCCTCCATAGGATTTTTTTAAAAACATATAAAATCATGTCTTCATCAAATACAGACTGTTTTACTTCTTCCTTTACAAGTAGATGTGCTTTGTCAAACTAGAGAAGTTGTCTTCTATTCTTTGCTAAATTTTTATCAGAAATGGGTGTTGAGTTTCTGTTAAGTATTTTTTTCAGCATTTGTTCAATTGATTATATCCTTTTTTATTCTCTCTCTCTCTCTCTTCTTTTTGCATCAGGGATCAAACTCTGGTCCTTGCACTTACGAGGCAGGCATGATGCCACTGAGCTAAATCCCTGGCCCTATTTCTTTCTTTATTTGTGTATTTTTGGTACCAGGGATCGGAATCAGGACCTTGTGCTTGCAAGGCAGGCAGCGGAACCACTGAGCTAAATCCTCGGCTCCATTTCTTTATTTTTTTGAGACAAGTTGGCCTTGAACTCAGTATGTAGCTTAGGCTGGTCTTGAACTTGTGGCAATCTTCCTGCATCAGCCTCCTGAGGGCTTTTTTCTTTATTCGTAATATAGTATTTAACATCATTGTTTTTTCAGAGAATAACCAGTCTTGCATTCCTGATATGCAACCTAGTTAGATCCTACCTCCCCCTTTGAGATAAAGCTTTGCTGTGTTGCTGATCTTGAACTTTTGAGCTCAAGTGATTGTAGCTGGGGGTATAGGCATATGCCACTGTGCTTGGCTTCCAGTTAGCATTCTGTTTTGTTTTTTTTTGTTTGTTTGTTTGAGCCTGTAGTCTAGACTGGCCCTGAACTTTCAGAGATCTTCCTTCTCATTTGCAGTCAAATGTTAAAACTCTGGTCAGAACCTCTATAAGTTGAATTTTCTTGGCTCTCAGGTAGAGCAGGGGTCCCTAATCCCCAGGCCATGCCATAACCTTCTCACATCCTCAATGCAAAAGTTGTCTTCCACAAAACATGTTCCTGGTGCCAACAAAGTTGGGGACTGCTTACGTAGAGGACCATCTTAACTACAATGAAGAATTTAGTCTTAAAAACTTGCTTTCATATCGCTCACAATTTGAGTAACACATTCAAGCATATAAGCCTATATAGAATAGCAGCATATATGTGACCAGTCTTTTGGGAATGTCCATGACTATTGCAGCAAAGGTGCATTTAATAGTTACTGGATTTGTTTATTGTGCTGTGGATTGAACCCAGGGCCTAATAGGTGCTTCATTATTGAAGGGCCCAGCTCAGTTTTTGAATTAATTTGTATTTTGAGTGAATATCTTGCCTGCAGATCCTCAAAAATACACTATGTTTTGTTCAAGTAGACCTTGTAGATGAGCTGAATGATTTTATTCTGAAGTCTTTAGTTTATTGGAAATCATTTAGATAAAACATACAATTATAAAGCCCTGTAGAGTCTCTCCAATAAAATGTTGAGCCATAGTCCTTATTTTGTTCCACTCCCACTTAACTTTTTTTTTTCGTTACCGGGGATTGAACTCAGGACCTTGCACTTGTGAGGCAGGTGGCGGCACCCCGGCCCTCCCACTTAACTATTTAGCTTTTTAATTGGGGAATCATTTTCACACTCTCCTTTTTTTATTTTAATAGGAAACCTCCATTTTAGAAGAATACAATATTAATTGGACTCAGAAGCTGGGAGCTGGAATTAGTGGTCCAGTTAGGTAAGAGATCCATGTGAAAATTGTGACAAAATTGTTCTGAGAAGGACCATTTAAAATGTGTCTTGCGTTAGAAGCATCAGGTGTGCCACATTTGAGAAATAGCTGTAATTTAACAAGTAGAGGGTTTTTGTTTGTTTTGGGGGCTTTGGTGCTGGGAATTGAACCCAGGGCCTCATGCCTTCTAAGTGTATGCTATACTAAACTACACACCCCTGGCTCCTTCTAGATGTTTTTATGTTGTTTTTTCTCATATATCTTAAATAAAGCTAAGTGACCAAGTCATATGGTCTATAATATGGATTCATTTAAGATGTCAAGACTGTGAGGCTACCGTGAGAGTCTTTGGTAGCCCACAGAGGCTGTTTCTTCATTGGCTTGTTGTGAGTTCATGTCACCTACTCAGGAGCAGACACCTGAGCATGGACAACTGGGAAGAGGAGTGAAATGCTTTTCTGCCTCACCACCTGCTGCCCGAGGGGCAGGTTTGTTCTGATGCACCTGGATATATCTTTAATTAGAAGTCTAATTCTCAAAGAACAGACTTCTGCAGTTAATTTTCACTGTAACATAGACCATTGCTGATTAATTTTTTTCCCTCCAAATCTAGAGTCTGTGTGAAGAAATGTACCCAAGAACGGTTTGCACTGAAAATTCTTCTTGATCGTCCAAAAGCTAGAAACGAGGTATCGTTCTTTATTGCCCCGACTTGCCTAAATATTTGAAGTGCCTAAGACTTGCTCTTTTTACAATTAAAGCAGATTCCTGGAGAGAATGCAGAAATGCATAAAGAATTTTATGCCCACACTTTTCTTGTCTTTATTGATGTTAGCATTATAAATTAGTCCTAGATCTGTCAGCGTGGAGGTTATTAGTATGGTCTTGTTTCCTTTCTTGGACCCTGACATAGTCAGGTTTACTTCTGTTTTTGCTTTTTGAAAATGTTGCCCCAATGGTGGAGATAAAATATGATGAGGGCCCGGATGAGTGCTATGTAAAAAGTAATGCTTCAGGAGGACTCTTAAGGATGTATTTCTAGTTTTAAAAATATACATTGGTTTTAAATTATCTGGATGGGGCAATAACATGCTGTTAACATGTGCAATAAAGGACTTACTCTTTTTTTTGGAGACAGGATCTCACTGTATAATTCAGGCTGGCCTTGAATGTGTGATGATCCTCCTGCCTCAGCCTCCCACATGCTGGGATTACAGGCGTGTTCCACCATGCCTGGCTGAAGGTCTTACTCTTTGTTTAGAAGTAGAATGAGTTATTTGCCAAAATTTTCATTTGATCATAGGTAAGACAGTAGAAAGCAAATCTGTTAGTGAGGTTTTCTTTGTGGAAAAAGCATCCAGGAGATAATTGGTGTATGAAAATGAAAATACTTTTTTAATCATTATAGTAATTTTTAGTGATTTCTAGTTTTTTGTTTTTTTTTAAACTGAAGTAGGCTTTTATCACTTGCACCTAGTGTGGTCAGTTTTTGGTGGGAAATTTGAGGAGAAAATGTTTGCATCCCCTTTGCACAGAAACATTTTCTTTGTTCTCTTTAAGGTACGTCTGCACATGATGTGTGCCACACACCCAAATATAGTTCAAATTATTGAAGTGTTTGCTAACAGTGTACAATTTCCTCATGAGTCCAGTCCCAGGTAAGGCTACACAGGATCATCCTCATATGTGCATATGTAGGCCAAGGTGTAGCAGAGTCTTCCTCTTCTATCTTTCCCCTTCCTCTCCCTTTCCCTTCCTCCTCCTCCTTCTCCTTCCTATTTCTTCTCCTTCTCCTCCCCCCTCTCTGTATTTTGGAAACTTTCAGATCTTTGTAAAAGCACAGAATTATATAATGAATCCCCAGGTACTCACCACTCAGCCTTAACAGTTTTATCTACCCAGTCTCCTAGCCCTTGATTATTTTTTATTACTTTCTTTAAAAAACGTATTTAATGTGGAATTTAAACAAATTCTATTTCGTATTAGTCAAAGGGGCCCAGCGTTATTCTAGGCAAAGTCTCAGAGGCTGATATAGTAAAAGCCTCTGTTGCTTAGTCTGACTTTCCTTTCAAAGGAAAAAATCAATGCTATTCTTTTAGCTCCCAAATGTTTTGAAAGCACATCGGTGCAGACTGAGTCTCTTCTAGGGAATTCATTGGACAGATTGAGATGTAAATTCATCATCATTGTAGCAGTGTGACAGGCACCAAGGAGGGACAAGCATAAGATATTCTGAACTTTATAAAGGAGGGGAGCTACTAACGTGGGAGGTGAGGTGTTTCACAGAGGCGGTGTGAAAGATGTCTAGCCCTTGAAAGGAGGGTAGGAATTTTATAGGTGGAGAAATAAAAAGGAATTTTAAAACAAAAGGAATCAATGATTATTTTTCACTTTGCTCTGTTGGTGAAAGCATTTGGATGGAAACCAGAAGCATTTTATCAAAGAATGGTAACCAAAATTTGTGGATTTTTTTTTTTTTTGAAGTGAGAATTTTTGTACTTATTTAGTAGCTGCATTACCTTGGTTACACATTTTGTAGATGAGGTCTCTGTAGTTTAGTTTTTTATATTTCAGGGTTCTTTTTGGTTTTTTTTTTTTAAACTTAACAAAATCAAATGCTTTCAAACAGGGCTCGACTCTTAATTGTAATGGAGATGATGGAAGGGGGAGAGCTATTTCACAGAATCAGCCAGCACCGGCACTTTACAGAGAAGCAAGCCAGCCAAGTAACAAAGCAGGCAAGTTAACCCCGGGTACCAAT
The DNA here is from genome assembly GCF_012274545.1 of Fukomys damarensis. Classification (NCBI taxonomy): domain Eukaryota; kingdom Metazoa; phylum Chordata; class Mammalia; order Rodentia; family Bathyergidae; genus Fukomys; species Fukomys damarensis. The sequence goes on along the minus strand of NW_022900924.1, from coordinate 16,236,029 downwards.
CAAACTGCCAACTATGTTGGTTAACAAGTGCAATTTCATTAGGGGGAATAAAAGAAAGCTTAAAGAAAAACTCTATTTGACTTCTCATTGCCTGCTTTGTTATGTAATCAGAAAGAATGTCTTAACAGAACAAATGTCATTCCTTGTATATTTTGTGGGGGGCGGACTGTATACTTTATTGGTTGTCAACTGTTTCCTGGTAAGATTTAAATAAATGCTGAAAGGAAGACGATCTTACCTCCTTTATTGACTCTCCATATCTTTAGACATGCAGCTTCCAAGCACTTTAATTGGACTTTGAGATAAAATGCTGTTGATAACACCTGAAAGATTGTACGGTACAAAAATATGTTTTATGGCAGTTGTATATAAGATGCTTCTTACATGAATCACCTGTCATTTCTGCAGATTTCAAAAGTATTCTAAGATCTTTGTAATTCTGGGTTATTCCTAGTTATATTCCATCTTGAACCACATTGAGTCAGTGTGAATGATTATGTCACATTCAATACTAGGAATACAACTGGTTCTAAACTCTTATAAAGGCGAGAAACTAAACCCTCAAGGCCTATCTTCAGACCAAGCAAGCAAGGTAAAGAAAAGCAGGAAGCACAGCCCAGTTAGGTAATAATAATAAACTTGGCCAAATTTTCCAAGTATTTTTGGATAGCTTCCTGATTGAAATAATATTTTAATATTATGAAATAATATTTGGATGGCTGAGAAAATTCCATACTGACAATTGAAGAACAGTAGAATCTATCCTATTTGATTTTTAAATTACATTTTTCAAATATTAGGAATAAAGAATAAGCTCTGATAATCTTCTATAAAACAAAAAACCCTTAAGTCCACACAAAATAGGCAGCATTGTCAGCATGTAAGGTGGACAGATTGGAACATCAGTTGGAAAAACCCGATCACCTGGTTTGGAGGTGGAGTCTGTCATTCATTTCCTTTGCAAGTGCAGTTCTTCTACACCAGGCATTTCTGCTGCTGCCCTCCTGGGAAACGCATGCCTGCTGGAGACTGCCAAGCTTAGCAGTTTCTCTTCAGTGCCCATCATACGTCACTGAATGAAAGTGGGAGCATTTCATTTTTCCCATTTCTTTCCCATTTTCCCCATTTCTTACAGGATGTAATCATCAGTTTATTCAAGTCTTTCTTAATTTCTGCTTTGAAATTGACCAAGGTTTTGATTGACTTAATGAATTTTTTTTAACATCCTGCATTCTCTACAACAGGGGTTTTAAAGATTTCTCTTTCTAAGAGGCTGTTGCTCCACTGTGTCCTTTTTCAGATAGCTTTGGCTCTACAGCACTGTCACTTGTTAAACATTGCACACAGAGATCTCAAGCCTGAAAATCTACTTTTCAAGGATAACTCTTTGGTGAGAAAAGTTTGCTTTTCTGCATTTTAGTACTGTTAGCTGTACTCTTACCACAGCTCAGAATATGTTCGGGATGCTGCAGGTTCATGGGGAAGAGGGTTTAGGCAAATAGCTTATTTCTTCTCCTTTTTTCTTCCCTAAAGGCTCAGAGAAACTATCATACTCCTAGCATTGATAATTTTAGATGATACTCATGTGTATTTGTGGCACTTAGGGTTGTAGATGTTATTTGGGAGACCTTTGGAAAGGGTAGAATCTATGCATTATTTTATGTTACCTTGAAACTTAACAATTGCAAGTGAAGTAACACCCAAGATTGATGAGAGATGATCGGCCCATTAATGAGGGGCCAGAAAGCTAATATCTTGATTTTACAGCTGACTTTATAAAGGAAGGCTAAGTAAATGGGTAGAAATTCCTTTCTTCTTTGTTACTAAGAACTGCTCTTCAACATGAACCATTGTTTCCAGACCTGATGACATGCTATTCATAGGCTTTGATCTCAGCCAGAAACTTGTAAGTTAGACTAGTATGTCATGCACCTGGATTTTCTTTTAATGCTTACTGACAACTCTGGAGCAGTGACTTCTATTTGTTTTATTTCAGGATGCTCCAGTGAAGTTGTGTGACTTTGGATTTGCTAAAATTGACCAAGGTGACTTGATGACACCTCAGTTCACCCCTTATTATGTAGCACCTCAGGTAAGCATGTGCTGTTTTTTTCCTTAAGATGTTATTACCAAGCTGCCATCAAGATTTATGTTCCTTCTATTCTGTCATGCAAGTAGGCATACATTACAGATGGGAGAGGGAAAACTCAACTTAAGAAACCTTCTGATATTTCATCCTTTTAAAACTGGCTTTTATTGAGTTATGATTTAGAGGTATAATTTATATATAATAAAATACTAAAGTCTCCTTTTACCTATGGGGGATATATTCCATAACCCCCAGTGGATGCCTAAAGTAACAGACAGTACCAAATCCTCTGTGTACCATGTTTTTTCTTATACATATATGCCTATGATAAACTTTCACCTTTTCACTTACAGAAAGTAAGTGTTTTTGGGGGGAGGGGTACTGATGATTTAAAACTCAAGAATTATTTCTGGAATTTTCCATTAAATATTTTTATTTTATTTTATATTATTTTATTTTATTTTTCTATTAAATATTTTTGACTGTGGTTGATGGCAGGTAATGAAACCATAGACCCCTTTCCCTCTTAAAAAAACCCATAGATAAGGGAGACTACTGTATTCCTACTTCAGGTACAGTTTTTTTGTTTTGTTTGGTTTGGTTTGGTTTTTTTGAGACAGGGTCTCACTATGTAGTTGAGACTGACCTGGAACTCACTATGTAGTCCAGGCTGGTCTCGAACTCACAGTGATCCTCTTGCCTCAGCCTCCTGAGTGCTGGGATTACAGGTGTGCGCCACCACGCCCGGCGCCAGGTACAGTTTGATAAGGTTTAAAAAATGCAAATGACCACCACCACAGTGAAGAAACAAGAACACTTCTGTCACTTCACAAGCTGCCTTGTGCCTTGTCCCCTCCTGTGCCAACCTGTAGTTCCAGACAACCACTGATCTGCTTTCTCTCATTATTAGTTTTGCCTGGTGTCAAATTTCATAAAAATGAAATATACACTTTCTAATGTTTTGTTTCTTTTGATCAGCATGTTTTGGAGATGTATCTGTGTTGCTGTAATTATCAGTAGTCCTTTTATTACCAAATAGTATTCCATCATAGGCCAGACTATGTTTGTTGTTTCATGTACTGACTGATGGGCATTTGGTTTCAGATCTACTTTTTTTTTTGGTATCGGGGATTGACTTGGGTCCTTGCGCTTGTGAGGCAGACGGCAGAACCACTGAGCCAAATCCCCAGCCCTGATGGGCATTTTGGGTTGTTTCTGTGGGAAGTTTGGGGTATTATGAATAAAGATGCTAGGAACATTCATTTATAAATTTTGGAGGCCATCATTTCTGACTTAAAAAGTATCTTTTTCCTAACATGGTTTTACCATTTTATGGCTTTACAAATAATATATTAGGGTTCCAGTTGCTTCACATTATTATGTACCAGTATATGTCAGTATTTGTAATTTCATCATGCTAGTTGGTGTTTGCTGTTACGTCGTTATGGGTTTAATAGTAGCATTTTCCTGATGGCCTCTGCTCTTGAGCATATTTTTCGTGTGTTTATTGGTCATCCTGTTGTGAACTATAGGTTCAATATTCTTTATGAAGTATGGGTACAAATCCTGCCTGTTTTTATTGTTGGTTTATCTTATAACTGAAGTATAGTATGTAAGAATTTTTTAGTATATGTTTGTAGTACATTGTGATCATATTCCTCATTGAAGTATACAAATTTAAAAAATGTTGTAGATTTCGTTACTGTTGTAACAAATTGCCACATTCTAAGTGGCTTAAAACAACATACATTTATCGTTACCTTATATGCACTTCTGGAAATGAGAAGACTGAAATGGTGCCTGGTGGGCTATAATCAAGGTATCCACAGGACTGTGTGTCTTCTGGAAGCTTTAGAGGAAAATCCATTCCTGGACTTTCCCAGTTTCTAGAGCAGTGGTGCACACCTTTTATTTAGCTCAGTGGTTCCAGCACCTGCCTTGTAAGCTCAAGGACCGGAGTTCAACCCCTGGTACCAAAAAACAAAACAAAACAAAACAAACAGCTAGCTGCAGCACTTGTGCTACAAATTCTGCACCACTGTTTTAGAGGCTGCCTGCATTTTTGTCTTTTGTTCACTTCCTTCATCATGAGAGCCAGCAGAATAGCATTTTAAAAAAATGGCTAGTATCTTTTGTTCCTAAGACCTGTTGGCATTGAAAAGTTTCTCTTGTAAAAAGTTAATTTTTTTTTTTAGCTTTTACAGTTTGGTCTGATCTGTCTGTATGTGTGTATGGGTGTGTGTATGTGTGTACACACATAGGTATGAAATAAGGGTCAAGGTTGCTCTTTGTTTTTCCCCATGGATAGCAAATTGTTGCAGCAACATTTGTTAAAAAGACAATTCCTGTATCTTTGGATTACTTTGCAGTTTTGTTGAAAATCAAGTGAACATACACATGTGCTGATATCTGTAGTAAGATCACCTATATTACTGTAGATAATGTACTAAATATTGACTCCTGATAGGTTATGGGTTTTTTTTGTTTGTTTTGTTTTGTTTTTTTGGTACTGGGCATTGAACTTGGGACCTTGTACTTGCAAGGCAGGTGGTAGAATCACTGAGCTAAATCCCTGGTCCTGATAGGATATGTTTTTAAAATTTTTTTTTTTTTTTTGTACCAGGGATTGAACTCTGTCCTTCCGCTTGGCACCACTGAGCTAAATCCCCAGCCCTAAAATTTCTTCTTTTCAAAGTTGTTTTGAGTGTATTCTCTCTAAAGTTTAGAATTTACTTTTTAACAACAAAAAAGCCTCTTGGGATTTAATTCAAATTGTGTTTAGTCTATAGATGAATTTGGAGAGAATGGCATCTTAACATTATAAATCTTCCAGTTATTTAGGCATTCAGTTTTTTTTTTTTGAAATGTTTATGGTTCTTGTGTTAAATGTCTTGTACATATTTTTAAAATTCATTCTAATTTATGTTGTTGGATGCTGCTGGAAATATTTTTTTAAATTTCATTGTCCAGTTGTCTCTTACTAGTTTATGGAAATGCAAAGAAGTTTTTTACATTGACCTTGTATCCTAAGATTTAATCAAATTCATTTACTAATTCTCTAAGTTTGTAGGTCTGTTAGAATTTTCTACATATTTGTTAGACTTTTCTACATATGAGTTCATATTGTCTGAATAAATACGGTTTTTGTTTTTCTGTTTTTTTGTTTTTTGTTTTGTTTTTAGGAAAGGATCTCACTATGTAGTTCAGACTGACCTGGAACTCACTGTGTAGCCCAGGCTGGTCTTGAACTCACAGCGATCCTCCTGCCTCAGCCGCCCGAGTGCTGGGATTAAAGGCATGCGCCACCACGTCTGGCTAATAGAGTTTTCATTTGTATGTCCCAGTATGTTTGCCATCATTTTCTTTTCCATATTGTACTGTCTAGGACCACTACTTGAATACAAGTTGAATGTTAAATGACGAGAACAGACATCAATGCCTCATGACTGATCTTATAGAAAAAAGTGTTTACTCTTTCACCATTAAGTGCAGTGTTATATTTTTATAGGTATCTATTATCATACTAAGGAAGTTTCCGAGTTTTCTGAAAGTGAATGTGTACTGAATTTTTTTTTTTTTAGGCAGGGTCTCCCTTTGTAGTTCAGGCTGGCCTTGAACTCAGTGATCGTTCTGCGTCAGCCTCCCGAGTACTGTTGTACTTACTTTTTGTCCAGTGCTTTTTGTCTGAATTTACTGAGTTGATATTTTTCTTATTTTGTTAATAGGATGAATTGCACTGATTTTTTTCAAGCGTTAAATGATCTCATCCTAAGATCAGCGCCACTTAGTCATCATATATTCATTTTGCTTAATTTGATGGCTAATATATTGTTATGGATTTTGTATGTTTTAACAAGAGGAGTATTGGTCTGTAAACTTCTTTTTCTCTCTCTCTCTCTCTTTTTTTTTTTTTTTTTTTTTTTTTTGGTACTGGAGATCACACTCTGGTCCTTGCACTTGTAAGGCAGGTGGCAGAACCTCTGAGCTAAATCCCCGGCCCTGTAACCTTCTCTTTGCCTAGCTTCAGGTCGGGGAAGACTGGCCTTGTGAAAATAGAAAGGTGTGTCCTCCTTTTTTTCTGAAACACTTTTATAAGATCAGTACATATGCTCCTTGATTTACAGTGGGTTTGTGGTCTATAATTCCATCATAAATTAAAAATGTTGGCTTGGTGCGATTGTGGATGCCTGTAATCCCAGCTGCTTGAGAAGCTGAGGCAGGAGGATAGCAAGCTCAAGTCTAGCCTGGGCAACTTAGTGAGGGCCTGTCACAAAATAAAAAATAAAAGGGGTTAGAGATATAGCTTAGTGCAAAGGTGCTGGGCACAATCCCTAATACTGTGAAAGAAAAGGAAATAAAAAATGCTTTTGGGGGCCAGGGATTTGGCTCAGTGGTTTCACCACCTGCCTCACCAGTGCAAGGACCCGAGTTCCATCCCTGGTACTCCCCCCAAAATACGTTTGGTATACATAAACTACTGAATATCGTAGTTTGGCAACACAATAGAATATTGGTTGTTTACCATTGTGATTGCGTGGAATGCAATTTAAAACCTACTTCAGTATTAACTTCAGAAAGTAAAACCACAGATAAGGGAAGGTACTGTAATACAACATAGAGTATTTTCTTTTTCTGGAGTGCTTGTCTCAGCATAACTGCTTTAAGATTTGTCCAAATTACTGCATATATCAACAATTCATTGCTTCTCCTGAAAAATACTGTGTTATATGGGTATACTGTGATTGTTTATCCATCTATTGACAGACATTGGACTTTTTTCCTCCCACTCTATTTTTTTTCTCCCACTTTCATACAAAAAGCTATTATGAACATTTGTATACAGATTTTCTTTCCTCTTAAGTAAATGTCTGTAACTGGAATGATATGATCATGTAGCAGGTGTTTAACTTTAGAAACTCCTAAATTTTCTACAGTGACAGTTATTTTATGCTTCCTGTAGCAATTTTGAAAGTTTAGGTCCTTCACATTTTCACCAGCATTTGTTATGATTAGTGATATTAATTTTTGCCATGTTAGCAGGTATGTAATCTTATTTAATTATGGTTTTAATTTGTATGTCTAAAGATGTTTGTGTCTTTGTTTTCTCTGTTTTTTTTTTTTTTTTTTCTTGGTACCGGGGATTGAACTTGGGATCTTGTGCTTGCAAAGCAGGTGGTGGAACCACTGAGCTAAATCTCTGACTTCTCTGTATTTTTTTTGCTGAAGTATCTGTTTAAATCTTTTGCCTATTTTTTATTATGTTTTGGAAGGTTTTTTTGGTTTGTTTTTTTTTTTGTTTTTGTTTTTGAGATACGGTCTCACTATATAGGCCAGGCTGGACTTGAAACTACAGTAATATGCCTCAGCCTTGTGCATGCTGGGATTATAGGCATGTGCCACCACTTGCCTCATTTTCCCTATTTATAAATTATTTGGTTTTCTTATTTTTAATTTCAGAATTCTTTATATATTTTGGATATAAGTCCTTTATCAGATATATACTTAGCAAAGATTTTCTTCCAGTCTTTGGCTTATCCTTTCATTCTTTTAACAGTATATCTGAAGAGCAGATTTTATTTATTTATTTATTTATTTATTTTTATTTTTATTTTTTATTTTTTGGCACTGGGGATTGAACTCTGGTCCTTGCGCTTGCAAGGCAGGCCACCGAACCACTGAGCTAAATCCCCGGCCCATGAGCAGATTTTAATTTTGATGTAGGCCAGTATCACAATTTTCTTTTATGTTGTGCTTTCTTTCTTTCTTTTTTTTTTTGGTAAAAATTTTTGTCTAACCCCAGATCATCTTTTTAGGTTTTACATTTGGGACTATGATCCATTTGAGTTCATTTTTGTATATGTATAAAGTATGGATCCAAGTTCTTTTTTAGCATTTGGGTATCCATTTAATCTAGCACCATTGGTTGCAAAGACTGTCTTTTTTCTGCTGTATTGTTTTTGAGTCTTTGTGAAAAATAAATTGAATCTATATGTATGGGTTTCTTTCTGGACTCTTAAATCTGTTCATTAATCTCTTTATGTGTCTTTGTACTAGTATTACAATGTCTTGATTACTGTTGACTTATACTGATTATGGAAATCAGATATTCCTAGCCTTCCAGCTTTGTGGTTCTTTTTTTTTTTTTTTTTTTTTTGGTACTGGAGATTGAACTCAGGACCTTGCACTTGCGAGGCAGGTGGCAGAACCACTGAGCTAAATCCCTGGGCCATGTTCTTTTTTTTAATGTGTTTTATTTTTTTTGAATTTCTATATTGGTATATTTTGGATATACATAATGGTAACGTTCATCATAGGGAATTTGTACCTGTACAGACATCTTGCTCTCTCTCTCTCCTTATTTACAAAAGCTTTGTTTCCATTTTGTTCTTTCTTGTCCCTTCCTTCCTTTCCCCCACTCACTCCCCTTTTCTCTTTCTCATTTGAACATTTTCTTCCCATTTCTCAATATCTATTGGTCCTTATTTCTACTTCTGATTTCTCACACCAGAGAAACAATTTGGTATTTAAATATGGTCCAATTTATTTCACTTAAGAATATGGCCTCACGGCCAGGGATTTAGCTCAGTGGTTCTGCTGTCTGCCTCACAAGCTCAAGGACCTGAGTTTAATCCCTGGAACCAAAAAAAAAAAAAAAGAGTATGGCCTCAAGGTGCATCCATTTAACTAAAAATGTCTCATGGTCATCCTTCTTTATGGCAGTGTAGGAGGCAGGCTGCGGCACCACTGAGCTAAATCCCCAGCCTTTAATGGCAGAGTAGTACTTCACTGTATTTTAAAAAGCCACCTAGATCTTCTTTATCCATTTAACAGTTATTGGGTATTTGGTCTGTTTCTAAGAGTGAGCTGTTACAAATTGTAAGCGCCTGTCTTTAATCCCAGCACTTGGGAGGCTGAGGCAGGAGGATCACTGTGAGTTAGAGACCAGCCTGGGCTGCATAGTGAGTTCCAGGTCAGTCTCAACTATACAGTGAGACCCTGTCTCAAAAAAACACCCCCCCAAAAAAAACCCCACAAATTGTGGTACTATAAACATGGGTTAGTATATACCATTATGGTATGATGATTTTAATTCTTTTGGGAAAATACCAAAAAGGGGAATAGCTGGGTCATATGGAATCTTTAATTTTAGTTTTTTGAGGAATCTCTACACTGATTTTCATAGTTGTTGCACTAATCTACATTCCTACTAATGGCCAAGAAGGTTCCTTTTTCCCCCTGCATCCCCTCCAGCATTTGTTATTGTTTAACTTCTTGATGATAGCTCTTCTTTCTGGAGTGAATTGGAATCTCAGTATTATTTTAATTTGCATGTCTCAAATGACTGATGATGATGGACATTTTTTCATATATTTGCCATTTCTATCTATCTGCAAAGTGTCTATTCATTTCAGATGTTCATTTTTGGTTTAAGTCTTTAAATTTGGGGGGTTTCTGATTTTTTTGTTTTTGAGTTTTGTTTTGTTTTGTTCTTTTTGTACCAGGTATCGACTCAGGTCCTTGTGCTTGAGAGGCAGGCAGCGGAACCACTGAGCTAAATCCCTAGCCCTGTACCATACTATTTTTATCACAGTATCTCTGTGGTATAATTTCAAGTCAGGGATTGTGATGGTTCCTGCCTTTCCTTTGTTGCCTAGAATTGTTTTTACTATTCTAGATTTCTTCTGGTTCCAAAGGAATTTTAGGAATGTTTTCTCTAGTTCTTTGAGGTATGCTATTGGTATTTTTATTGAGATTGCATTAAGTCTGTATAACAATTTTTGGAGTGTGGCCATTTTTATTATGTTGATTCTTCCCACAAGGAAGGGATAGCTTTCCTTTTCCTTTTTCTTTTCTTGTTTTTTTTTTTTGTACTGGGGATTGAACTCTGATCCTTGAGCTTGTGATGCAGGCAGCAGCACCACTGAGCTAAATTCCTGGTGCTCTTTCCATTTTCTGATGTGCTGTTCCATGTCTTTTTTCATAGTACTGTAGTTTTCAATGTAGAGGACTTATACTTCCTCTATTAGATTGACTTCTAGGTATTTCTCTTTTTTGGATGCTGTTTTTAAGGTGTTTTTTCCCCTAATTTCTCTTAAAGTAAGTTTCTTATTTGTGTACAGGAATGCCGTTGGTTTCTGAGTGTTGACTTTGTATCCAGCTATGCAAGTGAATTTGGTGGTTATTAAATCTAGAAGTCTTGTGATGGTGTAAGATCCTCCCAGGGAGGGATCCCACTACTCTGAGTCCGGGATGCCGTGATGCACCATAAACACCCCGGAGAGACGATTCTTGATGCAAAACACAAGAGGTCTTTATTCCAGCGCGCTGGGGCTCAGCTCATAACCCTCGCAGGGGCAGAGGATTTGAGCCCCGAAGCAGGGAAGATACACAGTTTTTAAAGAAAAAAACCACAAGCTATAGGGGAGGGGGAATTCCGAGAAAGAGGAGGGGGGCTTCGGTGGGGGATCATTTACGGGAATGTTTAGGGCTAGGTCAGGTTGTTCCCGTACCACATGTTTATCGGAAATGTTTAACGTGACCTTCTGGCCTGTCGTAGTTAGCTGACTCTGCTAGGGGTTGGGCTACTGGAGCTCCTTGAAAACTTTCCTAACAATGGAATTTTTGGGGTCTTCTAGTAGAATATCATGTTATCTGCAGATAATGATAATTTACTTTTTCCTTTCCAATCCCTATTCCTTTTATTTCTTTCGTCTAATTGCTGTGGTTAATGGTTCTAGAAGTATTTTGAATAATCGAGTGGTAACAGTGGGCATCGTTGTCTTCATGATTTTAGAGGGAAAGCTTTGTTTTTATACATTTAATATGATGTTAGCTATTGGTTTGTCATAGACTGCTTTTATTAGATTGAGGTAAAGACCATCTATTCCAATTTTCTGTGGGTTTTTTTTTTTTTATCATAAATGGGTTTTGGAATTTGTCAAAACCTTTTTCTGGTTTTTGTCCTTGGCTCTGTCAATTCGATATATTACACTTACTGATTTGTGTATTTTGAGCCATTCCTGCATCCCTAGGATGAATCCTACTTGGTTGTGATGTATGTAATCTTCTTGACGATTTGCTGCATTCTTTTTGCCAGTATCTTATTGAGGATTTGTGTGTCTGTATTCACTAAGGAGATTGGCCTGGAGTTCTCTTTTTTCGTGGGATCTTTCTCTAGTTTTGGTATCAGGGTGCTTCCAGGGATGAATTTGGGAGTAGAAGCAATACTTTAATTTCATTAAAGAATGTGCGAAGTAGTGGCATTAGGTTTTCTCTAAATTCTTGCAGAATTCAGCCATAAATCCCTCAGGGTCTGGGCTTTTCTTTGTTGGTAGGTTTTTAATTACATCTTCAATTTCATTCACTGATACTGATTTATTTAGTTATATATCTTCTTGATTTAGCTTTGGTAATTCATATATATCTAGGAATCATGCATTTCTTCTGTTTTCCATCTTATTAGAATATAAGTTCTCAAAGTAGGTATTGATGATTATTCGGATTTCTACAGGATCTATTTTGATTTTACCCTTTTCATTCTTTTTGTTTGTTTGGTTTTTTGAGACAGGGTCTCACTATGTAGTTGAGACTGACCTGGAACTATGCAGCCCAGGCTGGTCTCGAACTCAAAGTGATCCTCCTGCCTCAGCCTCCTGAGTGCTGGGATTACAGGTGTGTGCCACACGCCTGGCCACCCTTTTCATTCTTAATTGCATGGATTTGTCTTTTCTCTCATCTTTTGATAAGGTTGGCTAAAGGTTTGTCAATTTTATTTAATCTTTCAAAGAACCAATTCTTTGATTCATTGATTCTTTGTCTTAGTCTCCACTGCATTAATATTTGCTCTGATCTTTATAATTTCCTCCCTTGTATGAGCTTTGGGCTTGACTTCTTTTTCTAGAAGCTTGAAGTTCAACATTAGGTTGTTTATTTGAGCTTGCTTTGTTTTTCTGATTCACTGCTATAATTTTCCATCAGAGTACTGCTTTTATTGTGTCCCATAAATTCTGATATGTTATATTGCCATTATCGTTTGATTATAGAAACTGTCTAATTTATTCTTTAATTTCATCTGTGATCCATTGGTTGATCCGAAGGGTGTTATTTAATTTTACTTGTTTATGAAGTTTTTGTGTTTTTTGTTATTTTTTTCCCATTGAATTACAATTTCATTGTACTATGGTTTGATGATATTAATTCCTTTGCATTTAGTTAAGCATGTTCTATGAGATAGTATGTGGTCTGTTTTGGAGAACATCCCGTGTGCAGCTGAGAAGAATGTGTATTCTGATGTTGTGGGGTGGACACTGTAGACATCAACTAAGCCTATGTGTTCGAAACTTTGGTTCAGTTCTGATTTTTTTTGTTATTGATTTTTTTGTCTAGTTGATCTCATTGTGACAGTGGGGTATGGAGAAAGGGGGGGTTTGGGGGAGAAATGTCCACTTCAGAGTGTGTCTGTGCTGTTAATGGTAGGCACAATGGGTAGAGCCCAGATCCATGTATATTAATCACAGCAAGGTAACTGTAGATTTATGGGGGGGTAGTAGATAATCTCAGCAAGCCTGCACCTTTAGTTCTACTGAAGTTCAGGCTGGTTTCTGGCTGTAAGGATGGATCCTGATTTGTTTGCCTGCAATACACCATGTGCCTCTTGCTGGCTTGAATTCGGTTCTACCTCACCCCGACACTGGGAACTGCTAGATGGAGCAAGCCTGTAGCTGCTCTGAGTTAGGAGCTCAGGTGACCCCTCCTCAACATGGCTCCTGGCCAGTTACTCTCTCCTGGGGGATGTCTGGACCTAAATCACCATCCTCTGCAATCTGCTGTGTGCACTGCTCTATTCCATTGGTGTATTTCTTTGTGGGGAGGCCTCTGGGGTCACCAGTAGTCACCCTGTGTCTGTAGGTTCAAGCTCACAAAGTGAGTCAGGACTCAGAGAGAAAATGCCACTTGCCACCTCCTTCTGCATTGATTGAGGTCTCTCTCTTCACTCTTCCCATGGGCTTCAATTCTCACTTGAGATCTTTGCTGAGTCCCAAGGACCCATTTCCTCCCATCTTTTCTTCCTCGTGTTGCTAGATTCCAGTGTCTGGACACCAAATCTTGGAGAGGCTGTTTCTTTGCTGTTCACCACTCTACCATCTTCCTGGAAGTCTCTGTTCTTTTTCAGAATTGTTTTGACTATTCTAATTTCTTTGCACTTCCATTTCTGTATGAACTGATTTCTATAAGAAAGCCTTGCTAACATTTTGACTAGAGTTGTTTTAGAGGTGTAGTTCTCCTAGTCTTTGGAAGCCCTTAGCTGTTAACAATATTAAATCTTCTACCCTTTAGAAAACTGTCATTCCATTTGTTTTTATTTTTATTTTTTTAATTTAATTTAATTTATTTTTTGGTACCGGGGATCAAACACGGGTCCTTGCGCTTGCAAGGCAGGCCACCGAACCGCTGAGCTAAATCCCTGGCCCCTTCCATTTGTTTTTAATTTGTCCTTAATTTTGCTTAGGAATATTTGTATAGTTTTTCAATGTACAGGTCTATTACAACTTTTGTTAGGCTTTTTTTTTTGAGACAGGAACTCACTATAGCCCAGGCTAGTCTTGAACTCACAGCGATCCTCCTGCCTCAGCCTCCAGAGTGCTGGGATTATAGGCGAGCACTACCATGCCCGGCTTAGATTTATTCTTAATGATTAATATTTTTATGGTGGTTGTAAATGATATTTTTCAGGTTAATTAATTTACTTTATTCTTGTGTTACAAACTCTATGTGGAGGACATAGCTGGATGGCTGGTATCAGTCCTCTGCATGGAGATTCTGGTGTCTTTTCCAGATGGTCAGTGAATTTCTGTTGATAGCTATATGTCTTCAAGTGAGCACTGAAAGTAAACTTGTCAAGATTGCCCATGGTGGCCTTGTAGCTCCTGGCTAAAGTGTAGCACACATCAGTATTTGCCATCAGCATCAGTTTCATGGGCTCAGGGGCTGAGACAGTACCAGTGGGTCTAGGAGTAGGGACGAAGTACACAACATTGCAGTACCTTTCAAGGAATAGTTTGAGGTTTTCCAGGGTTGTCCCCCTCACCTCATAATCCTGCTTCACAGGACAGTGGGGAGTTGGTCAGAATGATGGCACTGCAGATGTCAGTGGCTACCTCTATGATGCACTTAACACCCAAATCAATGTGGTATCAGTGATCTGTAGTCTGATAGTGTGCATTTGCTTTTGCACAGACATAAGGCGTATCCTTGGGAAAAAGTCAGTGATCTCAAACTCCTTAATGGGCAGGAAAAAGAGATATAAATCTCCCTTTTGGGGGATAAGAGGACTTGATCTTTATATTCTTGACTTGGCCAAGTCCATTGGTTGATAAATTACTGGTTATGGAAAGAGAAAAGGTTTGTGAAAGTGTTGTGTTGATGTGAAATTATGTTTCAACTGTTAAGTGCTAGTCCTTTTTCAGCCTTCCAGTAGTCTGTCTCAGGTTGCAGTGGAACATTGGTGGGATGATTTTCAGTGTTATGACTTTTGATTTGACTGTTGGCAGGTACTGGAGGCACAGAGAAGGCATCAAAAAGAGAAGTCTGGTATCATACCTACCTCACCAACACCCTACACTTACAACAAGGTAGGTAAAAGATAATTAGCTTCATCCTGAGAACATAACCCTTTTCTTCTTTTGAGGGGTTTGTAGATCTCTGAGAATCAGCCAAGTACAATCTTAATGCTTAATATTCCAGCTCAAAAGACTGGAATCAGCCAGATATGCAGAAAGTTATTTGGAATTCAAGTTTTTGTCTGATAAAATGAGAAATGTTCTTACTTATATAACTTTTGGAGCAGGAACCAAGAGTTATGGCCACCTGTTAGGTTATTTGGCTGGCTGTACAATCTACTGATCACATTAAAAAAGATATAGTTGTCTTATTTTTGGATGTAGAGGCCATTTCTGAGAAACCAAATCTAGCACACTAGTTAATTGTGATACCATTCTTTCTTAGCTCATAAAATACCCAATTTATAACTGTCCTGAAGAAGGATTGTAAATTCACAGTCAGCATAGGCTACATAGCAATACTCTTGTTTCAAAACAAAGACAAAATACGGTTAAAACCTAGTATCCACAATGTCCTGTATACACAGCAGTTGCTCCCACAGCAAGTAACACAGCATGTTACTTGGTACTACGATAGTTTCTCATCTGTTGCCCACATATTGAGCATCTACTTTAAAGCACAAGAGTTTTAAGGATTAGGGCCTTTGGAAACAGGTCCTGGAGTTGCTGAATAAATCAGAAAAAATGATGCTACTTGGAACTTGAGGCAGTATGTGTGACAGAGAAGGACCTGAGGACATTAAACAGGGCGGGAGACCTGCTCCGGCTCCCTTACTCTTTTTTTTTTTTTAAGTACATGTACGCAGTACATAGTGTTAACATTCCTTGTATGGAGTTGATACATGTACATAACACATCTTAATTCCTTTTTTCATCCTCTTCCTCTCCCGTTCTTTTCCTTATGTGGTACTGGAGATCAAACTCAAGGCCTTTGCACTGAGGTATTTTCCAAACCCCTTTGAATTTTTAAAAAATATTTTGAAGCAGGGTCTTGCTAAGTTGTCCAGGCCAGGCTTGAACTGATTCTCCTGCCTCAGCTCCCGGGATACTGGGGTTGCAAGCATGATTAGTTATGCCTGGCTTGATCTTGGTCATTTTAAAGAACTCTTTTCACCTCTGTAATTTTATAATCACATGCATCATAGTATCCACGTTCACTTGTGTGATGCCAAAACATGGGTGAGAGTTCTTGAGACCCTCCACTTTTCAGGCTTCTTTCCAAGAAGCACACAGCTGTAATTGAGCATGTGGTCCCAGGGGCAGGCTCAGTGGGGGTGCCCTTCTCAGGCAGATACCTCTTCTGCCCTACAATCAAACCCATTTTCCAAGGCAGAGAGAGCTACATTTAACTACATTTAGGAATTCTTTCTTTATTATCATGCAGTGATTATAGGTATATAGTCACCTTAAGAACTACTGACATGGTAGTCGATGCTAATTTTCTTTGTTTTATAACATCTTCCCTTAGTGACATAAAGTTTTGCAAATGGGATGAGTCCTTCATGGCCAAAGGAATGTTTTTAGATATCCTGTTCTTCCTTTTAGTGCCTCTCCCTATTCTGTGTCAGACTTTTTTAGACCTTTTCAGAGTAGCTTGTGCTGTGTTATGGGGTCAGTCTGTATGTATCTTAGCGGCTTTTTTCCTGAACTCTACCTATGTTGACACAGTACCTGTTTCATAGCTAGCTGGCTTATGTCTGTTTCTTCTCTGGCTGGAAGCACAGTATCCTACACCTGTACTTAAGGATAAGGATGATATATGAGCTTTGGCTCAAGCATTGAAAAAAAAGGTGACCATTTTACCTCAGATTGACCTTGTGTGATGATTTATACAACATTGGTGGCATATAAAAAAATACAAAGAGGCAGACATGGTGGCACACGCCTCTAATCCCAGCACTTGGGAGACTGAGGCAGAAGGATTGCCAAGAGTTCAAGGCCAGCTTGGGCTACATAGTGAGTTCAAGGCCGACCTGAACTTCTTGACCCTGTCTCAAAGAAAAAAGAAAAAAAAAAAGTGCTGAGCATAGTAGTGCATGCCTATAATATCAGCTGTTTGGTTAAGGCAGGAGGATTGCAAGTTCAATACCTTGTACAACTTAGACCTGTACAACTTGTCTCAGAATAAAAAATAAAAAGGATGTAGCTTAGTGGCAATGGGCTCAGTGATGTCCTGGTTCAATATCACTACCTTCAAAACAGAGATAGGTTAGGTCTCCTAAGATGTCCCGAAATTGTTCTAACTCTTGTAAGTGATTTTTAGTGGAATCTGCCTATGTTAGGGTTATTCCTGAGCTGTATTTTGGGTTCTGGCTATTGAGTAACCATTTTTTTGTTTATTTTCAGAGCTGTGACTTATGGTCCCTAGGGGTGATTATCTATGTGATGCTGTGTGGATACCCTCCTTTTTATTCCAAACATCACAGCCGGACTATCCCTAAGGATATGCGGAGAAAGATTATGACAGGCAGTTTTGAGTTTCCAGAAGAAGAATGGAGTCAGATCTCAGAGATGGCCAAAGATGTTGTGAGGAAGTAAGTCCCTGGGCTGCTAAGTGGGGAGACTAAGAAGGCTTCAAGGGGGTAGGGCCCAAAGAAATGCTGGGTAGAGAGAAGTAATTTATTTCTCTGGTTAGGCTCCTTCTTTTAATATCACAAAAATCATCTCTTTAACCCATTGTGAGAGTCCTCATTGTCCACACTTCAGGAAAAATGGAGCTTTTTTTTCTCTTGTTGCACCCTTAGACTTTGTTCCCAAAATTGGGAACCTGGGTCTCTCTCTAGCAGTGTCTGGGAATTAACTTAGAGCCCTAGGTGACAAACCTTTTGATGTGCCTGTCTTCTTGTGTGTAGGCCAGTCACTGGGGAGGGATGTGTTTCCAGGAACTGAACTGGGGAGCTAAGATTATGATGAAATGTTTAGCTTTTCATTTCTTGGACGCTGTTATAGTGTGTGGTTATATTAGGTCTGGAACCCACTCTCAAGTCTTCCCAAGTGAGAGTTGGTTACTCTGATACCTATTAAACTGAGAAGATTTAGTTAAGAATTTGGGCTAGTGGCCGGGTGTGGTGGCACAGGCCTGTAATCCCAGCACTTGGGAGGCTGAGGCAGGAGGATCACTGTGAGTTCAAAGACCAGCCTGGGTTACACAGTGAGTTCCAGGTCAGTCTCACTACATAGTGAGACCCTGTCTCAAAACAAACAAACAAACAACCCAAGAATTTGGGCTAGTGAATGGATGAGAGAGCATCTTCAAGTCTTGGTATTGGGAGTATTAAATAAACCAGTACTAAATTTGATACACACACACACACACACACACACACACACACATATTTTTTTTGCCTACCTAAGTTGGGCACTATTCTTTTATTCCTACTGCTTGAATTTACTTTATTTGGTCTGTTAAGCATTGAAGGGACAGTACTCAAAAGCTATCTTCTGACATTACAGCTGTTTGTGGAGATTACTCCCTTTCAAAATGAGCTTGTCCTGTTAGAAAAAAGAAACAGGCACTAGAAAGAAGGACTATTTTCTATTTTCTAAAGTATACCAGTAAAAACTTTTAGAGTAGGGACAATGTTTGAATCCCTTAGGTCTTGACATGTCATTTCCATGCTATATGTCCAACCCTTTAAATCTTTAATGTCCTCTGTGATTCTTTGCCAGTTTTCTGTAGAATATATTTCCTGCCCGTAGAGCAATACTCCTTATCTTCCTTTGAATTTGTGATTCTTTTCTAAATCATCTTTGTTTTAGAAATTTGAAGCTATTTGTTCAGAATGGCCCAGAAGTTTGCAGAGTAGCTAAAAGAGCAGTTAGACTCATGGTCCTGACTCTGACACTTGGAATGGGAGGATATATAGTTGGAAGGAGATGGTGCTACAGAGAGCTCAGGGAACATGGTAAGGTGAGTTAGGAATTGTGTTAGCCTGAATGAACAAGAGGTAAAAAAGTTTTACCAAAAAGCAGATGATGAAGAAGCAATATGTTAGGAGAGATGCCAACTCCTTCTGAGACTTGATTTTTAGTTCTTGAATGTATGGAATAAAGAAAGGCACATGTCCTGCTACATGATGGTATGACCCCTCAACTAATTTTGCCACCACTATTAATCAAGAGCACTTTGAATTTCTTTGTAAGTTAGAACCCATTGTTTTAGAAATCTCAATATGGAGATGCAAGGTCTCAGGAACTATAAACCAGTAAGATTACCTTAGCAAACCCTAGAACTCAGTTTGAAATATCACTAGATTAAGCCTTTTTGTACTATTTTTATCTCTGTCTAGAATAGAGTGCACCATCTCAAGCCACAGTATGCTCACAACAAAGGATTGGGGTGTAGAATCCCATTTCTGCTCTACAGGAAGAAGGAATAGGCATGCAGGAATTGTTGGAAAGTCAGAAGCTTAAGGAAAAAAATAAAGTCAAAGGCTAGAGCCAGTGAGAGCCACACCCCAGAACTCCCTGTGCTTCCTTCTTGGGGCATCTGTGCATGGCAGCCTGTTCTTTTCTCCACAGGCTCCTGAAGGTCAAACCAGAGGAAAGACTCACCATTGAGGGAGTGTTGGACCACCCCTGGCTCAACTCTACTGAGGCCCTTGATAATGTGCTACCCTCTGCTCAGCTGATGATGGATAAGGTTTTGAATGATGCTTATTTTGTTGGCTGAAAAGGCTTCATTGAGAAGGAAAGCTGGGGCTTGACTCAGTAAGAGGTTAAAGGCAAAACAATAGAGAACACACTGTCTTTCTCAGAGGAACATTTCTGGTTTCCTGAAAACCAGAAAATAACTTCCTTCCATAAAAAACCAGATCAGAGTCTGGTAAATATGCATTAATGGAATACTCAAAGGAATATCTTCCATATTTATGTTGTGGTTTGGCGGGGGGCACTGAGCGGTGTAAGACACCCTTCCCTTATGGAGAACTGGTAGGAACTTCAGGCCAATATATACAAAGAGGAAACTTTGCAGGTTAAATTTTCTGTGAATGTTATGGGAATTCAGAAAAAGAATTCTTCCAAAAGGGGCATGATTTGCCCAGTGAGAAGACAGAAACCCTCACACTTAACTATCTACTGTGTAGCAGCTTCCAAGCTCTTTTGCAGGGTCAGGCACAAGCTGTCCTGGAGGAATTTCAGTAGACAGTGCAAGTAAGTGCCCATGTGTAATGAAGAATATAAGCAAAAAATGAAAGAGACTAAAATATCCTAAAATAAATTGCCTATTGGAAGGACATCCTGGCCTCACTAATAAACAGTCAATGAGACAAGTATAGCAGGGCCAGACCTTGCAAACAGACAGTGGGCTTAAGTCTTAGTGGGGTGCAGCTGAGAGGCCATGTGAATTTTTGAGAACAGTTTTGCTACTGGGAATGTATTTAGGTAGATCATGGTCAGTCAGACTTGCAGACTTACCAAGTTATTACCTCTGCAGTGGCCTAGAAGTTAAAGGGTGGCTCTGGGGAATAAAGAAATACAGGTAGGTGATAGGCCTAGTATCTGTGATGAAAAATACCTACTGTTTTTTTTGTTTGTTTGTTTTTCGACCGGGGATCGAACTTGGGTCCGTATTCTTGTGAAGCAGGCTGTGAACCACTGAGCTAAATACTTGGTCCTAAAATATCTTTTTGTTTTGTTTTGTTTTTTTGAGACAGGGCCTCACTGTTTAGTT
Source organism: Fukomys damarensis (assembly GCF_012274545.1). Classification (NCBI taxonomy): domain Eukaryota; kingdom Metazoa; phylum Chordata; class Mammalia; order Rodentia; family Bathyergidae; genus Fukomys; species Fukomys damarensis. Next base: position 16,215,646 of record NW_022900924.1, on the reverse strand, counting down.
GAGACTGATCTGGAACTCATTATGTAGCCCAGCCTGGTCTTGAATTCACAGCGATCCTTCTACCTTAGTCTCCTGAGTGCTGGGATTACAGGCATGTGCCTCCATGCCCAGCTTAAAATATCTAATTTTTAATGATCAGTAGATGTAAGGAGATAGTGGCTGGTTTAGACAGTGATACGACTGGTAAATAGGGAAACCAGGGAGGAGGCTACTTTGGGTAAGGTAGTCTTATAGGCTTTAGATATTCACTGAGGTAGCAGAGGGATATTGAAACCAATGAGATGTGTACTGTGGGACAAGAGTGTGGCTGAGAGGCCAAGGTAGTGGCACAGACTTGAAGTTAAAGTTTGAGAAAAAAATAGGTAAACAGCAAAAATAAAAGAAAAAAAAGCTAACTTTAGCAGAATAGGAGAAAAAGGAGATCTGCAAGGAACAGAATTCCCTGCCATCTCTTTGATTTTGTGAGTGGTTATTTTCCTTGTTTAAATGTGCTCAGTTTTCCAGAAATGACGTGGCCAATCCAAAGTCCAAGGTAATTTGTAGATCCTGGTTGTCAGACACATGGAGGTTATAGTATAGCATTCCTTAAGGTCTTGGAAATGAAGAAGTAACATTGCTTTTTAGAGTTACTTAAAAAATCAGTATATGATGAAGCAAAGTCTGAATATGCAGAATCTTCTTAAAGATAAAGAGTAGTTCCTAGGCTTAGAGGTGGATGGCACTGTAATGTGACAGAGCACTCTCATTTCTAAAGAAATTATGTGGTCAGGATCTTAAGAAAAAAATGGCTTTGTATCAGATGTCAAGTAGCATCTCTCTAATCCCTGCCTAGGAGGCTGAGAACATGACCTTGAGGTATTTCCTTCTTTTTGGTTCTGCCATTATTGATGCGGAATAGATGGGAGAGTGTAGAAGGGTATAGCCAGGACTGGCTATGGGTACACAGGGCCTTTCAGTGAGCTTGAATTATTCCTAAGCTGACTGCAAGCTCACTAAAGAACTTGCTACTTTTTAAAGTTGTCAAAAGTTCACTACTTTTTTTTTTTTTGAGACAGGGTCTTGCTGTCTCATACTACCAGGCCTCCCAAGTGCTGGGATTACAGGCATGCACCACCACGCCTGGCCTCACTATTTAGTTTGTTGCTGTTGGTACCAGGAATCGAACTTGGGACCTTGCGCTTACAAGGCAGGCAGTGGAACTACTGAGCTAAATCCCTGGCCCATCACTACTTTTTAAAGTTGTCAAATTTTGTTGTTAGAATTCAGATAAAACAGAGGTATTAAAATAAAAATCAAATTCATTCTGCCACAATCTTTTTTATTAAATTTTTTATTTTATCCCACCCCCCCAAAAGCTCTGTTTCCATTTTTTCCTTCTATTTTCACTTTTTTCCTTGTTGATTCCCTTCTTCCTCCCTTCTCCCATTCCCCTTTCCATTTGAATACTTTTTTCCCATTTCCCAATGTCCATTACACATCTCAGTCTGATTTCCACATTGTTTCTCACACCAGAGAAACAATTCAATATTTAAACATGTGTCCAATTTATTTCACTTAAGAGTATGGTCTCAAGGTCCATCCATTTAGCTATCAATGTCTGAAGCTTGTCCTTTTATGGCAGAGTTGTACTCCACACTGTATAAAAAAAAAACCACACTTTTATCCACTCATCAGTTCTGCCACAATCTTAACCCATCAGAGGTGAGGTATGGCTTTATTATCTGTCCTGATACATGTTCACAGTTGGAAAAGGGAACATCTCATTTCTGCAAAACAACCTACTGATTATTTGGCTATCTTGGTCAGCCCATGGTGAGTACACACTCTGGTTATAAAGGCACAGACTCCATGAATGTTATTTCTCATTGTAAATTAACTGACTGGCTTATCCACTGGGATATGGTCTCAGTTCATGAGATTCTGCCTTTGGGCTTGGCCAGGATCAGAGGTTTGTTTGTGGTTTTTTTGTTTTGTTTTGTTTTGTTTACTAGGAATTGAACTCAGGCTCTTGCACTTGCAAGGCAGGCAGCTGCACCACTGAGCTAAATCCCTGGCCCCAGGCTCAGAGTTTTGAACCATCAGGGTTGAGGTAACCATTTACACTGTGGGGGCAGTGAATAAAATGTCAGCCTCTAAAACTTCTTGGGCAGCAGTTGATAGTCCTTTCCCCTGAGGTACTTGCTCTCATCACTAGCTATGAGCACAAGCCTTGTTAGAATTTTGTATATTTTTCTTTGTACTGCCGAGGAGGAAGGCCTAGTGGTTGTGTGGCCTTTGGTTGGTCTAGTGTTCTAGTGTGGCCCTGATGATCCAGGATCTGCTTATCAAAATTTGTATTATCATTAGCATAAGAGTAAAAATGCCTTTTGAATACTTTGGGCTTTTCTTCTTACTTCTTAGATGGTATTTTAGGTACCCAGAAATGAATGTGAAAAACTGATGACAGTGTTTACATTTAGGCGGTGGTTGCAGGAATTCAGCAGGCTCATGCGGAGCAGTTGGCTAACATGAGAATCCAGGATCTGAAAGTCAGCCTCAAACCCCTCCACTCAGTGAACAACCCTATTCTGAGGAAGAGGAAGTTACTTGGGTAACTGAGCTTCTCTCTTTGATTCTCATGACTGGCATGGTTGAGTGCTGGGTGATAAAAGCTCAGCCAGGGTCTATCCTTTTTTTTTTTTTTTTTTTTTAGGATAAGCTCTTTAAATAGTACCAGAAACTATTCACGTTCTATAGTTATTTATCTGAAAACTCTGTTACCTTGTGTTTAGAGTTAATATCTATCCAGAGTTGAGTTTTGAAGTTCTCACTTTGTTGTTACTTCTCCCCTAAACTTTTAAAGCACCAAGCCAAAGGATGGTGTTTACATCCATGACCAGGAGAATGGAGCTGAGGATTCAAACGTTGCCTTGGAAAAGCTTCGAGATGTGATTGCTCAGTGTATTCTCCCCCAGGCTGGTAAAGGTCACACCATTTAGTAATGCTCTGTGTGCCTGTGTGCATGCACGTGTGTATGCATATAACAGAAGGAGTGGTTTGATTTGGACTTGTCTGTCTTTGTGTTACAAGAAAATAAATACATTATATAAATTAATCTATGTCCACTAAAAAGAGTGGACAGTAGGAATTCAGAAATGTGGTAAGTTGTGTTTCTTATGGTTTCCTGTGGGCTTGCCATTTTTAGGTATAGCATGTAATTTTTTGTTATCTTAATTTAACAATGAGGGCACAGAGTGAAGGATGAAGAATGAAAATATAGACAGAGTCAAGATTAGATTGCAGGCTGTGAACATCATGTTCAATCTTTAGAATGCAATACCACATTTAGCTTGTGAATATAAAGAGAACACTATCCTAGTTCAGAATCTGCTTGATGCTGTGTGAGGCATAGGCAGCATGACTTACAGATGGTTCCTTGGGAGTGAGAGAGCTTTCTTTCCATGTGTTCTCGCTCCACTCAAAGGGATGTGATGTGTGGAGCTATTCTCAACTGGTGAATATTATACTTCACACATTAAGCAAAAAATGTCTTACCAGATTCCTTGGTTTTAGGAGAACTTATGTAATATGTCTCAGCCTTTTAAAGCAAAGAATGACCGAGGAGAAAGTTCTTCCCACTCTTGGTGTTGGGATGGCCAGGCATTTTTGCTCAGTGATAGAGTCTGCTAAATCCTATTGCTCATCACCTAATATTAAAGTCTATGAGGCTACTAGAGCATTTATGTGAGTATGTCAGGGTAGAAGAGATCAGTGACCAGAAGTGGTTGATATATAACATAGGGACTAGCAGTAAAGCCAGTGTCTGGTGAAGGTTTGCACATTTAGTTGTCATTTTTCAACTAGTTGGACATCATGTCCTTCCATCTCTGACACTAGAATCCCATGATGCTGCAGGAAAAATGCAACTTCCTCTTCATCCTTACCAATAGGAGAGAATGAAGATGAAAAGCTGAATGAAGTAATGCTGGAGGCCTGGAAGTATAATCGGGAATGCAAACTCCTAAGGGATACCCTGCAAAGCTTCAGCTGGAATGGTAGGGCCCTTAATTTAACACTCCTTTCCTCCAGAAAGCAGACAAGTGATGCTCTTTAGAAAATGTAGGATTTCTTTGGATCCTTAACTGGGGCTGTTTTCAGGTGAAGTGAGGTTAGAGAACAAGTGGGATATTGACGGTGGTGGTGGTGGTGGTGGTGGTGGTGTTAGCCCCACATTAACTTCCCAAGTATATGTGGATATGTGGTCCTTTCACTTGTTTTCCAGAATTCAAATGAAGGGCCGGGGATTTAGCTCAGTGCTTGCAAGCACAAGGTTCTGAGTTCAATCCCCAGTACCAAGAAACAAATAAACAGAATTCAGATGAATTATGCACTGCCGACTCAACACTGGAGAGTCCCTATTACACACTACTTGAGCAAATAAGTCCAAGATCACAGAATTCTTTCCACATAGCTGTATTCACCAGGTCAGTAAGGAAAGGCACACAGTGAAGGGGAGAAAGAAGACAAAGTACCAGGAAGTTCAACCTGCTGATCTGCTAGTAGAAAGGAGCCATTTCACTAAAGAGTAGGAAGTTTGCCAGATCTGCTGCTAGTTGAATTTTTTCCCTAGGCAAACAAGGTAGAGAGATACATTTCCTTTTTTCCCTTTAAATTAGCGTTTTTGGAACTGGTTTTTATACTGTAAGTCCCCAATTTATGAACATTCAAGTTGTGAACCTTCACAGATATGAATGGACCTTGCAATAATGAACATTTATAGAGGTGAATAAGTCATAGAATTAGCTCACGTCTGCTGGACATCGTCACAGTTGTGCTACTCTGTGCTTACTGTACAGTGTGATAGAGTACAGTAGTAATCAGTCCAGAATGTCTAGAACCAAGAGGAAAAGCAGTGGTGATGTGGAGGAGACTACTAGGAAGCACAAAAGTGTAATAAGACTCGTTTGGTCAGACTTACATTCTCTCAGAACAGACCTCATTTATAGGTTGGGGACTTGCTGTATTATCATTCCAATTTAGTACATTACATTAGATGAGCTCCAGGATGTGTAAGGAAGGGAGCAAATTGACTTCATCACTGAATTTATTTCTTGTATGTGCTGCTGGGAAAGCGGTGGGCAGAGGGTGATGCTCCTGCCCATTACCTTGCTTGGAAGAGATTAACTTCCTTGGGGATTTTTTAAATTTGAAATCTATCAGCAATCTAAAAAAAGTGATCACATAAAGTGTGCACTTTCACTGAATTTTCACAAAGTGAATACTCCCCTGTAACCAGCACCTAGTTTATAACATGCTGTCTTCTAAATCATTCTCTCTCTCAACTCAAGGGTAATCACAATCCTGATTTCTAGTACTATATGTTAGTTTTGCCCAGTTTTGTATTTTTTGTTGTTGTTGTTTTTTGAGACAGGGTCTCACTATGTAGTTGAGACTGACCTGGAACTCACTATGTAGCCCAGGCTGGTCTCGAACTCACAGCGATCCTCCTGCCTCAGCCTCCTGAGTGCTGGGATTACAGGCGTGTGCCACCACACTGGGCTCCAGTTATGTATTTTATGTAAATAGAATCAGACAAATCTTTTATCTGGTTGCCTTTAGTCAATATTCTATTTGAGTTCCACCCATACTTGTGTGTAACAGATGATTCTCATTATATTCATATATTATATTTATCCATTGTAATGTTGAATGGATATTTTAGTTGTTTCTAAGTTTTATTAATTAAGAAAAGGGCTGCTATAAACATCTTATCTGTGCTTTTTGATCAACATTCTGAGAACTCATTTCTCTTACATATCTAGATCAGAATTGCTAGTCCATGAAGGTTAATTCATCTGTTTGGCCTTAACAGGCAGTGCCACCAGTTTTTTAAAGTGGTCTTACAAATTAATGAACTCCCACCAGCAGTGTTTGAGGTCTCTAATTATCGTATACCCACACCAACTCCTGCTGTTGTTTAACTATTCTTGTTCCTATGCAGTGGTGATGTTTATTGATCATTTAGATTTCCGCTTTTGTGAGTGCTTATTCAAGTCTTTTACCCACTGAGTGTAGCTTTCTTATATATGTGTTCTTTATATATTTTGCGTATATGTCATCAGACATACATATTTATGTTACTGTAGTGAGTTTTGGGCTTTTATTACCAGCTTAATGAAATGGCTCAATTGCTGCCTGAAAATGGGGGCTCTACATTGCTTTTGGTCATTATCGGGGGGGGGGTCCTACATTGGTAAGAGTTTGAGACTGGACAGGTGTGCCTTGTTAGGTTCCTGTCCAAAGGCCATCACCTCTTAAAAATTTGAGAATTGACCTTGTTTTTTGCTTGAGTTTCAGGTCATGGATTCACAGATAAAGTAGATCGACTAAAACTGGCAGAAATTGTGAAGCAAGTGATAGAAGAGCAAACCACTTCCCATGAATCCCAATAATGACAACTTCAAACTTTGTTTTTTTTAACAATTTGAAAAAATATTGTTTAATGTATAAAGTAATTTTTATGTAAATTAATAAATCATAATTTAATTTCAACATTGTTTAAAGTTGCTATATAGATTTAGGTACAGGATTTACTAATAGTATAATTATTGTTTTTAAGAAAAGCTCAATTCCTAGAAATATACTATTGCTTTAGGACTGTTTAATCTTATATTTGTAAAATGACAGATGGTATTGTCAAACAATATTGATTTATTTGTAATAAAGTATTCAAAAACTTGCCAGAGGTAGATTCAGGACCACCTATAGTGATCTTTCTGCTTCATGAGTAGTCAAATCAAATACTGTGGAATCTGTTTTCACTTGCTCCTGTATTTACTTTCTACTCCATTGGTAGAGTAGCTGGAGTGCCAAGAAATTTCTGTGTGCCCCTCATTAGAGATTACCTGCTGAAATTCACAGGATGCACACTTGGGGGCCCAAGGAGCCAGTTCTGATAATAAAAGGCAGGGAGCTGTGCTGTCATATCTCTTGCGCCTGATTCCCCAGAAAAAAGTGAAAACATTGCCTTTCTATCTTATCTGCTAAAAGGGTATTGATGTATTTCTTAAATCTAATGGGATTTTCTTTTGGGTTTATTCTTTACAGGTTTAATGAGAGCTTCCCTTTCTACTTTCGAGGTCTCACTTGTTACCTCCCTTTCCCCTCATCCCTCACCTGCTCTATCACTTATTTTCCTTTCTCCCCTGCTTCACTTTTTGGAGTGCTTTTCCTGAGAAAGTCATATATATAACAGAAACTACTATTAGATTAGCATGTAAAGTTATTTTGTTTTTTTAGCTAGTCTTTTTCTCTGTAATGTTTCTTCCTGAATTTCTTACTGGCATCTCCTGGGCTGTATTTATCTTCTTCAGTACCCTTTATTTTCAAGAAGCATGGTTCTGGCCCAGAATATAGCTTTTTGACTGAAGAACTCCAGTTTTCTGTTGTACATAAGCAGTATTTGGTAGGTACTCATATTGGTAAATAGAAGAGCTAATAGGCAAACTCCAGTTCATGGTACAGGGTAACAGGATGAGTAGACGGAGTTACTCAGTTTTATACCATCTCTTTAATCAAAGTTGATCCCATAGAACTCACTTCTTTTCTAACTCCTCCAGTTTGGTTAGTATACCCCATATGTGGGAGTGTATGATAAGAACACATGGTGATGGGCCAGGGATTTAGCTCAGTAGCACTGCATCTGCCTTGTAAGTGCAGGATCCTGAGTTCGATCCCTGGTACCAAGGTGGTGGTGGTGGTGGGGTAAAGGGCACATGGTGTTACTGGGCAAGGTGGTACGTTCCTGTAATCCCAGAATTTGGGAGGCTGAGGTAGGAGGATTGCCATGAGTTTGAGGCCACCCTGGGCCACATAGTTTAAGGCCAGAGTAAACTACATAGCAAGATCCTGTCTCAAAACATTATTATACTGATTCCCTTTCACCTTGCAGAATATACGACTCAAGGTATTTTTTTGAGGGAGTCATTAATCTTAGGTGCCTGACAGCTGTTATAAGTGGAAACACTGCAAGAAGAATGGACAGCAAAATCTGAAGCAGTAAAGAAAAAATTTTTACATTTACCAACCAGAAAGCTGAGTTGAATGAAGAGCCAAGTCAGTAAAATGCAATCTTGCAGATCATTTTTTCACAATCAGGGAAAACCCTGCACTTGTTCCTGTAACATATGAACATCTGTAATGTTTCTGTCTTAGGACAGAGGTTCAGGGTTCCATGGGGAGAAGAAGGCAGTAAGTACCTTTGTTACTCTTTTTTTAGAGACCCTTATAGCATACTCAGTGTACAATTAACAGCAAATTTATCATTGGGTGTATTCTAAAGGTTTGGATGATTGTATTTTCTTTGGTGTGAATTTTAGGCATGATGTCAGAGTATCCAACATGATGCTTCCCTTTTAAGCATCACCTGCCCATGTTTCAGTCACTTCAGGCTAAATTCATCTGGCCTCCAAAATGAAAGCTATATCCAGACTTCCAGGAGCATGCTTAAAGTCTGAAAAGCCTGGAGGATGCCCTAGGTGTAACGCAAAAATGGGTCCTATCTTGTATAGTTCCTTGAAAACATAGTACCTCCCAAGAGGCCCCATAAGTGTTGTCTTCATAGTTTTGTTTGTATATTTCTAGGGTAACAGTAAATTCTACTTTAACATGAGTCAGGTTTGCAATAATGCAAAAGCCACACATAACTGGAAATGAAATTATATCTTGTGTTTTATAGCCTGTCTGACCCCCATACCTGTGGAAACACAGAATAGTTTTTACAGCTAGTAGGTTTGAACCTTGTTTTCCAACAATTTGCTGGCCTGTTTATTAAAACTATTACTAGCCACTCAAATACCTTTAGATTTTACCACAGGTACGAGTCTGCTAAATATAGAACGTGTCTTTTGCTGTTATACTGTATGACCATTGAGAATGCCTAACAAATTTATTTTTGAAGCACACATAGGAACTGCTTTTTTAAGAAGTTTATGTTGCTATTTTATTTTATTTTGTTTTTATTAGTCAGGGTCTCACTATGTAGTTCAGACTGGCCTTAAACTCACCGTGTAGCCCAGGCTTGCCTCAAACTTGCAGTGATCCTCCTGTGTCAGCCTCCCAACTGTTGGGATTACAGGCAAGCACCACCATACCCAGCTTTGCTGCTTGTATTTATATAAAAGAACAACTAGAAGTTGACTAGTAGGTACTGTTGATCAAAGAAATCAAAAGATTTAGGTCAGATGTTATGCGTCACTGCACAAATGTATTTATCAAAATTCATTTGAATTTGAGAATTGGATATTTCATTTTAATGATGTATTTTTTAATTTAAAAAGTAGAGTGTTCTCCCATTATTGATTCTTGATATTTTTGTTCTACTAAATGACTTAATCTAATTTTTGCCCTACTTGTTTTGGTTAAACACAGGGAAACACCTTAAAAATCTTTGATAATTTCCAAAATATATAATTTAAAGAGTTTTGCTTTTTACATAAGCCACATTGCTATAAATTTTTAAATGGGTTTATGATAACTGAATTTTTTTGCTAGATGTTAATGAAATATTTCACTATTTGTACCAGGGTAAGCTAAGTATTATTAGGTGGGGATAGATAACGATGTAGCTGAGATCTTTTGATTTCTAAGATACATGTGATTTCTTTTTGAATTACAGCATTTCTCTATTTTCAGGTATTACCAGTCTACCCTGTATTTTTAAAGTTTTATGCTGTAAATATTAGACAATATAAAATTATTTTTATGTAAGATAAAAGAGGTAGACTCTTAGTTAATCTTAGAATGCACAGAAGAATAAATGGGTAGGGAGACTAAATGGGCAGGGCTTTTTTCTTAAAATTTATAACTACCAAAGAAATTAACACCAAAAATCAAATCCAAGAAGTTCCAGACATTATGATTCAATTTTAGTTATAAAAATGAAGAGATTTTTAGAGTTCTTATGTAGCCCATTTTTATTTTCTTGATGAAATAGTAACTAGGAAACTGATTAATCAGTTTGTTTTTATCCCATATTTTATTACATTGAAGCAGTTGAGAACTGAATTTTGATCCCTCATATATTTCCACACTGAAATAAGAATTCATTAACACTTATGTCTGTGCCTTAGGAAAAGTATTTGTAGAGAAGAAATGTATTTATAGGCAAATATGTCTGCACTCATGAACAAAGGATAATGGGGACATCCAAAGGCTATCTATATATAGTTTATCTTAAAGGGAAAAAAGTCATGGACAAAGGAGGTTTGAACCAGGAAACAGTACCTTGATTACTGTACAAAGGAAAAAAAAAAGCAGTGGGTAACAGAGAACTCTGCCTTCCTCAGAGATCCCTAGAGAATTCCTATCCCCCTCCCCTGGCCTCCTTCAGAATGTTGACTTTCAAAGAATGAGCAGATTAATGAATATAAAGAGTCCTGTGACCTGGGGAGAATAAAGAAGAATTTGCCTGCATTAAACTACTGGCTGAATCACTATAGGTCTTCTCTTTGGATCATTTCTCCATGATTATCAAAGTAATTTAACCAAGGAACATTAAAATTGTTGCTGTTAAAATAAATTCCTATATTACCAAAGGTAAGGAGAGAACCAAGAATAGAAACAGCCTGAAGGCCCTAAGATTCATAATTGGACAGCAACCAACCCTGAGGGGACCAGCATAGATCTGGAGAGAACACCTGAGTGACCATCCAATATCAGGGCAGCTGCTAATAGACATAGACCTGCCATCAACTGATTTATTCAGACCACATCACTGGCAGCATCACCGAGAGACCATCACGATCCTACTTTGTTTACGTAAAAAGCAAGTAGACTTGGAGGAAGTTAAGATAAAGTTTGAGATTTGGGATGCCCAAATGTGGAACCAGAGGCTAAGGTCAGTACCAAGACATTCATGTTTTGTGTTAGGGATTTTCATGCTGTTGGTAATGTTTCTGCCCAGCATGTACTGTTTAGGACGAGGACATTACTCTTCCTATGAAATAGTGATCCCCAAGAGTCTGACAGTCAAGGGAACTGAAGACCCAGCGGAAAAGACATCTTACACGCTACTTATGCAAGGCCGGAAGCAGCGGGTTCACCTGAAGGTGAGGAGAGACTATTTTGTGCATGACTTTCCAGTCTACAGTTACCACAACGGCATCCTGGGACAAGAAATTCCTTCCATCTCACATGACTGTCACTATGAAGGCTACATAGAAGGAGTGCCGGGTTCTTTTGTTTCTGTCAACACCTGTTCAGGTCTCAGGGGCATCCTGATTAAGGAGCAAACATCCTACGTCATCGAGCCCATACTCTCTTCCAAACGGTTTGAACATGCGTTATACAGCGTGGCACAGCAAGCTCCAGTCTCCTGCAGCATCTCTCCCAGAGACAGCCAAGCGGTATCCACCAGCCAGCAGCAAGAGAGCAGGAAGCCTCACGATCTACAGGCACTGTCCTACTTGTGGTCACGCACCAAGTACGTGGAGATGTTTGTTGTGGTCAACAACCAGCGGTTCCAGATGTGGGGCAGCGACGTCAACGAGACAGTGCAGAGAGTAGTGGACGTCGTTGCTCTGGCCAACGTCTTTACTCGAGGAATAAACACAGAGGTGGTGCTGGCTGGGATGGAGATTTGGACCGAGGGGGACCTGACAGAGGTCCCAGGGGACCTGCAAGTTACACTCAGGAATTTCAATAGCTGGAGACAAGGGGAGCTCCTCCCTCGTGTGAGGCACGATGTTGCCCACATGATCGTTGGGCATCATCCTGGAGGGACCTGGGGCCAGGCATTTCTCAGTGGAGCCTGTACAAGTGGTTTTGCGGCGGCTGTCGAAGCTTTCCATCATGAAGATGCCCTCCTGTTTGCAGCGCTCATGGTCCACCAGCTGGGGCACAACCTGGGTATTCAGCACGACCACTCCGCCTGCGTTTGTAAAGGTAGGCACTTTTGCCTCATGCATGAAACTGTCACTAAAGAAAGTGGCTTCAGCAACTGCAGCTCTGACTACTTGTACCGCTTCCTTCATGAACACAAAGGGGCCTGCCTATTTAACAAGCCACGGCACAAAAGCCGCGGGCGCAGGGACGCCAATTGTGGAAATGGTGAGGTGGAGGCCCCGGAGGAGTGTGACTGTGGTTCTGCTTGTGACGGTGACCCATGCTGTGAACCAACGTGTAAACTGAAGGAGAATGCACAGTGTAGTCGTGGACTCTGTTGTGATAAGTGCAGTTTCAAAAAGGAGGGGGTGGTATGTCGTTTTGCTCACCGTGAGTGTGACCTCTCAGAATACTGCGATGGGAATTCTGCAGAATGTCCTGAAGACAGTTACAAACAAGATGGCACGTTGTGTGATAGAATTTACTATTGCTTTGAGGGTCAGTGTAGGTACCCTGACTTGCAGTGTCTGAATCTATATGGGTACCCTGCAAGGTCTGCCCCAGAGGCCTGTTACTTGTCAATGAACAGCAAAGCACACCAGTTTGGAAACTGTGGCCATCCCACTGAGAATGCAGCATATATTAATTGTACCGGTGATGATATATTTTGTGGAAAACTTATATGTACAGATGTTCAAGCCCTGCCACGGAGGATGTCGCATTATACGCTGATCCAGGTTGCCCATGGAGATGACTGGTGCTGGAGCATGGACGCCTATAACACTACCGATGATGATGTGGAACACGGCAGTTACTGTGCCCCAAACAAAATTTGCGATGGTTACGTCTGCACTGAATATTCTGTGCTCCACCATGACTGCGATTCAGAGTTACTGTGTCATGGGAATGGAGTGTGCAACAATTTAAGACACTGCCATTGTAACGACGGATTTGCACCCCCTGACTGTAGATATCCAGGATATGGGGGTAGTGTGGACAGTGGTCCTGTTGTTAAGGTACCTGAAATACCTTTAAGTACAAATAGCCCTCATTTTACTATGAAGACTAGAAATTTGAACTTCAGAGTGATAATAATCATAGTCCCTCTATTTCTTATCCTTTTACTGTGTTCTCTACTTGTAATTGCTTACCTCTGGTCTGAAGTAGAGGAGGTGGTGGCATCAGAGAAGTCCGAGGAATCGGAATATTCTTCAGAAATCCCATCAGAGGTGTCAGCTGAGGTCCCACCACCCGAGGCTGCCCCACCACCCGAGGCCGCCCCACCACCTGAGGCTGCCCCACCACCTGAGGCTGCCCCTCTGCCCAAAGCAGTACCACCACCCACATAAGCTCTGCCTCCCAAAGCCCCAGAAAAGCCTGCACCAAAAAAGGAAGCAAGTAAAGGGCATGAAAACGTAGAGTCAGAATTTTAATGGAGGATAAAGCCAAATACAATAAAACACCTCAGAGAACCAAATGTGAAGTAACTATTTACATCTGTAGTGGCTTTGACTGGACTGTATCATACTAACGTGAAGAAGAGATTATTCCGCTTTTAATATATGTTGAAATATATAACTATAAGTTGGTTATATTTTCATATATGAAATCATACATAAAACATTTTATATTGTTGCTTTTTTACTTTCCATGAAACAATTTTATTTAAGCTATTTTCATGGGTCATTCATTGCTATCAATGTTTTGTATGAATAGGGTCAATTTTGAGCCACCTAAAACTGATCTTCAGAGTATGCCATCTTCTTGGGCCAGGATTTAGCTCCGTGGCACCACACCTGCCTCACAAGTGTAAGGTCCTGAGTTCGATTCCTGGTACCAAAAAAAAATGGTATGCCATCTGCATTATCTGACATAATGTATTATCTGTACCTATACTGCTATAACTGAGTTACTCATCCCAGTTATAATTACAGTTTTGTTACCAATGTTACTCATATTCTAAATGCACTATTTTGCTCTGTTGGTTTCTGTTCATGAAATGTCAGTAATTTTTAAATAATTAAAAGGCTTTTTTGCAGGTGAGGTAACATTCCAGACTCCAAGCAGCCTCGTCCTTGAGGCTTCATTTTGGGTTCCCTGTAAGGGGTTAGATCTGATCTATGGATATGTAACACGCCCAGTCTGAATGCCTGGGGAAGGGCAGCTAAATAGGCAAGAAACTCCTGGCAATGTGCTGAGTTCAGGTTTGAAGTATTCATTTGATTTTCCCTTAGTTTTTTCTATTGAATTTGATATTTTGTTTACTTATAAATATTGATAGAAACATCTCCATATTTAACAGAACTTTGAGGTAGTGGTTACTTCTCTATAAAGCAAGCATAGGGCAAGTATAATATTACTTTTTCTGTGCCAGGCACTATACTAAATACTTTACATTTAAAGTCTTGATCTTCCTAAGTTCTTCATGAAAACTCCACCTTGTATATGAGAAAAGACAGGCAAAAGAGCTAGCTGGGCATGGTGTCATATACTTGTGATCCCAGCACTCAGGAGGCTGAGGTAGAGGGATCATTGTGAGTTCAAGGCCAGACTGGGCTATATTTTTAATTGCCCAGAATATGGCCTCTTTCTTAGTGATGACTGAAACAAAAGCCTTACAAGTAGACACTGACTTCTACCAAGAAACTCCTGCATTGCGCAGCAATCATGGATTAAAGTGGCACCATGCCTGCCTCACAAGTACAAGGTCCTGAGTTTGATCCCTGGCACTGACAACAACGACAACAAAAAAGTGGGCAATTAATTATCGAAGCAGTGATCCCTTAGCAATTCATGTGATCTGTCAAGAAAGAGATGTTGGGAGATTTAGGAAGTAGGTGAAATGATAGTGGTAGCAGTGAAAACAATCTGGAATCTAGATTTTGTGAGGAGAGCCAAGAGGACTTGCTGATTGATAGAGCAGATGTACAGTTGTGATGGAAAAGCAGCAGAGAAGGCTGGTTCTAGCACTCTGTTCTGGGCAACTACAACAATGGTGTTACCACTTACTGAGATGGAGGTGAGTGTGGGAAGCACAGTCTTAGGTGTATTTATGTGCGATGCTTGCTGCACACTCACTGAGCACGTTCTCCAGGCAGTGAGATGAATGGGTCAGGAGTTCAGGAGATGAGTCAGCCAGAGTGAATTCGAGAGCTTTTCATGTGTGCCTGATATTTCAAGCAAGGGGACTGGATGATATTGCCTAGAGACCAAGTATAGCTAGAGAAGGGGTCTGAGGACTGGGTGAGGACTTAGCTCTTGCGATGTTCTATGTGTACATGTTTCTAAGATTCTGGAAGGAGGTCAGAGAGGGCATGTCTAGGGAAGCAAGTATAATACTAAGGGAGAGCTCTGTTCTGAAAACTGAGAGAAGAAAGTCTCTCCAGTCCACTGGCGAATTCGCTTGACTCCATGTTCAACACATATCTATAAAGTGATCTTCTGTCAGCATCCTCAACTCTCTAAAGCAGTGCAGGTCACTATCAACTCCCTCCTAAAAAGCTGCATAAATCATTCACTGGTTTCTGCCCTGACTCCCTTAGAAGCCTGTTCTTTACTCAGTACGCAGAGAGATTCTTTTAAAATGTAAGCCAGATTACTGATGAACTTGGAGTTCATCCAGACTAATATTCAGGGAAATGAAAAGTATATCACTACATAGCACAACCTTAGAAAAATGTAAGACTCACAACACCAAGCATTATTAAGAATATATAGCGGCCAGGCATAGTAGCGCATTCCTGTAATCCCAGCACTCGGGAGGCTGAGGCAGGAGGATTGCTGTGAGTACCAGACCAGCCTGGGCTACATAGTGAGTTCCAGGTCAGTCTCAACTACATAGTGAGACCCTGTCTCAAGAAAAAAAAAAAAAAAAAGAATATATAGCATTAGAGATTCCTATCCTACTTTGGGAAGTCCCAACTATAGTGAGACCCTGTCTCAAAAAAAAAAAAAAAAAAAAGAATATATAGCATTAGAGATTCCTATCCTACTTTGGGACTAAACCGGCACATCATTTTGAAATACAGCTTGTTATTTTCTAGTCAAATTTACACTTTGCCTGTCTCATGACCTACCATTCTACTTCCATGTATATATCCTAGAATCCATGTACATCTGCTATGGACATTATTCATAGTATTTCCTAAAAGAATATAGATAGTAAAATCGTTAGTGAATTGTGAGATATTTACACAGAAATATTGCTGTAGAACAATGGAAAGAAATGTACTATGGCTTCACACAATAATATGGAGGAAAACAAATACAAAAAAAGCCATATATAAAGTTTTTTGTATTATAAAAGTCTAAAGACAGGTAAAATAAAATTATATGTTATAAGTTGTGTATTTAGAAGGCAAACTAAGAAGCATTAAGAAAATGGTTACCACAAAAGACAAGATCATGGTTCTCTCTGTACAAGGAGTGATGTGTACATCTGAAAAAGTTAAAGTGTTAATTACTTGATGAAAATTATGGTTACACAGATCTTCCATTTTAATAATTCTCTGAAATGTACACCTATGTTTCCAAATGCACTTTTCAGCGAAAGTGCCATATTTCACAATTTAAAGAGTGTTACATGGGGAAGAAGACAACTCCTTCAGCATCCTGCAGCTTCAGGACCAGGCACAGCTACGGCTCAAGTCCACCTGTGGTGAACTCTAGGAAAGGTCTTTTCCCCTAGCCCACAGCCTTGGGAATATAGCAACTGGTACAAAGTCTGGACCTCACTTGCACCTGTCCTTTGAGACCTGGGAAAAGCCCCAGCTCTTCCCATTTCCCATAGTTTCAGAAGCGTGGCTTCTAGCAGCCCCCATCCCTGGAAATACCTGCACTCACTCGGGGGGAAAGGTCTCCTCTTCAACCCACAGTCTTGGGACTGTGGTTGCTGTTCCCAAAAAAGTCCAGTATGACCTGTGCCTATCCCTTGGCACTGGGGAAGGTCCCAAGTATGTAACCCAGTTCCAAAAAAGGAGCTATCAGCGACACAAACCCTAGCACGACCTGTGATCACTTGGCAAAACTAGGGAAGTCCTCTCCTCAGTCCACAGCCTTCAGAGTGCAACTGCTTATCCAAAAAGCCCCAGGATCCTGCAAGCCTCTGCCTAGGGACCAGGGAAAAGTCTCATTTGCATCCTGTAACTCCAGGATCATGACTAACAATAAGTCTTGGTTCCATCAGAACTTGCCCTGCGTGATCTGGTGACATTCTCATCCATGTCCTGCAACTCTAGGACTGCAGATAACAGAGCCACAAGCACTGTTACCAGCTGTATTCAACCAAGAGAGTATAGGGGAGATCTCCACGTGGTACATCTCTACAGTTGTGGACACCAGTACCATAAGCCTAAATGTTCACTGCAGGTCGGGGGAACCTAGGGAAGGTCTCCATGGCCTACAGACTTGTGACCATAAATGCTTGTGCCAAAAGCCCTGGTTATTATTTGGGCTTTTCCCTTGTGAACTAGAGAAGGTGGGTTCCACGGCACTAGGAAAGTGGCTAACAGCACCACAGCCCCCACTATCACCCAAACTTACCCCATGGGACCTAGGGAAAATCTGCTTTGTGTTCCATAACCTTAAGTCCATGGTTACTGGTGCCATTGACCCCAGCATCATCTGTGCTTATTCTGCAGAACCTGGAGAAGATTCCATCCAATTCTGTGGCTCCAGAACTATAGCTGGTGGTTCAACAGGCCCAGGCACCTCCTGCATTCACCTTTAGTGCCCCAAAGAAGGTTTCTTTTACATTCTATGGTTTACAATCTGTGATGGCTGATGCCAAACACTTTGTGTTACCTGTGCTTGATCCAAGGGATCTGGGACAGTTCTTTCCACATTTTGTACCTCCAAGCTTGTGGCAGCTGCGACCATAAACACTAGTGCTATCAGTGTTCCACCGTGTGGAACCTAAGGACATGCAACTTTGGAAGGCTCTGTTTACTGTGAAGTTGTATAACTATATTCAGGAACTGCTGCACTCTACACTATTGAGACATTCATTAACACTGCTGACATCAATCAAAACCAAAGAAATCATATAGAAGCAACACTTTTGAGCTTACCTATAACTGAAGCCAAAGTGCCTACCTTACAGAATCCTATATCTTGTCTAAGGATAAATGTATTTTTCTACAATAGCTACTCCATAAAATTGGAAGAGACAACCACTACAATACTTGTAATACTAGTGCAGACATCAATGTAGTGACATAAGAAACATGAAAGGAAATATGACACAGTCAAAGGAAAACAATAATTCTCCAGAAATAGGTCACAGTTTGAAGGAAATCTATGAAATCCCTGAAGAATTCAAAATAATCATTCTTAGGACACTCAGAGAGTTGCAGGAGTATACAAATAAACTATACAAATAAAATAAGAATTACTATTCAGGATACGTATAAGCAACTGACCAAAAAGACAGAACCCATAAGAAAGAATCAATCTGGATATAGTAGTATACGCCTGTAATCCTAGCTACTTGGGAGGCTGAGGTATGAGGATTGTAAGTTTGAGGCCAACCTGGGTAACACAGTGAGACCCTGTCTCAAAATAAAATTAAAATACTGAGGATACAATTCAGTGGCAGAGCAATTGCTTAGCATGTGTGAGGCCCTGAGTTCAATCCCCAGTACTGAAAAAAAAATCACAAATCTTGCAGCTATGGGTTTGATCCTCAAAATATGCCGCCCCCTGCCCCCCATGGACACTTCAATGGCAGACTAAAAAGAAGAATGAACTTGAGGACAGGTCTTTTGAATTAATCTGGTCACATACACACACAAGTAGAAGAAAAAGGAGGGTAGATGGAGGACGAAGAGGAGGGGAAAGGAGAAAGGAACAAGGAAGAGAAGAAGAAAAGGAAGGAGCTGAGAGGAAGGAGAGAAGAAGGAAGATGAATGAGGACAGCCTGTGAGACTTACAGGCTACTGTTAAATACTTTATGATATTTAAGAAAGTGAAGAAAAGGGTAAAGTCCCTGAAAACATGGTTCATGAAAAAATAGTCACAAATTTCCCAAATCTTCTAAGACATATGAACTTCTAGATACAAGAGGCTCAAAAGACCCAACTAATCTAGCATATATAAGGCACTGGGCACAATCCTTAGCATACACCCCACAAACAAACTCAACTAAGTTAAACCAAAATAAACCACTACCAAGACATATCATTGTTAAAAATGACAAAAGTGCAAGACAGAATTCTAAAACTAGCAAAAAAGCAGTGTGTGTGTGTGTGTGTGTGTGTGTGTGTGTGTGTGTGAAGTCAAATATAAATGAAGGCCCATTAGACCTACAGCAGAAACAATACAGGCCAGAAGAGAATGGAATGATATATTCAGAAAAAGAAAACTGTCAACCATGTGTACTATACTCAGCAAAATTATTCTTCAAAAATGACAGAGAAATAGTCTTTCACAGAGAGGCAGAAACAGGGAATTCATCACCACCAGGCCAATCTTACAAGGAACAGTCAAGGGAGTACTGCACTAGATACAAAAGGATGATAACCACCATCATGAAAACACATAAATTTACACAAAACAAACCTAAATTAGTAAAAGGAAAGAAATAATAAAGATCAAAGCAGAAAGCAATAAAATCAAAACTAACATATAAAAGCTCAATGAGACAGAATTGTTTTTTTGAAAGGATATACAAAATTTACAAACTTTTACTTAACAAAGCAAAAAGAAGACCCGGGACAGAGTTAACTCTGTGGTGCTGCTGCCTGCCTTGCAAGCACAAGGTCCCGAGTTTGACCCCTGATACCAAAAGAGAAAAGAAAAAAGAACACCCAAATACATAACTAGATGAAAAGATAAACAATACCACAAAAATATACAAGATCATAAAGATTAAAATTATATTCTAAGAAACTAGAAAAGCCAGAAGAAATACATTAATTTTTGAAGATATACAGCCTACCTAAATTGAATCAAGAAGAAATAAAGAATCTAAATAGACTAACAATAAATAATTATATTGAAGCTGTAATGAAATCTCTCTCCCCTCAAAAAGTTCAGGATCTCAAGTGCTTTACTGCTGAATTCTGTAAAATGTATAAGTAACTCCAACTCTTATATTATTAAAAAAAACTGAAATTGAAGGAACTCTGCCAAAAATCTCTTTATGAAGTTAATATTATCCTGACACCAAAATCAGGTATTATGTATAAAAATACAATAACAAAATAAAACTATAGACTCATGATGAGTACACACGCAGAAATTCTCAAATCCTGGCAAATGAATTCAACATTCATTCAGCATATCAAAAAGAACATATACCATGATCAAGTGAGATTCATCTCAGGGATACAAGGATGAATCAACATCCACAAATCAATGAATGTGATGCAACGTATTAACAGAATGAAGAACAAAAACCATATGAACATCTTAATAGATACAGAAGAAACATTTCTGGATAAGATTCAACATCCTGGAGCTAGGAATATGACTCAGTGGTAGAGTCGACATCCATTTATGACTAAAATCTCTCAACAAACTAGGTACAGAAAGAACATACCTCAGAATACTAAAGACTGTATGTGAAAAACCTACAGCCAATATTTGTATCAAACAGGGAAAAGGTGAAGGTGCTTCTTTTTTTTCATATTTTAAGAATTCATTTACAGAAAATAAAAATATTAAATACTTAGACTATATATAACATTGAAAGTGCTTCTTTTAAGATTTGGAAAAATACAAAAATGTCTACTTTCATCACTCTTATTTAATATTTACAGGAAATATTAGCAAGAGAAGTTGATAAGAGAAATAAAGGGCATCCAAACTGGAAAGGAAAAAGTTAATTATCCATGTTTACAGATGACATGACTTTATACATAAAAACTACATATTTTATCCAAAAACTATTAGAACTGATTAAAAAAAGTTGCAGGCTATAAAATCACCACATAAAAAATGTAGAGCTCTTATTTTTATTTATTTATTTTTGGCTTTTTGATATAGGATCTTGCTAATGTATTCCAGGATAACCTTGAATTCACTATGTAGACCAGGCTGGCCTTGAATGCTCATCAATCCTCTTGCCTCCTGAGAGTTAGGCATGCATCACCACACCTGGCAAAAAGTAGCATTTTTCAACACTTTCTTTTTTTTGTGGGTGGGGGGAGGGGGTACAGGCGATCAATACTCAGGACCTTGAGCTTGTGAGGCCACCACTGAGCTAAATCCTGGCCCCAAAAGTAGCATTTTTATATACCAATAATTAACTTACTGAAAAAGAAATTAAGAAAGTAATCATCACAATAGCTATACAAAATTTAGGAATTTTACATTTAAAAAAATTTTTTTTCTTTTTTTTTCTTTTTTGAGACAGGGTCTCACTATGTAGTTGAGACTGACCTGGAACTCAATATGTAGCCCAGGCTGGTCTGGAACTCACAGCGATCCTCCTGCCTTAGTCTCCCAAGTGCTGGGATTACAGGCATACGCCACCATGCCTGGCAAAATTTAGGAATTTTAAAAAGAGTGAATTGAAAATTAAAAATTTCAATGAAATTAAATTACTAATGAAAGACATTACAGAAGACACTAAAATGGAAAGATTATCCCATGTTCATGAATCAGAAGACTTAATATTGTTAGTAATTTATAGATTCAATACAATTCCCATCAAAATATCAATTTTCACAGAAATAGAAGAAACAAAGCTATTTCCACATGCCGAAGATTGAAACTAGACCCATATTTTTCACCATGCACTAACCTAAAATCAGAATGAATCGAAGATCTATATATTATAATGGAAACACTAAATCTGCTAAAAGAGAGAATAGGTAGAATGCTTGAGGACACAGGAGTAAGCAAAGACTTCATGAACAAAACCCAGAATGCACAGGAAGTACTACAAAGAGCCAACAACTGGGACCTCATCCTATTAAAAAGCTTTTTCAAAGCAAAAACAAAACAAAACAAAACAAACAAACAAAAAAAACCCCACCACCATGGCCTGGGGATTTAGCTCAATGGTGCTGTGTCTGCCGTGCAAGTGCAAGGTCCTGAGTTTGATCCCCGGTTCTGAAAGAAAAAAAGAAACCACTAACAGAGTGAAGAGACAACCCACAGCATGGGAAATTTTTTTTTACCAGCTGTTCATCAGACAAATGACTATTACCTAGAATATATAAAAAACTTAAAAAAAATCAGATCCCCCCAAATCTAAAGACCCAATCCAAAAATGGGCATCTGAAATTAAAAGATACTTCCCAAAGAAGTAGAAACAGCAAATAAATACATGAAAAAATGTTCAACATCACTGTTCATTTGTGAAATGCAAATTAAAACAACGCTGAGATTCCATCTCACCCCAGAAAGAATGGCTGCTATCAAGAAATCAACCAATAACAAATGCTAGAAGGGCTGTGGATGGGATGCAACCACTGTGGAAATCAGTGCGGAGATTCCTTAAAAAACTAAAACTGGAGGCTCCATTTGACCCAACTACTCCTCTTCTTGGTATTTTCCTGAAATAATTAAAAGCACCATACCATAGCAATATATGCTCACCCATGTTTATAGTAGCACAGTTTATAACAGCTAAATCTTGGAAACAGCCCAAATGCCGATCAACTGATGAATGGATAAAAAAGACATGATTTTTAAAATATGTTGGAGCACTATTCTGCCATAAAGAATGAGCTTCAGACATTTCTAGCTAACTGGATGGACCTCGAGACCATACTCTTTAGTGAAGTAAATCAGACACATATGTTTAAATACCACATTGTTTCTTTGCTGTGAGAAACTGAAAGTGGAAATAAGGACTAAAGTGTATAATAGATATTGGGAAATGGGAAGAAAATGTTCAAATGGGAAGGGGCTCAAGGAAGGAGAGAGGGGGAAGGAGGGAAAGGACAAGGAAAAAAGGTGAAAATAGAAGGAAAAATGGAGACAAAGCTTTTGCATATAGGGAGAGGATGGAGCTTGAGGGGAGGAAGGGAATGGGAAAAAGGACAGGGTGTACCCTGCACAGATGCAAATTCCCTACTATGAGTATTATCATTACGTATGCCTAAAATGTAACAATAAATGTTTTTCTATTTAAAAGAAAAAGAAAAAAAAGCTAAAATTCATACAAAACCATAAGACCAAGAATTGCCAAAATTATCCTGGAGAGAGGGAAAAAGAAAAGAATAAAAGAAAGAGAAATAAAAAGCTGGGGCACCATAAGAACATACAATGAAAAAAGACAATCTCTTCAAAACTAGATGCACATATGCAAAAGAATCATACTAGATTCTTTTCTCTAACTACACACAAAAATCAAGCTGAAATAGATAAAAGACCTAAATGTAAAACCTGAAATTATGAAATCACTGTAAGAAAACAAGGGAAAACACTTGAAGACATTGGTATAATGATGTCTGCTTTTTTGCTTCTGGTGTTAACTAATTAAATCCCGGAAATGGTCTCAGAAATACATCTTCAGAATTAACAAGAAGACTGAGGAAGAGACGCCGTAGGTTGTGATGGTGAACTGATTGGCAACTTGAGCAGGAATGTCAGGCTGAACTGAGTCAGCATGGTGGTCAGGTGGTAGAAAAGAATGGGAGGGAGGCATTCAACTGATTTTCCTCAGAGAAGCCTTGGCTGTTCTCTTTGGAGAAGCTCCGGTCCTCACCTTGCCTTCAGTGTCATCTCCTGCCTTTGGCACAGAAATTTCACCTTGCCACACCACCTCTTTGGCCTGCGGGTGCAGACTCCAGAGTCTAGCACTGGCCGTTTGGCTTTCTGGTGCAGACCCTTCAGTCTTCCATCACAGATTGCTTGGCCTCCTGATGTGGACTTAAACGGTACATTAGAATGGGCTCCGGGCCCTTGGCTGGAGTCCTAGGGGACACTGCTGGGGACTTCAGGCTCTCAGCTGGATTCTTTGGATCTCGTGTGTGGACACATCTCTTGCACTCTTTTACATTTGACTCTGTGGGAGAATATCTTAAGTTAATCTCATAAATTTCTGGGTCCTGCATTAAATGTTTCTCTTGCAAACACTGACTACAACATTGGTGTTTTGTCTCCTCCACATCCTAAAAAAGAGAGGCCATTCTGTTATAAAACTAATTCAAAGACTCTTATACAAAGTACTAGAGACTCTTCCCAATAAAATCAGTCTTTTTTTCTGAGTAAGATGGCAGCTTGTGCTGACTGTTAGGATTAATATCTGCTTGTCCTGGAAATATAATGTGGAAATTGTTGCTGTGTTCTCTTAATCTTTCCAAAAGTCATCACTAACTGGTAGTTGTACTTGAGAATTTGACATTTGAGTAATTTCTGCATAGTAAAGGAAATAATCAAGAGAGGTAAGAGACAACCAGAATAGGAGAAAATATTTGCAAAATATTTCACGAGGGATTACTATCCAGAATATATAAGGAACTCAAAAAAGGTGAAGACTAAAATAAAAATCCATTTAAAAATGGAGTGAAGAACCAAATAGTATAGTACAGATGTAAACTAGTACAGTACTTGTGGAAGACAGTATGGTGGGTCCTAAAAAAACTAAAAATTGAACTATTATATGATACAGCAATTTCACTACTGTGTATATAAAAAAGGTGATAAAATCACTTTACCAAAAAGATACTTGCACTCCTTGACAGCACTATACACAATATGTAGTTAAAACACAGAATCAATTCAGATGTCCATCAGTGGATGAATGGATAAAGAAAACATGGTATATACAGTAGAATGTTCTTCAAACATAAAAAAGAATGAAATTCCATCAGTTGCAGCAACAAGGATGAAACAGAACGTCACTATGTTAAATAAAATAAGCCAGGCAAAAAGACAATACCACAAATATTCACTATGTTATAGAAACTGAAAGTTGATCTTGTAGAAGAATGAAATGGTCACTAGAGACTGGGAAGGGCAAGGGTGGGGAGAACTTATTCAACAGAAGACACCAAAACACAAAGAGGAAGAACTGTGTTAGGCGTGGTGGTGTATGCCTACAATACCAGCACCCAGGAGGCTGAGGCAGGAAGATCATTGAGAATTCAAGGCCAGCCTGGGCTACATAGTGAGTTCAAGGCAAGCCTGAACTATGTAGCAAGACCCTGTCTCAAAAAAAAACAAAAATGAAAATAAAAATAAAAAAACAAAAAAGGCCTAAGGATGTTGCTCAGTGCAAAGGCCCTGAGGTTAAAGAGGAAACGAAATGAAATGAAAGATTAGAAAAGAAAAGAAAAAGACATACTTGAAAGAGGCATGGGGAAATGTGGCTGTAATCCCAACAGAGAGGAGGATAAGGCAAGAGAATTTTGAGATTGAGGTGACCATGGGCTATGAGTCCCAGCTGGAGCTAAAGACAGAGACCCTGTCAAAAGAAAAAAAGAAGAGGGCTGGGGATTTAGCTCACTGGCACTGCACCTGCCTCACAAGTGCAAGGTCCTGAGTTTGATTCCCCAGTATTGCGGGGAAAAAGAGAGGGGGGGAGAAGAGAGCTATTAGATGATGAAGAATGAAGACAGTAAGTATTTACACTTTTCAAAGAGATAATATGAAACAAAGGCAAACTTGATGGCTACTAGAAACTGACAAGCATGAAAAGAAATGGTTTTATTACAAAATGAAATTACAGAATATAAAATTTTAGATCTGATGGGCAATTCATATTTAAAATGTAAAAAAGAGAAAGAACATTGGTAAAAGTATAAAAGTTGTAAAAGAACATAAGAAACTGAAAGGAGGGCCAGGGGTTTAGCTCAGTGGCACTGTGCCTGCCTCACAAGCACAAGGTCCTGAGTTCGATTCCCAGTACCGGAGCAGGATATATATATA
>NW_022900924.1:16182584-16189907 GCF_012274545.1 Fukomys damarensis | reverse complement strand
ATATTAGTAGATAAATTTGGAGACCATGCACGTGCTGCTCTTGGCCTTAGTTAGCATATAAGTTTGTTTGAAGTCATTTTTAGCCATCAACCCAGCTACAAAGCCAGCATAAACAAATGACATGTAACAAATGAGAAACTGTAGCACTCAGGTCCATGTCATTCATTCATTCAAAGAGACACTTCTTACTTTTATTTTTTTTAAGACAGGGTTCAAGCTGGCTCTGAATTCACTATGCAGCCCAGGCAGTTCTCAAACTTATGGCTGTCCTCCTCCCTCAGCCTCTGAAGTGCTGTGATGACAGCGATGTGCCACCATGGCCAGTCTACTCTTTTACTCTTGGATAAATACTTTCCCTAACTTAGCGGTGGTACTGTCAGGGTTAAAATGACCAAGTGGACATGGTCACTGAAAACATGGAGATTATGTTCTAACACAGGGGAATGGGCACCATCTTAGGGTACCAATGTATCTGGGCTTCCTCTAAGAGGGTGCCATCCTGGAGGTAACAGCTACTGTGGCTGTGACAGTCACACATAATTATGGGCAGCAGAGCTGGCATTTCTCATATACACGTATGGACAGAGTTACAAACAGAACTTGAGAAACTTAACGAGAATGTTAAAGGAAATAGTTACTAACGGACTAGGGGCACAGCTCGGTGGCAAAGTGCTTGTCTAGTACATTAAGACTCTATGTACAACACACACACACACACACACACACACACACACAAATTATCTCTCCGTTCCCCGTGGGTCTGTGTTGGGCACAGAGCAGCTCTCTCACTACCCTAATCTAACAGACTGGTCTTTGAGATGTGTATGCATTTATGGTGCCTCACTGAGCAGAAAAGATCAGCCTGGGTTAGGATGTTCAAGTGCTACTGAGCAAGGGTTTTTCAAGGCAGGAAGAGACAATGGCGTAGGCCCACCAAACCTGTCTCCAAGTCTCCCGTCTGGAGTAAATATTTGGAGTTAGCTGAGCCAACTGACTATGGGTGGGGTGGGGGAGGGGCAACCGACAATTGGAGGGGCAGGAAAGGTGTTCCCTGGGGCCTGTGGAGGAAGAGAGAGAGGTTTTGGATCCTTCAACAAGGTACACGCCTGCATTATAGAGTTCACAGTCCTTCATGCCACATCCTCCATCCTATCAAAAGGAGCTTAGCTAAGGATCCCTGGAATTGATGCTGAAGGACGAAGTCACCAAAAATGGAAAGTGAAAGAGATCAGAGAGATCAGACTAGGATGAGGCCCAGCCAGAAAGCTAAACTTTCAGAGGTGAGAAGTAACTGCTGTTTATGTAACTGGTACAGACCTGGGGCTAATACGTCTGTCTGAGGGTCTGAATGTGAGGGAAAGCTGGCACTGATGGACACAGGCCCCAGAGCAACTGATTCATGAGAGCCATGTCAGCGATGGCCTCAGTGACAGACACTGTCTCCTTCCCGTCTTCTCTACAGAAAGCCCATGTGTTTTTGTGTGTTGCTAGGAGACTGCTTCAGACTTGGGCTCCTCTGATGGAGGCCCTGAAGCTGGGGCTAACGCCAGGACATCCGAGTGTCAGGTTGGTGACCATGTTGCTCTTGGGGATAGTTCTTCTCCCAAGCATCCACGGTCACCTGGGCCCAGGACATTACTCTTCCTATGAAATAGTGATCCCCAAGAGTCTGACAGTCAAGGGAACTGAAGACCCAGCGGAAAAGACATCTTACACGCTACTTATGCAAGGCCGGAAGCAGCGGGTTCACCTGAAGGTGAGGAGAGACTATTTTGTGCATGACTTTCCAGTCTACAGTTACCACAACGGCATCCTGGGACAAGAAATTCCTTCCATCTCACATGACTGTCACTATGAAGGCTACATAGAAGGAGTGCCGGGTTCTTTTGTTTCTGTCAACACCTGTTCAGGTCTCAGGGGCATCCTGATTAAGGAGCAAACATCCTACGTCATCGAGCCCATACTCTCTTCCAAACGGTTTGAACATGCGTTATACAGCGTGGCACAGCAAGCTCCAGTCTCCTGCAGCATCTCTCCCAGAGACAGCCAAGCGGTATCCACCAGCCAGCAGCAAGAGAGCAGGAAGCCTCACGATCTACAGGCACTGTCCTACTTGTGGTCACGCACCAAGTACGTGGAGATGTTTGTTGTGGTCAACAACCAGCGGTTCCAGATGTGGGGCAGCGACGTCAACGAGACAGTGCAGAGAGTAGTGGACGTCGTTGCTCTGGCCAACGTCTTTACTCGAGGAATAAACACAGAGGTGGTGCTGGCTGGGATGGAGATTTGGACCGAGGGGGACCTGACAGAGGTCCCAGGGGACCTGCAAGTTACACTCAGGAATTTCAATAGCTGGAGACAAGGGGAGCTCCTCCCTCGTGTGAGGCACGATGTTGCCCACATGATCGTTGGGCATCATCCTGGAGGGACCTGGGGCCAGGCATTTCTCAGTGGAGCCTGTACAAGTGGTTTTGCGGCGGCTGTCGAAGCTTTCCATCATGAAGATGCCCTCCTGTTTGCAGCGCTCATGGTCCACCAGCTGGGGCACAACCTGGGTATTCAGCACGACCACTCCGCCTGCGTTTGTAAAGGTAGGCACTTTTGCCTCATGCATGAAACTGTCACTAAAGAAAGTGGCTTCAGCAACTGCAGCTCTGACTACTTGTACCGCTTCCTTCATGAACACAAAGGGGCCTGCCTATTTAACAAGCCACGGTGCAAAAGCCGCGGGCGCAGGGACGCCAATTGTGGAAATGGTGAGGTGGAGGCCCCGGAGGAGTGTGACTGTGGTTCTGCTTGTGACGGTGACCCATGCTGTGAACCAACGTGTAAACTGAAGGAGAATGCACAGTGTAGTCGTGGACTCTGTTGTGATAAGTGCAGTTTCAAAAAGGAGGGGGTGGTATGTCGTTTTGCTCACCGTGAGTGTGACCTCTCAGAATACTGCGATGGGAATTCTGCAGAATGTCCTGAAGACAGTTACAAACAAGATGGCACGTTGTGTGATAGAATTTACTATTGCTTTGAGGGTCAGTGTAGGTACCCTGACTTGCAGTGTCTGAATCTATATGGGTACCCTGCAAGGTCTGCCCCAGAGGCCTGTTACTTGTCAATGAACAGCAAAGCACACCAGTTTGGAAACTGTGGCCATCCCACTGAGAATGCAGCATATATTAATTGTACCGGTGATGATATATTTTGTGGAAAACTTATATGTACAGATGTTCAAGCCCTGCCACGGAGGATGTCGCATTATACGCTGATCCAGGTTGCCCATGGAGATGACTGGTGCTGGAGCATGGATGCCTATAACACTACCGATGATGATGTGGAACATGGCAGTTACTGTGCCCCAAACAAAATTTGCGATGGTTACGTCTGCACCGAATATTCTGTGCTCCACCATGACTGCGATTCAGAGTTACTGTGTCATGGGAATGGAGTGTGCAACAATTTAAGACACTGCCATTGTAACGATGGATTTGCACCCCCTGACTGTAGATATCCAGGATATGGGGGTAGTGTGGACAGTGGTCCTGTGCCTAAGCCACTTAATAGAATTCTAATTGAAGATGACATTAGAAAACATACTGTTAGCAATGAAGATGCCAACAGAGGTAGTGAGAATGATAAAAACCAAAGTATTGGTAAGATGGTATACATTTTTCCCCTCTTTCTCTTAATGTTATTTTTGGTTCTAATTATTGCTGCCATTGTTAGGACGAGAAAGGAGCTCTCACTGTGCTCAGAAGGTGACTTAGAAGAAAACCCCGAAGTGATTGTACCAGAACAGATTGTACACGAAGGGCAAGGACCAGAAGATTCCCCGACTGAAGAAGCTAACACATAATGCACAGAGCAAAAGAAGCTCCATACAGGAAAGACGAAGTGGATACCAATGCCGCAGAGCCTAATATCAGGACACTATTATTTGCAGAAATGTACTAATAATATGGGATGGGTTGAGATATTTTCTTGTCTTTTAGAAGTTGATTAAATATACCTTTGTAAAATTATATTTAAAATAATATTTTATAATTTTTTCCATTTTCACATTTCATAAAACAATTTTTTTTTTTTTTAATACCGGGGATTGAACTTGGGTCCTTGCACTTGCAAGGCAGGCCACCGAACCACTGAGCTAAATCCCTGGCCCCATAAAACAATTTTAATTAAACCTTTCTTATAGATGATTCCTATCAATGTCATACCTCAGTAGGGTCAACTTTTGACTTGCTTATTGTAAGGTAACACTGTCTTGCATCTACTGTTTGACATATAATATTATCGTATTATACCTACAATGCAATCTTAGGATTTTTCATCCCAATCAAAACTGTACATTATTGGGTTAGTTGCCTATAGGATGTGCTGTTTCACTTTACCCTGTGAAATACATTCATAAAATGAATGCATTCTAATATAAAAGTACCTAAGTATAAAAAAAAAGTACCTAAGTGCTTATTTTCTGATATGGTATCACTTTAGGCTTTATGAAGGGTGACCAAAATATATAGTGTATGTTTAAACTTTAAACATTTTATTACAAGGGGCCAGAGATGTAGCTCAGTGGCACCACGCCTGCCTGGCAAGCGCTAGGCTCTGATTCCCAGTAACAAAAAAGATTTATAGCACTAAAAGAGACATTGCCATTAGTCCCCCTCAAAATATTCCCCCGGCTTTGAACACATTTATCCTACCATTCTTTTCACTGTGTGGAGCAGTTTGGTAAGCTCTCTTTTGTGTCTTTATGAGGTATTATAAAATATATATTAAATTATGCTGCCCAGTACCATTTAACAATAATACAACTCATAAAACATTACAGTGGTTTGTCATTCACCTTATTCACTAGATCTGGCACTATGCAACTTCTTGCTTTTCCCTAAAGTCAACTATTAGAAGTCATCATTTGAAATCAATTCAGGATATCATAACAGGCACAATAGCACACCTAAAGGCATGAAAAGGAGCTTTAGAACTGCGTCAGAAAGAGGCAAGAACAATGGGGTGTGTTTGAAGTAAGGGGGGTGTTTTGAGGGGAATTAAAGGCAATGAGTCTTTTACTCTAATACATTTTAAACATTCACTGTATTTTTTTATCACATTGCTTATGTAGCCTAATAACATGGTTTTCTTTTGTTTGGGGGCTTGGTTAATTCTTTAGGGCTGATCCAGGGAGGTCTAATCACTCTCTGTGTGCAAGGGAGTAGGCAGCGACTTAGGCAAGGAGTCCCTTGCACAGTGCTGAATTTATGTTTGAAGTATGCATTTTTCCATTTTTATTTTTAATTTATTTTTCATTTCCTTTATTAATTTACTGTATTATTGATGCAATGCTAAAGAAAAGGGCTTTGGAGGGTAGTTATTTCTCTGCAGAGTAAGCACAATGAAAGTATAATTACATCTGTTTTGAACTGTATACTGTTATACAGTTTACATTCATTTCTTAACTTAATTTTCCTAATTGCCCTGTGATAACCCTGTCTTGTACACGAGGAAAGAAACACAAAAAGAGTTTGCTGTCAAGATAGCTAGTAAGTGGTGGAAATTGCACCTCTTACCAGTAATGAGTGAATCTACATTTTCTCCTGCCTGGTGAGCCTTTTTCTTCAGAAAAATGAGGGGAAGACATTTCATAAGTCTTTAGTTGCACAGAATATGGCCTTTTGTCTGTGACTCTACTGAAACAAAAGCCTTAAGCATAGATACTGACCTTTACCACTTATTACTGTGCTGTGTACGTACAGATTAAAGTGCCTCTCCCCCACCGTATCTTTTTGTTTGTTTTTGAGACAGGATCTCACCATATAGATGAGGCTGGCCTTGAATTCAGTAAGTAGCCCAGGCTGGCCTTGAATTCCTGGCAGTCCTCCTGCCTCAGCCTCCTGAGTGCTAGGATTACAGGCATGTACCACTATGACTGGCCCCCCAACTGGATCCTGACAGCATGGAATGGTGGATTAGTATCTTAGTTCTGATGGAATAGCTTGTTGTATGTAGATGCTCAATAAGTATTGCCAAGGGAATTATATAACCAGAGCCATAACTACTCCTCCCATTAAACTATGGGGGTTGCTAATTCCCAGGTACGTCACAATGATTGTTCCAAGGCTCAGGGAATCAGTCCCTGAGGAGATACTGGGTGAATCACTACTTACCTTGTATGAGTAGAAAACAACAAAGAGAGGGCTGGGGATATAGCTCAGTGGTGCATGCCTGCCGGGCAAGCGCAAGGTCCTACATTTAATTCCCAGTACCAGGAGAAAAGAAAAGAAAAGAACAAATGAAGAATAAGACTTAGCTTCTGCTGTACTTTCAAGGTCTAATTTAGTTACTTTTGGGGGGGGGGATATTGGGGATTGAACTCAGGACCTTCAGCTTGTGAGGCAGGCGGCAGCACCACTGAGCTAAATCCCCAATCCTAAATTAGTTACTTCTGGTAGAACAAAACTGAATTTCAATGCAAGTCTTCAGGTATGGATGCATAACTGTACATAAAATAGGCAGAATAACTGTAAGGAATCAAGATGGGTTTTGATAATCCAGATGTTTTTAATGCCCAAAATATCAAAATTCATACAGGGCAACCAGGCTATAAGTTGGGAGTGAGTAGTCCCCTGAGAATTTTGAGAATAAGGTTAAAGCTGGGTAACTTTCTGGAGAGGGGTAAGGGGGTCAGGAAAAAGTGGAGGTAGACAGAAAGGGGATTTAAAAAATGATCAGGGTATGATTTCCACATGTACCAATTCCCCAATGTGAATATAAATATTATGTATCTCAAACATAAACTAATAGCAATTTAAACAGCAACCTGATTAAAAATGAAAAAAAGAGAGGCAACTGGGTAATGGAATGCCTCCCAATCATTGGACACTTCTGAAAAAGATGTTCAGGATTTCTGCTGAGAAGCACTTTCACAGACATCTGAGAAGTTACAGAAGAAGCAATCTTTCTCAGTAGGCATGCTGATACAATAAATGACTATAATAAAAGTTAATAAGCATCAGATTTAAAATCACAAGGATAAAGGAATCACGATTTATGTACGAGATAATTATTCTTGGTTGATTTAATGAAGTTCTTCAAGGAACAAAAGGCAAGTAATTAGAAAACAAGCAATAAATACTATTCAAGGTTTCTCAACATTTAACCAAAAATTTAGAAAATAAGGAGTCTCTATGTATGTGGTGGGAGGGTGGTTCTGGGGCTCAAAGCAAGGAATGTTCGGACCGGGGATTTAGCTCAGCGGTTCGGTGGCCTGCCTTGCAAGTGCAAAGACCCGAGTTCAATACCCAGTACCAAAAAAAAAAAAAAAAAAAA
>NW_022900924.1:16142913-16182526 GCF_012274545.1 Fukomys damarensis | reverse complement strand
GGGGTACATCCTTAGCCATTTTTATTTTTTGAGACACATCTCACTAGGATGCCCAAGGTGGCCTTAAATTTAAGAGCCTCTTGCCTCAGCCTACCAAATAGCTGGGATTATAGGTATATGCCACTGTGCCTGGCTAGCAAGATGCTTTTATATAGGATTTAAATATTTTAGCTGCTTATATTTGGTATGTATTTCAGGGTACAAAATCTGTTTAAGACAAGGAACAAAGATTACGACAGGTTTTTAAATGTGTGTTCTCAGAAAATTGGACCTATTTGTAAATTCTCACGTGAATCTCAACCAGTGTAGAAGACTCAAAACTCCAGCAAAAGCAGGCTCAAAATCTTTAGGCTTCAAAGGTAAGCATCCCACATTGTGTGTGATGGTCTCTAAGAACATTCTTATACATCCCTTTAATCTCAACACTCTGGGCGACCAAGGCAGGAGGAGCAAAAATTTGGGCCCAGCCTGGGCAACTCCAACTCAGTAACTTAGTGACAGTCTGTCTCAAAAAATAAAAAAAGGGGCTGAGAATACAGCTCAGTGCAAAGTCCTTGGGTTCACTCCCCAGTAACACACACACACACACTCTTTTGCCTCTCACCATAATACTGGTGTGCTTCTGAGGAATGTTTGTACCTCTCAAGAGTAATACAAAAGTACTGGTAGGCTCTTGGGACCCAGTCAGCTTCTTCCCCACAGACTCTCATGATGACTTCTTGAAATCCTTTCCCTACTTTCTCTGAGATGCTTTTGACCTCTCTACTGCCTCTTCCCAGCAGTCCGGTGTGCTTTGCTCAGTTGCCAAAGCATAGCCACATCAGGGCTCTAGATTTTTCTCCAGGCTTATATAATAAAGGTGGGGGGAGAGCACCTCTAGATGCTGTATCTACATAATAATTACTCTTGGAGTCCAGAGATCATATTCCTCTCTGAAGACTTGGACCAGATGTTTCTGTCCTTTGTCCGGATCTCACATCAGATTCTTGTCCCTCAGAGTGTCTTTGGAAAATGTCCTCTAGGCTAGAGTCAAACTATACTCCCTTGTCTGGAGCTCAGTTGGAAAAAGGAAAGATTTACCTCAAACTCAGATGTCATCATCATCATAGCTTACCAGCAATTCAATCTGTATACAAGGAAGACAATGTTTTACATTGATTTGCAAAATAAATTAGCTCCTTTTGTTCACAAATATAATTCCAGAGTAGGATTTTGGTGTAGTCTTTGGGTCAATATACTAATTGAAGTGTTTTCTCAAAACTAAGACCAGATTTTCTCCAAAAATACTGTTTTCCAAGTCTTGAATCTCTAATATCATGCTGCTTCTGAACAGGACACTCTAAAATTTGTGAGGCAAAGATGACTAGGGAAAAGAGACCAATATGATTTGCAGCATTTAAAAATGTTTTCCAACTAAGGGGTCAAGAGGAATTTGTGAATGATGAAGCCATGCTAACACTTTCCACTGTTGGAAAGCTTTTTTTTTTTTTTTTTTTTTTTTTTTTTTTTGGTTTGTTTTCTGAGACAGGGTCTCACTATGTAGTTCAGGCTGTCCTTGAACTCACTATGTTGTAGTCCAGACAGGCCTCAAATTTGCAGTGACCCACCTGCCTCAGCCTTCCAAGGGCTGGAATTACAGGTGTGCACCAGCATGCATGGCTAGAAAGTGTTTTTTAAAATACATATTTTAAATATATTTAAAAATGACTCTTAGAGAGAGTCATAGCCTACCAAGTATTGGGTAGTTCATAACTATTTCATTGTTACAATGTATCTTGCCAGGTTCTCTAACATCCTAAAATTCCACAGCCACTGATTTGTCACCTTAGTCCTGAACTCAGGAACTTCCATAATTTCCTTTATCCCTAGAGCTGAAAATGTAAGTTTGGTATGCCTCTGAAGGAATTTGACAATTAGGTCCTTCTGTGCATTGTCAACCATTATTTCCTATGGCTACTGAAAGGTCTTCCTG
Organism: Fukomys damarensis; assembly: GCF_012274545.1. Classification (NCBI taxonomy): domain Eukaryota; kingdom Metazoa; phylum Chordata; class Mammalia; order Rodentia; family Bathyergidae; genus Fukomys; species Fukomys damarensis. Next base: position 16,180,554 of record NW_022900924.1, on the reverse strand, counting down.
TCTGTATGTCTAACAAGGAGAGTCTGTTCTGGTTACATGTCACAGCAGGCCATTTCCTACTCTGAGCTATTTTGTTCCTGGGCTGTTTTCCATGGAATGACCTTACTCTTCCCTACCCTGGTTTAGTTTAACCCTCACAGCCTTGGTGAGGCTCTTCAATCTGCTCCAGTATACTTTTCTGAAATTTTGTGGACAAAAAATAGGTTTTCCTTGAGGTCACTCAAGGGTAAAAAGTGAGACAGAACCTATAGGAGTAAGACAGAAATAGAACATCAAGTAATGGTTGTCTATCTAACAGGGAGTATAAAATGCTCCACTGGTGGGTGAAATTTCCCACTGGTATTTTGAGAATGTTTACTCATGGAACATGATCTCAGAATCTCAAATTCTGGAGGTATTCATATATTACAGGAGAAATAGAAAATCTTGTTAGAGAGGAAAGGAATAAATTCTGTAAACACATTTCTTCCATAACTGGATTTTAAAGTCATCTAATAATGAGCTGTGTATTAGTTACAGATAATTTCACATGAGGAATAGAAATTAGAAAGGCATGGTGTCAGTGCCAACAGGAGAAAAAACTCCCTTAGCCCTCCACTGATGCCATATCCACCCAAGCCACCTTTTATATTTCCATAGATAAGTTAGGTCACCATAAATAGGCAGAGATATAAATAAATACACTAAAATGAAGCAAAGAGTTACTGCTTAATATTTTTTTCTTTTTTGGTGGTGTGGGGATTAAATTCCAGGGCCTCGTGTATGTGTATACGTCCTATCACTGAGTTAAATTGCTATCTCTGATTCTTTGTTTTTAAAAACTGAGAATGAGGATGCACACTGAGGCCATATTTTTAAGTGAAATAAACAGGACAGACGTGTGAATACCAAAGTGTCTCTGGTGTGAGAAACTGAAAGTGTAAATAAGAATCAAAATGTATAATAAATAATGTTAAACAGGAAGAAAAGGTCTAAAGGGGAAGAGGAAGTGGGTAGAATAGGGGAAAGGAAAGAAGGGAAAGGAAAAAATATGAAAAAAAGAAAAAACAGAAACAAAGTCTTTGTGAATAGAGAGGTATGGAGGGGTTGAAGGGAGGGTAGGGGAATGGGGGAAAAATAAGAACCAAGATATATTTATGTAAAGGTACAAATTCCCAGTGACAAATGTCATCACACTGTATACCTAAAATGTACCAATAAACAATAAAAAAAAAAAAGAATGAGAAGGGGTCCCAAATTTGAGGACAGAGATGTGTCATGATTTACGGAAAGCCTCATTCAGGCAACTATTTAGGGGAAAACAAAAACTGTCACAACAAAATATAGTACATCCTACAACTACTGAGTCTACCCTGAAGTTTTAACATTTATATAGTAATACAACTAAAATATGAACCTATTGATTTTACTCAAGACTTTTTACAAGAACAGATTTCTTTTTCAGTGCTGCAGATTGAACCCAGGGTCTAACATGTGTCAGGCAAACACTCTACCAGAGTTACACCCCTAGATAACCTCTCCTCTATTTTAGTTTTTTGAGTTAGGGTCATGCTAAATTAGGGTCTTGTTAAGTTGTCCAAGCTGGCCTCAAAACTTGAAATCCTCCTGCCTCAGCTTCCCAAGAGACTGGGATTACAGGTATGTGCTTACCACACTCAGAAAAAAATAGATACCTCAAAATATTTATTATTTTAGCTATTTTTACAGCCAATCTAAATATCTGTTTTACAAAACAACTCAAACAAAAGAAAAAAAATTGAGACACCCTTCCTAAGCACTCCAGAACTCCTTTCTTTCTTGGATGCTAAGAACTTGAGCACTGTATCAGGAATGAATCTTGTTATTTTATCCTAATGAATCCAAATAGTTTATTTATTTATTGGTACTCTGGATTGAACTCAGGATCTTGCGCTTGCGAGGCAGTCATGGTACCACTGAGCTAAATCCATAGCCCTTTTTCTTCTATTTTTGAGAGCAAACTATGGCGTTCATTTTAACAAGAAAAAGTATTTTTTTTCTTACTCAGAGGGCTTTGATGACCTTTAGTCTTAAACAGCAGAGGTCATGTTCTTGTTTGTTTAGTTATAAGCTATGGCGCTTACCTTCCCCAGGCCTGGATTTTCTCCCCAAGTGAACTGACCATGCAAAGGCCTCTCACATAGTGCATGGAAGAGTAAATGAGACAGTGTGCATGAAGTGATCTAGTGCAGTCCTGGCACAGAGCAGTTGTGCCAATAAATGCTGCTTGGATTGGCAATCAAATGCAATGATGGATGTAAGATTGTATTATTTGCTAACTGTGTAGCACTCAGCCTTAATCAGATTTAACCACCATCTGTGGGAAACCAAGTGTAAAGGCTGAGGCCTGGGTTGACCTCTTCTTGTGCAGAGGACTGTAATACTGATTATGCCCAAAGCAGGCTGTAAAGAGTTAATCCCACAATTGGCTTGTTTTTTAGCCAGACTCTCCTGATCAGGAAGACTGTTCAACACCAAAAAAGAAAAGAATCTACAAATGTAAAGTATGCCGAAGGACTATTACTTAGAGGGCAAAATCTTCCATATTTTCTCAGGAAACAATATGGTCAAGCAAGGCTGTGACATATCCCAATGGCTGACGCCAACAGGAACTGAAAAGCTTTACACGGGTTCAAATGCCTGTGAAGACTTAATCGACCCTGACAGAAAACAAGAGGTTAATTTTAACTAATATAGGTCTTACCTTAATATGGTCTTGAACACTCAGTAGAAAAGTATAACCAAATGATATATAAAGTCAAGACCATATTAACAAAGCTGTATATAAATATGGGGCTCTAACAGCTGAACCCTGTGGCAGTTTCCAACTACAATGGTGACTCACTTCTGTTATGGGTCATTACAAAAACTATGGTAAAATTTATAGACCTCAACAAGAATTTTTAAATCTTTTAGCTAAAATTGTTTTTTTAATTATTAATCTTTTTACAGATAAAATTAAAAAGAAAAATTATAGGGGCCAGGGATTTAGCTCAGCGGTTCAGTGGCCTGCCTTGCAAGCACAAGGACCCGAGTTCAATCCCCGGGACAAAAAAAAAAAAAAGAAGAAAAATTATAACAAAATATCAGACTTACAGATAACCTCCATTAATAAAAAGGTCTAAGAGCCAGCAGGTTACATTCATTATTGCAGTCCCTTAAAAAGTTTCTAAACATGGCTCCTTCCCCAACCTTTTTTATTTTAGTACTTACATTCTGATTGTACATGCTCTAATTTCTTTTTTGGGGGTGGGTACTGGGGATTGAACTCAGGTCCTTGCTCTTGCAAGGCAGGCCACTGAACTGCTGAGCTAAATGCCTGGCCCATGCTCTAATTTGTTTAAAAATGTTTATTCTTGGGGGCCGGGGATTTAGCTCAGTGGTTCTGCTGCCTGCCTTGCAAGTGCAAGGACTCGAGTTCAATCTCCGTTACCAAAAAAATAAATAAAATAAATGTTTATTTTTGACTATAGGCTGCCAATCTTCAAGTGACTGTATAAATAAAATCAATACTAAATGTGCTAGATTTTCCCCCAAAATCCACCAGATTGAGACTATAAAAAGTTTATAACTGCTAAATTACAACATGATTTTTATTTAAAGCCTATTAAATTAGCTCTCTGAAGAGAGCCCCTAATTGCGGTCTTTCCTGTATCGATCCTTCTCAGCTTGAAGCAGTTGGATTGAAATTATGTCCTTTCTCCCCTAACTGCCAGTTGGAGATGCTCTTTATAGAAGTCGTTATAGACAGCTAAGTCAGATAGACACATTGTAAGTTCTTGTGACATAGGTTCCTTGGATAACTCATGGGGATAAGTGATTGTTGGGTGTACTCACCTTTCCCTAAAAATACAATTACATAAACAAAAAAAGAGGTGTACAGCTACCTCTACATGCTCAATTAGATTGTTACTTTCATTTTAAACTTTTTAGACCCACTTATGGAAAGTAAATATATAGAAAGATAAATCTACAGACATGTCCTAGACACTATTTTTGTCAAAATATCTCCCAGTGGGTCAGGGATTTAGTTCAGTGGTTCTGTTGCCTGCCTTGCAAGCGCAAGGTCCTGAGTTTGATCCCTGGTACCAAAAAAGAAAACAAAAAAAAAAAAAAAAAAAAAAAAGAAAAAGTCCTAACTAAAAGGTAAAGGGGCCAGGGTATGCTTATTTTTTAACAGAAAATGAAAAGATGTTGTAGCTATCATCCCAGAACGTACCACCATGGACCAAGATAATGGACTTGATGCAATTAGCACAATATGACATCCCTGCTGAGAGCCATGACTCCTCCTCATCTGCTACAGCCCTGGGACCTGCAAAGATCACCAAATCTGCTGCAACAACTGCTGTTTTCAAACAGAGGAGGGGGAGATGCAGAGGACAGTAATACTAATTATGCACAAAGCAGGCTATAAAGAGTTAACCCCACAATTGGCTTGTTTATAGAAGTGAGTCTGGCTGAAGCCTATGTGCCAAGGTCAGAGTAACTCACACCCAAATTCCATTCCCACAACTAAAACCTTCTAAGGAGAACAATGTTCTAATAATGACCATATATTTTGTCTATTCTGTCCCTAATTCGATAATGGTTTGTCTTGTCCTTTATAAGCCTTGTTTACATTAATTTCCATAGAAACTACACATAACCTGCCTTTATCCCAATTCACTGCCAATAAAAGTCAGTGCCTGGGACTGGCCAGCAACTTTGTTGGTTGCACCGGCACTGGTCATCCTGGAACCCTGCTTTCTCTTAGTGTATTTATTTCTCAGGCCTGTGTTGTATACTGGGCAGTGTACTAGAACCTAACTGCAGCGGTTTCTGGTATCTTGAAACATGAGGGAGGAGACAGCAAGCAGTCCCTCCTTGGGTCTGTTTGCTAGCATGCTGGTGCCAGCCAGTTTCAAGGAGAGTCAACTGTGGCTGAAGTCTGATTAAAGAAAATACACATTTGGGAGTAGTCTGCAAATAATGAGAACCTGATGAACTTTGCCAAACCCTATCATATGCTTCCTTGCTTCTTTGTGCGAGTCTATGAAAAGTGAGGAGTACTGCCAGTTCAGGGCTCTTCTGTCCACTAGAGGCAGGAGTCCTCTGGTCCCCTTCCAAATTATCTTTGTGTCTTTTGTCTTTCATCCTACACACCCACCCCGATTCTCTGGTGTGATAAACTCATAGGCTGGATCCTGCAACTATCAAATCATAATATTGAATTTCCTTGGGCTCTGTGGTATTTTAACTAATCATCAGCAAACATATTCCATCTCACCTAAAAAATTATAAATCTCTGGAGGTGATGAGCAAGGTTTCATTATGTTGTAAGTCATTGGTTTGGACCCATTTTTGGGGAAAACCAGATTCTTTTGCTCAGGGTCCCTTGAAGGCCACTGTGGTAGTAAAGGCAATCCTGCTTTTTTGTCCCCATTGAAGGCCTCACTCCCTCTTTTAACTTTGTTCACTCTTTAATGCCCAAATGTCCAGAAGAAATGTATTTACTCATTCTGGGTCCCTGGGATTCCCAGTTTTATATTTTAAAAAGAAGTCTCAGTATACTTAGGGGCGCATACCTGCTGTACCTTTCTTTTTTTTTCCTTTTCCTTTTTTTTTTTTTTTTTTTTTTTGGTACTGGGGATCAAACTTGGGACCTTGCGCTTGCAAAGCAGGTGGTGGAACCATTGAGCTAAATCCCCGGCTCACCTTTCTATTTTTTCAGTCCTTCATTTCATTAGTGAAATTGAGTCTATTCATGCATAGTTTGAAGCAGTAGGGCATGTGACAGTAAAGAAGAAAACAAACTTACTTTTCATCAAAATTATAAACTGGAAGTAGGAGGAGGCAGACAATAATCAGAAATAATATGATGTGTCAGATATTTATTTTAATGGACAAACACATTTAAAATGTAAAAGACAGAAGAGACAATTTTAAAAATGAATTCTATTGAAAACTGAAATGAAAGGAGAACTCACATGGAAGAATTGCTTTTATGCATGGAAAATTCATCCACTATAATCAGAGGCTACACATGGGGGCTACACATGAAAGTGCTCTTTTGATTACTTCCCATATTTTCAGTAAAACATGAGGCAATAAGAATTTAGGTGAGTGAACTTATCAGCAAAATATAGTAGAAAACAAATTTGGAGACCACATATGTGCTGTTATTGGTCTTAGTTAGCATGTAAATTTGCCTTAAGTCATTTTTAGCAAACAGCCCAGCTACAAAGCAAGTACAAACAAATGATAAGCAACAAATAAACTGTAGAACCCATGCCCAAATGTCGTTCATTCATTCAAAGAAACACTTCTTCTTATTCAATTCTTGGATACTTACCTAACTTAGCAGTGGTACTGTCAGGGTTAAAATGACCAAGTGGACATGGTCACTGAAAACATGGAGATTATGTTCTAACACAGGGGAACGGGCACCATCTTAGGATACCATTGTATCTGGGCTTCCTCTAAGAGGGTGCCATCCTGGAGGTAACAGCTACTGTGGCTGTGACAGTCACACATAATTATGGGCAGCGGAGCTGGCATTTCTCATATACACGTATGGACAGAGTTACAAACAGAACTTGAGAAACTTAACGAGAATGTTAAAGGAAATAGTTACTAACGGACTAGGGGCACAGCTCGGTGGCAAAGTGCTTGTCTAGTACATTAAGACTCTATGTACAACACACACACACACACACACACACAAATTATCTCTCCGTTCCCCGTGGGTCTGTGTTGGGCACAGAGCAGCTCTCTCACTACCCTAATCTAACAGACTGGTCTTTGAGATGTGTATGCATTTATGGTGCCTCACTGAGCAGAAAAGATCAGCCTGGGTTAGGATGTTCAAGTGCTACTGAGCAAGGGTTTTTCAAGGCAGGAAGAGACAATGGCGTAGGCCCACCAAACCTGTCTCCAAGTCTCCCGTCTGGAGTAAATATTTGGAGTTAGCTGAGCCAACTGACTATGGGTGGGGTGGGGGAGGGGCAACCGACAATTGGAGGGGCAGGAAAGGTGTTCCCTGGGGCCTGTGGAGGAAGAGAGAGAGGTTTTGGATCCTTCAACAAGGTACACGCCTGCATTATAGAGTTCACAGTCCTTCATGCCACATCCTCCATCCTATCAAAAGGAGCTTAGCTAAGGATCCCTGGAATTGATGCTGAAGGACGAAGTCACCAAAAATGGAAAGTGAAAGAGATCAGAGAGATCAGACTAGGATGAGGCCCAGCCAGAAAGCTAAACTTTCAGAGGTGAGAAGTAACTGCTGTTTATGTAACTGGTACAGACCTGGGGCTAATACGTCTGTCTGAGGGTCTGAATGTGAGGGAAAGCTGGCACTGATGGACACAGGCCCCAGAGCAACTGATTCATGAGAGCCATGTCAGCGATGGCCTCAGTGACAGACACTGTCTCCTTCCCGTCTTCTCTACAGAAAGCCCATGTGTTTTTGTGTGTTGCTAGGAGACTGCTTCAGACTTGGGCTCCTCTGATGGAGGCCCTGAAGCTGGGGCTAACGCCAGGACATCCGAGTGTCAGGTTGGTGACCATGTTGCTCTTGGGGATAGTTCTTCTCCCAAGCATCCACGGTCACCTGGGCCCAGGACATTACTCTTCCTATGAAATAGTGATCCCCAAGAGTCTGACAGTCAAGGGAACTGAAGACCCAGCGGAAAAGACATCTTACACGCTACTTATGCAAGGCCGGAAGCAGCGGGTTCACCTGAAGGTGAGGAGAGACTATTTTGTGCATGACTTTCCAGTCTACAGTTACCACAACGGCATCCTGGGACAAGAAATTCCTTCCATCTCACATGACTGTCACTATGAAGGCTACATAGAAGGAGTGCCGGGTTCTTTTGTTTCTGTCAACACCTGTTCAGGTCTCAGGGGCATCCTGATTAAGGAGCAAACATCCTACGTCATCGAGCCCATACTCTCTTCCAAACGGTTTGAACATGCGTTATACAGCGTGGCACAGCAAGCTCCAGTCTCCTGCAGCATCTCTCCCAGAGACAGCCAAGCGGTATCCACCAGCCAGCAGCAAGAGAGCAGGAAGCCTCACGATCTACAGGCACTGTCCTACTTGTGGTCACGCACCAAGTACGTGGAGATGTTTGTTGTGGTCAACAACCAGCGGTTCCAGATGTGGGGCAGCGACGTCAACGAGACAGTGCAGAGAGTAGTGGACGTCGTTGCTCTGGCCAACGTCTTTACTCGAGGAATAAACACAGAGGTGGTGCTGGCTGGGATGGAGATTTGGACCGAGGGGGACCTGACAGAGGTCCCAGGGGACCTGCAAGTTACACTCAGGAATTTCAATAGCTGGAGACAAGGGGAGCTCCTCCCTCGTGTGAGGCACGATGTTGCCCACATGATCGTTGGGCATCATCCTGGAGGGACCTGGGGCCAGGCATTTCTCAGTGGAGCCTGTACAAGTGGTTTTGCGGCGGCTGTCGAAGCTTTCCATCATGAAGATGCCCTCCTGTTTGCAGCGCTCATGGTCCACCAGCTGGGGCACAACCTGGGTATTCAGCACGACCACTCCGCCTGCGTTTGTAAAGGTAGGCACTTTTGCCTCATGCATGAAACTGTCACTAAAGAAAGTGGCTTCAGCAACTGCAGCTCTGACTACTTGTACCGCTTCCTTCATGAACACAAAGGGGCCTGCCTATTTAACAAGCCACGGTGCAAAAGCCGCGGGCGCAGGGACGCCAATTGTGGAAATGGTGAGGTGGAGGCTCCGGAGGAGTGTGACTGTGGTTCTGCTTGTGACGGTGACCCATGCTGTGAACCAACGTGTAAATTGAAGGAGAATGCACAGTGTAGTCGTGGACTCTGTTGTTCCAAATGTAAAATGCTAATGAGGGGTCATGTGTGCCGTCAATCTATAGGACCATGTGATCTCCCAGAGTACTGTGATGGCGTTTCTGCAAAATGCCCTGCAGACAGTTATATGCAAGATGGCACTCCGTGCCACGAACAATTCTTCTGTTTGAAAGCTCAGTGCACAGACCCTAGTATTCAATGCAAAAATTTTTTTGGGTTTGGTTCAATATCTGCCCCAGAAGAATGTTACACTTCATTTAACAGCAAAGGGGACCTATTTGGAAGCTGTGGTCATTCTGGTAATCCGGTCACGTATGTTAGTTGTTCAGCAGACAACATAAAGTGTGGAAATCTTGTATGTACAGGAGTTAGTTTACTGCCTCTAATCAAGCCTCTATCTGCATTGATCCAGCGTCCTCATGAAAACAACTGGTGCTGGAGCACGGGTACCTTTCAGCCTGATAGCTCCAGTGCACAAAATGTATTGTATGGCACACCTTGTGCTAATAACAAAGCCTGTGTGCAAGCTGAATGTACTGATTTCACCCTTGACACAGTCAACTGCAGTGATTCAGAAATGTGTAATGAGAATGGAGTTTGCAACAATTTAGGGAACTGCCATTGTCAAGATGGTTTTGCTCCCCCTGACTGCAAAACAGAAGGAAGTGGGGGTAGTTTAGACAGTGGCCCCCCTGATAAACCATCTTTTGTAAATCCACCAACTAAAGCAATTGAAGAAGAATCGGCTTCAAAGTTACCATTAATTGCCCTTATACTTTTGGGACTACTACTACTAGTTTTAATTATTTGTGTCTGCTGTTGTAAGCGTCGTGCTGCAGCAGCAGCTCCTCTAGAAAAGACTGCAGAAGAGGCTGAAGTGGAGGAGGAAGAAGAAGAGGAAGAAGAGGAGGAGGAAGAGGAAGAGGAGGAAGAGGAAGAGGAGGAAGAGGAAGAGGATGAAGATTAGTGTGCTAAGTGTTAGAAAGGCAAAGCCAAATATATCAAACTCCTCAAGCACTGGCTAGGAATGAAAAGCTCAGGGAAGCAAAAGTTAAGTAGGAATTGATGGTTCCAGTGGCCCTGATTAGGACTCTATAGTCTAAACCTGTACTACTGTGGGAAGAAAATTCCTCCATCTTTATTACTCATTTTAGTAAATAAGTGCTTATTTACTTAATATATTAAATATTTTACTACTTTTTTTCACATTTTATTTGAACTAATTATATGTATCTTTGGATGTTAATGTCCTTGTGTCTTTGGGCCTATTTTTTTTCAGTCACCAGAAACTGTTTTATCAGGACATGCTATCTTCCATGTACTTGTCTAATATGTAGTAGTATTTGATCCTGAATTTATTACTATCTATGAGATTTTCATTTCTTATGACAACAGCCTATTTTACAAGGACAATTGTTCATGTGACTGATTATTCTAACTGGTTTATTAAGCGTGCATTCATTGAGTGAGGAGTTTTTAAATCCAAAAATAAAAGTGTATTCAATTTAGATATATTTTCAGGTTCTCTGTAGTGTAATTATTGAGTCCATGTCGTTTTGCAGGCATGTAGGAGATGTATATCTGATAAGGAATAGGATTCTAACTGCCTCTGGGTTGAAAAGCTAGCACTGAAGGAATACACCATTCCAAATCTGATAGATATGTAATATGATGTAACATGCATATTCAATTTACTGCTTCCCAGTATTTCTAAGTGCTCTGTATGCCATATTCCATTTTTACCTAAAACAGTTTTTCTTTCATGAAAGCTGCCATAGCCCTCTCCTTTGCTAGTTACCTATTGGGGAATTTCACACTCCTCTCATATCTCAAGGCCAATGAACACTGTCTAGAGTTAGGTAACTGGGCCTATACTAATTTTGTAATAGTGTAGGGTGCCTACCAGAGTAATGAAAGTATATATAAAATTTAAAGTTTATTTAAATTAATAACTTGTTCACTGATGCTCAGAAAGAACCTTTTCAGTATAAGTAACAGAGTTCTAGAGGTGGCAGTTACTTCTCAGGGAAGAGGGCATGAGGCAAAAATAATATTAGCATTTATTGTGTTAGTTTTTCTGTGTTAATCTTTTTCAGGATTGGGGAATACAGCTCAGTGGTGGAGCTCTTGCCTAGAATACTGAAGTCTGGGTTTGATATCCACTGCTACAAAAAACAAAACTTCCTAATTTCCCAATGAAACTTCCATCATGTACATGACGAAACAGAGATCAAACAGTGTGCTCTCAAGCTAGACAATAAATAAGTGGCATAACCAGGATTCTTCCCCAAGTATGACTGAATTTATACTCTCCCTTCCTCATGAGATTTTTCTTTTAGTAAAAAAGGAAAGGCATTTGATATAGCTTTAATTGCTTAGAACAGTGGTGGCAAACCTATGGCATTTGTATTACTGTGTTTTTCTTTTAGGACAAAAGATGTTAATGTGTAAGTTGTTTTTTTCTAAACTAAAATATCACTATTCAGGTTTAACAGCAGTGTTGGCACTTTGCAATATAAGTAAGTGGGTGTGGGGTTACAATTTGGCACTTGGTCTCTAAAGGTTTGTCATCACTGGCCTAGAACATGGCTTTTTTCTCAGTGACTACTGAAACAGAAGCCTTAGAAGTGTACGTTGATCTTTTTCAAGAACTTATTGAATTGTGCAGTCATTAAGATAAAGAGTCTTTCCTCCTACTAAACCTGATAGCATGGAGTGGTAATCTGGTATCATCATTTGGTTCTGTGGGTCTAACTTACTGTAGATGCTCAATAAATGCTGATCAAGAGAATGAATTAAGCAAAGCAAACTTTGAAAAATCGGGCAAGCTAAACATGATGCCATATGCTTTGTAATTTAAACTATGCAGAGGCTGAGGCAACAGGATGGGTTACGCTCAGGATTTCTAGGTCAACCTGGGCAAGATAGTAATATAGTAGGACCCCGCCCAGAAAAAAAATAATGAGATAATATCTGTGCTTTGGGAAGGGTGCTTCTTGCTAGTACACAGACAGTATGTGACTTAAATCTTGCTTGGACACAATATTGCTGATTTTATAAACCATGAAGTTGTAAAATGTTTGTAAAAATTCCAGCCAAAGAATGCTGAAGCCCATTAGGATAGACTATGGCAGGGAGGAACACTTAGGTGTTTCAGTAATCTGTGTTGCTAAATCCTTGGGACCCAGCCAGGTGCTTCTCCACGGCCCCTGATGGTGACTTCTTACCATCCTTTTCCTAGTTTCTTCTCTGGGCCACTTTTGTCCTCTCTGATGCATCAGGCCAGTGAAGATACATGCACTTCTCTCAGTTACACAAAGGATAGCCACATCCAGGCTCTAGATTTTTCTCTGTGTGCATTGATGTTACAATGGTAGCTGGAAATTGGTCATGATGATGGAAATGTTTATGCCACAGAAATAAGCAAATGATATAAATTCAGGGTTTGCAAAAGGAGAGTACTACTTGTCAAACACTTATCAGCACATAAGTACAATTACTTCTGGTATTACAAAGAAATGATAAGACATGTTTCCCAAACCCAAGGAGTTTATAATCTATCTTTGAAAGTATAATAAAATTATATAAATGAAATTAGTGGTGAGATGTTTCAGACTAACTGTGAAGTTCATTAATAGAAAAACATAAGTTCATAAGATGAAACAAGAGCCAATTTACTAAATATATAACATAAATCCAAGGGATTTTATCTACTCTGGATCAACTTATGATTAAAATTGATAAAACAATGGTTAAAATAAGCAATTTATTTTCACTGTGATTTGCTATTAAGAAACAAATTTGAAGCCAGGCATGGTGGTGTGATCCCAGCACTCAGGAGGCTGAGGCAGGAGGACTGCCATGAGTTCGAGGTCAGCCTGGGCTATATAGCCTGAACTACAGAGCAAGGCTTTGACTCAAAAAGAAAAAAAATTAAGAAACAAATCTGACTCCAGTACATCTATTTCTTCATTACTCATTTAAATATTTATATTCAAGGAATATTTATATGATAGGAAATATGACAGCTTCTAAAGACAAAAAGCACATCATTTGGATGTGAAGAAAATGGAACCCACATACATTGTTAGTGAGAATGCAAAATAGTTCAACCACTCTGGGACAGAGTTTGTTAGTTTCTCAACTGCTAAATAAACCTAGTTACTATATGACTTCACATGTACCCTAGAAATATGAAAGTATATATCCAAAAATTTGTATGTGTTTATAGCAGCATTATTCACACAAAAAGAAACAATCCAAATGTCCCACAACCGATGAATAAAATGTGAAATATTCATATAATGGACTGTTATTCACCAAAAAAAGTAATGAGGTATTGATACATGCTATAATATGAAAGGACTTTGTAAACATTATGCTGAGTGGAAAAAGCCAGTCATAAAAAGTTACATATAGTATTGCTACATCCATACTAAATGTACATAATAGGTAAGTCCATAGTAATAGAAAGATTAGTGATTGCCTAGGAATAGAATGTAAGAAGCTCATAGTGACAATGAGGATTAACTGCTAATCAGCACAGGTTTCTTTCTTAAGTGACAGAAATGCTAAAATTAGATTATGGGGATGGTTGCATAGTTGCATACACCACTGGATAGATGCATAAACCACTGGATCATACACATTGAAAGGGTGAATTTAATAGTATGTATATTATGTATTATAAAGTCATTGTTAAAAGTTAATAATATGAAGTATCAGAGTAAGTTCCCCTTTTATATAACTAGTCCTAACATCAAACCTTCCCCAATCTCCACTCAGGTAATCATTTTTAGTTTAGTGTCTTTTTATACTTTCTTCTAGGTATAAAATATACAGTTTTATTTAACATATATGTGTATGTATAAGTAGTATGTTTTAAAAAAATTTTATATCTTGGAGATGAGTTTATATTAGACATAAGCTCTTCAGAGGAAGTGATTTAGTGAGATCTTAGGGATTATAAACACTGTATTTGATGTAATGCAAATAAAACATCATCAAGATATTGGGGGAAAGGCACTGTTGTTATGCAAAAGGACTTCTGCTTGAGTAATTGAACAGGTCTCTATGATGGAATAAATATTTTAAATTATAGAGTTGGAAATTTTCAATTTAAAATGTTTTTGTTAATGTCTTACATAACAATTTATGGGGAGAAAAAGGATTTACTGTAGGACACAGTATTTATTTATTTAGGTTTTTTTTGAGAAAGGGTCTCACTATGTAGTTCAGGCTGGCCTCAAACTCTCAGTGATCCTTTGTCTCTGCCTCCCAAGTGCTGGGATACAGGTGTGCACCACTCACTACACCTGACCCTCTAGTCTTAATAACCAGGACATTTATTTATTTATTTATTTAGAGATAGGGTCTCACTATGTAGTTGAGACTGACCTGGAACTCACTAGGTAGCCCAGGCTGGTCTCAAACTCACAGCGATCCTCCTGCCTCAGCCTCCCCAGTGCTTGGATTACAGGTGTTTGCCATCATGCCCAGGCCACATATTTAAATACAAAAAAGGGAGGGAGATTGGAGAGAAGGTGGCAGCAGCAGCAGTTTTTGTACACTCCTTATATTATTATTACCATAAAAAGACAGAAACTAAAATAGTAAAATGAAAACCTACCAACAACAGGTATAATAAAAAACAGGGATGACCATCCCACAAACTTCAAAATATGAATGGATGAAGACAAATTATAGGCAATCCCAAGATCTGAATAGTGTTAATATTTATAAGAAAGAAAGAGGAGATTAGCAATGGGGTGCCTACTGGACCTGAGAATAGGAGAACCCCTAAATATCCAACAAATATAGGAAAGCACAGTGAACCAAATTTAAAAAAAAATCTGAAATTGAGAAGGGTTTTTAACACTTCCATTCCTGAAGAATGCAAGTAGTCCATTGTAAGGTAGGAGGGGGCCAGAGAAATCTGAGGCCTGTGAGCTTCTGAAATGATTCTTCCAGGACAAAGTCTTATTATGCTAAGGAAAATCCGCTAGGAATACAATTCAAATTGATGAGCACAAAAAGGCAAAGAAAGAAATTTAAGTGGAAATATCTTCGTTGTTTTATTAATTAATATGCTATTTGCTATTAGATTTTAGGAAGTGATCTTTACCATGTCTATGTAGTGTCTTTGTATTTCCTTTTTTTTTTGGTACTGGGGATTGAACTCAGGTCCCTGTACTTGCAAGCCAGGTGGTGAAACCACTGAGCCAAATCCCTGGCCCTGTATCTCCATATTTAGGTTGATCTTAATGCACTCTTTGCCAAGTGTGATGCCCATGATGACTCTTCAGAAATCTCATGGGTTTTCCCTGCATAGTTTCCCAGCATACTATAAGTAAAATCATTAGAGGGCTGGGGATTTAGTTCAGCGCAAAGTCCTGAGTTCGATCCCCAATAGCAAATAAAAACCCCCAAAACACAAAACAAAACAAAAAACTAACCATTAAACTGGTACATGGAACTTCATTGACTGGACTTTGGCATCATCAGCATTAGTAATGTGCTGACATCTTTGATCTTACTTTGAGATAGACCAGGTACATTCAAGTTTGGATGAAGTCACTTTTATTTTGACTACTATATAAGCCCCCTTTGGTTCTATTACAAATTTGTGGGGATCTGTTTCTGCTATTGCCTGGGGCTATGGTTTTATCAGTAAATCCCTGGTAAACTTCATCAAATCCTGGATCTGTTTGTTTTGTTTAAATCTCATAGCACCTTGGGGCCAGATATCATACACGAGGACCACGTATTTCTTTTCTTTTCTTTTTTTTTTTTTTTACCGGGGATTGAACTCCGGTCCTTGCGCTTGCAAGGCAGGCCACCAAACCACTGAGCTAAATCCCCGGCCCAGAGGACCAAGTATTTCTACAATAACTATTAAACTGGCCAGGAGATCAACAAAGTAGACAGGAGGAAGGAACCTTCTATGAGGGAAATCATGGATTGGGCAACTAAATCTATGCAAGGAGGGATGGTTCATATGTTAAAATGCTTGCAGCCTGCAAGCATGAACATG
The DNA here is from genome assembly GCF_012274545.1 of Fukomys damarensis. Classification (NCBI taxonomy): domain Eukaryota; kingdom Metazoa; phylum Chordata; class Mammalia; order Rodentia; family Bathyergidae; genus Fukomys; species Fukomys damarensis. The sequence continues at coordinate 16,164,677 of NW_022900924.1, read as the reverse complement.
GGGATACTCTGAAATCATTCCAGAAGCCAGGTGTGCTTCCTTCCCTAATAAAAGAACAGAATAAGGAAACCAGGCATGGTGGTACATGCCTGCAGTCCCAGCTACTCAGGAGGCTGAGGCAGAAGAAACAAGATCCCAGGAAATCAAAGCCAGGCTGGGCAATATAACACAAACCTGAAACAAAACAAAACAACTATTTCACTACAGGGATTGATGCTGAACATTAGAATGCAGAGCTGTGGCAGAGGTACTGCAGAAGATGTAGATACATGATGACTTTAAAAAGAAAAGAACTTGGGCCTGGGGATTTTAGCTCAGTGGTTCTGCCACCTGCCTTGCAAGCACAAGGACCCAAGTTTGATCCAAGAAAAAAAAAAAAAAGTGAACTAAGGACACAGGATCTATTGTTCTGTCGCTTAAGAGCAGTCCTTTTTTTGGGGGGTGCTGGGGGTCGAACTCAGGCCCTTGCCCTTTTGAGGCAGGCAGTGGAACCACTGAGCCAAATCCCCAGCCCCTTAAGATCACTCCTTTACCAAAAGAGACACTGCTTGGCACAGAATGAGTAAACAGGAGGCAGCTGGCAGTCCCTACACACTACTGACATCTGAGGCATTCACTACTGGAGAAACCTGTGGTCTATGCAGGCCCTGAGCCTGTGCTGTGGAGTTGCCTAGACACCATATCACTGCATTATTCTGAAGAAAGAGTACAGCCCATAATGTTTCCTCTTCCACCCAGCATGAAGACTATTTAAAAACCTACCACTCCCTCAGTCTTGTGAGGCAGGCAAATAGCTGTCTTTAGCAGCTCTACTATCCTACCCTGCAAACCAGCCAGTCAGTCCTACCTACCCTCCCATGAGCCCAGGCAGCACCTGCATTTTCTGCTCTACTCACAAACCCTGTGCCCTGGGAAGCGACTAGGCAGAATTTCCTGAGATGTTAGCCACCATATGCTTCATGAAGTCATGCATGTAGACCCTGGACAGTAACAAGGGCCCTATTTGAGCTCAGTGCTTTGGCCTGGTCCCCATGTAGCCCTCAGATCCTAACAAGTACGTGACCCTACTACACAAAGCATACTGCACCACACTCAGTTGAGCCCACCAGGGTGACCCCACCCTCATGCAACCTACAGAAACTGATGGTCACCCCATATCTGCAGCAAGGCACACCATGCCCAGAGCCACCAGAGAGCCTACCTTACTAACAAGCTGTGTCCCTGCAGACAGTGCAATCCCCTAACCCTTGCATCCCAGGCCACTGAGATACCTGTATACATCATCAATGTTGACTATAGCTAAGGTGGCTCCATGGACACAAAACACCCACCTAGAAACCAGGTCAGTGTAGTACATCCACAAAATACCTTGTCAGCATAAACGCAACAAACTCACTACCAGCAAAGTCTTTTACTATGAAAGCCAAACTATTAAATTGGTAGAGACAACTGACCCACCAGATTCACAAATACTGACATAGGAATACAAGAATCATTAAAAAACAAGGTAACAAACATGACAACTCCAAAGGAAGACAATAATTCTAGCAATAGATCATAAAGAAAATGAAGTACATGAATTTCCTGACAAAAAAATTCAAAAGAGCAATTTTTTAAGGAAACTTAGAGATATAAAAGTAGGTAATTCAGTGAAATTAGGAAGACATTTTGTGGTGAATTAACTAATGGTCAACTTGGAACATCCAGCTGCACTGAGTCATCATGGTCTGGACATGAAAGGCCCACCTGAGGACTGTTGTCAATGGCATGAAAAGAGAACTGGAGAGGGAGATCGTTGGCTATTGATTTTCTTGGAGAAGCTTGCTGCAGGTGGCTTTACGGGTATAAACTTGGCTGTTTTCTCATCCTAAGAGGAGCTCTGGGCCTAACTGTGGCTGGGAATGGCTACTGTTCTCCTCAGGAGAGCTCTGAGCTTTGCTGTGACATCACTTCCTGGCTTCAGTGTAGATCTCTCAGCCTGGTGGCACAGATCCTTCATCTCACCAGCACAGGTTTTCTAGCTTCCACCATTGGCCTTCGGGCCTTCAGGTGAAGATCCTTGATACAGACTTGCATGAGAAATTGCTGTGGGCTCTAATCCACTGGGCTGGAATCATGGAGGACATTGCCTTGGACTCTAGGATTTCAGCTGGACTTGTGTGAGACATTGCTGTAGGATCCAGGCCCTTGGCTAGATTCTTTGGGTCTTGAGTGTGTGGCTAGATCTCTTGTACTCTTCTGTATTTGACTTTTTGGGTGACTATTATAAAATAATCCCATAAATCATGTGTCCTGTATTAAATCTATTTCCCTTGAAAACCTTGACCATAACACATTTCATGATATGAGTGAAAAATTCATCAGAGAAAGAAACATATAAAAGAACCAATCAGAAATCTTGGAGCTAAAAGACTCAATAAATGAAATAAAAAATGCAGTTGAGAGTCTCAAAAGCAGAACTGAGCAGAAAGAAAATATTTCTGAGCTTAAAGACAAGTTTTTAAAAAATAGCATGGGGAACCATACTCATAAGTGAAATAAATAGGACACACATGTGTAAATACAAACCAGTTTCTCTGATGTGAGAAACAGAAAGTATAGATAAGGATCAAAATGTATAATAGATAATTTGAAATAGGAAGAAAAGGTCTAAAGGGGAAAAGGAAGTGGGAGGGGTAGGGGAAAGGAAAGAAGGGAAAAGAATAAACATGAGAATAGGAAAAAATGCCAACAAAGTCTTTGTGAATAGGGAGGAGTGGAGGAGTTGAAGAGAGGGCAGGGGAATGGGGAGAAAATAACCAAAATATATCATGTGAAGGTACAAACTCCCAATGAGGAATATCATCATACTGTACACCTAAAATGTACTAATAAACTTAATGAATAAAAAAATATTATAGGGAGGCAGAGATGAAGAGGAGAAGCAAAAGTAGAAAAAGAAAAGGAAATGGGGAATTATAAAGAATAAAGAATAAAGAAGCTGGTGTAGTGGTGCATGTCTGTAATCCTAGTACTCTGGGAGACTGAGGTAGGAAAGTTGGAAGTTTTGGGCATTTTAACAAGTCTGCGCCTCAAAAAATAAAAAATTAGCTGGATATGCTGTCAAGATGCTGGACTCGCCCCCCAGTGGATACTTGAGTCACTGCACTGGTGGGGGTGGGGGTGCTGTCCCTTCCGTGCCCAGTTGCCTCCCTGCATGGAACCCGGTATGTCGGTGATGCACACGGATGGACCAGTTGTTGCCTTTCCCTCCATAGCCGCGTCTCACCCCAGGGGCTACAGGTGACAGTGACACTTTGCTTTCTCTGGCCATGTGCATAAAGTGTCCGGGTCCACCGGGCTCCAGTCCGTGTGGGGGGAGTGGAGACAGTGGGAGTGGTTGCTCTGGGATGGCCTTGGTGCACAGGCAGTGAGGGGCAGGTGTGTACAGGCTTTGGCATGGGCCTTACACTCCCCGGCATGCACACTGAGGGGAGACGGGACTCTGCTCGCACGGGTGAGCCCGGCCTCCTTCCTGGGTCTCAGGACCAATGTGAAAAGTGACGCACTTGTCCTGCCGTGACCCAGGCCTCTGTCAGTCCAGCAGGTGTCGCTGCAGGAGGCTGAGAAGGGCCCTCGGGACGGGGATGGGACACCTGTGCCCAGGAGACCAGCTTGGAGGAAAGGCCCCCAGGGTCAGCTTCACACCTGTGAGGATGGCCTGGATCGCTCCCACCTAGGTCCAGAGCCTCCATCATCCCCTTTAAGCCTGGGTGCCTTCTAGCGTCTGTCAAGACCACGTGGGAGTGAATGGAGGTAGGCACTTGTCCAGCAGCTGGGGTGAATGGCCCTTGGTCAGCTTGGGTCAGCCACTGAGGGATCCAGCACCAACCAGATGTTCTGGAAGCCAGTTCAGGACCATGCTGGACCTAGGGGTACCCTCGAGGGGATCAGTTACAGGAGATAGTGCACCCAGCACCCCTGTGAGCCTAGGGCACCCTAAGGAATTCAAATCCTACACCCCAATGGAAAGGACAGGTGGGGCCTATCTTCCTGGGATTTTCTTAGTTTAAATGAACTGGCAGTTGCTGCCTGTCCAAGGATTTTTTTTTTTCTCAGTGCCAGAAGTTGAATGCAGGACCTTGCACTCACCAGGCAGGTGCAGCAAAACTGAGCTATATCCTCAGCCCAGGATCTGGGTTTTTGGCAACAGTGACTTTTCTTTTTTGAGAATGGCTGGCCTTGAACTCACTGTGAAGCCCAGGCTGGTCTTGAACTCAGAGCAATCCTCCTGCCTCAGCCTCCTGAGTGCTGGGATTACTGGTGTGTGTTACCAGGCTTTGATTTGACAGTGGTGACTTTCTGATCACAAACTTGTGCAAGGTGACCAGGTTTCAAGCACTGTCATCTCAACATAAACTCTCTTTTCTGAATGGGAAGTGATTTCCTTGTCATTTCTAAATATTTGGTACATTTCTGGATCTTGTAACGCTGTTGAATGTGGATATAACTGTATCCCTTTCAGAGTGCTTTATTTTAAAGTGAGAGTTTTACAGTAAATAACAGATATTTTCCTATTTGGGCCTTAGGGCAATCTTGGGACCTACAAATGCATGACCCCAGCAACTTCAATTCTTTATATTAAAGAAGTTCCTAATCCAGAAATTCAATGTGGTACAACTGAAAGAATATGTTTTTCCTCTTAACTTCTGACCAATTCTAACATTTAAAAATACAGAAAAAAAGATGATTATGTAAAAAATGTGGGGAAATTGTGGCAAAATAAAAGTTGCAAAATAAACATATTTTCATGGTAAAAAAATGAGCTGAAAATGCAGCTCAGTAAAAATAAAAGCCTTTTGAGATTTACGGTACCCCATTAAGTGAGCACATATTTTCACTATCAGGATTCTAGATGAGATGGTAAAATGTATTCAATGAAATATTTACTGAAAACTTTCCAAATCTTGGGAACAATATTGACATTATATCCAAGGAAGCTCAAAAAACCCCTACTAAATCTGACCCCAAAAAGTCCTCTCCAAAGCATATTCTAATCAAACTGTCAAAACTACAAAATAAAACATTTTTTAAAAGCATCACGTCATTTATAAGGAGATTCCCATTAGACTAACTCAGCATAAACCTTATAGGCCAAAAGAGAATGGAATGATTATTCAAAATCCTGTAGGAAGAAAAGTGTTAACCATTAAGAATATATCCAGCCAAGTTATTCTTTGATGAATGGGAATTCACTACTACCCGACTGGCCCTACAAGAAATGCCTAAGGATGTACTCCATTAAAAGTGAAAGGATGGCTGGGTATGGTGGTGCATGCCTGTATTCCCAGCACTGGGGAGGTCGAGGAAGAAGGACTACCATGAGTTTGAGGGCAACCTGTGATACAGAACGAGTTCAAGTTCAGCCAGAACTACATAGCAAGACCCTGTATCAAATAAATAATTAAAAAAAATTTTAAATGAAAGGATAACTACCATTATGAAACATAAAACAGTAGAGCAAATAATATAAAAGAGAAAGAGAATCAAACCCTATCAATATAGAAAGCCACCAATCCACAAAGACGAACAAGAGAATTAGAACAGATATATAAAGGGAGTAGAAAAAAATTAAAAGAATGACAGGAGTATGTCTTTACTTATGAATAATATTCTTGAATGGATTTTTTTTTTGTTTTTGTTTGTTTTTTGCTTTGGTACTGGGATTGAACTCAGGACCTTGCACTTGCAAGGCAGGCGCAGTGCCACTGAACTATAACCCCAACTTTTGAATGCATTTTTAGAAACAAGGTCTCATTGAGTTACCCATGCTGTTCTTAAGTTCCAGTGATCCTCCAGCCTCAATGTACTGAATGCTAAACTATCAGTGTGTGCCACCATGCCTGGTTCATAAGCTTGAATGTAAAATATTATAGTCCCCAATTAAAAGGTACATATTGGCTGACTGGTGAAAATAAAACCAAATATGTGCTGCCTAAAACAAACTCACTTCACCAGTAAAGATACACATGCAATGAAAGAGAAGAGATGGAAAAAGACAAACTATATATATGAAACTAAAGAGAGCAAATTAGCTATACTTCTCCAACTAAAGCTTCAACTCAAAAACTGTAAAAAAGGACAAAGGAGGTCATAAAATAATAACAAAAGGACAATTTTAACAACAGAAAATACTTGTAAATATTATTTTCTCCAAAGCTGGAGTACATGGTTATATAAAGCAAACATCAGACCTAAAAGGAGAGATGAATTCTAACATAATGATACTCTGGAACCCAAACATCTCACTTATGTCAATCAAGAGGAAAGAGGAGGAGAAGCAGCAGCAGCACAGCTGAAAGGCAGGAGTCATCATGTAATACGGAGGAGTGATATCTTTCTATCACTCAGTATAGCTTTGAGCTTTGATCAAACAACTAAATTAATGAAAATGGTTTGGGTCCAGGGAAGGAAAGTGAAATACAGAGGTCAAGAATTTTTGGCTGTTTCACTTGAGCCATGACAATGACATCCCTAATGGTTCTCTACCTTCCTCCTGACCCTTTTATGACATCAAGTGGACACAAGTAAAGTTTAGAATAATTTTTTGTCCAAGAATTCTCATTATGGAGTGTTTGAGAATGGGTCCTTCTTAAGTCAGGCTGTAGCATGTTATCTTGTTGCTGTTAGTGACTCTTTTTCAAGGGATATGTTGTGAGAATTTCTATATTATCAAATAATCATACCCAGGAACCTGACAACGTTCAGAGGACTGGAGAAAAAGTAAAAAAAAGTTGGCACAGGATACCCCGCAAAGCCTCATGCACTCATACGTGTGGATTGGGGGATATGACTGGATCACAGAGGCATGATACTTATCAGTGGATTAGTACACTGATGAGTTTATAGCTAAACAGGATTTGGGAGGTGAAGCCTGGTTGGAGGAGGTATATCACTGGGGACATGACCTGGAAGGGTATATCTCTCTCCCTCCTCCCTTGATCCACCTCCCTGCTTCTCACAAGTAATAAACTATTTCTCTTCTGCCATACCCCTCTGCCATGCTGCCTGGCCTGGGAACCAGCTGACTATGGGCTGAAACTGCTACAAATTGTGAGCCAAAATAAATCTTTTCTCCTTTAACTTGCGGGTGTTGGGTATTGTGTCTCAGCAACAAAGAAAGTAACTAAGGCATTTCTGTCCACAGGAGAAAATATGAGATACAGTGTACTCCTGAAATTCATGGGGATTACATTCCTATAACACCTGCAAACTGTGATAAACTGCAAATTTCAGATATGGTCAGAAAAATGCCTATATTTATAGTTCAAACCCTAAATATGCTATGTATCGCCAAATTATGTAATTTAATAAAATACTGTAATAACAAAGCCTTAGAAAGTGCAGGGCATTTTGGTGGCATCTTAGGGATCTTAGGGCTTTAAGAAGAACAAAACCGAGAACACGTGAGATAGCTAGATGCATTACAGAAACCTGTTATGATGTGGGAATGCTGGTGCATCTTCCAAAGATGTGTTATAGGGCAGCAGCCAATCATCAATGAGGAGAAGTGAATAATGCTCTTGGATTGGCTACTTGCAAACCTTCTGCCAGAAAACCAGTTGTGACAATTCCCAATTAAAAAAAAATATATATATATATATATATATATCTTAAATCTGTATAAATGTTTATTATAGTTGACAATAAGGGGTTCTTAATGTGAAATAATATGACTAGTCATACAACTTATGTTAAAAGATGTGCATGCACTGGAAAACTATTACATGAAAGAGGTAAATGTGCAAGAAGTTCAAGACATAGAAAGAGAGAAACCTAGTGCAAATATCCCTGGGTCTACAGAAAGCATTTCAACACATCCTATAGGAAGTGTGAAATATGGTGCTGTCTATATGATCAATGGTCCAAATCTTCGAAAGTATAAGGGCCATATATTTTTCAGTGGGTGTCTGTGCTGCTAAGAATGCAACCATAATCTATACCAAATTTTTCAGTTCTTGTGGCTCATGAGGTTGGCCCCAGCATAATATACTAATTTATCTTATAAGTGTTAGGGCCAGAACCTCTGTACAATGTAATGAATTCATTATTATAAAAGTGAGCTTCAGTAATTCAGCTTCCACTACTCTCAACAGCTGTTATATAAACACAATGGGTACTTGTTTAATAATTCTGAGCTCCAAAGCTCCTCTGGGAAGCCATTTTGTAAAAACAAGATAGTGAATAAAGAAGAATATGACTGTGGCAGCTTCAATGTCAGAATGATCACTGTTATCTGCTCTCATGCTGACTAAAAAAGGGTTCATATTATGTATTTGGATCCTGATGCAAAAAATATAAATTTCTAAAAGAACTACATATTTCTACTTCACAGTAGATGAGTATGACCTTTCAGTACTGTAATGGCACACCCACATGATGCCAGGCAGTTACACACAAGCAAGGTGGTAAAGAACAAAGTTATGGTTACCAGGACCAGTATAGAAACCTGGACAATCAGTGCAGTAAAATCTGTGGAAAGAGCACAATCATTGCCTGGAAACATTGTCATTATTACTAATGGGACAAGTTTGGAAACTATGTCCATGAGCCCAAAAGAATGTGAAAGGTCTTCAGCAAATACAAGGGCAAAGATGTAAAATATGAAGACTGCTATGCAAAAGTATTCAAGGCTCTTACATACTGAAAAAATTAAAAACGTACCTAATTTTTAAGAAAGACATCAGGTATGTCAGTATAGAGATTTCTGAAGCCTTAGACAGGGCTGACAAAGGGGAGGTAAAAGATTGCAGTTTATGTGATCCATGGGAAATCTGTATCATCAAACCTACTTAGATATCATTGCACTTCACTACAACTATAACTTGGAAAAGTGTCATGGAAGGAACGTTTGCAGCAATTTTAAGAACTCCTTGTGTGTCTATGGGTATGTCTTTCCTAGTTTGAACAGTGACCCAGCTCTACATATCCCTTGACTCTCAGTATGAGAAAAAATTGATAATCCTTATTTGGGTCTTGTTGAGACTCTTATTATTTCTTGTTCCTATTATCTTTTTGTCTGCCTACATCCACAGAATATCTAAAACCAATATCAATGAAAATAAAAAACTCACCAAAACAGCAAGATACTGCTCTTTACAAGCATTTGCTGATTACCTTCTTTCGGGTAATAGAGACCAATACAAAATAATACTAAAAGAATCTTTTAAGAATTAGACTTCTGGGCTCAGTGGTGCCTCCACCTGCCTTGCAAGCACAAGGTTCCAAGTTTGATCCCTGGCACCAAAAAAAAAGAATTGGACTTCTTAGGTCTGGCCCCCTTCCAGGACTATGGAGATAGGCATTCTTTTTTGCGTCAGTCTATTTTTCTATTTTCTATATTTTTGGTACTGGGGATCGAATTTGGGTCCTTGTGCTTGCAAGGCAGGTGGCGGAACCACTAAGCTAAATCCCCGGCCCTGAATGCTTTTGTTTTTAAATTAAAAATAAATCAAAGCAGCTCCCCCAGTGAGATGATCTTTCTTATTCTGTGCTACCCTGAAATCAGGTTCCAAAGCAGAGCTTTGGGATAATGAGAAACCTCAAGATGTGATCTTGACAGAGTAAGGCCAGGTAGCCCTCCATAATGTCTATGAAGTACATGCCCTAAAAATTCAAGAGCTATTACTGAGTTACCTAACATTTCTACAGAACTCCTTTGGAAAGAACTTCAGAATTTACTATTCAGAGCATCCTGTTTAATCTGGTCAATTTCTCTAATATTAAAGATTTTACCTTGGAAAGAGTTTATCATGAGAGAATTATCTGCTTATTAGTTCCAATGTTTTGGTTAATTATCATTTCAGCCATATTGTCCATTTAGCTTTCCCTTTTTTTGGCAGTATGGTACATGATGCCCAGATCTTAAATTGGCCTTGTTAATATCTTAACTGGAGAGATCAAATATATTTGTTATATGATTTGAGAGAGAAAAAACAGGTTAGACAGGCATTCCTGCCTCTTAATGATGCTTTGTAATCTGGAAACTTTTTCATTTCCAAAAGGTTCAAATTGTAACTCTTAGTCATTCATCATCACTTGCTCATCCATCCTGTTTGGCACTTGCTGTTAGGGTGGACCATGTGAACCATTTTTACTTATAATAATAGTAAGTTAATATAGGTCAATCTAATTTTACATGTCCGGGTATCAGAAAACCAATCTTGGAATTCTGCTTGCAAATGATTACTGATTCATAAAAGGTTTTTTAAATTTCAATTTCCCTTAAATTTTATTAACCTTGTGACTTCAAAAGATTGGCCTTAATTTCTAGTACAGGATTTTCCTTTTGTTCAAGTGCTAAAACAGATCTAAACATATGAAACTGGGATAAGATGTGTCTAAGGGTCCCACTGTCACTTTTTAAAATAATTGTTTCCTTAAGTGCTTCTGAGTTTCAAAATTCTTCTAAGAAAAGAAACCCAGATTCCACGTTCAGTCTCAGAGAATGCAACAGCAATCTCAAGACCTGAGCAAATTGCTACATGTTCCCCTCCTTGCACTGCAACCATGGAGTAGTCTGGAAAGGACATATATATAAATAATAACCTGGAATTTATTTTTTTCTAGAAGAGACTTAGACAAATCTAATATCCATCATAGTAGTGTGAGTCTAACTCTGAGATAGAAAGTATCTTTATCTCTATGAACAGAGTATAACTGGAAAGATCTTTCTCAATTCACTTAGAATAGCTTCTAACTCTAGCACTACATTCATTTCAGTTCTGAAGTCTATAGTATGCTCAGAAAAGATGTATAATGTGCCCTCCCACAACATTCTTCTCAGTCCATTAGTGTGAAATAACTCAAGTTCCTGAATGTTCCAGTATTATAGTTTCAAAGGATGGTGGAAGAGCTGGTAGCAAAAGCAACAGTAGAATCCAATGGCTCTAGGCCTCTGCTATAGGCTCTCTTCTGTGAGCATAACAATGGTGTTTGCGTATGTGCATCTCGCCGAGCCTCTTGCTTTAGTTGGTGGAATTTGTGCTGTGTCCAGCCATATACTCCACAGTTGAGCAGACCCTGGGATGTTGCTGTTAGAGCCTGGAGGAGATGAAGGGGTGATGGGCCCATCCTTCAGGTTTGCAGGGATTCAAGAATAATACTCTTTACCCTTTTTTTGAGACAGGGTCTTCTTATGCAGTTTAGGCTGGCCTTGAACTCACTATGTAGCCCAGGCTGGTCTCAAACTCGTCAGTCCTCCTTTCTCTGCCTCCTGAGTGCTGGGATTATAGGTGTGTACCACCATGTCCAGCTTGTTGGACAGCTTTGGACTACAGATGACTAAGATTTAGTCATATTCCTTAGTATACACAAAAGGTCAATGAAGTGGCTTCAATGCCCCTCTTATTGACCCATTTCTCAGAGAAAACTGCCCTATCAGCTAGACAGTCCAAAAGTCCCAAACTGCTCTATACTTGAATAGTCTAAAAAGCCTTCTTCAGTCTGATAAAGGAATAAAAGAAGAATCATGCCATTATCCCTCTTTCTCTAATAACTGCTAATTTATTCCATTTAATTTTCTACCAGATTATGTCCTGGTAGATATTGCATTTTTATTTTTACTGCTTCCAAAACACATCAATAAAACAAAGTTGACCAGTGATATATATGCTCTGGAGTGCACTGTAGTACTTCTACTAAAGCATCTACCTTGCCTCTGAGAAAATTTTTATAGTTTTTGTAACTGGGCATTTCATAAGCGAGCAAACAGAACATAATTATGTTACCTTTTGCAATGTATAAATAAATATTTTTAGAAGATAAAATTGTGCTTATTGAGTACTGGAAGTATAAGTGAATAGAATAAGAGAGTATAAGAACAGAAATTCTTAGTTTTGAAGGTGTTACCTGGAGAATATAGAAGGTCATATGCAGCTTGGTGTCCTGTGGCTTGGTGAGCTTTATGATCATCAGGATGATAGCTGTAAATACACATTGTGTAAATTTCGTTGTTAGTTCTTATTGCCTCATGTATAAAGTTCTCAAGTACACATGCCTGGGCATTATTAGAAGGGAAGCTATAGGCATATCGAAAACCAGCAGTGAGATTAACCAGTTATGTAAACCACTGGGCCTTTCACCTCTGACTTCTACTTCTTATTGATTAAACTTTATAGATTGTTAGTGCGGTAGTGATGACAATTTATACTATAGGAAGATAATCATTTACACGTCTTAGCATTTCAGAATTTATAAAGCTCTTTCATAAAATTGTCTAATATTATTTTTACAACAAACTCATATAGTAGGAAGGGCAGGTATTAATATCTAAGTCCAGTCAGGACATTTTCCCTCTTATATCAGGTTGTGTCTCGTGATTAATTAATTTCTAAAGAAGAAAAAGTAGTTAGGGGGATTGAGGAAAACTGGAAATATGGTGGGGCCAACATAAATTTCATAAGCTGGATGGATATTTGTAGTCATCCATTTGGTAAGATCATTTTGCTTGATTAGAAATGAACATTTGCTCTCTTTCTAATAAGGTACTCACCTGGACCCCAGCAACATAGGAAGGCCACTGGATAGAGGCGTACTCGCTGCTCCACAATGTGAATCACTGCCCACTGTTCACTTCCCAGAAAGCCAGTTGATTTCACAAATTTCTTATACAGTATTTGGGCTTGGATGAGTAAGACCTAAGGATGAGTGTAGCAATGAGCAGTTTGCCTAACGCTTATTAAAATTTCCTATCATTTTACAAGATCTTTCTCTAAGCATCTCACAACAGGAAAGACCATTCTGTTTTTACCATCTGCAACTAAACTTTTTTTTTCTTTTTTGGGGATCAAACTTGGGACCTTACGCTTGCCAGGCAAGCAGCAGTACCACTGTGCTAAATCCCCACATACACCCCTTTTTGAGAGAGAGAGAAAGAGAGGGGGGAGAGAGAGAGAGAGAGAGAGAGGGAGAGGGAGAGAGAGAGAGAGAGAGAGAGAGAGAGAGAGAGAGAGAATTGCTCAGAGTGAACTTATACTCGGGCAAGGAAATTAACAGATACTAGTCAAACTCATGTTCAATACATGAACTGTACATCAACCCTGTAAACCACCCCCAGGCTAATAACAATATATACAGGAAGTTAAAAATAACTTCTAATCCAACCCTTTTTAAAAATTTTTATTAGAGATTCTGTTACAAAGTGCTTTGCACTTAATACCTTTAAATATCTTAGTACTATAGCTTAAATTCTCAACTCTTAGCAAAAGGAAGTTTTAGAAAATCTTGCCCTTAAATAAAAAAATGGATTATTTTCTTCTTTCATTTGCTAGCATTTTGAATAAGGTTCAGGTTATGAAAGAAATAGAAATCAGTTCAGAAGTCCAGAATGGTTTTATTTATTTTTTTTTTTGGTACTGGGAATCAAACTCAGGACTCTGTGCTTCTGAGGAAGGCAGTGGCACTACTGAACTAAATGCCCAGCCCTTGTGAGGAGTAAACAGGAAATAATCTTTGGTAAGCAAATCTTACCAAATCTGGATTTTTTCCCCTAATAATATAGATCCATTCTCTAATAACCCAACCGCCTAATCAAGCTCAGCCATAGTCTTCTTTCCACACAGACAGAAGGATCAAAAGGAGGCTTGAGTGTATTTGAGAATGTTTATGTCTAGAAAAATCAGTGAACCATTTGTTGATTTATTCTTTTTTTCCCCCTGATATTGGGGGTTGAACTTAGGACCTTGCATTTGCAAGGTAGGTATGGTGCCACTGAATTGAATCCCGGGCCAGATGTTGATTTATTCTTCCTGCGTTTCATCCTGTCTTTTTTAGTATCTGTTTTTTGTTTATTTATTTTTGGTACCACAGATTGAGCATTAGGACCTGTAAGAGTCATATCCTTAGCTTTTTAAAAAATTTTTGAGACAGGGTCACACTAAGTTGTCCAGGCTGGCCTTAAACTTGCAATTTCCCCCCAGCCTTCCAAGTAGCTGGGTTACAGGTGTGGGCCACTGTGCCCACCACCATCTATTGATTTTGAAAGAATCCAGAATGCTATTTCTGAATGCTCATTGAAACCTGGGCTAGTCTACCCAAGCAAGCAATAATCTTCAGGGTGACAGCCTTCGGGGATCCATCTATCTTACCAATAGGTTCTAAAAAGTAAGCCATCAAAGACATTTTAAAATAAACTCTTTTTTTTTTTCTTTTAAAGACAGTTTCACTACGCAGTCCAGGCTGGCCTTGAACTCATTAGTAGAACAGCCTGGCCTTGAACTCTTAGTGATCCTCCTGCCTCAGCCTCCCAAGTGATGGGATTAAAGGTGTGCACCATCATGGCCAGCTCACTAATTACTCTTTACAAAGCTGATGATTTGAGCTAAGCTTAAACTTACTTTTGAATTATCAAAGGAAATTACCCCATAATTGCATGTGATTTATAGGTGTTGGAAAACAAAACATTGTTAGGATAAATTTGGTCTGTAGGTAGATTGTAACTCTTTAACTGAATATAAGAACAGGAGAGGAGAAAATGGTACTGAAAATTAAGTAGATATGGAAAATAAAAAAGGCACATCTGCTTGTTTACTACTTTTGTACTAGTATAACATATCATCTGGCTGATTATTTTAATTCTACATCACTCTGGTGGTACCAAATGAGTACTCCATGTCATAACTGCATGAGTTACTTAACATTTTAACCAGTTAACATAAATGCAAACTAATGGATAAAAATAATTTAAAACACACATTATTTGGAAAATTACATCAAAGCATATATACTATGTATCAGAATGCCATCCTGTATAAAAGACACACTTGAAAATGTGAAAAAAGGAAAAAGTGGAAACAAGGTCTTTGTAAATAGGGAAGGGTGAAATGGGTGAAGGGAGGGCAGGGGTATGGGGAAAAAACAAGAACCAAAACATACCATGTAAAGGTACAAGATCCCAATGATAAATGTAACTGTATTGTTTGCTTTAAATGTACCAATTAAGTTAATGGGAAAAATAAAGATATACTTGAGCTGGGTGTGATAGTACACACCTGTAATCCCAGCACTTGGGAGACAGAGGCAGGAGGAATACCTTGAGTTTGAGGCCAGCCTTGACTCACAGTGAGTTTAAAACCAGCTAAATTACAAAACAAAACCTTGTCTCAAAATACATAAATAAATAACCTTGGGCTGGGGATTTGGCTCAGTGGTTCCAGCGCCTGCCTCGCAAGCGCAAGGATCCAAGTTCGATCCCTGGTACCAAAAATAATAATAAAAATAAAAATAAATAAATAACCCTAAGTAGACAAAAGTCACATGATTGTTTCAGTAAACACAGAAAAAGCATCTGACAAAGTCAATACCCAATCATGATAAAAACCCTACAGAAAAATTGGAATAGATGGTCTTTATCTCAATCTAATGAAAGACATCTATGACAAACCAACAGCCAACATCATACTAAATGAACAAAAACTGAAAGCTTTCACTCTAAAATCAGGAACAAGAACAGGATGCCCACACTATCATCATTCTTGTTCAATAGAGTTCTGAAAACATTAGCTAGAGCAATTAGATAAGAGAAAGAAATAAAAGGAATATGGATAGGAAGGAAGAAGTTAAAGTATAATTATTTGTTTATGACATAATATTCTACAAAGAAGACCCCAAAAACTCTACCAAAAAACTCTTAAATCAATACCCCAATTCAGTAGCATAGCAGAATACAAAGTCAACACTCAAAAATCAATAGCATTCTTATACATGAATAACAAACTTACTGAAAGAGAAATCAGGGAAACACCTTTCACAATAGAATCAAGAAAAATGATATACTTAGGAATCAGTCTAGGGAGCCAAGTCAAAGACCTTTACATTGAAAACTACAGTACTAAAAAAGGAGATTAAAGAGGATATAAAAAAATGGAAATGTATCTCATTCTTGGATAGGCAGAATTAATATAGTAGAAATGGCCATACTTCCATGACTATGATACAGATTTAATGTAACTGCAATAAAAATACTAATAACACACCTCATAGATTTAGAGAAAAGAATCCTAAAATTCATATGGAAACAGAAAAGTCCTAAAATAACAAAAGCAATACTGGGCAACAAGGGTAAGACAGGGCAAAGCCACAGTGACAAAAACAGCATGGTGCTGGCAAAAAAAAAAAAAAAAAAAAAAAAAAAAACAGGGTGGGAGAAAAAAAAAAAAAAAAAAAAAAAAAAAGACTCAAGGATCAATGGAACAGAACAGAAGGTGCAGAAACAATTCCAAGCATGCTCAGTCATCTTGTATTTCATAAAGGGGCCAAACACCTTCATTGGAAGAAATATAGTCTCTGTAATAAATGGTGCTGGAAAAACTGGCTTTCCACATGCCAAAGATTAAACTTAGACCCATATCTTTCATATGTAAACTAAAATTGAAATGGATCAAAGATCTAAATATTAAAACAGAAACAATCTGCTGGGAGATAGAATAGGTAAAACTCTTTTTTTTTTTCTTTTTTTTTTTTTGGTACTGGGGATTGAACTCAGATCCTTGCCCTTGCAAGGCAGGTGGTGGAACCACTGAGCTGGATCCCTGGCCCCAAATTAGGCAAAACACTTGAAGACACAGTTGTTAGAAAAGACTTTGTGAACAAAACTCCAATCACATAGGAAACCAATAACTGGAATCACATCAAATTAAAAAGCTTTTGCACAGTGAAAAAGAAAATCAACAGAGTGAAAAGACAGTCCACAGAATGGGAAAATTTTTTTTTACCAGCTATTCCTCAAAGGAGTAGCACAGAATGGGAAAATCTTTTTTAACAGCTATTCCTCGAAGGAGTAGCTAGAATCTATAAGAAACTCAAATAAATCATACCCCTCAAATTAAGAAACCCAATCCATGGGGCCAGGGATTTAGCTCAGCGGTTTGGTGGCCTGCCTTGCAAGCGCAAGGACCCGAGTTCAATCCCCCATGGGTATCTGAAATAGATATGTCTCAGATGAAGTACAAACAGCAAATAAATATTGAAAAAATATTCAACTGACTTATCATTTGAAAAGTGCCAATTAAAACACCACTGAGATTCTAATTCACTCCAGAAAGAAGAGTTATCATAAAGAAATCAATATCAAATGCTAACGAGGCTGTGGGAGAAAAAGGAACCTTTCTCAATTGTTGATGGGAGAGTAAATTGTTACAACCACTATGGAAATCAGTATGGGGAGTCCTCAAAAAACTAAAACTAGAGGTTCTGTTTGACCCAGCTATTCCCCTTCTAGGTATCTTCGCATAAGAGTTAAAAGCATCATACTACAGTGACACATGCATACCCACGTTCACAACAGCACAATTAACTAAATCTTGGAAAAGCCCACATGCCCATCGAAAGATGAGTAGATAAAGAAAAGGTGGTATTTATATACAACAGAGTATTACTGTGCTATACAGGAAAACTTCAGTCATATATAGGAAAATGGATGCATCTTGAGATTATAATCTTAAGTGAAATAAATCAGATACATAAGTTTAAATACTGTATGGTTCCTCTTAGGGTAAATAAGCAAAATGGAAGCCAGATATTGGAAGTAGGAAGGACATATTCTAATGGGAAGGAGAATAAGGGGGGGGGGAGAAGGAAGGGAAAAGGAAAAAAAATAATGGAGAGGAAAAAATGGAAATAAAGCTTTTGTAAATGGGTAGGGGAAGAAGAGTTGAAGGGAGGGAGGGGAGGGGCATGGGAAAAAAGAATTAAAATACATTATGTTCAGGTACAAATTCCCTATGATGAATGTGATCAATATGTATGATAAATATTAATAAATAATAAAGTTTAAAAAAGAAAAATAAATAAATTTGGAAAGACTCAAAAGCCAAGAAAGAGGGGGGTGGGGGAGAGGGAGGGAGAAGATAAAATGGAAACAAAGTTTTGTAAAGAGGGAGGAGAAGGAGGCCAGGGATTTAGCTCAGCAGTTGGTGGCCTGCCTTGTAAGCGCAAGGACCTGAGTTCAATCCCCAGTATCAAAAAAAAAAAAAAAAAAAAAAAAAAAAAAAAAAAGAGGGAGGAGAAGAAAAGTTGAAGGGAGAGGAGGAGAGTGGGGAAAAAAGAACTAAGATATATTATGTACAGGTCCAATTCCCCATGATTAATGTGATCATGGTGTACAGCAAATATGTATAATAAAAAAGTCCAACCAATATTACAAATGAATAAAAGATACATTTGAATCATATAAATTTTCTGGTATTGTCTTCCATGGGGACCAACAAAACATTTTAGTTCTAGAGTTAGCACAATTTTCACATAATGAATACAAGCTCTCTCTCTCTCCATTATTTAGTTTTAGGGAATCCAAAAAACTGAGATAGTAATTACACTGTCGGGCTTTCTTGGCCACTTTCTTAGTGCAATGACTATAAGTGTCTCTCTACCCTGTCTTTCCCAAGCTAGGAATGCTGGCCTGTCCCCTCCAGTTCCCCTTCTTTCCACAAAAGCAGATAGGGTGGTACCATACCATAATGGTGAAGAGGCTGAGTAAAAAGCTGGCCAGGAAAATGGTGATACCATAAAAATAAAGTGTGCTGCAGACAGACATGTTGGCAGAAGGCAAGAGTTCTGCCATGGCTGATGGTGGTGAGTGCATCAGGATACACCTAGGAAGAGAATCAATGCACAAAGTAACACTACAGATGTAAGACAGGAGACACTCAGTACAATGCAAATTTATGAACAATTATACTTAAAATTCTGCTAACTCTTCCTATAACATTTTTGTTCCTTCCCATAGATACAGTATCGTCTCCTTTTATGTTATATTATTTTGTATTTTTAGCTTTCACTACATCTTTTTCTGTACCCATTTCTAATACAAGCAACTTGGCCACTTAGTGTACAGCAAGTCTTTTTCCAGCCCTATTCCACCCCGGGTAACAATGTAGGATGAAAATGATTGATTTGGTTCTTCCTTACCTGTGACTCTGGCTGAAGTTATGGAAACATTCACTAGCATTGCCCAGACAGAAAACAGGTATCATCAATAGTAGAGGTACCAGGCTGGGGGAAAAATATTATCTTAATAAACAGAATTTTTCATGCCTTCCCCCATTTGTAAAATATTCCCTCCCTCCCCAACTGCATCACCCCACCAATCTCAACAAATATCTACACATTTACTTTTTCAAGAAAAATATCTTGAATGCTGAGGTATCCTTATTTTCCAGTTCCTATGAAAATGCTGTGGGAACTGAATTTTGTACCTAGATTAATGAACTCTTTAACAGTTTCACAGAGAATTTGGTATTGTATGGTCAGATAAAAATCTAAGTGGATCAAAGCGAAAGGAAAATCCACCACGGAGTTCTGTGTGCATTATGTCTCACTTTCACACTGCACTGCGTGCAGTATGTCTCACTTTGCCAGGAATAACTTCATTCTCATATGCCGTTGCCTACGTGCTTTTCCAAAGCATACCTTCACAAAGTCAGCTATTTACACAGCTTAATATAGCCAACTTCCTGTATGAGGAGATTTAGGAGCAAAATTTACAAAATCTAAAACCATCCAGATGCAATCACCACTTTAGGTGAGATTCAGACCCTTTCAGGGTTTTATAGTCCTAAGAGTCACCCAATGTTATAAAGTGGGTAAGATCTTGAAGGCTATCTATTACACATCTTTCTGATATAATAAAATAAATTAGAGGTTCAAAATCTTACTAATCTATAATATCAAACTGCTTTCCTAGTCCACGTAGGAAGACAGAATCAACGATCCATATTTGTTGCTTCCTACTCAGTAAGACTCCGTGAGGACTTAGGAATGACAACAGAAATAAAGACCACTGAATTATTTGTTCCCATTTGGACACCAGAATAATCAGAGACTGTATCATATTTGGAAGGAAAGAAAAAAATATTTTTTAAAGGAAAACCTTTACTGGTATGTTTTATATACACACACATACATACACATATACATATAGTGGTAACATTCATCATAGGGAATTTGTATGTGTATATAATATATCTTCTTTCTTTTTCCCCATCCTCCCTCTCCTTCAACCCCTCTTCCCCTCCTGGAAAGAAAAAAATCTTACCTTGATAAAATGAAGGCCATCTGGCCAACTTGACAAGTATAATCCACCACCTATGAAAATAATGAGAAAAATGTCTTAAACATTGTCAATCACAATAAGTAAATACTAGATCTTCATCATTCAACAGAACAAAAATTATTTCCAAGAACCAATTTGCTTTTGGCAAACAATTTTTGCTATAAAATTTATGAAGTAGACAGTTATTTAGTACTGGAGTTGATAAAATTGTATCTGTATTACTATGCTCTAAACTGTACAATAAAAAAGCCAAAAAAGATACCCGGGCGTGGTGGCACATGCCTGTAATCCCAGCACTTGGGAGGCTGAGGCAGGAGGATCGCTCTGAGTTCGAGATCAGCCTGAGCTACATAGTGAGTTCCAGGTCAGTCTCAACTACATAGTGAGACCCTGTCTCAAAAAACCAAAAAAAAAAAGAAAAAAAGCATACCCTGTAGGAAGTAATTTAATATAAAATTTGAGTACCTGTAAAAATTGTCTTAGGGGAAAGGCAAATATGAAATCACAAATTAACCCTTTTAAAACTTAATTGTTTTAATAACAATTTAGTCCTTAGTATATTTAGTTCTTAGTATATGTAGCCACAAAGGCAGAATAATAAGTATTGGGGTTAATATTTGGAAGAGAGCTATGCTAACCACTATACCACCAGTGCTGGGATTAATATTTAAAGTTAGACCTTGTCTCTTTGAAACTAGTGATGGGTTTTTAAAAAATACAATATACGTGTTTGTATGCACAGAAAGCAGAATTACCATATGTGAAAGGTAATCTTATGTTTCTCCCAATTTATCCTTCAAAGATGAATTTATGGGCCGGGGATTTAGCTCAGTGGTTCAGTGGCCTGCCTTGCAAGCGCAAGGACCCGAGTTGTTAGACCTTGTCTCTTTGAAACTAGTGATGGGTTTTTAAAAAATACAATATACGTGTTTGTATGCACAGAAAGCAGAATTACCATATGTGAAAGGTAATCTTATGTTTCTCCCAATTTATCCTTCAAAGATGAATTTATGGGCCGGGGATTTAGCTCAGTGGTTCAGTGGCCTGCCTTGCAAGCGCAAGGACCCGAGTTCAATCCCCGCGGTACTCCATTCTTTACTCGTTTCATCACAGCAACTTCTTGAGGGAATGATTCTGTGGCTGAATTTCTCAAAATGTCTCATGCCTGTAATTGCAGTACTCCAGAACACCAGGGCAGGAAAACTAAGTTGGAGTTCTGCATGAACACCTTATTGACTTAGCAAGACCCTGTCTCAAAAATTTTAAAATATGTAAAAAGTTCTGGTGAGGTAGTTTGGTGCAAAAGCTCTGGATTAAATCCCAGTACAAAAGAAAATACTAATTCAAGTTCGTCCCTTGGCTTTTGAATGGGTGAATGAATAAAATGTGAAGTAATAACCCTACGCTATTGAACTTCTTAGGCATTCATCTTCCTAAAAGAAGGAAAATGAACTAATTGTTTCTTTGTAATATCATCAATTCTAGGATTCTTCAGACAAGTATGTAAAATAATGCTATGTAGCCATGGATCCTTACTCTCTTGTAGGCAACACAGAAACCATGTAAATTTAAGATATGCAAGAGTAGGGCTAGGGATTTAGCTCAGTGGAGCTGCCACTTGCCTTGAAAGCACAAGGACAAGAGTTCAATCCCTGGTACAAAAAAAAAAAAAAAA
>NW_022900924.1:16093252-16142842 GCF_012274545.1 Fukomys damarensis | reverse complement strand
GAGACCACCCAGTTCCAGATCAGTCTCAGCTACATAGTGAGACCCTGTCTCAAAAATAAATAAATGACAGCTCTCCTGGGCTGGGGATTTGGCTCTGGTTTTGCCACCTGACTCGCAAGCACAGGGGCCTGAGTTCAATCCCCAGTACAAAAAAAAAAAAAAAAAAAAAAAAAAAAAAAAAAATTAATCTTCAAATGTCCTTTCTAGGATCCTATAAGTAGACAAATATATATGGAGATATACAGCCATGAGTTTCTATAATTTAATCATTCAACAAATATTTACTATGCTTCATCATGTGCTTAACAAGTTGCCACTTTTTCTTTGTTCGAGAAGTGATCTCTAGGAAAATGTGTTGGGAGGCTTTCCAGATTGTTTTACTCTATTATATCCTTAAAGAAAATTCTCCTTTAAAAAGTCATAACAGAATAAGTACTGCAGAAATAAGATTAGAATATATAGTAAGACATGTATAAGATTAACACATATAAATACATTTAGGGCAATGAAAATTGATAGTATCACTAAAAATGTTATCTACCAGGATCACATACTGATCACATACTGAAAGAATCAGAAATAAGAAACTCAATTTACTAGGCAATGAAATACTATTTGGAAATAAGATAGGAATGAATTATTTACACATACTTCGATGGATGAAATTCAAAGTCATTATCTGAAGTCAAAGAAACTAGACACAGGAGACCAATACAAAGTATTATAGTGTTTATATGAAATATCCAGAAAAAGGAAGATCTATAGAGACAGAAAGTACATTAGTGGTTGGGCCAGGGATTTAGCTCAGTGGTTCCTCGGTCTGCTTTGCAAATGCAAGGTCCCAGGTTTGATCCCTGTTACCAAAAAAAAAAAAAAAAAAAAAAAAAAAAAAAAAAAAAAGAAAAGAAAAAAGAAAGAAAGTAGATTAGTGGTTCCCTAGTACAAGATGGTAAGGGAATTAACAGTAAAGGATATAAAAGATTTTATTGGGGTAAATATTCTGAAATTGGTTTATATGATGATTATACAATGTGGTAAATTTACCAAAAAAGCATTGAATTGTATACTTGAAATAGATAAATTATGTGATATATAATATACACAAAAAACAATCCAGATTAATGACTTAGAATTCTCCTCTTTTATTACTGTAATGCTGGACAGTGCCTCAAATTCCACTCGTGAATTAAAAAAGGGAAGACAACTGCTCTCTAGATCCATTTTGTTTTCTGACTACCACACATTGAGTCTCCAGGCCCTTCTGCAAACCAACAGAGTAGAACAGCATAGTAAAAAAAACACTCCTCCTTTCTAATACCTGCAATCCCAGATCCCATGTTAGCTGACAAAGCACACTTCCCTGACTGTTCTCTGGTACTTCTTTCTTTATTCTAGTAACAAGGATGGATTGGCTTGGAGTCAAAGATTTCCCTTACAAATCAAACCCAGCAGGAAGGCTAGCACTGCAGATGTTTCCAATAACAGAACATAGGGGAGAGGGGAGGAAGTGATAAGAGAATGGAAATTTTGTGGGAACATGGTTATTCTTTGATTAACCTCCACAGATTCACCTAGCTTATGCAGCATGCTTACACTGTCTGTCAGGGATATATGGGTTTATTTTAATATGTTATTCTTAGCTATTATCTCTGAATAAAACTTACCAGTGGAGATGTGTTCTGTCCACTCTGGTTGTATTTCATCCTCAGCTCTGTGTACAGATACCAAATATAACTGATGGTGTAGAAAAATGAGGAAATGTAGAATATCTAGGTGAAAATTAAAACAACCCATCATAACTGTTTCAGTCTGACTTAAATGTATTATATTATTTTCTATATGAGGTTTCTAATTTCAGGTCTGTCAGTAATATACCATCTATTATGCATACTACAAAAAAATAAGCCAAGTCCAGGAATTCTACCCAGGCCTACCTAAAACATGTACAATTTTTCCATCTTATCCTTTTTTTCTCTCCCAGGTCCTAAGGATCAAACTCAGGATCTGGCACTTGCACAGCAGGTGTAGTGCCACTGAGCTACATTCCTGGCCCACCATCTTATTATCCTTTTAACTATTCGGAAGAAACACAGCATTATCCATCTTTCACCAAACTGTTCCACTTTTATGAAGATGCCATAGATCTTTATTATATTTTTAACTGAAAAGGCAATAAGGATTTCCATTTCTAATAATGTTAGTTTATTAGTTCATTTTTATTACTCTAAAAAATACCCAAGGTAGTTGACTTTTTGTGGGCAGTAGGGAGGAGTGAACCCACAAGCTAGGCTTTACCACTGAGCCACAACTCCAACCCTTTTATTTTTGAGGCAGTCTCACCAAATTTCCCAGGCTGTCCTTGAACTTGTAATACTCATAATTTGGGTGATACAAGGTCTAAGGATCTCATATGGTGATGACCTTGTTCACAGAGTCCTGGGGCGACAAGAGACAAGGAACACACAGATCTATCTGTGTCTATGTCTCTCTCTCTGCTTTAAATGCCACCAGGGAGCATTTCAACCATGCAGGCTTCTAGCCTAGTGATTTTACTTTTAATAATCTCCTAAGGCCGGGGATTTAGCTCAGCGGTTTGGTGGCCTGCCTTGCAAGCACAAGGACCCGAGTTCAATCCCCGGTACCAAAAAAAAAAAAAAAAAAAAAAAAAAAAAAAAAAAAAAAAAAAAAAAAATCTCCTAAAGGCCTCACTTCTAAACACCATAATCAGAGTAAGTTTCCATTCTCTTAATACCGTTAATATACAAGATGTTGCGGATTAAATTCCTGCATGAATTGGGAGATGTGGCATAGTCAAACCATAGCAGTATCTTAGACCAGTAAAGAATTTTTTAGTATATGTGCTGCTGAAGTGAGCATGATAGCAAATCTTGTAGACTCAAGTACCTGAACTGCAACATAAAACCCACTTATTTATCACAAACTGCCAACACTACAGTTAGCCTGAATACTGAGGTTTTAGTTTACAAAAAGCAACTCATACATTAACAGTTTTTGTCTTAAAAGAAAAATAAATATTATGGGTGCCATAGGTTTGCCACCACTGGCCTAGACTAGTTGAACTAAACTTTCTACTAAAATTTTTTAACTAAACATGCTGAATAAAGTATTTTTAAAAAATTCTTAGAAACACTGAAGAACTGAAATGATAGCAAAGAACCAACAGGACAAATTTAAGAGAATGAATTTCTGCTTCCAACAGTGATGAGATAACAGGAATAGAATTGACCCTCTAGCCTTAAATAATTAAAAATTGGATAAAATACATGGAAATGCCTGGTTTTCAAACAGTAAACAACAAGCAGTACAGAATAGCAATACCTGAAAGAAGAAAGTCACAATGAGTCCTTTGTATTCCCCAGGTCCCTGGTTGGACAGCATGAATGCAGTGAGGGGCACTGAAACAGATTGCCACCTTGGTGACTTGAGGAGACAAGAAGCAACTTAAATTTGTGAAGCAGAACATCAGAGAAGAGGTAGCTAAACAGAAATACAGCGCTCTAGAAATCTGCAGAGATCATCCAAGTATTTGATTAAGTATTAATCTGCACAAATAGAAGAGAAAATCATGTAGACTAGAAAAGAAACCACCATAAAAGCATAGGTATAACAATCTCCAAAAGTCACATAGAGCCAGGAAGAGTTTATATCCCCATCAGGCAGAGCAATGAGATTCCCTATTACTGTATACAGGTCATAATCACAAAGAGTATTGCATCAATAAGGCACCACATTCTTGTACATGAAAGGCCGCCCTCATGAAATTTAAAAACCAGCTTTCAAAAACAGGCACTACTTGAAAAGATCAAAGAGATTCAGAGTTAACTGCATCCAAGATACTCTTCTAAGCAACTCTAAGGAATATATTTTAAAATCTTATACCTAACAACATAAAATCCACGACTGGTATCTAGTAAAATACTATAAGACACGCAAAGAAGCAGGAAAGTATGACCCATAAACAAGAAAGAAGTTAATCAGGGCTGGGGATTTAGCTCAGTATCACTGTGCCTGCCTTGTAAGAGCAAGGACTCCAGTTTGATCCCCAGTACTAAAAAAAACAAAAAAACAAAAAACAGAAAAATTAATCAGAGAAAAAATTATTCTGAGAAATGAACTCAGTGGTAGAGTGCTTGCCCAGCATGCCTGAAACTCTGAGTTCAATCCCCCAGCACAACACACAAATATACATGCATGCATGCACAATAGCACACACACAATTGGACTCAGAAAAAACATGGCTTTAAAATTAGTAGACAGGACCAGGGATTTAACTCAGCAGTGCCACCACCTGCCTCACAAGTGCGATTAGAAGTTCCCTGATACCCCCAGTCAAAAAAAAAAAATATATATATATATATGTTTATATAGTAGTAGACAGCCAAGTGTGGTATATACTTGCAATTCCAGCATTCAGGAGGCCACTCAGTTTGAGGCCCGCCTGGGCTACATAGTGAGTTGAATGCCAGCCTGAACTACAGTGAGACCCTGTCTGAAAATAAAACAAAAAAAACAAAATAGACAAAGATGTTAAATAGACAAAGATTATTATATTTCTCATGTCCAAAAAAGTAAAAAGCAAAAACCATTAGTTTGACAAGTAGAGAAATGAAAAATATATTTTAAAAAAACACCCCAAATTGCTGAGTGTGGTGGTACACCCCTGTAATTCCAGCATTCTGGGAGGCTGAAGAAGGAGGTTTGCAAGTTTAAATCCAGCCTGGGCAACTTAGCAACTTAGTGAGAACCTACTTCAAAATAAAGAACAAAAAAGGGGTAGGGATATAGCTCAGTGCAAAGGGTCTGTGTTCAACCTCCAGTACAACAAAACAAAACAAAACAACCCTCCCAAACGAACTTCTAGCGATGAAATATATATTGAATGAGAAATATGGGAGATCAGAAACTCAAAGCAAAGAGTAATAAACCTAAAAACAGAAATATAAATGATGTAGGAAAAGAAAAAGATGGCAAAGTAAAAGCTGGAGGCATATATCACATATGTGATATACATGTGGAATTGAGACACCTGGAAAACATCAATCTGGCAAATAGAAAAATAATTACTCGGAGAATTAAGTAAGAGCCAATACACTCTTTAAATTTCTCTGAAGTCACAGAGAAACTAGAGAAACCAAAGACAATGCAGAGAAAAGAATGAAGCAGTCTGAAAAGGTAATCCCATTTCCCAAGAAAGGGGACCTGTCTCTGCAAACACGAAGTAAGTCTGGAGAGAGTAGGCAGCTCCAGGGAGAAACAACAGGTGAACAGCACTAGTTCCATGAAAAGCCCATGGTTACTGTAATCTGCAAATACAGTAGTGTGGGGTTTTACTCTGAAAGTGAGTCCTTCCATGTGGTGGGCTAGAGTTGAAGAAATCTATTGCAATGCCTGCCATATTTGCAATGCCTCCATATATAATCATATAATCAGGAGTCATTTTGTTTTAATTTTTATTAGTATATTTTTATAGTGCATAATGATTACATTTATCATGGGAAAAGCCATTTTAGTAAGGGGCCACTTATTTAGGACTGAGCTATTGGGAATCAGAAGTCACAGAACAACTATACTTTAGGGTTTCTGAAATCACACTACTATGATGACTGGCTGCCACAAGACAATTGTGGAGAAGGAGCAGGCTACTCACAGATGCCCCGAGAAGTCTGAATAGCAGTGAGCTCAGGCTGGGAAGAACAAAGAATATGGTTCTGCCCTCTGTGGTGACAAACCAGGTCAGCCACATGTGGTTTCCTGAGGGGCTGTGTCTGAAAGAGCTGACATTAAATCCAGTGGTCCACTTACACCCAACTTGCCTACTTGCAGCACAAAGTTCAGTGGCCTATTTGCTTCTCATCTGCCAATGTGATCAGGGATACATGCCTTAGTTTGGATGGTTGCCACATACTGGGGTATATGGACAGAAGAGTTTCTGGAATTAGGAGGGTATCTCATAAGCCCATACTATAAATCTAGGTGGTGATAGCAGTGTCTTCTTGTCTGTATTATTATTGCAGGTATCTTCTCTGTTGTTAAGGGTGGTACAGCTGTAGCCTTTATTAGTTTTTATGGTATGTCAATATCAGTTTGTCTTTGAGTCTATTATTACTGATAATATCTTTGTGACTGTCAATGGTGGCATAGTTGATGCTTTAATTGCCTTTTACTGTATGTCAATATCTAGTTTGTCTTCGTCTCATCAGCATTATTACAGTTCATCTTCTACCATCTGAGTGGTGCTGGGCATCAAGCCCCAGCAGCAGGTTGGACACTAAAAAAGCCCTCAACTATTATTCTGAGTAAACTGAACACCAAACCATAATCAAACTCAAGAACACATCACAGGGAGACAGATTCATAAAGTCAACGATAACCTACAACAAGACACCATGCAAGCTTGATCCTGTATCAGCTAGATGACTCAAAAAAAACAACCGCAGAATTATAGAATAAAGGAGAAAAATGAGAAGGTATAAAAAACTGATCCACTGAAATTATTGTTGTTGTTTTGTTTATTATTATTATTATTATTATTATTATTATTATTATTATTATTATTACTATTTGGTTCCAGGGATTGAACTTGGGACCTTGTGCTTGTGAGGCAGGCAGTGGCACCACGGAGTGAAATCCCTAGCCTGATCCACTGAAATTACAGCAGAAAACTTTCCAAATCTAAGGAAAGAATTCAATTTTCAAGTATAAGAGGTATACAGAACTCCAAATAGCCATGACCAGAAAAGAATCTCTCCATGACATCATCATCAAAATGCCAGAAATTCAACAAAAAGAGAATACTAAAACCTGTTAAAGAGAAACAGCATGTAACCGATAAAGGCAAGCCTACCAGAATACCAGCAGGTACCTCAGCGCAAACCTTTAAGACCAACGGAGCTGGGAGCAAAGTTTTTATGCCCTAAAAGAAAACAAATGTCATTCCAGACTTCTGTATTCTGCAAAAATAGCCTTCAAAATTCATACAGAAGTAAAGACTTTCTATGACAAAGAAATTCTAAAGAAATATATGACCACTAAACCAGCATTGCAGAAAATACTCCAGGAAATTCTAGACAAAGACAGAGAGGACACCATAACCAAATAGCTCAAAGAACGAAAGAAAAAAAAATATAGATAGATAAATAGGTAGGTAGATACATACATACATACATACATACACACACACACATCTGGGAGAATAATTAAATGAAAAAAATAAAGGAATCAGCCCTAGAAAATAGTACAATGACAAGATTCAGTAAACATCTTATAATAATAACTCTCAGTGGCAGTGGTCTTAACTCTCCAACCAAAAGACGCATACTGGAAGAATGGATTAAAAAAAAGTGCAACCATATACTGTATTGCCTGCAAGAGACACAACTTACCCCAAAGGAAGCTTACAAGCTAGAAGTGAAAGAATGGAAACTGATACTCCATGAAATTGGAGCCTGAAAGCAAGCATAAGTAGCTATCTTTTTTCAGACACAGCAGATTTCAAATGGAAACTGATCAGAAGAGACAAAGATGGCCACTACTGTACATACTGGTAAAGGGAACAATTCAACAGGAAGAAATAATAATTGTTAAAATTTATACATCCAATGTTGGTGTACCCAATTTCACAAAACAAAAGTTACTGGACAAAAAAGGACAGAGACACCAATACAATCATACTGGGGGATTCACTATCCTTCCCTCACATAGAGGTAACTAGGAAAAAAGGAAGGAAGGAAGGAAGGAAGGAAGAGGGGAGGAGAGAGGAAGGGAAGAGGGAGGGGAGGGAAAAGAAGTTAGTTAAACCATACCATTGAGGGCAACCCATTTTCCAGTCCCCCTTTTGACTCTCTTAGAAAGAGGCTATCTTTCTCTCAATAAATTTTTCCTATTCTTAACCTCCTTTGTTTCTAGAATTCATTCTTCGATTTTAGAGAACACAAAGTTGTGTTTCACATATCTAGCAAGTTTGGGATTTACATCTATTCCCCCTACACCATTTTAGAGTTCTTTCCCTGAGATTACTGGGTGGAGATGGGAAACTCCATCTCTTAACCTCTCTCTCTTTTGGAATGAATTCTTAAACATTGGAAAATGTTCGACCCCACATACTGAGAAAGAACAGTTTAACATTTTTCTGCACCCACACATGGCCTACCTACCCCTTGGAGCCAAAATAGAATGCAAAGGGAAGTACTGATTATGATGTGATTTCAAACTAGAATCATACTGTAAAAAAGAGAGAAAATGGTTGAAATTGCCTTTTAGTCAGATTTTCTTTGCATTAAGAAATAATCCTTGGGCCTGGGATTTAGCTCAGTGGTTCTGAAGTGCAAGGCCCCAAGTTCAATCTCTGGAACAAAAAACAAACAAACAAACAAAAACACCTTACCTGCATTCAAAATATAAATATAAGCCACAGAAAGTAAATGATAAATTCAGCCACCAAAACAAAAACTATACCACTGAACAAATGGACTTAACAGATATCTACAGAGTGTTTCATTCAACAACAGAATACACATTTTTTTCAGCAGCACATGGAACTTTTTTCACAATAGGTTATATCTTAGGTCATAAAACATGTATAAATAAATGCTAAAAAATTGAAATCATTTCCTGAATACTATCAGATCAGAGTAGAATAAAACTAGAAACCAAGAGCAAAGGAAACCACAGAAACTAAACAAGCACATGGAGATTAAGTAATACATAAGTGAGTAATCAAAGAACACAGAAAAAGTCAGAGAAGAAACTAAAAAGTTCCTAGAATCAAATGACAATGGAGAATTGCTGTGAGTTCCAGGCCAGTCTGGGCTACACAGTGAATTCAAGGCCAGCCTCAACTAAACAGCAAGACCCTGTCTCAAAAAATAAAACAAAAAAAAGACCGAACCAAGAAGATATAAAAATTCTTAATAGACTAACGAATGGTAAAAAAATGGAGGTGGTATTAAAAACTTTACCAAATAAGAAAAGCTGGAGACTTGATGGATTCACTGTAGAATTCTACCAGAACTTCAGGGAAGATCTAATGCTAATAACCCTCAAACTCTTTAATGAAACTGAAAGGGCAAAGTCACTACCAAACTCATTCCTGGAAGTGAGCATTACCCTGGTACCAAAACTGGAGAAGGACTTAACAAAAAAAAGAAAACTACAGGCCAATGTTCTTAGTGAACCAAGATGCAAAAATCCTCAAGAGACTGGAAAACAGAATGTAATGAATCATTAAAAATTCCATATATTATTACCAAATTGTTTTTATTCCAGGGATGCAAGGATAGTTTAATATATGTAAATCAATAAATATAATACATAACATAAACGGAAGGACAAAAAAAAATCACATGATCATCTCAATAAATGCAGAAAAGGCCTTGAACTAATCCAGAATTTGATCTCCAGCACCACAAAACCAAAACAAAATCTTATCATATTGAGGCAGGAGGTAGAAAGGAGACATTTCTGGAAGGAGAGGATGTGAAGGGCAGAAAAAAGAAAAATGAAATTGGCTCTCCAAAAGTGGCAGATTGCCCAGTTTCAATAGCTAGACCACCGCTGGTAAAGAAGACAAGAGGGTACATGCACTATAGGTTTCTGGGGAGCCTAAAATATGCTCTCTAGAAACCACAAAGAATAAAAAAGAATTAAGATGTGTTATAGGCATGTATTAACTCCCCAGGATGATGTACTACAAACATGAACTAATAAAAATTAAGTTTAAAAAAAGAAAGAAAGAAAACCGACCTCTAACAACTATTTAAGCTTATGCCTAAGGATGCATGTGCTACAGGATATCCTAAACAACTGCAAGTTACTCCAACTTAATTATAATTAATTGCAATCTCATTTACATTTTATTTTTTACTCCCTCCCCCCATGGGCTTTGGGTGCATGACAGTTTTCAAAGATCCATATATGGACAAAACCTCTGCCCTCCAATGGAAAGGTGACTTGAGTGAATTGCTAGTTCAAAGAGCTGGTCCCTCCCTGTAAAAACCACATGCAAGTCTGGCACCTGGTTTCTTTCAGGCTGTGAGCTCTTTTCACTGGCCCACTCATGCAGTAAATGCATCCTTGCTAATAAATCTATGCTTTCACTCTACTTCCGTGTGTTCTGCTAAATTGTTTGTTCAGGATACTAGCAACCTAGGACAGTCACAACCCCCAACAACAATATGACCTAGCAATTCCACTCCTAGGTATTTACCAGTGAAATGAAAACATTTGTCCAGGCAGATATTATGAGAATATTCAGAGTATCTTTATTCACCAACAAATGGATAAATGAATAAACAAACTAGACATCTCTATGCACTAAAATATTACTTGGCAATAAAAAGGAATAAATTAGTACACAACACTGTGTGAATGTATCTCAAAAGCATTACGCAAACAAAAAGAAATTAAACAAAAAGCTGGAAGTGTAAGATTTCTTTACATAGAATTCTTCAAAAGGCAAAATTAGTGACAGAAAGCAAATGAGTGTTAACTGATTAATGCAGTGTAAATTTCAAGCTGTGAGTTCGAGACCAGCCTGGGCTACATAGTGAGTTCCAGAGCAATCTCAACTACATAGTGAGACTGTCTCAAAAAACCAAAAAACTTGCAGTAAAAATGCCAAACACTGTAGTACCCTTGGAAGCAGTTTTTTTCTTGTGCTAAAACCATGAAATAGTTAAAATGTCTTATCAGAGAATTTATAGGTAAGACATTTGTTTTTATTCCATTCTTTGTTTTAATTTACATGATAATGATATCCTGTACTTTTTGGTCAAACAGGTTGAGGTGAAAATTAAAATTTCAGTTTTTTTAAAGGAACTCTTACAGAGTTAACACTTAAGTCATATTTCATACATGGTAAAGAAAGGCCTAAAATTTGAGAAAATTTTGTTGGACATAGTAGTAATTGCACAAACAGGACAAATTATGTCAAAATGAGGATTGCTACAGTTATGTCCAGAGCTAAAGGATCTTTTGATTAAGTAGTATAACCAGAGCTTTTTTTCTAATAACCAGATCTTTTTATACATGGTTCTTCTAAATGCATGGTCCAATAAATTTTTCTTATTGAGGTATTTAATAGCTTATTAATGTTTTGTGAACTTCTGATGATGAATTTTAAGTTAAGGTGATTATTCAACAGCTCTA
Organism: Fukomys damarensis; assembly: GCF_012274545.1. Taxonomy (NCBI): domain Eukaryota; kingdom Metazoa; phylum Chordata; class Mammalia; order Rodentia; family Bathyergidae; genus Fukomys; species Fukomys damarensis. Next base: position 16,131,676 of record NW_022900924.1, on the reverse strand, counting down.
ATTTAAAAATGAAACTAGGTATAAAATAAATTTTATATTTTTTAATAAAAAAGTAAAGTGTGTGAATAGCATATTCTTTCAGGAAATAAAACTGCACCTATTCCTCAAGAAAAAAATGACCGCTGACACTTCAACTTGTGTCAAACTGTACAGCAGAATACACAAGAGTAAGCAGAGAGGCTGACTGGGACACTGTCTGCTCTGTCAGTGTAGCAGGTGTATCTGTTAAACAGAAATCTTAACACAGCAATACTTCTAGATCCTTTTGGAGAAAGCACAGAATTTATCTCAGACTGAAGATTATTCTGGGGGACAATTATATGCAATCAAGTCAATCCTGTGTAAAACTAACTATATAATTAAGTAAAAAACAGTTCAGCAGCTTAGATTATAGATCAGTCTATTTGGCTGAGTTGACAAAAAGAACCGGCACTTTGGAAACCCTGAAATCTCAGCCTATTAGTCAAAAATAAAAAGTATTTCTAATGGCTTCATGCTCAGATTCATTTTGCCTCTCATGTAAGTTCTGTAGCAAAACACTAGCTCTTAGTAAATGATTAATTTATTGTGCTCCAGTTCAGTGAAGTGGAATAAGGGTGCTCCAGCTGTACTCAGTCAGTTCTTCTCTTAACAGCTCTAGGTTCTACAAAATTCTGTTCATTATCTGAATGAGGCAGGAACTCAGTAATTGCAGGCACATAATAAAGTTATAATAATATAAGAGGCAAATAAGCATAGTTCTAATTTGTACCCCACATCTATTCATGCAAAGGAGAAGTTCAAAACAAAACAAAAAATTTGTGCTTCCTGAAGCTTTAGCATCCCAAACCTGAAAAGAACATTTAAAAACCACTTAGTACAATAATTCCCAAATGCCAATTCATAAATTAGTGCTGATCCTGATGCTAGTCTAAGAAATACAGAGGAAAAATATAGGCAAAATAATGAATTTTTTATATGGTTAAGTTTTTATTTTGGGATTCTATTTTAACCAGTTTTTTGTCTTAAATGTTATTTATTTCCTGGAATAAGAAGGTAAATATTTTAAAATGTTCTTGCTGGGTGTCGTGGCACACGCCTGTAATCCCAGCATTTGGGAGGCTGAGGCAGGAGGATCGCTGTGAGTTTGAGACCAGCCTGAGCTACATAGTGAGCTCCAGGTCAGTCTCAACTACATAGTGAGACCCTGTCTTAAAAAAAAAAAAGTTCTTTATTCACCAAAAGATGAAGTTGGCAAGATTATGACAATGCCTACATATTTTACTTTTAGTTTTACTCATTTGTAAAATCCTGAAGTCTAGAAAGCAATAAGCCACTTCTGTAGTATGTCATCCAGCTTTCAAGTAAAAACTGCAAATTTATTTCACACAAAATCTACAGATGCATCTGAGAAGGACTCCATGACTCTTTAATTGACTCTCATGGCTTACTTTCATCATAACAACCCTCAAGGTTCCTACCCACACTGCATTCTTTCCTACCACTGCTTGAGCACATTCTCTTAATTCTGATTCAGTGGAAATTATTGTTTTCTAAGAAGCTTGACAAAAGGGCAAACAAAGATTTTTCTAAGAGAGTTTTCCTGCTCAAAGAATAGAGCACATCTAGATTCAGAAACCTGGATATCCTGTTTGTTTAGATCAGGTGACTGGCTCTCTTTACTATGACTCACCAAAAGGATAGGACCTCTTTATCTACTTGTACAAACAAGGCAATGCTCTGCTTCCCTCAACCTTCAATTATTTTTCTCAAGAACTGGCTAGAATTTTGAAAAGTAGAGATATGTCATCTAACCTGACAAAAAATGTACATATTTATGTATTCTCTAACTCTCTGAAAAATAGGAAATAAGGTACCTGGATTCTCTAGTATCACAGAGAAACAGGAAAGACTAAAGCTGTTTTTGGTTTGTGGTGCTATTTGGGGATCAAACCCAGCGTCTCCAAGATTCCAAGCAAGTACTCTACCATTGAACTACATCCTCCCCCTTGGGTTTGCTTTTTAATAGATTAGCAGGATAAATAATTATAACATCGTCCTATTTGCCCCAGCTCTAGAACAGGACAAATAGGAAGTCTTTTCAAAGTATTCTTACTAAGTGGGACTAAAAGCAAAGATTAAGACATAAAGATCCTTTTTCCTCAAGGATTAAAAGTGGTAAAGACCAAAAACAAATACTATACAGCCCCTCTGAGAACTGGAATCAAGACACTTCAAAAACAGTATCTCGGGCTGGGGATTTAGCTCAATGGCTCTGCTGCCTGCCTTGCAAGCTCAAGGTCCTGAGTTTGATTCCTGGTACCAAAAAACAAAACAAAAAAACAATAACTTGATGAAGAAAAGATTTCCACAAATCAGGAGGGAACTAACAGGAAAATCAGAAACTACAGAGAAGCTGAAGAAACATCACAGTGCAATGAAGCAGCCATTTCCCAAAGAAAAGATCTATCTCCATTAACAAAAGGTAAGGTCCAGGGAGAAATAACCAGCCAGGCCTTCCACATGGCAGGCTAGGTTTGAAGAAGAAATTCAGTGTGGTGCCACCATATTTGAGAGGGTTTAATCAGGAGCCACTTTGGGACAGGTTGTTTTAAAGCTGAGCTACAACACAACTACCACAGTGGCTGGAAGACAGCCATAAGAGTCATGGAAAAGGGAGTGGACTAGATATAGTCCCCCTGAGAAGTTTAAGCCAGGCTGGGAAGGAGATGGGGTTCTTGCTTACCAAAGTAAGAAGTAGTCCAGTTGTGTTTGGTTTTCAGAGTGAGCTAGGTCTAAAGTACTGCAGACTACTTTGCACCATCTTCTCCCTGCTGTCTACATCTACCATATAACTCAGTGGTCTGTCTGCCTTTCCCACCTGTCAAGGTGGTCAGGGATACAACTTGGGGTGTATGGACAGGGGGGTCTCTGAAGCAAGGGGATACCTCACAAATTCATAGGTCATAAAGCGAGGTGGTACAAGCAGTGACTTGAGATGCACAGGACATGGAAACCAGGAGTGGCTAGAATGAATACAGCCTTTGGGCAGACACCACTGGAAAGGCAGGGCAGGAATCAGCTTTCACATATAAAATTGTGAATGTGGAAACAAAACAGGACTTGGCAGTGACTCACCATCCCTTCGCCATAGATGCAGTCCAACATGGGAGACCCTGGAAAGAAGCCACTCGCTCAAAAACATGGAGGAACTTTTTTGATGCATTTCTCTTTTTCTTCATTGATTTTTTTCTTTCTCTTTTTATTTCTTTCATTTGCTCTGATTTTTCTTTGCTTGTTTGTTCTTTTCTGTTACATTTATGCATTCTGTTAATTTTCCTTTACTCTTCAATAGGATCTTTTATCTCACTTTTCTCTCCTTTTCATTTTGCTTTTCTTTATTTTTCAAATTTTACTTCTTTCATTTTCCCCTTTGTACCCACTCCATTTTTACTAGTATTTTTGTCCTTGCTTCTGTCTATGTGATGTATTACATTTATTGATTTGCATAAGTTGAAGCATCTTTGCATACAAAAACTTCCAGCTCCCTAAAAGTGATCCATGGAGCATCAATGGGGAAGAAGCAAAAAGCCAAACAAATGGCTTATATGAAGTGACAAAAAAAAAAAAAAAAAAAAAAAAAAAAAAAAAAAAATTAAAAAAAAGAAAAAAAAAAAAAAAAAAAAAAAAAAGAAGAAGAAGACCAAACAACAAGAAACAGGTCAATGAGGTGCTTGAAAAGCTCAAAAATGATATAACTAAACAGATAATGGACTTCATAAACAAAATAAGTGAGCTTACAGAAGACACTAACAAAAAGCTAGCTGAGCTAAACAAAACAATTCAAAACATGAATCTACCAAGAAAAAAATTAGGAAGAGAATACCATTCATACAGTAGCTTCAAGAAAAATTAAACACTTAAGAATTAAGCTAACAAAGGAAGTGAAAGACTTTTGCAATGAAAATTATTATACTCTGAAAAAGGAGACCAAAGAGAATATTAAAAATGGGAAGATAGCCCTGTTTCTGGAGAAGCAAAATCAATATTGTCAAAATGGCCTTAATTCCAAAGCTGAGCTGAGTGGGGTGGCATATGCCTGTGATCCTAGCAATTGGGAAGCTGCGGCAGGAGAATCACTGAGTTTGACACCAGCCTAGGTTACATAGTGAATTCAAGGCCAGCTCACACTATAAAGAGAGACCCTGTCTCAAAAAACAAAAACAGGCCGGGCATGGTGGTGCACGCCTGTAATCCCAGCACTCAGGAGGCTGAGGCAGGAGGATCACTGTGAGTTCAAGACCAGCCTGGGCTACATAGTGAGTTCCAGGTCAGTCTCAACTACATAGTGAGATCCTGTTTCAAAAACAAAAGAAAACAAAAAAAACCCCAAAAACACAACAACAACAAAACACAAAATTGCTATATAGATTTAATGTAATCCCAACCAAGATAACAATAGCATTCCTCACAGAACTGGAGAAAACAATCTAAAATTTATATAAAAAATAATAAATAAATAAAATTCATACAGATCCAGAAGAGACCCAGCCTGGGCAATAAGAGCAAGCAGGAGGCGTCACAGTGCTGGATTTAAACTTATATTACAGAGCTACAATGATAATAATAGCATGGTACTGACACAAAAACAGACATGTTGATCAGAAATAGAACTCAGGACCCAGAATCAAAACCAGGCACCTTTAGCCATCTGATATTTAACAATGGGGCCAAAAATATGCAGTGGAAGAAACAACTTCTTTAACAAATAGTACTGGGAAGACTGCTATCCACATGGAGAAGAATGAATCTAGTTCTTTATCTTTCACACTGTACTAAAAATAGATCAAGGGCCAGAGATTTAGCTCAGCAGTGCCGCTGCCTGCCTCACAAGTGCAAGGACCTGAGTTTGATCCCTGGTACCAAAAATTAAAAAAAAAAAAAAAAAAAAAAAAGATCAAATGGGTCTAAGGGTCAGGAGTGGTGGCACATGCCTATAATCCCAGCACTTAGGAGGCTGAGGAAGGAGGATTTCTGTGAGTTCCAGGCCAGCCTGGGCTACACAGTAAGTTTAAGGCCAGCCTGAACTACATTAAAAAAAAAACCTCTAAAGCCGGGCATGGTGGCTCATGCCTGTAATTCCAGCACTTGGGAGGCTGAGGCAGGAGGATCACTGTGAGTTCAAGATCAGCCTGGCTACATAGTGAGTTCCAGGTCAGTCTCAACTCTGTCTCAAAAACACCAAAAACCAAACAAAACAAAACAAAAAAACCCTGCTAAGTAAACAAATGAATGATAAAAATGGGACAGACATATATAAAAACAAAAATACTGAACCTGTTAGAAGAAAAATTGACAAAACACTTAAAGATATAGGCATAAGCAAATACTTCTTGAACAGAACCTCAACTGCATAAGAAATAACCATCAATCAACAAATGGGACTATATCAAGTTAAAAAGCCTCTTCATAGCAAAAGAAACATCAGCAGAGTGAAGAGACAAACCTACAGAGTGGGAAAATTTTTTTTCTAGCTACTCCTCAGAGTATTTCAAATATATGAAGAACTCAAAAAATTAAGACCCCCCCCATAAATGATGCAATCAAAAAAATTGGCAATTGAAATGAATAGACACGTCTCAGAAGTACAAATGGCTGAAAAATCCATAAACTGTGTCCAACATCTTCGGCCATTAGAGATGAAAACCAAAACAACACCCTTATTCTATCTTACTCCAGAATGAATGGGCATCATCAAGAATTCAAAAAGGCACAAATGCTGGTAAGGTTGTAATATAAAAGGGAACCCTATACACTGTTAGTAGGAATGTAAACTAGTACACCCACTATGGAAATCAGTATGAAGATTCCTCAAAAAACTAAAAGTAGAAATTCCATTCAACCCAATACTCCCCTTCTAGGAATCTTATTGAAAGAGTTTAAAACATCATATTACAGCCATCCGTGGTGGTGCATGCCTGTAATCCCAGCACTTGGGAGGCTGAGGCAGGAGGATCACTGTGAATTCAAAACCAGCCTGGGCTACATGGTAAGTTCCAGGTCAGTCTCACCTACATAGTGAGAACCTGTCTCAAACAAACAAACAAACAAATAAAACAAAAAAAAACCAACATCATATTACAGTGATACATGAATACCCATGTTTATAGTACCACAATTCATAATAGCTAAATCTTGGAAGAAGTTTATATGTTCATCAATACACGAATGAATAAAGAAAATGTGGTATATATACAATGAAGTGCTATTCTGCTATAAGAAGGGATACATTTGAGTCATTTATAGGAAAATGGATGCACCTTGAAACCATAATGCAAAGTGAAATAAATCAGACACACAAGCTTAAGTATCTCATAGTTTCTTTCCTTTATACTTTTACGAATCCAAAGTATAAATAAATTAAAGAAAAAAATATAATAGAAAACAGAGAGATCTCTTGCAAACAGAAAGAGAAATGAAGAGATGGAAGGACTGGAGGGAAAGGAGGGTAAGAGGAAGTAAGAAGAATTAAGGTGTGTTATGTACATGTACATAATGATACATGTAATTGATGTGTACTGAAACTATGTATTAATAAATATAAAAAATGTAAAAATAAATTTTAAAATTCTCTCACCCAATATGTCTAAGAAGAAAATTAGCCCTGGTACTAGGAACATGATGACCTCTCCAGAAATTTAAAAATGAGTTCTAGGAAATTTTGATTCTATAAAACTTATGACTTGGTATGCTACCAAGTTAAACAGATCATAGTAATGGAATAATTAGAAGATTAAGCCAGTCAGAAGAAGAAAATGACTGAATATTTCCTAAGGACTTGGGAAAATTACATTTGAGTTGCTCTTGGAACAGTTTCAGGTTTTGTTTTTTTTGTTGTTGTGTTTTTTTTCTTTTTATTGAGTTTACTGGTACAATCTAGGTATACAATACAGTTACATTCATCATTGGGATCCTGTACCTTTACATAATAGGTCTTGATTCTCATTTTTTCCCCTTGTCCCTGCCCTCCCTTCACCCCCTATCCCTTATTCTTTCCTCCACCCTTCCCACTTTCCCTACACCTTTAGTCTTTTACTTACTATTTCCCATTATTAATTATTTCGTTAGGATCCTGTGTACTATTATAGTTTTTCACACCAGAGAAACTATTTGGTATTTCAGTTAAAGAAATCTCTGTATGAACATTAAAAATAGGCAATCCTAAAATAAAACTAAAAAGGAAAGTAAAAGAGAAAAGGCAATGATGTAACATTAAAATAATCCCTAATTCTGGAGATGAAAATGGTCCCTGAACATATTTAAATCGCTTCTTGCTCTTGTAGTCTTATCTTATTCTTTTTTTCATTATTTAGAGAACACTTTATTAGTTTCTGTAATCAAACCCAAGTAGATAAGACCTTACATATTTAGTACAATGTGTTACCCCTGTACACATGGAATAAAAAATAAAAAATAAAAATAAAAAAATTAACATTTCTAGACCAATATGGCTGTCCATTTCTGTACAATGCCAACTCAACACAGTAAATTGGGATGACTTTTTCCAAAGTTGACAGCACCATAGTTTCAGGTTTTGTACTACTCTGTTTTTAAAATAAAATTCAGAGAGAAGCATCTTGATGGATGTTATGATGTGTCTAGATGTCCCCCAAAATCTCATGTAGTCATAGGTGGGGCTTTTCAGAGGTGGCTAGATCTCAAGTATGTGATGCCAGCATTGTGTGACACGAGGATCAAGGATGTATAATTACTAAATTAGTCCACTGATTGGTTTGGCAAAGTTCCAGGTGTGGATAATGGAAAGCCCACCCAGGATGTGAATGCTACCCACCACAAGGGTGGGTATCCTGGATAGAACATAAGGACAGAGAGAGTGATGCTGTTGCCACTTGTCACTTTCTGCTTGCTACTTCATTGCTTTGTTACCAAGGTTGATGCTGGCCAGTGTAATATCTCTTATAACCAAGGCTGCTGTTTATATAAGCACATGGCCATTATTGTGTATTTTGGTATAAATGTAGACCACCACAAGGGCTGGCAAGTGACTAAGTAACCTAAAACTGCTGTGAGAATGGGAGGATCAGCCTGAGGATTGCCACATGGGTGCAGCTTATATTCAGCTATCTCCAAACTTTGTATCTCTTTTCCAGGCTTCCAGAAACTCAAGTGAACCTCCCCAGTATGAACTAATGACAAGACGGGACGTCCAATAAACTATAGGAAATTGAGGCCCTGGCACTAACATGTATATTATGCATTAAATACCACCCAGACACACTTCCTACTATTTATGTCACATTCAGCTTTTAACAAAACATTACGAGGTATGCTTAAATGCAAGAAGAAGACCACCATCTGATTAGATAAAACAACCACTAGATGGGATCATATGTAAATTAATTTAAAATTGTTTAGGAATTTAAAATAATGATGATTAATATGTTAAAGGATCTAACAGAAAAGACAACATTAAGAACAGATCCTGTAAAAATGAAAACTTTAAAAGAGAATCAAAAGGAAATACTAAACATCAAAAATATCATAACATAAATGAAGAATGGCCACATCAAATAAATTGACACATTCATAGTTGAGGTCACAAGTAAATCTGAATGTAATTAAATAGAAATTTCTCACACTGAAGTGCAAATAAAAGAGAAAAAACAGAATATCTATTAAATATGGAAGCATTTCAAAAGGTTGAAATATAAAGGGCTGAAGATATAGCTCAGAGGTAGAGTTTGTGCTTAACATGTGAGAAGCCCTAGGTTCAATTCTCAGCACATGCATACACACACACACACACATAAAAACCAAAAAAGAAAAAAAATGCACAATATATTAATAAATGTAATAGGATGACCAGAAGGAAAAGAGAAAGGTACAGAAGAAATATTTGTTCTGGGGTTTTTGTTGTTGTTCTACCAGGGATTGAACTCAGGACCTTGTTTGCTAAACAGGCACAGTGCCACTAAGCTAAATCCTTGGCCCAGAAGAAATATCTGAAGAAATAATAACTCTAAATTTTTTTAACTAGTCTGATTTCAAATTACATTATCTCCAAAAGTTCATAGAACAGGATAAAAAGCCAACAAAATACACCTAGATATAGTGGCTGCCCACTGACAACAAAAAAGGATTAAAACACTCCAATTACAAACATTCTATTCTTGGTACTCAGAAAGGAAAAAAGAGGAAATGCATGAAAGTGTTTAGGATTGACACCGGCAGGACTCTGGGGGAAAAAGGAACCGTTCTCCACTGTTGGTGGGAGTGTAGACTGGTGCAACCCCTATGGAAATCAGTGTGGAGATTCCTCAAAACACTAAAACTAGAGGTTCCATTCGATATAGCTATTCCCTTTCTTGGTATCTTCCCAAAAGAATTAAAAGCATCCTACCTCAGTGATGTATGCACATCCATGTTTATCTTGGAAAAAACCCAAATGCCCATCGGCTGACAAATGAATAAAGATGTGTGTTTTTTATACAATGGAATATTACTCTATCATAAAGAAGGGTGAGCTTGAGATATTTAAATACCACATCATTTCTCTGGTGTGAGAAACTGAAAGTGGAAGTAAGGATGAAAATATGTAACAGATACTGGGAATGAGAAGAAAATGTTCAAATGAGCCAGGCGTGGTGGCACACGTCTGTAATCCCAGCACTGAGGAGGCTGAGGCAGGAGGATCGATGTGAGTTCGAGACCAGCCTGGGCTACATAGTGAGTTCCAGGTCAGTCTCAACTACATAGTGAGATCCTGTCTCAAAAAAAAAAAAAATGTTCAAATGAGAAGGGGGACAAAGGAGAGGGGAGGGAGAAAGAAGGGACAAGAAAAAAGAGAATAAAAGGAAGAAACAGAAACAAAGCTTTTGTAATAGGGAGGGGGAAAAGGGTAGAAGGAGGAGAGAGGGATGTAAAAAAAGAGGCAAGATGTTTATGAACTGTCAATTTTATCACTGATTTTGGGGGGGCAGGGAGGATGTGTGTCACTTTGGAATCAACTTTTACATATTTAGCTTTATTAAAAGATTTCTGTCAGGGTTGGGAATTTAGCTCAGTGGCACTGAGCCTACCTCACAAGTGCAAGGTCCTGAGTTCAATTCCCAGTACCAGGGAAAAGAAAAAAAGAAAATACTTCTGTCAGTTTTAAAAAACAAAGCATGGGGCTGGGGATTTACTTAGTGGTTCTGCCATCTGCCTCACAAGTGCAAGGTCCCGAGTTTGATCCCCAGTACCCCCTCAAAAAAAAACACACTGTATTTTAACCTCTACTTTTTTTTGACATTGTAAATCTCAGAAATTTAGAGGAAGTGTTATACATTGATGGAACTGTGTGAGTTAATTCATTGATAAAATTCATGAATATATAACCTATATATGATTTTCTACAGTATTTCAAAACTCTAATGTTTATTACAGTCATATAATACATGCAACCATTACAAAGGATGTTGTAGAAAAGTATTTTATGATGTAGAAATATGGTCAAAATATGTTGCATAATAAAAGCACATTACATAAAGTATTAATGTATTATTTTTATAATGTAACAATACACCCAGAAAAAGATAAAAAGGATCTAGTACAGTGGTGGTGAACCTATGGCACATGTGTTATTTTTCATTTAAAACAAAAGAGTGCTGGATGTGGCGGCACATGCCTATAAAGCCAGCACTTGGAAGGCTGAGATAGGAGGATCCCCGAATTCAAAACTAGCCTGTGCTACACAGTGAGACTCTGTTTCAAGGTCATCCTGAACTACACAGTGAGACTCTGTTTCAAAAAAAAAAGATGTTAATGTATGAGTTGTTTTTTCAAAACTGCAACTTTTTTTTTTTTTTTTTTTTTTTTTGGTACCGGGGATTGAACTCTGGTCCTTGCACTTGCAAGGCAGGTTGCAAAACCACTGAGCTAAATCCCAGGCCCCTCAGTAGTCAGGTTTAATTGCAGTGTTGGCACTTGGCAATAAACAAGTGGGTTTGGAGTTGCAGTTTAGGCACTTTTCTCTGAAAAGTTCACTATCACTCATGATATGTGTGTGTGTGTGTGTGTGTGTGTGTGTGTGTGTGTGTGTGTTTAGAGTGTGTTTTTTTTTTTTTTTTTTTTTTGGTACCAGGGATCAAACTCAGAACCTTGCACTTTTGAGGCAGGTGGCAGAACCACTGAGCTAAATCCCTGGCCCAAGAATGAATTATTTTTAATTATCTATACTCCTCTGAATTTTCCAAAATTTCTATAATAAACATTTGTATTATGAAAAAGTGATGAAAGCTATTGTTTCAAAGTGTAACAATGAATACATGGGTCTCTATGTCCCAGGATGGATCACATTTGCTTCCTATTTAGATCTAAAAATGTCTTCCTTGCAAGGCACAGTCAGTCAGTCTAGTAGCACTTACCTGTCCAAGTGCTTGCAGGTTATAGCAGACAATGTCCTTATAGACTGTTGAAGTTCCATAAAGAAGTGCCTCCGTGAGCCAGCAAATTCCCAGGAGCAGGTCAGAGCAGCTCAGATAAAAGAGTGGCCTTATCTGTCAAAAGCCATAAAATTCTCATATAAGTGAGACAGCTGCACAAAAATCAGTTTTTCCTTTTTTAGAGACAGGGTCTCAGTAGTTTAGGCTGGCCTTCAACTTTGCAGTCCAGGCTGGCCTTGAACTCACAGTGAGCCTCCCGTGTCAGCCTCCCAAGTGCTGGGATTACAGGAATGAGCCACCACACCCAACTCTAAGAATCAATTATTTTTACAGTTTAAGTTTTGAATAGAAAACCAGGTGTCATTTTGCCAATACTTCTGCTATTGATTGTGGGGAAGGTAAAGGAAAATTTCAGATGGAATCACAACTATCTCAACTGTCTGGAATCAGAACACTCACGGATGGATTAACACTCAACCTCCTTACTCAAAAGGACACTACTCATAGGGACAGTATGAATGAAAAAGTTAAAAAATACTGTGGTGGAGACACACCACAAATGAGAAATCAAGAGTTCTCCAGGTGAATTGTCAATATCCTCTAAAATTAGAAAATGAGATCATCAGCTGTTTAGGAAATGGTCGAGAACTTCTGACCACATTGATGAAGTTTGTCTTCTTACTTTTTAGTATCCTTCTCCTTTGGATTACGCATTCCTGCTTATTTAAAAATAATTTTGGTCCTTTTACAACTCTGGCAGGGTACAATGGTGCATGTCTGTAAACCCAGTACTCTGGGAAGCTGAGGAAGAAGGATCATAAATTCAAACCCAGCCTGAACAACTGAGTGACTTAACATGGCTCTGTCTCAAAAGATTTTTTTGGGGGGTGTATTGGGGATCGAACTCAGAACCTTGTGCTTGTGAGGCAGGCAGTGGAACCACTGAGCTAAATCCCCAGCCCCTTCAAAAGATATTTTAAAAGAATATGAGAACACTGGGCATGGTGGCACATGCTTGTAATCCCAGTACTCGGGGTGGGGGTGGGGCTGAGGCAAAGAGGCTGCCACAAGTTCAAGGTCAGCCTGGGCTGCACAGTGCGTTCAAAGCTGGCCTGAACTACATAGTGAGATGCTGTCTCAAAAAAACTCCAAACAAACAAACAAAAAAACCAACTGTGAGGATGTAGTTCACTGTGAAGGCCCTGGGTTCTATCCCCATTGTTGTTATTATTGTTATTTTGGTACCAAGGATCAAACTCGGGAACTTGCACCTACCTGCAAGGCAGGTGGTGGAACCACTGAGCTAAATCCCCAGCCCTATCCCTAATAGGGAAATGGGAAAGGGGAAGGGGAAGGGGAAGGGAAGTGGAAAGGAGAGAGAAAGAGAGGAGGGGGAGAGAGGAGGGAGAGAAGAAGAAAGGAAGGAAGGGAGGGAGGGAGGGGAAGAGAGAGAGAGTAGAAAGTATTGCCATAATGATTTGGAAAAGTGGCATTGTCAGGTATAGTGGCACATGCCTGTAATCACAGAACTCAAGAGGCTTAGGCAAGACCACTGCAAGATGAGGCCATTCTGGGCTACATAATGGGTTCAAAGCCGGTTTGAACCGCATAGCAAAATCCTGTCCATTCCCCCCAAAGTGGCATTAATCTAGAAGATATACAGGTGAATAGTTCTAATATTAGGTAAATTCATTACATAAATGTGTTCATTTGTTTATTACACATTTACAAGAATGTTTATAGCAGTAGAATACTATATATCAATAAAAATGAAATGTACCAGAGCTATACACAACATAGACAAATCTCACAAAAAATATTGAGGAATAAATGCAAATCACAAAATATATATGGGAGTTGGGCACAATGGTATTTGTCTATAGTCCCAGTTACTTGGGAAGTTGAAGTAGGAGGAACACTTGAAATCAGGAGTTTAGGCCAGCCTGAGAAACATAGCAAAAAAAAATCTTGTCTTAAACAAAAAAACATAGTATTGCTCCATTTACATCAAATTCAAAAAAAGCAACACTAAATTGTTTAGAGATATATACATTACCAGCAAACTAGACATAAAGCAAGAAATAATTACCATAAAATCTAGATGCTAGGCATGGTGGCACACACTTGTGATTCCAACACTCAGGAGGCTGAGGCAGGAGGATCACAGTGAGTCCAAGGCCACTTGGGCTACATAGTGAGTCCAAGGCCAGCCTGAACTACATAGCCAAGACCCTGTCTCAAAAAGCAAAAAACAAAACAAAAAAAACTCTAGAGACTGGTTACCTCCAGAGGTGAGGAAGAAAGCTGTGACTGGGGGAAGACTTGTTTTGAGATACAGCTAATGTTCTATTTATTTGTTCCTAACCATTTTTTATGTTATTTTATTTAGCTAACAGAAATACAAACAACTGAAATAATGTACAATAAGCATTTTTTTGGGTACCAGGGATTGAACTCAGGACCTTGCATTTGTGAGGCAGGTGGGGTGCCAGTGAACTAAATCTCCTGCCCTGAAAAATAAGCATTTTAAAGTACAGCGTAATCTGAGTGTGGTGGCCATGTCTGAAATCCTAGCTATTGGGGAGGCTGAGAAGGGAGGATCTCAAATTCAGGACCAGTTTGGGCAGCATAGGGAGACCTTGTAAGAATAAATAAGTTAATAAAAAAACAAGTAGGCATGTAATAATTATCAGATATTATTTAGCCATATATAGCCTATGGTAAGTTTATTTAAATTGAAGCCAACTAGTGTGGTGTAATCCCAGCACTCAGGAGGCTGAGGCAGGAGGACTGCTAGGAGTTGGAGACCAGCCTAGGCTCCATGGTGAGTTCTAGGCCAGCCTGACCCTGTCTCAAAAAAAAAAAACAAAACCATTACAGCCAGATGGGACATTCAGAGATTCTACTAGTCTAGAGCCTACCACAGGTTTGCAATTGTTAACAGACTAAAAAATTAAGGCTAAATATGAAATAAACCCTGGAGAAACAAGACAGACTAATTTGAGAAATATTCCTATATAGAGAGAGTTGTTGGCCATTAAGACATATCTGAGGTTTTTGGTAGGGAAGGAGGATAAAAAAGGAGTTTATTTGCCCACATTCATGACAGAAAACCATAAATTCTCACAAGAAAAGATAAAATATATCAAATAAACAACAAATATTAACTAAGTATCCATTAATGAATTCAAGAAAGATTTAGACTTCTTATGCACAAGATCCAGAATTCAAGGAAAAATATGTATAATATAACTTATTTTCTTTTTTTATTGAGTTTATTGGTACACTTAAGGTATACAGTACAATTACGTTCATTATTGGGATCTTGTACCTTTACATGACTGGTCTTGGTTCTCATTTTTTTCCCCTTGTCCATTCAATATAACTTATTTTCTTAAGAAAACTATAATTAGCACAGTCATTGGTAATAAGGAAAACTCAAAAAAGCATAAGACATATTGGACATGGCAGTGAATGCCTGTAATCCCAGCACTCATGAGACTGTCCCAAGTTTGAGGCCAACCTGGGGTACATAGTGAATTCAAGGCTAGCCTGAACTACATAAAAAGACCGTCTCAAAAAACAAAACAAAACCAAAAAAGGCTTAAAATATGTTCCTAAACATGAAAGCAGCCACGGATATAGCTCAGTGGTGCTGTGCCTGCCTGACAAGTGCAAAGTTCTGAATGTGATCCCCGGTAGCCAAAAGAAAAAACCACAACCAACCAACCAAACAAACAAACAAACAAAAAAATGAAAGCAAAATCTCTAAAAACACATACATATACAATTGCATTTGTCTTTAATTTAAACAGGTGCTAAACAAGGGAGTAGGGAGAAAAAAAATACAAGTGTAGGGCTCAGGATTTAGCTTAGTGGTTCTGCAGCCTGCCTTGCAAGCACAAGGACCCGAGTTCGATTCCTAGTACCAAAATAAATAAAATAAAATAAATACAAGTGTAAAAAGTTTTCCCCAGGCAAGTTTCAGGTCCAGGTCTAGCCTCAGGAAGTGAGAACGTACAATTCATACTAATATTCCTCTAAAATACTACTTCTCTATACTTCCATCTAAGTGAAACAAATTACTCTCCAATTTAATATCATCAGCCTTTTATTATTCTTTTGTTTTGTTCCTGAGACAGGTTTGTTGTTTTTGGTATCAGGGATTGAACTCAGGACCTTGCATTTGCAATGCAGGTGTCAGAACCACTGAGCTAAATCCCCAGCCCAATAGGGTTTTGCTATGTAGTCCAGGCTAGCTTCAAACTTGAAGCTTTGGCCTCCCAAATATATAGTATATTAATTCAGTAGACCATTTTTTTCAGATTATCTTCCATGTTTTTACTGTTAAAAATATTCTTTTTTGTTCCGTTTTGTTTTGGGTTTTGTTTTTTTGTTTTTTGAGACAGGGTCTTACTATGTAGTTGAGACTGCTCTGGAACTCACTATGTAGCCCAGGCTGGTCTCAAACTCACAGCGATCCTCCTGCCTTAGCCTCCTGAGTGCTAGGATTACAGGCATGCGCCACCACGCCCGGCACTGCTAAAAATATTCTTTAATGAAGAACTAAGGGAAAAGAGTGGAGCATAGATGACCTGTAAAAATGAAAATTTTTCTAGACCAAGAAGATAAAATGTGTAGAAACAACTAAGAGACACTAAGATCCTTAGGTTCTGGCAATGTAAATTATATGAGAAATAAAGCCACAGAAATCAAAGGTCCCATTCTAAGCCAAACTAGACTCTACCTCTTTACAAAGCCCTAACACATGGCATGTTACCTTAGAATACGTCACCTTAAAGCAAGCAGGAGTGAGCTGTCCCCATTCCAAGGAATATTTGACAATGTCTAAAGACATTTTTTGTTGTTATAACTGAAAAGGGGAAGGTGTGCTATTAATATCTGGTGAGTAAGGTCTGCTAAACATCTTCCTGTGCATAGTAGCACCCAATAACAAGCAATTATGTAGCCCAAAAGTCAATAGTGCTGGGGTTGAAAAACTATACTTTAGAAGTGAAGCTTAGTTCATTCCAGGGTGTAGCTCATGCTTTACTAATTTAGTCACAGCTAGACTCAAGTTCCAACAAAGGAAACATTAGAAAAATCTTAACCAGAGGAACATTTGGCCTAAAATTACTTTGGCAGACAAGGACAATTTAGTATCAAGATTTTTTTTTTAGACTTTGTTCCCTAGGCTGGCCTCCAACTTCTGGGCTCAAGAGATCCCTATCTCATCTCCCAACAGCTAAATGTACAGGCTTGAAACCAAACTGATTACTTTCTAGTTTTACTTACATAGTTATATTCAAATTCTGAAACTTTAAAATTCTCTTTCATTAGGCATTATATCTCAGTGGTTTTAAAAGTGCACATGGGCAATATTTTTCAACTAGACAAGTCTGAACTCAAATTTCAACTTTAACTATTCCTAGCTACAGTATAAATCCTCAGGAAAGTCTCTCAATCTAAGATTCCATCTCGTATCTGCAACATCTGACTAATAATGTCCATATCAGAGTTGTTCTTGTTGCTGCTGTTGAATCCTGTTGTGCTATTTGGTGGTAGGGATAGCTCAAGGTTCCGTCGCTTGTCTCGCAAGCACAAGGTCTCAAGTTTGATCCCCCGTACAAAAAAAAAAAAAAAAAAAAAAAAAAAAAAGATATTCACATTAAAAATTCCTGTTCTGCTAGTTACTATGTAACTTGAATAACTCATTTCCTGACTCTGAGCCTCAATTTCTCAATTTCTTCATCTGTGAAATAAGCCTAATATTATCCTTCTGATAGGAGAGTGATAAGGAACAATGAGATGAAGTATATAAATACTCAAGACAGCTGGAACATAGTGTCTTAGTCACTTTGCTCGTCATGAAGACAAAATACCCAACACCTGCAATTTGAAGGCGAGGTTAATTTTGGCTGACGGTTTCACTTCATGCTTTGCTGGCTCCAAGGCAGATACAGCATGTTGCAAGGGCCTGAGCAGAGGACAGCTGCTCATCCCATGGCAGTCAGCAAGCAAAGGGAGAAGAGACCACATGGGGACAGAAATAATCCCTTCCAGGTCACACCTCCAATGAAGCCCTGCTTCCTGCAGCACAGTTAGCTACTGAACTCATCAATGGACGAATCCTCTGATGACTGTGGTACCCACTTGACCCAATCACCTTCTAAACACAGAAGATTTTAGGGGACACTGTATATCTAAACCATAAAAGTAAGTATTCCATTAACAGAAACTTTTTTATTATTGAAGTTGAGTCCATTAAAACCTACTGGTTCTGGGTATGGTAGGGCATACCTGTAATGCCAGCTATTTAGAAGGCTGAGGCAGGAAGATCTCAAATTCATGTCCAACCCACACAACTTAGTGAGATTTTTTTTTCTCAAAAAAAAATTTTAAAGGACTAGGGATGTAATTCAGTAGTAGATAGAGCACTTGCCTAGTGTTTCTAAGTCCCTGGGTTCAATTCCCAATATTGCAAAAGTAAAAAAAATTCCCAGCGACATCTTTCATATACAAAAGCTCTCCCATACATGTCCTGAATTATGTTTTGCTGAATTCTGTGTCACTTGGCCTGGTTAGAACTATTATACGTCTCTTAAAATCTTTACTTAGCCAGCATACATCTCAATATGTAATAGTCTATGAATCATGATGGTTTTAACTTATCTTTTTCATACAAATTGTTCTACCAAAAAATATATTTTTGCTCAATGTTAAATTTTAATTTCCTAGAAGGAAAGAGCAGCAAAACAAATAGCTTTCACATACTATAATCTCTGAACTATCCACTAGCCCCACAAGCAATTTTACTAAGGTATAAAAATCAGCAGGGCTGGGGATTTAGCTCAGTGGCATTGTGCCTGCCTCACAAGTACAAGGTCCAGAGTTTGATTCCCCGGTACAAAAAAAAAAAAAAAATCAGCCAACTCACTGACAGGTAGGACCCTGCTACAGTTAGAGTGAGTATAGGCTTCAGACAATACTCTGTCTTTAGTTAATAATGCATACCAAAGAAATCCACATTTAATAGTTAATCTCTAAGAATTCAAAGTTATAGTTAAAATAATTGCCTAGGAGAAAACAGAGGTTAGCCAGGCATGGTGACACACACTTGTACTTTCTGGGAGGTTAAGGCAGGAGGACCCCAAATTTGAGCCCAGCCTAGGCAACTCAGCAACTTAGTGAGAACCTGTCTCAAAAATGAAAAAATAAAATTGGAGGTGTGTGGCTCAGGACAAAGATCCCAGGCTTAATACCCAATAATGAAAAATAAAATAGAATTTAAAAAATAAAGACAAAAGGGCCCAGGATTTATCTCAGCAACACCATGCCTGCCTCACCAGCACAAGGTGAGTTCAATCTCCAGTACCAAAAGAAAAAGAAAAAAGAAAATGAAGCCCTACTGGCAGTGCCTAAAATATATCAGTCTTATTCAGTGAAAAATTTATAAGTAATTCATAGAATTATTCATCATTCATAAGTAATAATTTTATTTATTTCAAAGGCTAAGATACAAATTCAACACAAAGAGATACTGCTCACCTCTGAAGATTTCTGAATATTCTGGAATATGGCATAGGTAATAAGTGAACTTGAACCTGTAACACTGACAAACAGATAATGATCATTAAAACAAGGCAATAAGGCTCCTTCAGTTTTGCTATTGATTTTTGTTATAATTTTATTGATATAATCTATGTAAAATAAACTAAACATTTAAAAAAATATGGAATAGCTAAACATGGTGGCACATACCTGTAATCCCAGCACTCGAGAGGCTGAGGCAGAAGGATTGCCTCAAGTTTGAGGCCAGCCTGGGCTACATAGCAAGTGCACTACAAAGCAAGACCCTGCCTCAAAAAAACAAACAGGGGCCGGGAATTTAGCTCAGCGGTTCGGTGGCCTGCCTTGCAAGTGCAAGGACCTGAGTTCAATCCCCGGTACCAAAAAACAAACAAACAAACACAAAAAGGAATATTTCATGAATTTGCATGTTACCCTTGTTCAGGGGCCATGACAATCTTCTCTGTATAATTCCACTTTTTAATGTGCCGATGAAGGGGGCTTTGGCTACTGATTTTGTAATCAGTCAGGCTGACCAGATTCTCCACTGACTTCAGATCTTATCACTCAATCTGTTTTTGTTTGTGTTGTTGATGTCATTACATTTTATTAGAAAGTATAAACATGGGCTGGAGATTTAGCTCAGTGGTACCATGTTTGCCTCGAAAGCACAAGGTCCTGAGTTCGATCCCCAGTACCAAAAAAAAAAAAAGAAAGAAAGTATGAACACAGTAAATGATATCATTTTTCTCTAACTAAAGAATAATAGCAAGTCTGGGGGAGGTATAGAAACCAGAGAATTCTCTAGTTTTGCTTATATCACTTTAAACAGTCATATTGTACAAGATTACACATACCTCAGAATAGCCATGACAAACTGAATCCACTGAATTGCAGAAAAAAACTAAGAAAGAGAAGAGAGAAAAATTAAACCTTTTACATTTAATATTCAACCTAACTCCAACTTCACTATTTATTAACCATCTCTCTAGCACAAATTCTTTTTCAAAGTCTAATCAAAACATATTACAAGTCTGAGAATGAGTGAAAAGGCTGAACAGGCCTCTGAAAAAGCAGGGTGGCGCCTTTTTCCCTCTCCCATTCTTACTTCTCTGGAAAATAGTAGAATAAATAGAGAAGTGGATAGAAAATGATTAGATGAAAAAAGAATTGAATGAAAAACTAAAAAAGGAGGAATAAAAGAGATAGAAAAGTTGAATTTTGAGAGAGAATACAGAAACATAGAAAGAATGGGTAACAGGAATGACAAATACTAAATAAGGCCAACAGCTGGAAAGTCAGAAAATAATGGAACATAAATAACACAGAACATAGAGAAGAAAAGTGAGTAACATGATGAGAGATATTGTAAGTGCAAAATATAGAACAGAGAGGAAGAAAAAGGAAGCAAAAAAGAAGAGATGGCCTGCTTCTGGCCTTACCAAGTCCCACTTGTCCTCCAGAGTGCTAACCTCCAAAGGGAAGGCCATGGGAACTTCTGTCCCAGCTAGCAGCAAGCGGCTCAGATCCTTCTCAGTCAAATTCTAAATTAGCAGTGAATAGGTAACTCCACCCCTAACCCAGCTAGGCTCCTCCCTACCTAATTCTGCACCCTACCTTGAGGGCAAGGAGTGAGATGACGACAAGAGGAGGAAAAAGGCTGAAAGCCCAAAAACAGAAAGAGCAGGTGACCAGGAAACAAAGTTGTACAAAGGATTAAGAATTATAAATAAACAGAAAGAATGAACCACAGTGAAAAGATAAATATAGGTGTAAGAGGAGAATGAATAGAAGGAAGGTCTGCTTTAAACTTATCACTATTTCGAGACAGAAGCCTGTGATAA
The DNA here is from genome assembly GCF_012274545.1 of Fukomys damarensis. NCBI lineage: Eukaryota > Metazoa > Chordata > Mammalia > Rodentia > Bathyergidae > Fukomys > Fukomys damarensis. Next base: position 16,110,840 of record NW_022900924.1, on the reverse strand, counting down.
AGAGATGGCAAATTTACTTAATAAAATATTGGGCCAGGGATTTAGCTCAGCAGCACTGTGCCTGACTTGCAAGCACGAGTTCCTGAGTTTCATCCCTGGTACCAAAAGAAAAGAAAAAAAAAAAAGAAATAAAGAAAAGCATTAGTAATACCAGTGAAAAGTTAGGAAGAAAGGAGATTATTAATGTTTATCATATTTAATACTAACATCTTTTTAAATATTCTGAATACAAAATTCTCCCTTGAAATATAATTATATTATTAAATTATACTATTCATTTAATATGCTTATGCTTAAATATCAATGTTGTGCAAAGCAGTGTGCTATGGAAGATTTAAAGATAAATAAGATACAGACTCAACTTTTCAGGAGCTTGTAATAGGAAAAATGGCTTCAATGCCAAAAACTCAATGAGTGCTTGCTTCAGCAGCACATATACTAAAATTGGACCCATACAGAGATTAACCTGGCCCGTGCACAAGAATAACATGCAGATTTATGAATTAAAAACTCAAATGACCTGAGTAACAGCAATATTATACACAGAGTAACAATGAACATGATTTGTTAGTAAAATTCAAACAAAAATCTGGGGAAAGTGAGAAAAAAGGAGGAATACTCATTTATACATCTTATATCACATTATTCATTCATCTTAATCTAATCATACTTTCATGTATTCTAAAAATATTTTTTCTTTGTTTTTTGTGGGGGTGCCCTGGGCATTGAAACCAGGACCTCAAAAATGCGAAGTATGTGCCCTGCCACTGAGCTAAAACACCAGCTCCCAAATATTTAATGACATAAATTAGATCATTTGCATGACTAGAGTAATTTAAACATATATTTATATCAAATTAAGATCATAGTCTGGAGTGACAGACCAGATATTGTTAAATGGAAAGTTTTAATAACTTCTGCATAAATTATTAGATAAAAAAATACTAGATGTCTGGATCAGAAACATCTCCAGCAAAAGATTGTGAAGAATGTTTTGAGGTCACCAATCCTATGTCTGTCTAATAAGAGTGAGGACAGTAGGAAAAGCATCTCCAAGTAATAAGAAAATGTTTTTGAATAAAAGATGCTTGTCTCAGTCAAGAACAAATCTCAAATTGTTCAGAGAAGAGCCATGCCAAATCAGTCTGCGGCTCTTGATAACATAATCAACCTTGGAGAACTTTTCCCTTTAGCATCTCTTCTAAAATATCTATGTCAGCCAGGTGTGGTGGTGCAGGCCTGTAATTCCAGCACTTGGGAGGCTGAGGCAGGAGGATCGCTGTGAGTTCGAGACCAGCCTGGGCTACATAGTTCCAGGTCAGTCTCAACTGTATAGTGAGACCCTGTCTCAAAAAACCAAAAATAAATAAATAAATAAATTAAATAAAATGTCTACGTCACCTACCAATATTTGGGGATTTATGTTTCAATTTCTCTCTAAATTAATCCCCTACCTTCTATATATTCAGCACTTTTTCCATCTGAATATCTTTGGAAATATAATCTTGCCATCTTTTTTTCTCTACAACAGCTAACCCAAACTCAAAGAACAAAGCAGGTGATATTTATTTTTTCTGTTTCCTTTTTCCTTTTTCCCTCTTTCTTTCTTTCTAAAGCTCTCAGCCAGGCATGTCAGCACACACCTGTAATCCCGATACTGGTAAGGTTGAGGCAGGAGGATTGCCTCAAATTCATGTCAACCTGTGCTACAGAGTGAATTCAAAGCCAGCCTGAAGTACATGGTGAGACCTTATCTCAAATAACAAACAACAGGGCTGGGATTTAGTTCAGTGGCACTGTGCCTGCCTTGCAAGTACAAGGTCCTGAGTTTGATCCCTGGTACAGCAAAAAACAAAAACAAAAACAAAAAAACAATAAAAAAAAAACTCCTTAGCAAGTTCAAACACATTCCAGTTCTCACTTAATGTAGTGGGTACTATATTCCACAGATCAATCAAAATTAACCGGTATACATTAAACTTCTACCATAAACTAACATTACTCAAACTGATACAAAGTCAAGAAACACAGCTATTAAAATATTTTTGCTGAGAAAAAAAAGTTTCTAAAATAAGGTTCTAATAATATAGCAGGAAAGTGTCAAGTGTTTTCTTTGTGTAAAGTTCTACACTAAGCATTTTAATCTTTCACATAAAATTTGAGTTGAGAAGTAATATTATTCCCTTGGGCTGGGGATTTACCTCAGTGATTTCGCCGCCTGCCTCACAAGTGGAAGGTCCCGAGTTTGATCCCTGGTACCACAAAAAAAAAAAAAAAAAAAAAAAAAAGGAAAAAGTCACATTTTACAGATGAAGAAGTTGAGCTGTCACTTTCCTAATATCATAAAGTAGAAACACCAATACTCAAACTCAGTATGACTCAAGAGTTCTCACTCTTAATCACTACATATTCTAGCAGGAAATTGGAAGAATAAGGAAAGATAATTTTTTAAAGTTAGTATGACATCAAGGGAGCTTTTTCGACTAGCTCAGATATAGAAAGGAGAGCACATATTTAGTGCTGAAGAGAGTAGCAGATCTTTCAAAAATTAGGCAATGGTTTCTCACATATAACAATAAAACAACAAGAAAATAGCAGAAAAAACACTCATCTTACTCAAAATTTAATTTTATAATTCTTGATGGTATTAAGAAAGTGAAAAAACCCACAGGAAGTGCAAATTTGTATTTGATGAAGACTATATGCAGTGTAGGCACATAAATACCTCAATAATAAGAACCCAATTAAAATCTAGGTGAAGGGGCCAAGGATTTAGCTCAATGGTGCCATGCCTTCCTCGCAAGCACAAGGACCTGAGTTCGATCCCTGGTACCAAAAAACAAAAATTCGGGACTTTGTTTTTGTGAGGTAGGTAGTGGTACCACTGAGCTAAATCCCCAGGCCTGGGTGAAGATTTTAAACAGAAAACTTCCCAAAAATGTATATAGGGCCAGAGATTTAGCTCAGTGGTGCCATGCCTGCCTCGCAAGTGCAAGGTCCCAGGTTCGATCCCTGATATCCCCCCAAAGAAGTATGTACATAACCAATAAGTATATGTAAGGATGCCAATATCACCAACCATCAGGGAATACAAAACCAAATCACAATGAGATGCCATTTTATTCCCAGTTGGATGGCTGTAATCAAGATATAGGGCCTGGGGATTTAGCTCAGTGGTACTGTGCCTGCCTAGCAAGTACAATGTCCTGAGTTTGAGCCCCAGTACCAAAAAAAAAAAAAAAAAAAAAAAAAAAAAAAAAAAAAAAAAGAAAAAAGAAGAAAACGACAAAGATGACTGGTTGTGAGACCACTCGCAAAAAAAAAAAAAAAAAAAAAAAAAGAAAAAAGAAGAAGAAGAAGATATAGTAAGTCAAGCATAGTGGCACATGCCTGTAATCCTAACACTCAGGAGGTTGAGGAAGGAGGGTTGCCATGAGGCCGAGGCCAGCCTGGATTACATACTGTGTTTAAGGCCAGTCTGAGTTATGTAGTAAGACCCTGCCTCAAAAAAAAATGTAGTAAATAATGATATGGAAAAATACAATAAATCCCCCTACACTGCTCATGGAATGTAAAATGGTGCAGCGACTTTGGCAATACAGTCTCCATTTTAACTCAGCTCTTAGATATAAACCCATCTCCTCCTAGATATATAATCAAGAAAAACAAAAACACACGTCCACCTAAAATGTTGGACACAAATTTTCATAGCAGCAATTATTCATAAGAGGCAAAAGTAGAAATGTCCAACTGATGGATAAATAAAATGTAATATGTCCATACAATTAGCAATAAAAATGAAAAAGTACATATATGCTACAACACTGATAAATCTTGAACACATGCTAAGTGTCAGAAGTCAGTAACAAAAAACCACATATATATCATATGATACCATTTCAAAGAAATGTGAAAATAGCCAAATCTATACAAATAGAAAGTAAATTAGTGGTTGCCTGGATCTAGGAGGTTAATCTGGAAAAAGGAGTGATTAATAACAGAAAAGGGGTTTTTTGGGGGTGTGACAAAAATGTTCTAAAACTTAACAGTAGTGATGGCTGTCCAACTCTGTGACTATAATACAATTACTGAATTATACATTTTAAAGAATGAATTATATAGTACACAGTTTATATCTTAATAAAGTTTTTGCCAAAAAAGGATGAAGTTCAAAGAAGCAAGGAAAGAAATGTCCTCTGCTGGAATTCATGATGCAGTGATTAATTGGTAACCCATTTCTTTCCTTCGTACTGGAAAGAATCCTATTAAAAAGTACAAAACAAACATCATAAGAGGGAACTGAAGATAAAGATTATGAGAACACCTGATGTTTCTAAATAAATCCACCACTTGTAGGCTGAACAAATTACATTCCAAGGTTTTGATGAAACTTACAGTTTAACCCATAAGCTACTGGCAAAATCTGAGCATTCATACAAAATCCAGTAGCTTGAGAGAAAATTGGAGATAAGTAAAACATTTTACTTTTATAATAAGAAAAGATGATAGAGTCTGTAAAACATAAATCAAGGAAATGTCCAAAGGTGCTTTTAAATAACTAGGGAAAAAGAAAGTAACTACTAAGTCAGCATGAGTTTATAGAAAAAGCATGACAGGGCTAGGGGTTTAGCCCAGTGGTGCTGCCACCTGCCTCACATGGGTAAGGTCCTGAGTTCAATCCCCAATACAAACAAACAAACAAGAAAAGCATGATAGACAAACTCATTCTCTTTTTGGATAGAACTATATAGTACACCTGGGATTTTAACAAAGCAATTGGTAAGCAGTTTCATGATATAAAAATGAGAACGTGTAGAAGGAAACTGATTGACAGAAAAGGACCCAGGTGCAAATAGCAAGCTACTTCAGGAAAACCACTCTCCTGCCCCTGTGGCATCCAATGAGGAGGATGAGTTGGTTCCAGGAGTGATGCTAACTCACATGATCTCACGTGCTGACTGAAGGGTTTTTTTGTGGGTTTTGTTTTGTTTTTCCCCATCTCAAAAGTTTTTGTGGTACATCTTCAACAGTATCTAGGCATTTTGCAAAGCTCAACCATCCAAGTATCACCATTCTTGTCATCACCGGCTGGTTTTGTGACAGTAGCAAGAAACTCTTCCTTTTTCTTTTCAACCTTAGTTATAGTAGCAGGGACTATAGGCATGTATAACTGTAAGATGAAAAAGTAGCAACATTTTTATTTTTAAATATTATTGAGTCTTATCTAATAGAAATTTTATGTGAACCACAGGTAATATTACACTTTCTACAACAAAAGTTAAAAAGTAAAAAGAGCCAGACATGGTGGCACAAGCCTAGCATCCCAGCACTCAGAATGCTGAGGCAGGAGAATCACCTAGAGTCTGAGGCCTGCCTGACTACATAGTGAGTTCAAGGCCATGCTGAAATACATAGCAAGACCCCATCTCAAAAAAAAAAAGTGAAATTAGTTTTATTTTAATTAGTTTTGTTTGGATTTTTTGTTGTGTTACAGGGGATCGAATCTAGGGCCTTGCACATACTAGGCAAGTCCTCTACCTAAGCTACATCCCTAGTCATTTCTACTCTGCTTTTTGAGATAAAGTCTTGCTAAATTGTCCAGGCTGGTCTGGAACTTGTGGCCCTCCTGCCTTAGCCTGCTGAGTAGCTGAGGTTGCAGGAACATGCCACCAAGTCCAGCTGAAATTAATTTTAATAATACATTTTACTTAACTCCAAATCCAAATTATTACTATTAATCAATATAAAAGGATTAATGACCTGACACGTCACTGTTACAGTGGCACATGCTGTTACAGTGATACATGCCTGTAGTCGCTGCTACTTGAGAAGCTGAGGCAAGAGATCACAATTTGGATAAAACACATTTCAAAGACTCAATAGCCACATAAAATATTCTAAGTGGCATTTGAATTTAGACTGTTCTTATTTATAAGAGTAGATTGTGGATGCTCTTGCATTTGGATTTCATCCTACAGAAACGCCTTATAAATTCCTGAGCAAAGAAATTATAAAGGACTAGAGATGTAGTTCAGTGGCAGACTGCTTGCCTAGCATGTGCAAGACCTTGGGTTTGATTCCCAGCACTGGAAAAGAAAGAAAGTATTATTTTAGGTTACATGCTAAGTAGTTCCAACTACTTGGGGGGCTGAGTCAGGAGGATCACTTGAGACTGTGAGGTCTGAGAACAGCTGGGGTAATTATAATAAGATTCCATCCTAAACAAACAATTATAACCATAAAAACTAGTCCTTAGTGAGTAAATACCATATGCCAGGCACTGATCTAAATGCTTTGTATGTATTAATTAATTTAATTTACCCATAATCCTATAAAGCAAGTTATTATTCTCATTTTATGTGACAATATGATCAACAATGATTATTAATATGATGACAATGTGCAAGACCAATTAAAAAAGCCTGCTGGGCATGGTGGCACACACCTGCAAATCCAGCACTCTGGGAAGCACAGGCAGGAAAATTACCAGTGTGAACCCAGCTTGGGCAATTGAGTGACTCGGAGATCCTGTCTCAAAACAAAAAGGGGCTGGAGATGTACCTCAATGCCAAAGCCCTGTGTTCAATCGAAGGTACTAAGAGGAAGAGGGGCAGCAAAAGTTGTTACTTTTATTTTATCTACTTACATCCACTTTGACCTAGATAATATTTCAGGTGATTTAAAAGACAAAATAACATGAATACATCAATTGAAAGTGGAACAACATAAAGAACATTTCTGTTTATGTGATTTGATCCTTCAATATTAAACCTTTTCTAAGTTATTGAATGTTATTTTATTGCAAAAGCAATTCAAAAGTAACAGAAATCCAAAGTAAAAAGTTTCCTGCTGGGTCAGAGATTTAGTGGCACCACACCTGCCTCTGGACTGCAAAGTCCTGAGTTTGCCCTGGTTTTAAAAAAAAGTTTTCTACAGTCCCATTCTCTAGTCAAAACAATGTTTGGATTTCTCTAATATTAACTGTTTTAGTTCTTATTCATATGCATATCCCATTTTTACATATTTGCAATAATTGCACAGCTAGTATTTTGTATTTTTATCAACATTATATATAACTTTTTTCCTTTGGCTAAGAATCTTATTTTCTGTCTCACTACTCCAACTAATATTAAAAGCCCAGTATCTTTTTTTTTTTTTTTTTTTCCTTCTGGTACCAGCGATCGAACTCAGGTCCTTGCACTTGCAAGGCAGGCAGAGGAATCACTGAGCTAAATCCCCAGCCCTATTTCTCTGTATCTTTATGTTTGTCAAAACATACTGATATATGAGGTGTGATCAAAATATATAGCAAATGTCTGAATTTTTAAAAAATCTATTACACTAAAAAAACTGCTATTAATCATTCTCAAAATACTTCCCCTCACTTCATATACACGTATCCCATGATTCTTGCCCCTTCTTGAAGCAGTCCTAGAACTCTTTTGTGTCTATGAGGTGTGATTAAAAATACGGTAAAGGCTGTTGACAAGTGCCAACAGACTTGCAAAAAACATTGTGGCATATGGCCTTGTCAACCACCTTACAGGGTATGGCACCATGCGACCTCTGGGTCTTCCTCAGAGTCAAAAGGACCATGAAAGATAAATGTTTTGAAGTGTCTCAAGACCTAAAAGCAGCTACCACCCTGCAACTAAAGACACTCACAAAAGCATAGAAATGCTTTGGGAAGTGGAAAGAATGATGGGGTAAGCGTTTTTGCAATGGGGTAGTGGGACCGGGGTGGGGAGATACTCTGAGGCAGGTTAATGGCTATGTACCTAGTAGTATAATATTTAAAATTTAAATATTCATATTTTTAAAAACATTTTTACACACACAAGCACATACACACATATACACGGGGGTGTGGGGCAGTGGTAGTAGGTTTTTGTTTTGTCTGTATATATTTGCAGTACTAAGTGATCAAACCCAGGGCTTTCACACTGAGCTCCCTGCTCTATTGAGTGAACTGACCCCTGGCAAAAGGGAGTCGCTGAGGACAGAATGACTGACCCACGGTAGGAGCAGGTACCCATCAATAGCCTGACGAACTGAAGGCAAGAGAACATGATGTCTGGTTTTGTCATCTTCCAAGGGGTGGAGGGACAACACAGGAATCTCTGAAGCCTCGCTGCGCACGCGTTTCCTGCTTTTTCCCACGCTGCAGCCGACCAGAATGGCGGCGGAATCAAGGTGTGCGCGTGCGCGGCGGCCTCTTCATGTGACTCTAACCCCCTGGATACTGCGCAAGATTCACTGATTGCGCGTGCGCGGACATCCCTCTTTCCCGCCCACTTCCCCCACGTGCCTACCCTCTCACCCTGGGCATGCGCGTGTGTGGCCAAGTGCCCGGCGGCCTCATTTCCCCGCCTCACAAGTAGCCCCTCCTTCTCACCCTAGGCAGACGCGAACCTCTCTGAGGGAACTTTGGCGCGCGCGCGGCACCGCCCTCCTACACAAGTGACCGCGGATTCGGAGTGTTCTCCACTACCGCTCTCCTACCTCCAGTTCCCAGAGTCCGGCGTTATGGCTGCCGCCGTTCCCCGCGTCGCCTCTCTCTCCTCTTTGCTTCCCCTTTTCCTGGGTCTCCTGCTTTTCTCCGTCCCTCATGGCGGCAGCGGCCTGCACACTAAGGGCGCCCTTCCTTTGGATACAGTCACTTTCTACAAGGTAACGGGGCGAAGCACGCGGCGCACAGGTGCATCTGGGGCGTCCGGGGGAGCGCACGCCCCTGGGCATGTAGGGTTCTGGGGCTGGCGGATTGTAGTCTACTTGCGAAGACCCCAGGGCTTCCCACCATCCTATAGGCCGAGTTGAGTCTGGACCAGGGGCGTACCCTGACCTCAGGGCACACGCTCTCCAGGGGTCCGGCGCACCCTTTCCTCTGCAGCATTTCTACACGCTTCTTTTGCAAAAGAGCTGCAAAGATGCGGCGAGGCGCCTAGGTGCCTCGCTTTACCTGTGGGGAGAGCACGGTGCCAGGCGAGATCCAATCCACGAGTCCCAAGTGGGAGACCCGAGGGTGGAATGAAGGCATCTGTACACGCCCTCAGGTTATGATGAGAATGGCAGGGAAAACTCCTTACTATGTTTTCTGGGCCTTTCTTCTCTAAGGATGGATTACAACATGCTTTGCAACACATAAACTGTATAGGTACGTTACACATCGTCTAGAAAAGTGAAGGCGTTAAGAATAAGCTGCAGGTGAGCTAGCCTGCAGGGAACATCTTGGGTCTGAGAACAGAATGAATAAAATCATTCCTCAAGGTGCAGAAGGAATTTGGGATCCTGGTCTGCCTAAGTGGACGATGGAAATGTTGAATACTGCACCCTCCTCCTGCTCCCCTCCTTTTGCTTCTGTTTCCAGTCACTAACAATTTTTAACTTCCTCTAGATCAGCAAGCTAAGTGTTGAGATATACTGTAGCCAGTCGTTTTATTTTTTGTACCCAATGTGAGGAAGTGAAACAGAACTGGAGCTCTAATGTGTCTCACAAGTAGTTGAACTCTTCTATTTTTGAAAAAGTTGCTTGCTTGTTGTGGACTTGACAGTTGTAGTTCATTGAAGGCAAAGTTTCAAAGGATTTAGAATTATAGCTGGGCATGGTGGTGCACACCTGTAATCCCAGCACTCAGGAGGCTGAGGCAGGAGGATCGCTGTGAGTTCGAGACCAGCCTGAGCTACATAGTTCCACGTCAGTCTCAACTACATAGTGAGACCCTGTCTCAAAAAACCAAAGGATAAAAAAGAATGTAGAAGTATAGAAAAGGATTCTTAGTTGTCAGATACACGCCCCTGACTCCCTGTGGTTTTTGGTCCTCTTTTGGCAAAGTAGGAATCAGGTAACGTCACAGTCCAGGTGTGACTCACAGGGATGCTTTACACTTTAAAGTTAAACTGTATTCCCTATTTTGTTGGCGCCACTCCTGTCTTTGCTACTCCACATTGCTTTAGGCAGTCATTTACCATGGCCTTCTCAGTGGCCTCTCTGCTTCCACCTTCAGGTTCAACTCAGCAGATCATAACTGATCTACACTTTGTCTCCTCTCCTTATCTGCCTCCCCCTGTCTTTGTACAGGCCTTCCTTCTGTCCTTTGTTCCTAGCTCATTATTACTTTTGGGCATTTCACTAGCTGTTCCTTGTGACTGCACCAATTTTTTTGCCCTATCTGAAAGGCATTGTTCAGGCTTAGGATAGTTTACCTGCTCAGAGCCTTTCCTTGGTTTCCCCCACCCTCAGGTCAAAGTGCCAGTCACATTAACCTGTTTGCTTTCTCTGTAGAGGGTCCCTGAGTGTTTTCTTTGGCATTGTTATCTGCCTCTCACACTGGACTATTCTATGCATGTGAGGAAATATACTATTTTGTTTATTATCTGCACAGGGTAGTAGGTTATCTGTCACATAGAAGAGGAGTGGTGGCACATGCCTTTCCCAGCAATTGGGAGGCTGATGGAGGAGGATTGCCACCAGTTTGAGGCTGGCCTGGGCTACAGAGTGAGTTCAAAGCCAGCCTGAACTACAGAGAGACCTTGTCTTAAACAAAAAAAAAGAGGGCTAGGGATTTAGCTCAGTGGCACTGTGCCTGCCTCACAAGCACGAGGTCCTAAGTTTGATCCCCTCTACCCCCAAAAAACGTTGCATAGATGAACAAAAGTTGTTTGTTTTTTTTTTTTAATCTCTTCCCTAATGTTTTCTTTTTTGGTACCAGGGATTGAACTCAGGACCTTGTGCTTGCAAGGCAGATGGTGGAAACACTGAGCTAAATCCCTGGCCCCCAAATCTGTTTTCCATTACCATTAAATACTAGAGGACTTTTCTAGTGTTGTGTAGTAGCCTTGTTTCATATTTTTGCCTTTCAGTGATTTTCCAACATCTTTTTTGCTTTTTTGGGGGGATACTGGGGATAGAACTCAGGACTTTGCACTTTCCAGGCAAGTGGTGGCACCACTGAGCTAAATCCCTGACCTTTTGCTTCTTGCCTTTTACCATCCCTTAGAATGTAAGATTCTTGTTTTGTTCACTGTGTTCACTTAAAATAGGTGGCTGGCACATGATGAGTCCTTAATAACTTTTTATGCAGTGAATAAAGAATTTTTCTCGGGCTGGGGATTTAGCTCATTGACACAGTGCCTGCCTGGCAAACACAAGGTCCTGAGGAATTCGATTCTCCATACCAAAAAAAAAAAAAAAAATTCCCTACAGTACTTTGAAGAAGGAGGTTGCCTGATTATAGGTATAGAAGAGTTGATTCCTCGGGCTGGGCATTTAGCTCAGTGGTTCCGGCGCCTGCCTTGCAAGTGCAAGGGCCTGAGTTCAATCCCTGGTACCAAAAGAAAAAAAAAAAGAAGAAGAAGAAGAATTGAATCCTCACAATAGAAGGAGAGAGATTTCTTCTTCTTTTTTTTTTTTGTATCTTGCACTTGCAAGGCAGGCACAGTGCCTCTGAGCGAAATCCCTGGCCCCAGTAAATGCTTTTTTAAAAAAACAAAATAAAAGACTGCAAGCTAGGAGGTTGAGGTAGAAAGATCACAAGTTCAAGCCCAGACTAGGTGATTTGTCAAGACACTGTCACAAAATAAAAAGAAATGGGCTGCGAATGTAGTTCAGTGTGAAGGCCCTGGGTTCATTAGCAGTACTGCAAAAAGGGGAGGGGATTGGTGAGACAAGAAAAAATTCTGTAAATATTTGCCCATTCTAAATTTGTCTTACCCAGGTATCTAAGAATGGTACAGTTAAAAGAGGGAGGTCTCTCAGTTCTATTTCAGTGTTAGACTACTGTGTGATTATTTCTCCATAATATAAATACATTTACCTGAAGTTAGGAATCTCATAGTGTTTTGTTGTTTTTTAAAATTATTTTTATTTTGAGACAAGGGCTAAGTTGCTCATTCTGGGCTCCAACTTATGATCCTCCTGCTCAGCATCCCAGAGTGCTGGCCATGTTGTGCTTTTTATATATGTTTTCTTCTGGATCTGTAGCATCTGGTACAAAACGCTGCAGAGTTCACTTCATTCATTGTGTATTTTCAGAGGCTCTACCACACTTCAGCCACTGAGGGCCCCTAGGGAAGCAGCAGAAAACAGGTCAGACAACATCCTTACTTTCATAAGTGTATATTCTAGGGGAGAAGGCGGAAAACAAAGGATTTTGGATTTTGAAGAATGACTAATATGATGAAGAAATAGAAGTATTTGATAGGAATGCAGTAGTAATAGATAATCGAAGGAGTTCTGTGCATTGGAAGGGGACATTTGAACCAAGCCTTGAATCATAGAGTCAGCCATGCAGAGAAGTGGGGGAGGCCATTACATGCAGCAGAGAACAAATGGACGGGCCCTGAGCAGAACGAGTTTAGTCTAACAAGGCCATTTGGGCTAGAGGGATATGATCTGATTTATATTTTAAGTTTTCCCTGTTCTAGGCCCCCAGAGCACAGACTTTGGGTGTCATTGACCATTAAAAACGACCTGTTCTGGCTTCTCCTTCCTTTGTATCCCTAGGCAGTGTTGAATATTCTTAAAAACCTAAACCCAGATAGACATCACTACCCAGTAAGGGATGCAGCCTGACATAATTACAGGCAGTGATTGCCTGTGATGAAAACCTGACCGTGTTGTTCCCTGGAGTAGAAAAGCAAAAAGATTGTGGAGGAAGGAAAGGCAATATTACTGGCCAGAGCTGCCTTGTTAGGTAAAATCTGCATGGGAAGAAACCATCAAAAGATCTTTGGTTCCTCAGTAAGTTAAATGAAGACTTACCGTGTGTCCCCCTCAGTTCTGCTCCTATGTATACTCAATTAAATAGAATGTTCAAACAAAAATGTGAATATTTAGGGCAGTACTAAACACAACAGCCTAAATATCCATCATTTGGATAGTTTATTTACCTATAAAAAGGAATTTATCTATAAAAAGGACCTGGTCATGCATGTCTGTAATCCCAGCACTCGGGAGGCTGAGGCAGGAGGATCACTGTGAGTTCGAGACCAGCCTGGGATACACAGTGAGTTCCAGGGCATTCTGAACTATGTAATGAGACCCTGTCTCACAAATAAACCAAAAGGAATGAATTACTGATGAGTACTGCAAGGACAGACCTTAAAAACATTATTCTAAGACAAAGAAGAAGCCAGACCCAAAGATACATATTGTATGATTCCGTCAGAATAGATAAATCCAGACCCACAGCTGAGGCAAGAAGAGGAGGACTGAGGAATAAGTGTTTAATAGGTACAGAGTTCCCTTTGGGGTGATGAAAATGTTCTGGAACGCGATAGTAGTGATGGTTATATAACACTGCTAATGTACTAAATTCCACTTTAAAATGGCGAAGTTCTATTTTACTACAATTAAACATCTTGGCAGTTTAAGACCTGGAGATCTAGTCAGAACTGACCTTCATCCAAGCCTTACCTTCACCAACTTTGCCCTGAAATTGCTGGCTAACTCCTTTTTAGGTGGTTTCGTTTATATTTTCAGATTTCTGGTTCAGTGTTCACTGGGAAAGGCATCCAGAGATGATGGTTACTTACTGAAGGCCTCCTTGGCCTTACTGAAAGGAACACTGGAGGGGAAGGCCTAGTTTTGTCTACAAGTTTGTGTATTCTAGATTGGGTTGTATGTATACTGTATCTTTCATTAGCATGAACAGGTACCTAATGGGTGCCCACTGCATAGGAGGCACTGAACTAAATGGTTAAATGATACATGGGTGAATGAATGAATATTAGGTTGTGAGAGCTTGTCTCCTTTGTAGGCTTGTTTTCACTCTGTTTCTTAAACAAGGGCCTCTTGGGAAGGGGAATTAACCCCAAAGTCCCTGGATACCCCACTTGCTCAGCTCTATGCACCCTCAGGTCATTCCCAAAAGCAAGTTCGTCTTGGTGAAGTTCGACACCCAATACCCCTATGGTGAAAAGCAGGACGAGTTCAAGCGACTGGCTGAAAACTCAGCTTCCAGCGATGATCTCTTGGTGGCAGAGGTGGGGATCTCAGGTATGAACTTAAAAAACTGAGGCTCAAGGAGGTTAAGTGACTTCTCAGACTGTAGGGTATGGAGGGGCTCATCCAGAACTCCACCTAAAGCTGGGCGTAGTGGCACATGCCTGTAATCCCAGCACTTTGGGAGGCTGAGGCAAGAGTTTGCAAATTCAAGGCCAGCTTTGTAACACCCTGTCTCAAAATTAAAAAATGACTGGGGTTGAGGTTCACTGCGAAGGCTCTAAGTTCAAGCCCTAGTACAGGTGCAGGGGAGATGATGACATAAACTGTGCTAAATGTTTATCATAAGTATAGCAAGCACTTACCAGACCTAGCATCTTCCCAGCTGTGATGCCTCCATTCTCTTATAAGCTAGGTATTTACTAGTCTGGTCCTGGTAGAGATAGCTGGCGTATACCTTTCTAGGCATTTGATCAATTCTGACTCATCTACACCTCAGTTTGAGGCTTTTTGAATAATAACGATAATGTGTCCAGGCATGGTGGTACACACCTGTAATCTTAGCCCTTGGGAGGCTGAGGTAGGAGGATTGTCATGAGTTTAAGGCCAGCCTAAACTACATAGCAAGACCCTGCCTCCAAATAAAAAAAAATAATAGCTAACACCACGTTTACTGAGTGCCAGGCTACTACGTGTATCTCATCCTTTTGATAACTGACGGAAATGCTATGGTACCCTTATCCCCCATTTTTCAAATCAAGAAACTGATGCCTAGAGTGAGCTGTTAAATGGCAGAATTAGGATTAGAACCTTAGATTTCTGATACTGTTACTCAGTAAAATTTGGCCTGGGCCATTTCTTCTTGCTGAGGTGTAAGAAACCAGCTGTCACAGCACCAGCCCTTGGAAGTGCTGCTACCTGTTAAGAAGGACACTGCAAATACTACCAAGAACTAACACATACTAAGCACTCAGCTCTGACGGTCTCATGTGCACTTATCCTCCCCACAGCCCTTGGAGGGCAGAAACTACACTCATTACCTACCACATGCACCCCTTTCTTATTAAGTTCCAGCCAGATTAGAATTTGTAATCTTTAAATAGTCCTCTCCCCTGAGACACTTCCCCATTTTCATGAAGCTGGCTGTGTGACATTTGGGTCCTTTGGTTGCCATCAGAAGCAGCCTTCCATAGCTGCTGAAAGTGATTTTCTTACCATTTTTGTCACATCATCTTGTTTTATTTTCATCATGACATTAATAGCATGTCAAGAGAGCTTGCTAGTCTGACTCACAGCTAGGTCCTTGGTACTTAAAACGGTATCCAGCACATAGTGGAATAAAATACTCAGAAGGAAGAATTAAAATCAGAGCCTCACTTTGAACGATTACACAGCCAAAATTATTCTTCCCCTCTGCCCAGTTAGACCCCATAGTAATATCCTGCCTGCATCATGGTCTTTCCCCTCATCTCTGGTTTCTATTCACAGATTATGGTGACAAACTGAACATGGAGCTGAGTGAGAAATACAAGCTGGACAAAGAGAACTACCCAGTCTTCTATCTCTTTCGGGATGGAGACTTTGAGAACCCAGTCCCATACAGTGGGGCAGTTAAGGTTGGAGCCATCCAGCGCTGGCTGAAGGGGCAGGGGGTCTACCTGGGTATGCCTGGTTGCCTGCCTGCCTATGATGCCCTAGCGGGTGAATTCATCAGGGCCTCTAGTGTGGAGGCCCGCCAGGCCCTCTTGAAGCAGGGAAAGGACAACCTCTCAAATGTGAAAGAAACAGAAAAGAAGTGGGCTGAGCAATACCTAAAGATCATGGGGAAGGTCTTAGATCAAGGTGAGGACTTCCCGGCAACAGAGATGTCTCGAATCACCAAGCTGATTGAGAAGAATAAGATGAGTGATGGGAAGAAGGAGGAGCTCCAGAAGGGCTTAAACATCCTAACTGCCTTCCAAAAGAAGGGGCCAGAAAAGGAGGAACTGTGAAAAGGCACTGGAGTTCCCCGGGGTTTGCTGGGGTCTGTAGGGAGGGGAGAATTACCCACTGGCTGTAAGACTTGTGGGATATAAGGGGGTGGTGGAAAAACTGGTATTTAACCAGAAATCTGAGCCCTGAATGTGCCTGGACATTGACACAGATGTGATCGTGCTTAGCACATCTCTAGAGCCGGCCTGGGGATAGCTGGAACCCTTACTCTGATGATTAGCGAATGTCCCCTCTGAAGGAATCGGTGCTACAGAGAGGAGGGTACTGCCCAGGTCTTTGACAAGTGTAATTCTGATCCAAATAAAGTTTTAGTGTTTTGGTTAAGTAGACCTGAAGCTATTTTCCTTCCTCCCCTCCCCTGTCTACCAGGGCTGGATTTCAGGACCTTGCACTTCTGAGGCAAGATCCCCAGCCCGTTTATTTCTTTTTCAAATTATTCTCTGGGCTGTGACTTGCTTTCTTCTTTGAATTTTTAAATTCTAAGCCCATATGGACTGCAGTTTGCCAGGGAAACAAATTCTCCTGATATGTCTGGAAACTGGTCTCAGTTTAAAGCACAAATTTTGTTATTCTCCACAGATGTTCAGAGTCCTATGGATTAATTAATTGTAGGTGGTAAAATGTGTTGTCCTTGTTAAGGTTTGTGAGCAACACTGATAACATCGAACCAACATTGGGCACAATTATTTTTTATGATCTGTAAGATATGTATAGCAAGTTCTTTAAAGGGCCAGGGATTTATCTCAGTGGTTTTGCCACATGCCTCACAAGCACAAGGTCTGAGTTCAATCCTTGGTATCCCCGCCCCCAGAAAAAGATAACACTTAAACATCCACTTCTCATAAATGGCATGTACACTCTACATTTCAGGAAAGAATGTAACTATGTTAGTCTAATAATTTCAGTATTTCCCCTTCTCATATATGTATATAGTTATCTGGAGACAGGGTCCTGCTGTGTGTTGCCCCACATTCAGCACGGCCTTGAACTCACATAGCCCAGCTGGCCTCCAATTTACGGCAATCCTCCTGCCTCAAGTTTCCTGAGTGCTGGGATTACAAGGGTGCCCCACCACACCTGGTGCCTTCTGATTACTTTTATTCTAACTGAAACTCTTGAGGACTTCTAAGTATCCAAACTTGCTGTAGCTGTTGTTTTTTCCACGTAAGCTGGATTACTCTAAGAACTGAATATTCACTGTTGTATGCAAAGTACAGTGAGACAACAAATGGCAGGTGAGTAAAGGACTCTACAGTCACAGCCCCTGAATGCAGTTTAGTCTTGAGTCTGTTTTGAGGTCTAGAAAGGATAGTGGCAGTCCATCCATGGTGTCATTGGGTGGGTTTAGTCCAGAATCTTGAACTGAAGAAACAAGCTGTTGGGCAAACTAGATGGTCATGTTAGAAGCCTATTACTACCAAGTACTTTTCTTTAAAGACATCTAGAGTCTGAAGGGCTATGGATATGCCACGTAAAATTTAGTCTCCTCTGACATTGAAGATTAATGGGTTCCTTTCCTCTGCTCAGCATCTAATTAATACTGTGGTGGGGCTGGAGATTTAGCTCAGTGGTTTTACCACCTGCCACACAAGCGCAAGGACTCGAGTTCAATCCCCGGTACCAAAAAAAAAAAAAAAAAAAAAAAACAAAAAAG